>NC_090448.1:587620450-588245450 GCF_031143425.1 Pleurodeles waltl
TCTGACTACTTGTTTTTAATATATTACAATGGTTACACTAATTTTCTATTGTCTTTGCATTCTTCTGGTTGGGTTGGGGGTGTTACTGTGATGTATTGATATGCATTTGTGTGCGTTGTAGTGGGTGAGGGTGTGGGTGTTGCATGTGTGTGTCCCTGTTTTTTCCCTCCCCCCTCCCCTGTGTCGTAGGTGCAGTACTCACCGTGGTCTTCGCCGCCGGCATTCGTGCTCCTGGTAGAGGAGCAGGAAGACTATCGCAGGTAGAATTTGGAGTTCCGGGTTTATGGTGTCCTCGTTCCTCGTGGAGTGTGTAGAGGTGAGAGCTTTCCCTTCAAAATTCCTGTTTCCTCCGTGTTTTTATCCGCGGTGAATCCGCCCTGGAAAAGGTGGCGGATTGGACTGTTGTAATACTGTGGGCGGTACTTTGTCTCCCGCCTGTCTGTTGGCGGTGACCGCCGCGCTGTTTGTTTGTACCGCCGTGGCGGCCGGAGTATTAAAGTGGCTGTCTTTGTTGGCGGTTTCCGCCACGGTCGTAATTGCAATTTTTTTACCGCCGGCCCATTGGCGGTTTTACCGCCGCTTTAACACCGTCCGCCAGGGTTGTAATGACCACCTTTGTTTCTAGTTACTTCCCTAACATAAACTCTTAGGCGCATATTTATAAGAAAGTCATTCAGCACAGCGCAGCAAATCACCTTGCTTCACTGCATGACAGGGAAAGGGCAGGAATGCACCATATTTAAAAACATATGGTGCGTTCCAGCCTTTTCCCTGTGCTGGTGCATTTTGACTGCCTGGCGCCAACACAAGCACCTTTGTACTATGGTGCAAGGGTGTCTGCGTTGTAAGGCGGATTATTTTTGTGCAGAAAAGGGCACATTTTGGGTGTCTTTTTATATTTTGCACCTGATTACCACCTGAGATGACTCAATGGTGACTTCATTTCATAAATGCCCATTTTGCAACTAATTGCAATTAGGAAATCTGTTGTACATGCAGTTAGCAAATCACAATTAGGAAATCCCTATTTGCGATTTCCTATTTTGCGATTTCCAAAATGCAGTTTTTACAAGATAGGAATTGCCTTTTACACCACTACAAATGCCTTTCGAAATGGCATTTTGCATTTCCTAACAACCCACAATTGTGATTCCGACCATTAGGAAATGCAAAATGCCTTCGTACATATGACACTAAGGCCCTCATTACAACCCTGGAGGTCGGTGTTAAAGCGGCGATAATACCTCCAACAGGCCGGCAGTAAAAAAAATGGAATCACGGCCATGGCGGAAACCGCCAACATAGACAGCCACTTTAACACTCTGACCGCCACGGCAGTGGAAACAAACACCATGGCGGTAACCGCCAACAGACAGGCGGAACACAATGTACCACCCACTGTATTACAACAGGCCTATCCGCCACCTTTTCCAGGGCAGTACCAATGCCATCAAAACCACGGCGGAAATAGTCTGTGGAACGGAAACCACTCACCTTTCAACACCCAACGAGGAACCAGGATGCCAAGGAGCCCGAGTTACAGGTCCTGCCCATGTTGGTTTACCTCCTGTTGTATCATGAGCAGCAGGGACGCCGGTGACGATCACGGTGAGTACTGCAACTAGCACACAGGGGAGGGGAGGAGGGAAAAGAGAGTGACACACACACACAACACGCAACACCCCCACCCCCACCCTCACCCACAACACCATACACACAAATACATGCAGTAACATTACATATACACCCCGTCACCCACTGGAAGAACGCAAGGACAAAATGAAATTATTGTAACGAGTGTAATCATCGAAAAATAAGATAGGCCAAAATTAAAATATCAGTATATACAAATATGTAAACCAACTACACAAGTCCGGATAGTAATGAAATCATTATCCGTGGACCAGTGGTCCCAAAATGCATGGGTGAAGCCCACACATGATACCTGACTCGAAACGGAGAGAACACTGCTGGGGCATCAGATCAAAAATAAACAGGCACCTCAGGGGGAAGGGGAGGGGGGCACCTTAGCCGGATAAACGGACGACGCCACTGCTCCCCAAGGGGGCTCCATGCCCACTGCTTCATCCTGGGGAGTTCAAAGCCACATTCTCTTAAGTCACTCCAGTGGGTGGTTTGCCCACTGCTTTATCCTGGGGAGTGCAAAGCCACAGTCTCTCAAGTGGATAACAGTCTCCACTGGTTCTGGAGGGGGCATTGTGCTCAGAGTGCTTCATCTTGCCAAGGACTGGGGTAGTGGATGCTTTTCTCCACTGGTTCTGGAGGAGGCTTTGTGTCCAGAGTGCTTCATCTAGTGGATGCTTTTCTCCACTGGGTCTGGAGGTGGCATTGTGCCTGGAGTGCTTCATCCTGCCAAGGACTGGGGTAGCGGATGCTTTTCTCCACTGGTTCTGGAGGGGGCATTGTGCCCAGAGTGCTTCCTCCTGCCAAGGACTGGGGTAGTGGATGCTTTCCTCCTCTGGTTTTGGAGTGGGGATTGTGCCCAGAGTGCTTCATCCTGCCAAGGACTGGGGTAGTGGATGCTTTTCTCCACTGGTTCTGGAGGGGGCATTGCGCCCAGAGTGCTTCATTCTGCCAAGGACTGAGGTAGTGGATGGTTTTCACCACTGGTTCTGGAGGGGGCATTGTGCCCAGAGTGCTTTACATGCAGTGTGGCAGGTCCCATTCCTTCACCTGGGTGAGTGTGCCATGAGACTGCCTGGGAACAGGTAGCATGATACTCCATGGAGGCAGAGACACACTCCACCCTGCTGCGACTTTGCCTGCCACCTGCAGGTACAAGTAGTGCTGGGTGTTGTGCCTCATGTACGCTGTGCAGGGTCCTGGACGTCTCCTGCAGCCTCGAATGGCTGGCCACTGGGATGATAGCCATGTCAGCTGTGGTGGCACTGTCTTAGCACTTCGCGGGGCTGGTAGCAGTGGTTGCGGCAGTGTCTGTGGTGGAGATGCTGGCGGTGGTGAAAGTGTCAGCACCTGTGGAGGGACACAGCAGGACGTCTCCTGCAGCCTCGGATGGCTGCCCACTGAGGATAATCCTGGGGACTGTTGCTCAGGCAGCAGATGTGTAGGTGGCGGTGCAGGTGGCGGTGTTCACCACCGTACAGGTTGCTGTTCTGGTTGCCAGAAGGGGTGACTTTGGTCCCTCATCCGGAGGCTCCATGCCCTGTTCTGACTTGCCCTTCGCCTTGTGTCCCTTCCCCACCTTTGATGTCGCTGCTGGTCCCTTGGCACTGTCCCCTTTTGGCTTGGAGGAGCACTTGCCGGGTGGTTGGTGCTGATTCTCCCTCCGGCATGGGGGCACCTTTTTCACCTTGGCAGGAGGCAGAATGGGCTGATCCTTGGCCTCGCTAGGTGGCACACTGGCATCCCTGATGGGTGCCGCCTGCGATGTGACAGGACTTGCTGAGACCACAGTGCTGGAGGATTTGGTGGCTGAGGTGCTGGGCTGAGACCTGGACAGCCTGTCCCTAGGGGAAGGACGGGGGGAGGTGTAGGGAAGAGGTCAATGTTAGCCAGGAAGAGTTTCTTAGACACACTGGGACGGGAAGATGGAGGGGGTTTGGGAGTGGAGGAAGAGATAGTGGTTGTAGGAGGTGTGGGTCTGCTGAATTTGGGTGAAGGTGCATGGGCCGGAGGCTGTTGTGAGGTGGATGGCTGTTGGATGGGTGTGTGTCTGCGTTTGTGTACTTTGGGAGGAGGGCTCACAGACACACTGGGATAGGACACAGGGGATTTGTGAATGGTAGTGGGGGTGGTGATTGCATGTGAGCGTTGTGTGGTGATGGGCGTGCTGGTGACTGAGGTAGTGGATGAAGATGTAGTGCATGCAGGTGTGAGTGGAGACAAGACAGGAAGGGAGGAGGTGGATGTGGAGGGGGAGACACAGTGGAGACAGTGGATGTTGGTGTGTCTGCATGGGGATTGTCAGGATTCCAGTGACGTGTGGGTGCAATTATTCATATGAAGCAGCCACCATTTCCTTGACACCACACATTTTGTGTGGTAAAAGTCATTTATCAAAAAGATTGGGCCATTGGTGGTATCATTGCTCTAACCATTCTTCAAGAATAATAAAATGAAGAGTCTACATCCACATTTGATCACACAGAACTGTAATATAAGAACCAGGAAATCAGGGAGGACTTCATTTCCCAGCCTTCCCTGATACTAATTGGTCTTGGGTGTGGTCAGGCTATAAATACCTGCCACACCCGTTCAACCGACGCCTTCTATTCTGAGCGTCTGCGAGGAACGAGTCTCTTTGATTCCGCTGCCGAGATTTCTCTGGAGTCTACCTTTTCTAACAGTGAGCGGCCGGCTCGCGGCGGTGAGAGATTTCCTTTTGGGCTGTTTGCCCATTTCCGTGAACTCCGCACTCGGAGTTTATTTAAAGAGTCTTCGAGCGACGGGAGGGTTGCTAGGCAACATTGTATTTTCCCGTTCGTGTATTGCAACTATAATTCAAAGTAACCATTTGCCTCCGGGGCATTTATCTTTGAAAAAGGTTACTTGTTTACTATTAGAGATTCCGTTCAAAGGGTTGTGTAATCGTTTTAAAAAGCGTTTAGTGAACGGATGTCATTACATAGGCAGTCATTCTGACCCTGGCGGTTTTCAACCGCCAGGGCAGAGTGCCGCGGAAGCACCGCCAACAGGCTGGCGGTGCTTCATGGGCAATTCTGACCGCGGCTTTGAAAAGGGCAACCGGCGGTATCCCGCCGGTTTACCCCTGCCCCAAAGAATCCTCCATGGCGGCGCTGCTCGCAGCACCGCCATGGGGATTCTGACCCCCTTCCCGCCATCCTGGTCCTGGCGGTAAAAACTGCCAGGAACAGGATGGCGGGAATGGGTGTCGTGGGGCCCCTGGGGGTCCCTGCACTGCCCATGCCACAGGCATGGGCAGTGCAGGGGCCCCCTAACAGGGCCCCATAATGATTTTCAGTGTCTGCCTAGCAGACACTGAAAATCGCGACGGGTGCCACTGCACCCGTCACACCCCTTCAACTCCGCCGGCTCCATTCGGAGCCGGCTTCATTGTTGAAGGGGCTTTCCCGCTGGGCCGGCGGGCGGCCTTCTGGCGGTCGCCCGCCGGCCCAGCGGGAAAGTCAGAATGATCGCCGCGGTCATTTGACCGCGGTACGGTCTTCTGGCGGTTCCCGCCAGGCGGGCGGCTTCCGCCACCCGCCGGGGTCGGAATGACCCCCATAGTGTTGTTGGATTCTCAATGTTATGATTATCGAAAAAGAAAGTGTATTTTGATGAATACTGTTTTATTTAAAAATCGAGTGACTTTAAGATTCTAAGAAAAGGACAAAAATAGTACTTTCTTCTGAAGGAGTGATTTTAAGGAACTTATATTGTTTTTTGTTTAATGATTATGAGACACGATTCTTTGGTGGAATAGTTTCACTTATGGCCTTTATAGATATCTTGATTTAGGGTCGTGCAGAATTTTATTGGAAATCATATTCTGGAGAATTCGTTCCTTTTGAAATTTATTCTTGGGAGATTAGTGAGATCTTTATGAGGCAGTGAATTATTTTAGTAAAAGCCATCGTTGTATGTGTTGTATTAACCTTTTTCTTTTCAGATCTCCCTCCTGGCTGTTCCTTTCCGATTACCCTTTCCCCCGGCTGGGCCCCCCCAAAGTTCAGCGCTATAACAGTATCTGACTTTGGTGTTGCCTGGAAGTGGGACCCTTATTCAGCATCGTGCAGATCCCAAGAACTTGGACCTCCTAACAGGGATGGTGCTTGTGTGAGTGCCTGTGGGATGTATGGTGCTTATGTTTGCCATGTCCACTCTTGTGTGTTGATGAGTGTGCATGCTGGTCTGATGGTGTGCTTGGCATAGGCTGAGGTACAGAGGATAGGGTCTGGGTAGAGGAAGTTGGAGGGGGGAGGCAGGACACAGGGACAATGGATGCCATCAGTGCTGAGGCCAGAGCCTGAAATGCTCTCTGTTGGGCCACCACACCAGAAGGAATGCCCTCCAGGTATGCATTTATTTGCTGCAAATGCCTCTCAACACCCTGGATGGCATTCCAAATGGTTGATTTCCCAACAGTGAGGATCTCAGGAGCTCAATAGCCTCCTCACTGAGGGCAGCAGGGCTGACTGGGGCAAGGCCTGAGGTGCCTGGGGCGAAGGAGATGCAAACTCTCTTGGGTGAGCGGGCACGGGAAACTCGATGAGGGGCTGCTGGGAGGGCGGTGCTGGTAGGGGGGGGGCAGCTGTACCTGTTGTTGCGGTGGGCACAGAGGTGCCAAACACCGCAAGGGAGCTCCCATCAGAGGAGGAGTCGCTGTCGCTGGTGTCTCCTCCTGTTCCCGTCGTGGAGCTCCCCTCGCCCTCCGTCCCACTGGTGCCTTCTGACTCCGTTAATTCACCCTCCATGGCCATGTGGGTTGCAGCTGCCTCCTGCTCTGGTGCCAATGCTCCTCCGCCAGATGATGCTAATGCACACAAGGACAGAGTGACAAAACAAAAAAGGGGGGAAAGACAGAGGAGACACATGGTCAATGCCTGCAACACCACTACCATTGGCAGACACAATACACAGGGAGCAGCCCTATGCACTAAGCCATGCACTAACATTGCAGGGGAAAAGCACATGCCCATGGGGGGCTCTGTCTAGACCCATTTTATGTACAGCTGGAACCCATGGGAGCCTGACTAGGTGTAGAGGGCAAATACAACCTTTGGGGTTGGAGTGGGACTGAGGGGGTAATTCTGACCTCGGCGGTAAAAGGCTCTTACCGCCGGTCAGAAGTCCGCCATTCTACCGCCGTGGCCGCGGTAAACCGCCACAGTCATTCTGACCCACAACTGCCAAACTGCCAAAAACCCGACATCCACGGAAGGCCGCCTCATCAGCGGTCAGCGATAAACTGGAGATGACCAAACCTCCACGTCACGCCAACACAAACACGCCCATGCCATTACGACCCACGAATCCAAGCGTCGGTCTTTCAACCGCGGTATTCCATTGGCGGTACACACCGCCGCGGTCAAAATACTCACACCTTTACAAAACACAGCCACATTGGACAATTCGAAATACACACACCTGATGCACATACACACACCACACCCACACATCCAATCAACTATAAAACACACACCCACATCACCCACAAACCCCCACTACTAGAAATTCGGAGAGAAGGCGAGAGAGAGAGAGAGAGAGCACAGCTATCGAAAACCCCAACACACAGAGGAACACAACATCATCACCCACACTACATCCACGCACAAAACACCACACACCACCACACACACCACACTCATCACCACAAACACCACCCCACACCACCCCATGGCACCCCAAAGACACCCCAGGTTCTCGGACCAAGAACTCAGGGTCATGGTGGAGGAAATAATTAGGGTAGAGCCCCAGCTATTCGGCACACAGGTGCAGCACACCACAATAGCCAGGAAGGCGGAGCTATGGCAAAGGATCGTCGACAGGGTCAACGCTGTGGGACAGCATCCCAGAAACCGGGAAGACATCCGAAAGCGATGGAACGACCTACGGGGGAAGGTGCGGTCGATGGTGTCAAGACACAACATTGCTGTGCAGAAGACTGGCGGCGGACCCCCACCCACTCCACCCGAATTCACAGCATGGGAGCAAGAGGTCTTGAACATCCTGAGGGCCTCGCTGGAGTAGGCGGAGGAATGGACTCTGGTAAGTCTAATCTCAACTACTTCACCCCCCCAACCACCAGCATGCCTACCCACACCCCCACCCTCACCCCCAACCCCCCAGCACACATCCTCCCTGCCAATGTCTCACCAGCACAACCCACCCAACACAACACCAATCCCTGAATGCCAACACAAACCATGGACACCCATCACCCAAGCATGACCACTGCACATACCCACCCCCCCCACAAACCACCCTCACAACTCCTCCCACAAGGGACTGCCAGCACTGGGGGACAAGGGCACCCACAAATCGCACGCCATGGCACACACAGAAGCAATAACCATACTCTTTTACCCCTGCAGGGCCCGAATGCCAACACACCAGCCAGGAGGGTCCAGATTTGTCCATCCCGCCCCCAGAACAGGCCCCCAGTGATGACAGCAGCTCTGTCGACCTAGAACCTGATGACCAGCCCGGACCATCGGGGACCTCTGGACAGTCGGTTCCCCACACACAGACACAGGCCACAGCAGACCCAACCCCCTCTGGGAATACCAGCACAGTTCCCACCCAGCGGGCCCATGCCTCTGTCTCCAGGACGCGTCAATCAGCGGTGTGTCCGCCACTACAGGGCACCCAGGCTGACCCACCACCCCAACAACAACAGGGACCTGGGGGCAGTGGTAGTGGGCACAGGGGACAGAGGCCCGGGGAAACAGGGCAACTGGGAGGGCTGTAGTGCGAGAGGGGGTTGACCGGCCCAGGGAACCCACTCTCCAAGAGGCCCTCACCACCATCATGGGAGCATACCACCGCTCCCAGGAGACGATGGCGACGGTACTGGCCAGGTTCCAGGAGATCCAGGCACAGCAGGAGGAACGGTACATGGGGTTCAGAGACGAACTCAGGAACATCGGTACCGCAATGGGGACTATCGTCCTGGCCTTCAACCAGATAGTCACCACATTGCGGGACCATGTGGCACCCCAAAGGGCCCCTGTCACCAGCCCAGACGACGAACAGCCTACCACCTCCGCCGGCGCTAGTGGACAGGAGGCCCCCACACAACGACAGGCCACCAGAACCCCACCTCCTGATGAAGATCAACCACCCCGCAAGCGGAACCTGAGATCACACAAGAAGACAGAGTAGGATGCCAAGACCCCCGCCAGCAAACGATACCCCCTGATGTCATCCCACTGTCCCACATTGTCACCCTGTCCAACCTTGAACTGCCCCTGCTCCATCCTTCCACAGGCATATGGGCAATGCACCTGTGCTACTGAGAACTGGACTCTGCCATGGACATTACTCCACCCCCACCCATCACCGTTTTACTATCATGGACCTATACGCAGCACTTAAAATAAATCACCAATTGCACTTCAAATGTCAGGAGTCTGCTTGCATTCTTTACAAATGTATTACACATAACGGTGCAATAATGTTCATTTACATTGTGATGACAACATACCAGTGTCAATAAGCATTAGTCCATGGGCAAACAAAGCAGAAGTCACGCTGTGGGTCATACAGCTCTGAAAAGGGAAGGGAAAGTCAAAAATCAGTGAAAAGGAACTGGGGGGAAACACAGAAAGTAGAGATGCAGGAGGCCAGAAGTAAATGTAAAATGGCGTGGGTGATTCTTACCTGTGTGCTACTGAAAATACTGTTGTATAACTGTGTCCCTGTTGTCCGTGTCATCCCCGTCGTCTTCCTCCTCTTCACTCTCCACAGGCTCCACAGCTGCTACAACACCACCATCTGGACCATCCTCCTGCAGGAAAGGCACCTGGCGTCGCAATGCAAGATTGTGAAGCATACAGCAGGCCACGATGATATGACACACCTTCTTTGGTGAGTACATGAGGGATCCCCCTGTCATATGCAGGCACCTAAACCTGGCCTTCAGGACCCCGAAGGTCCGTTCTATAATCCTCCTAGTTCGCCCATGTGCCTCATTGTACCGTTCCTCTGCCCTGGTCCAGGGATTCCTCACTGGGGTCAATAGCCAAGGCAGGTTGGGGTAACCAGAGTCACCTATTAGCCACACACGGTGTCTCTGTAGCTGTTCCATCACATAAGGGATGCTGCTATTTCGCATGACATACACGTCATGCACTGACCCCGGGATCTTGGCATTTAGATGGGAGATGTACTGGTCAGCCAAACAGACCACCTGGACATTCATCGAATGCTCATTGTCTTTTGGGGGTACTAAAGCCACATGGGTCCCATCAATGGCACCAATGATGTTGGGGATATGTCCAAGGGCATAGAAATCACCCTTCACAGTGGCCAAATCACCCTCCTCAGGGAAAACAATGTATCTCCGCATGTATTTCATCAGGGCAGACAACACTCTGGACAAAACCTTAGAAAACATAGGCTGAGACATCCCTGATGACATGGCCACTGTTGTCTGAAAAGACCCACTTGCCAAAAAATTGAGTACTGACAGAACCTGCACCAGAGGGGGAATCCCTGTGGGTTGGCGGATGGGGGACATCAGGTCTGGCTCCAGCTGGGCACACAGTTCATGTATAGTGGCTCGGTCAAGTCGGTATCGAAGTATAATATGTCGTTCTTCCATTGTCGACAGGTCCACCAGCGGTCGGTACACGGGAGGATTCATCCTTCTCCTCGCAAGTCCCAGCGGACGGTGCCTAGGAAGGACAACATGGAGCACAGAGTCAAGCAACCCACAGGTTCGTTCACACAGCTTGCACAGTACACGAATCGCTATGCATTGAAAGGCTTGTATGAGTGGCAATGCAAGGCCTAGGCCTGTGTGACGCAGTAGCAATTAAGCCATGTGGGCCCTTGTAATGGCGGCTGCCTGACCTGAGAAGTGTGACAGTGGGATGTGAGGTCAACGCGCTGGCGTGGCACACCGTGGCGGTAGGCGGTCGAAGACCGTGGCGCAAAGCAGCATTGGTTAACATTGCACCCTATGGGTCTCAGGAGCCAATGACGATGTGCGCCGGCGGTTGCGGTAGGCACCGCGGCGGTACGCCCCGCCGCGGGCGTGACCGCCATTTTCTATCTGCTTAACCACTCGAGACCTGACCATCCACAGGAGAGGACCTATACTGCAAGTGCTGCTGTGACCTCGGTCTGGAAGAGACAATGGCTGCTGCGACTGGGGAAAGGGCCCCTGCCTTCACTTCAGAAGAGTTGGAGAAACTTGTGGATGGGGCCCTGCCCTAGTATGCGCTACTCTACGGTCCTCCAGACCAACAGGTAAGTACACTGGGTGCACGTTGAATGGGCTATGCCTGAGTTTTGTATGGTGGATGTAAGATGGTGGGGTGGGGAGCGAATGAGGAGTGCAAGGCACGACAGATGAGAGCATGTGCCACATGGCAGGGTTGGGGAGGGGGGGCCAATCACATCTAACATGCAGAAAAATGTTGAAATTTCCTTTCCCACCCTGTACATGTCAAATAGGTCAGCGCCCATCAGAAAGTCGACATTTGGCGTGCCATCGCCAAGGAAGTCCGGGACCTGGGGGTCCACAACAGACGGGGCACCCACTGCCGAAAGAGGTGGGAGGACATCCACCGCGGGACCAGGAAGACCGCCGAGTCACTGCTGGGGATGGCCTCCCAGCGTAGGAGGGGTGCCAGTCGTACCTTGACCCCCCTGATGTCCCGGATCCTGGCGGTGGCCTACCCCGATTTGGATGGGCGCGTGAGGACATCACAGCAGACACAAGGGGGTGAGTACCAGCACATTCTGCTATCTTTACACGCAGTGGAGGCGTCTGGGTGGGGGAGGAGGGCTGTGGGTGACATTAGGCCAGGGCGCTTTCTGTAGTGTAGTCCCCTCCTTTAGGCATGGACCTGTGCCCCCACCCCCCACCTCTGTAGGGTGCCAAGTACAGCAATCCATGGTCCAGCATCACCCATGTGCGCATTTGTTGTCCATAGACCTGTTGGCCTAGTCACAAGTACTGAGTAGTGTACCCCGATTGCGCGGCGTAGTGCATGAGGCTCCTGTGTCTGTCCTGTCCGCCAACGGTGTTGACAATGCATGCACTCAACCTGTTTTTATTTCTCCCCCCACCCTTTTTCTTCATCTTCTTGTGCATGTGTGCATTGTCCCTCAGTGAGGAGGTCATTGACCTCCTACAGACCATCATTGTTGGCCAGTCTACCCTTTTGAATGCCATCCAGGGGGAAGAGAGGGAGGTGCATCGGAGCAATGCATACCTGGAGGGCATTCATTCGGGTCAGGCTGCCCATCAACGATCGTTTAATGCTCTGGCCTCAGCACTGACGGCAGCCATTGTCCCTGTTTCCAGCCTCCCTCTTCTAAATGCCTCCACCCTGTCTCTGTCTCCTGTTCCTCAGCCTATCCCATCCACACCATCAGACCAGCCTGCACACACCTCAACACCCAAGGGCAGCTCATCCAGACATAAGCACCACAGATCACACAAGCATTCACCCAAGCAACACCCAGATGCAGACATGCCAACAGTCAATACCACCCCTGTGTCCCCCTCCTCCTCGTCTCCCTCCTCCCTCTCTGTGACGTCTCCACTCACACCTGCATGCACACCACCATCAGCCAGTACTTCCATCACCAGCACACCCTCCAGTACAGTCCGCACACGTGCAGTCACCACCCCCACTGCCATTTACATGTCCCCTGTGTCCTCTCCCACTGTGTCTGTCACCCCCTCTTCCAAGACACACAAACGCAGGCAGCCACCCACCCAACAGCCAACCACCTCACGACAGCCTACGTCACAAGCACCTGCACCCAAAGACAGCACACCTGACTCTCCTACAACCACATCCTCTTCCTCCACTCCCATACCCACTACACCTACCCTTTACATTGGTCCTAAAAAACTTTACCTCTCCAAACTTAACCTCTTTGCCCCACCTGACCCACCCCCTCCATCTGCTAAGAGTCCCAAGAGCACCTCAGCCACCACCAGCCCTGCTTCAAGTGTCACCATTGTGCACAGGTTTTGGAGTCCACCCTTTGCCAGCACTGATACATCGGCCAGCAGCAAGGGGACAGCCAGCCCCCCCCCTGGAAAGAGGACCCGTAAAATCAAGGGCCGTCGCGAGAAGACTGACACGGCTGCCCCCAAGGAGTAAAGTCCTGGGCCGTCACCTGCCACAACATCCAGGGGAGGCAAGGGCCAGAGAGCCTCATCAAAGGAGGGCAAGGGCAGCAGGGCGGAGAAGTCAGCCAGCAGGGGCACAGACCAGGAGGGCCCCACAAGCCCCATCCCGGGTGTGAGGGAGGACACCCACGGGCCCAGGACTCCGTCACAGAAGGGTCCAGCAACTGCACGGTCGGAGGGCGACTAAGCAGGGAGTCCTGGCCAGGTCTGGCTCCCTTGAATGACTGGACTAGCACCGCTGAAGAGGGCCCGCCGTGCAGAAAGACACCGCTGAAGAGGGCCCCGACGTGCAGAAAGGCACCGCTGAAGAGGGCCCCGCCGTTCAGAAAGACACCGCTGAAGAGGGCCCCGCCGTGCAGAAAGGCACCGCTGAAGAGGGCCCCGCCGTGCAGAAAGGCACCGCTGAAGAGGGCCCCGCCGTGCAGAAAGACACCGCTGAAGAGGGCCCCGCCGTGCAGAAAGGCACCGCTGAAGAGGGCCCTGCCTTGCAGAAAGACACCGCTGAAGAGGGCCCCGCCGTGCAGAAAGGCACCGCTGAAGAGGGCCCCGCCGTGCAGAAAGGCACCGCTGAAGAGGGCCCCGCCGTGCAGAAAGACACCGCTGAAGAGGGCCCCGCCGTGCAGAAAGGCAACGCTGAAGAGGGCCCCGCCGTGCAGAAAGGCACCGCTCCGCTGGGCCCCGCCGTCTCAAGCACCGCTCCGCTGGGCCCTTCCTGTCAAGCACCGCTCCGCTGGGCCCCGCCGTCTCAAGCACCGCTCTGCTGGGCCCTTCCTGTCAAGCACCGCTCCGCTGGGCCCCGCCGTCTCAAGCACCGCTCCGCTGGGCCCTTCCTGTCAAGCACCGCTCCGCTGGGCCCCGCCGTCTCAAGCACCGCTCCGCTGGGCCCTTCCTGTCAAGCACCGCTCCGCTGGGCCCCGCCGTCTCAAGCACCGCTCCGCTGGGCCCCGCCGTCTCAAGCACCGCTCCGCTGGGCCCTTCCTGTCAAGCACCGCTCCGCTGGGCCCCGCCGTCTCAAGCACTGCTCCGCTGGGCCCTTCCTGTCAAGCACCGCTCCGCTGGGCCCCGCCGTCTCAAGCACCGCTCCGCTGGGCCCTTCCTGTCAAGCACCGCTCCGCTGGGCCCCGCCGTCTCAAGCACCGCTCAGCTGGGCCCCGCCGTCTCAAGCACCGCTCCGCTGGGCCCCGCCGTCTCAAGCACCGCTCAGCTGGGCCCCGCCGTCTCAAGCACCGCTCCGCTGGGCCCCGCCGTCTCAAGCACCGCTCCGCTGGGCCCTTCCTGTCAGGCACCGCTCCGCTGGGCCCCGCCGTCTCAAGCACCGCTCAGCTGGGCCCCGCCGTCTCAAGCACCGCTCCGCTGGGCCCTTCCTGTCAAGCACCGCTCCGCTGGGCCCCGCCGTCTCAAGCACCGCTCAGCTGGGCCCCGCCGTCTCAAGCACCGCTCCGCTGGGCCCTTCCTGTCAAGCACCGCTCCGCTGGGCCCCGCCGTCTCAAGCACCGCTCAGCTGGGCCCCGCCGTCTCAAGCACCGCTCCGCTGGGCCCTTCCTGTCAGGCACCGCTCTGCTGGGCCCTTCCTGTCAAGCACCGCTGGCCCATTGACAGTGCCGGTTCTGTGTCGAGCTAGTGTTCACGCTGCACTCAGGGCACCCTGCCTCCTCCATTAACTGTGGAGTCTGTGATCCACCTGATGGCCTGTGTCTCTGCACTCCCCAGGATGGCACAGTGGGCAGACCACCCACTGTAGAGACTTGTGAGACTGTGGCTTTGCACTCCCCAGGATGGCACAGTGGGCATGGTGGACCCTTCCTGGATCTGGCGTCATGGACTAATGTGGCTGAGGTGCCCCCCCTTCCCTTCCCCCTGAGGTGCCTGTAGTTTTGTCATCTGATGCCCCAGCAGTGTTCTCTCCAACGGACTCAGGTCTCCTGTGTGGGCTTTGCCCATGTGTTGATACACTTTGGCCCACGGACAGTGGAATTTTAAGTGACTGTGCAGGACTTATTGCCTATGTTGATCGGTTTCGCAATGTTCTTACTTGATTTTTTACTATTCATATTGCTATTTTACCATGACTTCAAAGAACCTCTTTTATACATAAATGTTGTTTCTCACTTTAATTATGTCTTTGCATTGTTCCGGGGGGTTTGGGTGGTGTCACTGTGACTTGGTGCTCTGCATTGGTGTGTAGATAGTTGGGGGGGGGGGTTCGCATATGTGTGTGCCCGTAAGCTTTCCTCCTCCCCCCTCCCCTGTGTCGTAGGTGCAGTACTCAACGTTGTCGTCTGCGCCGGCGTTCGTACTCGTGGTAGATGAGCAGGTAGACAATAGCTGGCAGGATGTTTAATTCGGGTTCCATGCTGTTCTCCGTCCTCGTGGAGTGTGTATAGGTGAGCGTTTTCCCGTTCGTAGTCTGTTTCCGCCGTGTTTTTATCGGCGGGGCTCCCGCCCCAGAAAAGGTGGCGGATTGGTGAGTTGTGATAGGGTGGGCGGTACATTGTCTGCCGCCTGCCTGTTGGCGGTGACCGCCGCGCTGTTTGTCTGTCCCGCCGTGGCGGTCGGAGTGTTAAAGTGGCGGCCTGTGTTGGCGGTTCCCGCCAGGGTCAGAATACCTTTTTTTTGACCGCCTGCCAGTTGGCGGGTTGGCCGCCGCTTTATCGCCGACCGCCAGGGTTGGAATGACCCCCTGAGTCTGCAAATCAATGGATCTACCTTTGCGCGTCTGCCCTGGCCCAGGGGAACCCACAGCCCACCTCCTCCACCCAGACACCTTGTCAGGCACGCAGAGTCAGCTGAATGAGAGTTTACTCACCCACTTGTGGCTGCAGTGATGCCCTCAAGCGCCCATCCAGCTCAGGATATGCCACTGCCAGGATCCGGTACATCAGTGGGGTCATGGTGCAACGGGCACCCCTTCTACGTTGGGAGGCCATCCCCAGCTGGGCCTCCGCCGTCTTCTTGCTCCAGCGGCGCAGGTCCTCCCATCTTTTCCGGCAGTGGGTGCTCTGTCTATGGTAGATCCCCAGGGTCCGCACTCCCTTGGCGATGGCACGCCAAATACCCATCTTCTGGTGGGCGCTGACCTAGAGGAAAAGTTAAGTAAAAAAGAATGTTACTCTCCCGTACAGTTCTTCTCACACATTGGCCACGAACCTCCCACCCTGTCCCAGAAAAACATACACTCACCATCCTCACATGCTGTCCTGTCCCCACTGTCTCTTCCATCCACGACACTCCATACAATCATGTCCCATCCACCACGCACATGGTTCACTCACCTGTTTGTCTGGAGGACCGTAGAGTAGCGTGTACTGGGGGAGGACCCCATCCACCAGTTTATCCAACTCCTTTGCAGTGAAGGCAGGGGCCCTTTCCCCAGACACTGTAGCCATAGTCGCTTCCAGAGGCAGATCACAGCAGCACTTGCAGTGTAGGTCCTCTCCTGTTGAAGGTCAGGTATCAAGTGAGGGAACAGATAGAAAATGGCGGTCACGTCCGCGGTGGTGCGTACTGTCACCGCCGGCGTACATCGTCATTGGCTCCTGGAACGCATAGGGCCCAATAATAACCAATGATGAATTGCTCATCGGTCTTTGACCGCCTACTGCGACGCTGCACAACGCCAGGGCAGTTACCTCATTTCCCCTTGTCTCTCCTTACAGGTCAGGCAGCCGCCATTTCAGGGGGCCACATGGCAGGCCAACTAACTGCGTCACACCTATTTAGGCCACGAATATGGACAGACAAAGGCAGACAGAGATAATTTCATGATTGTGCTAAACAGCCTTGTGAAACCTATGTGGTGTATAACCCTCTGCTCACCCTTCTCCTCTATAGGGGACGTCCTCTGGGGCAGGTGATGAGATGGCGGCATCCTCCTGTGTACAGACCCCTGGTGGACCTGTCGACAATGGAAGACAGACACATCATTATCTCTTACAGACTTGATCGTGCAACAATCCAGGAACTGTGTGCCCAGTTGGAGCCAGACCTGATGTCAGCTATCCGCCATCCCACAGGAATCCCCCCTCTAGTGCAGGTCCTGTCAGTGCTCCATTTCCTGGCAAGTGGGTCCTTTCAAACAACAGTAGCCATGGCATCAGGGATGTCACAGCCAATGTTTTCTAACGTGTTGTCCAGAGTGTTATCTGCCCTGCTGAAACACATGCACAGCTACATCGTTTTCCCTCAGGTGGAGGATCTGCCCACAGTGAAAGGTGACTTTTATGCCCTGGGACATATCCCCAATATCATTGGTGCCATTGATGGTACACATGTGGCATTTGTCCCCCCCCGCAGGAATGAACAAGTGCACAGAAACCGGAAAAGCTACCATTCTATGAATGTGCAGATGGTGTGTTTGGCAGACCAGTACATCTCCCATGTGAATGCCAAGTATCCTGGCTCAGTGACATGACGCTTACATTTTGAGGAATCTCAGCATCCCTTATGCAACTCCAGAGGCACTGTGTGTGGCTTATAGGTGAGCCCAAGGTCCCCACACAGCTTAAATTGGTGTCTGGGTATGGGAAATTCCCTAATGTTTGGAGGATGTCTAACAGTTGTCCCTCGATATCTGCAGGTGACTCTGGTTACCCCAACCTGTCATGGCTACTGACCCCAGTTAGGAATCTCAGGACAAGGGCAGAGGAACTCTACAATGAGGCACATGAACGAACTAGGAGGATAATAGAGCGCACCTTCGGCCTCCTGAAGGCCAGATTCCGGTGCCTCCATCTGACAGGTGGCTCCCTGTACTACTCACCGAAGAAGGTGTGCCAGATCATTGTGGCATGCTGTATGTTGCACAAACTGGCTTTGCGACGCCAGGTGCCTTTTCTGCAGGAGGATGGGCCTGATGCTGGTCTTGTGGCAGCTGTGGAGCCTGCGGACAGTGAAGAAGAGGAGGCAGAAGAAGAAGATTCAGACAACTGAAACAACATCATCATGCAATACTTCCAGTGAGACACAGGTAAGAGGATGGCACTGCTTCACACATCTCATACTACTGTAGGACATAGCATAAATCTGCCTTTTTTACTTCTGTGTATGGACCCTTACATGTCACTTTGCCTTTCCATTTCACAGATCTGGGTCCCACTTAGTGCCCTCTGCTATGTTTACTGCTGCCCAACAACTGTGTACCATTGGTATGTGAACATGAACATGAACATTGCCATTGCTATATTTCTGAGAGGTTGCAATTACACATTTGTGAAAATACAGACTGACTCCAGATTGATTTGTGATTCAAGGGTGTTTATTTCTGTGCTAATAAGTGGAAGGGGTGTGCAATGGGCTGGGGCGATGGTGGAGGAATGTCCATGGTAGAGTTCTGTCTCTTGGTCTCACAGGTGCATTGTCCATAGGGGCATAGGAAGGGGGAAAAGGCAGTTTAAGGTGGACAGGGTGACAAAGTGGGACAGAAGGGTGACAATTAGGAGGGTCTTATTTCCTGGCGGGGGTCTTGGTAATGTTCTCTGTCTTGTTCCTGGATCTCAGGGACCGTTTGCGGGGTGGTTCTCCATCTGCAGGGGGTGGGGTGCTGGTGGCCTGTTGGTCCTGTGGTGGTGCCTCCTGTCCACTAGCGCAGGCAGAGGTGGAGGGCTGTTCATCATCCAGGCTAGTGTCAGGGGCCTGTTTGTGTGCCACTGTGTCCCTCATGGTGTTGGCCAGGTCTGCCAGAACTCCTGCAATGGTGACCAGGGTGGTGTTGATGAACTTCAAGTCCTCCCTGATCCCAAGGTAGTGTTCCTCCTGCAGCCGCTGGGTCTCCTAAAACTTGGCCAGTACCGTGCCAATGGTCTCCTGGGAATAGTGGTATGCTCCCATGATGTTGGACAGTGCCTCGTGGAGAGTCGGTTCCCTGGGCCTGCCCTCCCCCTGTCGCACAGCAGTCCTCCCAGCTTCCCTGTTGTCCTGTGTCTCTGTCCCCTGAACTGTGTGCCCACTGCCACTGACCCCAGGTTCCTGATTGTCCTGGGTTGGTGGGTTTGCCTGGGGTCCAGGTAGTGGTGGACACACTGCTGATTGATGTGTCCTGGGGACAGAGGTATGGGCCCGATGGGTGGGTGCTGTGGTGGTGTTTCCTGACGGGGGAGGTTCAGTGGTGGTTTGTGACAGTGGCAGGGGAACCGACTGTCCAGAGGTCCCTGATGGGCCGGGCTGGTCATCTTGATCCAGGCGTGCAGAGCTGCTGTCATCACTGTGGGCCTCTTCTGTGGGGGGACTGGATATGTATGGCACCTCCTGTCCGGTGACGTTGGGTGTGGGTCCTGTTGGGGTGTAAATGCATAGTTATTGTATCTGTGTGTGCCATCTTGTGCATTGGGTGAGTTGCCCTCTACTCCTGTGCTTGCATTATTATGTTTGCCCTTGTGTGATTAGTGTTTTGGGGTCTGGGTGGGTATCTGTACTGGACATGCTTTGGTGATGGGGGTCCATGCATAGGTGTTGCATGCAGGGCTTGGTATTGGGATGGCTGGGTTGTGATAGTGGGGCATATGTGCGGTGTAGGAGTGATGGGGGCGAGGGTGAGAGGGGGGTATGTGATGGCATGCAGGTGGGGTGGGGGATATGGTAGTTAAGATATGACTTACTAGAGTCCAGTCCTCCTGCTACTCCTGCGAGGCCCTCAGGATGCAGTATTGCCAAGACTTGCTCCTCCAATTTTGTTAGTTGTGGGGGAGGAGGTGGGGGTCCACCGCCAGTCCTCTGTTCAGCAATCTGGTGTCTGGATACCACTGAATGCACCTTCCCCCGTAGGTCGTTCCACCTCTTCCTGATGTCATCCCGTGTTCTTGGATGCTGTCCCACTGCATTGACCCTGTCGACGATTCTCCGCCATAGCTGCATGTTCCTAGCAATGGAGCTGTGCTGCACCTGTGATCAGAATAGCTGTGGCTCTACCCGGATGATTTCCTCCACCATGACCCTGAGCTCCTCCTCAGAAAACCTGGGGTGTCTTTGAGGTGCCATAGTGTGGTGTGGGTGATGTGTGAGGTGATGTTTGTTGTGCTGTGTGATGTGTTGTGTTGGGGTGTGTTGTTTGAGGTGCGTGGATGTTGTATGAGTGATGGTGTTGTGTGCCGGTGGATGCTGGTGTTGTGCTTGCTATTCTCTCTCTCAGCTTTTTCAAAAACATGTCATTGTAAGGGTTTGTGGGTAATGTGGGTGTGTGTTTTATAGCAGTGTGAGTGTGTGGGTGTGGTGTGTGTATGTGTATCAGGTGTGTGTATTTCGAATTGTCCAATGTAGTTGTGTTTTGTAAGTGTGTGTGTATTTTGAGCACGGCGGTGTGTACTGCCAATGGATTACCGTGGTTGAAAGACCGCTGCGTTGATTCGTGGGTCCTGATAGTGTGGGCGTATTCTTGTTGGCGTGATAGTGTAGGTTTTGGTATCGCCAGTTTATCACTGACCTTTGGTGTGGCGGACTTGTGTGGGTGTCTGCATTGTGGCAGATTCCGAGATGTGGGTCGTAATACCTCTAGCGGATTTCCGCCTGCGCCACGGTATGTTAGCGGCCTTCAGCACGGCGGTAAGCGGGATTTACCGCCAGGGTTGTAATAAGGGCCTACATTTTCAATTCTGGATTTTCAGGATTATGTGACTGTCAAGCACATGAGAATCCTAGAAAAATGGCCCCATGTTTGGCATATGTAGCATGATTTACACAATATCACACCGTTTTTTGGGGTGTCTGTTCTCTTTGAAGCAGTGCACATAGTATACTGCAGTCACAATAAAGGACTTTTGTGTTGGCAGCCACAAGAACATTATGCATCATGTACCGTGCTGGGTCACTTGTGTCAATTAGGAACGGACAGGTCCCCTCACCGCTCACCTATTGTTCACTCACCTCAGATCTTTCAGATTTGTTACGCATCATGATCAGGTTATAACTGTGGCAAAAGAACAATGCAGTAATTAAGAAGTGCACTTTACAGGTTGGAACCACGGTTGTCATTAGCTAATTAATCTGACATTCAGTGTCTTGAATCATCAAATCATGTAATCGGTGGAGCAATCCAAAGGGAAGCTACATGTTTAACATGCGCAGAGATGCTATGTGGGCCGTGATACGTTTTAAAGTCTAAGGCCTTTGTGGTTTCCAACCCCTGCGCAAAATCTTGTTTAAGCAGGAGTTGGTATTTCTTGTTGGGTGTTATTTGATGCTCCCGATAATTACTTGGGCCCTCATTCTGACCTTGGCGGGCGGCGGAGGCCGCCCGCCAAAGTCCCGCCGTCAGGTTACCGTTCCGCGGTCGAAAGACCGCGGCGGTAATTCTGACTTTCCCGCTGGGCTGGCGGGCGGTCGCCTTCAGACCGCCAGCCAGCCCAGCGGGAAAGAGGCTTCCACGATGAAGCCGGCTCGGAATCGAGCCGGCGGAGTGGAAGCTGTGCGACGGGTGCAGTTGCACCCGTCGCGTATTTCACTGTCTGCGCAGCAGACAGTGAAATACATGTAGGGGCCCTCTTACGGGGGCCCCTGCAATGCCCATGCCAGTGGCATGGGCACTGCAGGGGCCCCCAGGGGCCCCGCGACCCCCCCTACCGCCATCCGGATCTCGGCGGTCCGACCGCCGGGATCTGGATGGCGGTAGGGGGGGTCGGAATCCCCGCGGCGGTGCAGCAAGCTGCGCCGCCGCGGAGGATTCAATGGGGCCGCGGTACACTGGCGGGACCCCGCCAGTGGTGCCGGTCCGACCGCGGCTTTACCCGTCAAAGACCGCCAGGGTCAGAATGACCACCTTGGTGTGTTAAATACTTCACCCTGCGTTATAACTGTCCGAACTAGCTGGGATTTAACAGGTTAAAAGCGAAAATGTATTTACCGTGCATAAAGATTGTGTTGCGTTAAGCCCAAATCTATATGTTGTTCCCCAAAAGCTCAGAATAAGTGCTATTTACTGCACTTGATCCATAACATACACCCGGCTATCTTTGCTAGGCGCGATAACCAGTACATACTTCTCCAACCAACTCGGAGTCTGAGAAATACTCATCCAGCTCTGAAGGCATTCCCGAGGAGCCATGGCAACATTTTCTTGCAGGCACTCACGATTTGCTATTGTAGAAATAATGCTTTCTGCATGTTATTCCCCGTTCCAGATTTTAAATCTCAGAACTGCCTGATATAGGGGTAATAATACTGCGTAGTATCGGCGACACTGGTGGCCTATTTCCTTGTCTAGTATTACCGGTTCACTTGTGATTGGCCCAATACTTTCACCACTTAAACTAATATGGTATCTTGTATATTTGTTTCTCTAAACATCCAGCCTTCCGCCTCCAAGGAGCTCTTCCTTCACCACAGCAGTCTCTTATATACTCTAAATTCACCTCTTTGGTTTCACAATATAGTTTAGTCTGGTGTCACAATAGTTTTCCTTTTGTGTCAGTTTGTTTATTTTAAATCCTTAAATGTGTTTCTTCTGCGTGCTACTTCATCCCCAGGGTGTATGCCCAGGCTCAACATTTGTTCTGAAACGGATCAAGATCAACTTCGCATATTTGTATGAGCTGTCGCGCTTGTTGCTGGCGCTGATTTTTCTGATATCTGTTTTGTTTGTCAACTGGCCTTCAACATGCCTTAAAAGTCAGACAAGTGCATTCATTTGATATATTAAATACATTACAATCACGTTCAGCCTGACATGAATCCTTTGTGGGGCATGTGACAGGAACATAAATTGTATTACCTGTGCCAGATATAGCAAACAAACAGGAATAATTTAAGTATCCCGGAAGGCCCCATATTTCATTGCTGGTGGTTTAATGTTGTTCTTATCAATCGTGCTCACCTATCTGTTAACCATTTTGGATTTTTTGATGTTCTATTGAAAGAAGACCTGGATTTTGTCATGTCTGTTGCCTAGAACAAGTTTTGTAATGTATATTTTCTCGTGAATACGTTGTTCCTTCCTCCCCTCAGGTTACATCCTTCTATCTTTGCTCCCTTCTTCCCTGTATTGCTGCCTCCCTTACGTTCTCCTTGTTAATTCTCTTCCATCTTCTCCTTCCATCTCCTTCATCTCCCTCCTTACCTACTTTATTTTCCTCTCTGTTACTCTTTTCTCCAAATCCTCCTTCCTCACTTAACTCTCCCTCCCACTAAACTTCCACTCTCCCCTCCTCTCTAGTCTCCCTTCGTCCCCTTATCTTAATGTGATGTGCCTACTGCCTGTCTGTTTTCGGTTTCACTCTCTTCTGTCTACATCACATGCACAGCCATTGTGTCAGTGTTCTTTTACAATCTAAGTTGCTCCCATACTCTTGATGTTAAGCACTATATAAAACTGTGAAATAAATAAATAAATAAACATGAAATATGTTTTAGAAATTTCTATCTAGCTATATAATATTCACTGGTTGTTGGCCCTTAGGAACGATCAAGGGAAACTGCCTATATTTTAAATCCATGAACACTGAGTTTGTTTAAAGCAGGGGTTTCCAATCTTTTCTGCGATAAGATCTTATCTTCAGTGAACATCATCTCGAGCTACTGTTATTACTGTTGCAGTTTTGAGCATATCAGACAAGATTACATTAGTGTCTACCACATGCAAGATTACCAGCTCAGTGCCTTGGAGTTGCCACCAGAAATGCAAAAAAGGTTTTATCAATTTGGAATGCCTCTATATGTGTAATCCATAAATTACAGATGTAATACCCCTAGAGCCAAGGTACTAATATGAGTAATAAATCTGCCCACCAAGTATGATTTCTCACTTAAATATCAGCTTTAAATAGATTTTACAAAGTCAGACTTTTATTTCCAAAATTCAGCTTCTGAGTTCTTAAAATACAAATATTTTCATCTTGACTACAGGTTTTTCAATTTTAGTATACATATTATTAACTTTTAATTCAAACAAGCAAAATATTCTAAATTAGTATTCTAGGCTGCATGCAGGAGAGCTACTTACAGTTAGCTGAAGAGCTACCAGAAGCTCAGAAGCTACTTGTTTAAGAAGTCTGGTTTAAAGGGTGCAGAGGCTGGCAGTGTTTGCAGAGCTTCAGCGTCACCTGCTGAAAGGCTTCACACGTGTCAAGAAGAGACTACAAAATGACACCGGACTACAGAACTACATTCCCCAGGAATCCCCAAACTTTAATAATGTTTTGAGATGGTGACATCTGTCATAGACTATGACTTTGTTAATTTTTCACTGTGTTCTTGCTAGGCAATCATTTTACAATTGTAGGAGGATTGCTCTCTATGGAGCGTGCAAAGCTAGACACACTGTGCAGGGTGTCCAGGCCACCACACATTGCTTTCCAGAGGTAAAAACTAGATCACCTAATGCTCTAATGTTTTAGGTAGCTTGGCCGAGCAGTTAGGCTAATCTTGGAGAAGTGCAAAGCATTTGTTGTACTCACAGTATCAATTATGCAACTCCCACATTCGAAGGAATAACTCAAGACCAATTTAGAAAAATACTTCTGATTTTTATATACATTTTAAGATCAAGATTATCAAAATTGGTTAAGTACATTTTAAGATATGGATTTTTACATTTTTAGTAAATGCAGTCTTTCTGTGCGTAATAACACACCATAGCAATCACTAGGTAGTCACTTTTAAAAATGCATATAAAATAACACTGTTGCTTTACCAAGTTCCGCCTTTGGAGCATGGTTGAGGTCATTGTTGGGCATGCTGTGCCAACTGGAGAAGTATGGGTGGCTCCTGGTTCTGGAGGGAGCAGTGGTGAAAAGTCTCTTGGAGCTCGTGCAGGGCGACTAGCGGGGGCCATTTAGAAAAGGTCTGTTCTTGCAGCTTTAAATGTGGTGCCTTGGGGTCCCCTTGGAGTGTCGAGGTCACAAGGGGTGAGGGACCTTTGGGGCACAGCTGGTTCCTCGTTGCAGGGCACAGGGCGGCCGGGTGCAGACCGAGTTGGTGATCCAGGAGTAGTGCACAACGGAGCCATTTGGAGCTGGAAGTAAGTCTCTTTGAAGGCTGCTTGCAGGACAACGGGGGCATTCTGGGGGGAGGTCCAGGGTGTTCCTAAAGTCCCTTGACTGGGGCCTCTTCCTTCCTCAGCTTGGGGGGAGCAGGTTTTCTGGTTGTCCATTGTCAGCTGACCAGTACTCAGGGTATTAACATGACTTGGCCACTGAAAGTTGCAGTGCCAGCAAATTTGGCACACTTGTGGGGTTTGTCTTGGCACTCATTGGTGTGTTGTCAGGTCTGGCTGTGACTTCATGTTTGGGAGATATTGGCCAGTCAGTGAAGTGATGCTCACTGGGTAGTTGGTTCTTTGCTGGTTGCAGAGTGGTACTTCCACTCTGGAGGGAGATCTTGGGCGACTGGGGAAGCTTGGAGATCCTCTGGGTATCTTGAGGTCGTTCCAGTGTCCAGTTCCTTCACAGCGGCGATTATCAGGTCCTGGGGGCAGCAGACAGGGTTTGGCACCTTTTTGTTGTGCAACAGGTCCACAGTTCTTGCGCTTTGGTTCTTATTTGGGCTGCTCTTCTTTGTCCTTTCAAATCTGATTATCTGTTCTAGGGATGTCCACTAAATACTGAATTTAGTGGGCACTTTAGGGGGAAACTGGTAGTGTCCAATGGGTCAATTACCTTTGGGGGGGTTACACCCACATAGGGACCACTTCCAGTGGGAAGGGTCACTGCCATAAACCTAATTGGCTATTTTACTTCCATCCAAGATGGAGGAAAATTAAATAGAGGGTTCACCTCACAGGCAACACCTTACGGGTGGTGCACGCCAGGTGAGGCCACTCCTCCTACCCTTTGTTAGGTTTCCCACCAAAAGAAGGGGTTCGCAAAGGGGACTACCATCTGTTGCTAGTAGCAGGCTGGTGGGTTGAGTTTCAAGGGGGGTAAGCCCTTTGAAGCTCACAGTCAGGACAGTGCACGTTCTTGAGGGAGGGGTTGTTTGCTCCTTCATCCAGGAAGGGCATTGTCTTAAAACCAGAGAGACAGGGCTCTCACCCATGGTTTGTATATTGGCTGTCTGGAAGAGGCATGCTGGATAGAACCAGTCAGCAACCAAGCCAGGATAGTTAGCTCATGCAGGGGGCACCTCTAAGGTGACCTCTGTGTACATTCAGGGATAAACATGTACTGGCACCAGTTCAGATTTATCATTCTGAGTTGTTTGATACCAAACAACCCAGGGTTCGAAGTGGCCATCATGTAGCTGGGAAACTTGTGTTGACCAGTGACCTACACATGTATTAAAATGGCTTCTTAAGGGAGCCGAGGAAATCTTTTGACTGTTGAACACTTTGAAAAATATGGGCCTGGCCCTTATGAAAAACATAAAATTTTGCCAGTTCAACTATGCCAGGAGGGGTCCCCAGTTTTTTAAAGTCATCAATAAAGCTAACAAGTTTGCGGCATCGACGTGCTGTAGCTATGGACGTGTCAGAGAAGACCCGGAAGGAGAAGTTGCATCCTACTTTGAACATTCTCATTTTTATAGCCTGAGATAGAATCTGTTCCTTTATCCTGTAGTCGCCGAAACTGACCAAGATAGTGCATGGATATTTAGAGTTCTGGGACCGTGCTGACAGAACTCTATGGGTCCTCATGATGGTAAGGTCTGAATAGGCTATGATCTTGTCAGGAAGAATGTACTTGTGGAATAAGTCTGTTGTTACTTTTGAGACTGAGGACACAGCTTGTAGCTGTTCGGGGATTCCAACGAATCTCAAATTAGAGTGTCTAGATCGATTTTCGATGTCATCCAGTTTGAGCTGGAGTTCCTCAAGCTCTGCCTGAGTCTGACTTGCCGCTGTTTCCTGCTTACTGTGATTTATTCAAGGTCAGACACCCTCTGTTCCACTTGGGAGATCCGTGACGTAAAGAGAGAAATGCTGGAATTGAGCTGGGCTAACTGGCCATTGGTCTTCTTATGAGTTTCTTTGTGAAGTCCAGTCGGTACTGCCAGACAAAGGGGATTCTAACTAGATGAGTTAATAAGTGAGATCAGAGTAGGGTTGTCATCCCTGTCAGATGATAGATCTGATGCCCGGGGAGAAGGATCATAGGACATTGGAACAGATGATGCCGCTGTGCTGTTGGTGGTTTTATTATTCAATGCTTTCTCAGCCACAGAAGTACTCTTCTCTTTTTCGCACCCCTTAATATTATGTACTGAAAACAAGGGATAGGAGGGCTTCCCATAAGATGAGCCTCCAGGAAGGATGAGGCAGGAGGTGAAGAGATTTCCAGATTTGCAGAGGAAAGTCTCGTCAAGTTCTTGGGTGAAGGAGAAAGAGACTGAGACGCCCCCTCTTTTGAGATGGGGATGATGGTGGTAGTCCTGGGCTTGGCGGTAAACAGGTCACCTCTGGCTCTTGTTGAGTAGTGCATGAGTTTGTTAGAGGTGATAGTGTCATAGAGGCATTTGTCTTGTCCTGGGGGTTTTCCATATGGTCCGTTTGGTCCTTTTTTGAGCCCGGCTTTTGATTTCCTGACAATAGAGGAGTCCAACTTATCACTCTGTTTGTTTTTAGAGATCTGCCAGATGCACATCTTTTAGATGAAGCATTGTGGGTAATGTGTTTTATACTTGCCGGGAGAAAATTTCAAGGAGGGCCGTAGGGAAATGAGGGTGCAAAAGGCAGCATCTGTGCTACACAGACCGCTTCCGCTGCTGCCCTAGTTTCTTACTCTACCTTGGGAACTACCTACAGCAGAACTGGAGGCTGCTACACCCCTATATGGTCCTTGATCCTTAGCCCTTGGAGGCAGGTGGTAGTGCAGTTAGTTTAAAAGTTCACAAACTTCTGATGTCAATTATTAATTAATACATACCAATGTGTGGTACTAGTAAGCAACCAAAGCAGTCTCCTTAGAGTCTATTGCTCGTCACTTGAGATTATAGATAGAAGTTATTTAAAGAAAGTCCCATCGTTTTCTCGCTGATTTACTGAAGAAACTGCAGTGCCTTAACATGCTCTTTGATGTTCTTCAATGGCTTAAAAATGTTTGATCCTTTTCGCAGTTTAGCACCGATATGCCACAGTCATAAATTTGCAATCCACCACTGGAGGGGGGGCGGACTGGAAATCATATGCACCTCTCTAAGGATTGTCCTTCCTCCCCTCTCGCATGTGCTAAAGTGACCTCTTCCTCACCCTCCATCTTCGTGGTACGCCCATCCATCCTCCTGTTACCTGCCGCTTTAATCCAGCTTGCCGCTGCGGTACTGTAACACAGTGGAGACAGAAAAAAGCCTGGGCCCGTTACCAGCATTGTGCTGTGATGTCTTGTTCTGCACTGCTCTGCCGCTCCCCCGAGTTAGTCGACCACTTCCTCCATCACCTCCATCTCCTCCTTCGTCAGGTGCGGACTGCAGCAAACAATCACCGTAAGAGCCTGGCTGCGCTGTAGCTCACTGGCCGGCCATCTTGCAACTGACCCGGACACAGAGCATGATGGGAGCTCCATGTGACCTCCTCTGGGAAATTTTAAGAGCGAGTCAAGATTTTATCTCGGTTGCCAGGTTGCTAGGCAAGAGAAGACTTGTGATATGGCCTGAATAGTTAAATTTCTTTTTTCTGATATCTAACTTCTGTACCTATTTTATATGCACTCTCACCGGCTCACACTTGCTTTCTTTTCCAGACACAGGCCAATGGTTGCCATCAGCACACTCCTAAAGGGGGCTTCGGGGGGTTGGTCACTGGGGGAATCTGGGGGCACTGGTAGGGTGAGGCCATGACGGATAGGGCCCCTTTTCATGGGTGGGGGGGTGGGAGCACTTGGCGGGTGGATCCTTGCACTAGGGTGAGTGAAAAGAGCAGGTCACAAGCACAAGGAGGTTAGAAACCCTTGGTTTAGAATTATTGTGCTAAGTAAAAATGGTATGTCAAGCACAAAGGTCATTAAGGACATGCCTTGTATTGTCATTAATAGGCTGCTAGGTCAGGTTCAGGGCCAACAGGCCTTCAAGATTCCTATCTTCTTATCAAATGATTGATAGTCAAATCAATATGTGCCCCTCCAGCTTCTTCAAAATTGTTTTGTGCAATGCGAACGGGCTGAACAATGCTCATAAATTCAGAGCTATCCTCCATTGGTTAAGATCCTTTCAGCCCAGTAGATTTTATTACAGGAAATTCATTTTAAACAACAGGCAAACTGTCCTAGCATTGCTAACTTTATTTTCCATTCCTTCTTTGCCTCTGCTAGCGCAGCCGTCCATGGGTTTGCAATTTTTTTTACCCAGGACTTCCAAGGGTAAGTTCTTGAGGTCTATTGTGATCCCTAAGCGAGATGGGTAGTAGTTAGCGTTAAGGTGGGAAGGCAGCTAATGCATATTACAAGCTTCTATGGTCCCATAGAAGATGAAATGACCTCTCTGCAAAGCCTCTACAAGCTTTTGAGCATGCTTTGTGGTCTCTTGTTAGTCAGAGGCAACTTCAACATAATTCAAGACATGAATCTTTCTGCCCCTCGGAAAAATAGTTCACAAAACAAGCCGTGAGCCACCCGATTCTTGACAAAATGTATCCGCGATCTGGCTCTGCAGGATCCTTGGTGGCTGGACCATCCACAAGACCAATGTTATACCTGTTTTTCGAAGACATTTAACTCGGCTTCAAGGATAGACTATTTTTTAGTATCTCACTCTTGGGATAGAGCTAGTTCAGACATAATATCCAACCCTTTTTCGGACCATGCCCTTCCATTGGTTCAATTATCTTCTCTTGGTTGACAGCTAGAAAGACCCATGTGTTCTCTAGACAAATCTTTATTAACCAAAAAAGGCTGGATCTCTGCTCTGAAAGTATCAGTTGTTGAGTTTCTAACTAGAAATTAAGCAACTGCCTCTATCTTTGCTATCTGGGAGTCATGCAAGTCACATATTAGAGGGAAAACCATAGCTTTCAATGCCTTTCTTAGGAAAACAAAGAAGGAAAAAGTAAATAGCCTTCAGCTGGAATTTATTCACGCTATGCGTCTTCATGAGTTACTCCGCAATCATGAGTTGAAGAATTGCACAAGAGATTGTTAATCATAATACATGTTTTCAGCAACATTAGATAGTGAGCATGTAGGGACATTTCTGGCACACTACATCAAAAAACATCAGAACTCCTCATTAATTAAATCCATTTGTGATGAATCCCAGGGGCGCATTGTGGATCAGGCCAAGAAGATAGGAAAGGTATTTGTAGCACACTACACAAATCTTTATACTCCTAAGACAGTTATACGCAACAGGCTTATTTACAAATATCTTGAATCATTTTCTCTACAGAGTTTCAACCAAGAGCTCCAGACAGCACTATTGCAGCCAATCACTAAATTAGAAGTAGCCAAAGCCATTAGGAGCTCTCCAAATGGCAAAGCTTCTAGTGAAGATGATCTTCCAGCAGAATTGTACAAAATCTTGTCTGAGCAGCTTACAGCGATCCAAGCCGTGCTATTTAATCCAATACTCAATGGACAAAAAGAACCCAGCTTGTTTACCCCGGTGGTCATAGTCAGCTTCTTCAAGAAAGGCAAGCCTGGTGAAAAACTGGATTCTTATTGCCCTATTAATCTTCTTAATAATGACTATAAGATCCTTAGGGAAATTTGGGCTGCCCGCATTACACCCCTAGCCCAGGGCCTTATCCATCATGATCAATGTGGGTTTGTCCTGGGAAGATTTATCTCTACTAACACAAACTTCTAGGTCCAGGCAACTGACTATTATTCTAAGAATAAAGACTTTGCCATCCTCAGCTTGATCCAAAATTGAATCAAAATCCAAAGTATAATGAACCAATATGACCTTACACAATACTAGACTGTCATTACTATGTAAAGAAGTGCAACAAAACTTAACACAGAGTACTACACTGCATTGATGTTTATGAATATCTCATTACCTGCTCACCTATGCTCAATAAATATATATTTTTGTAAATGGCTGCTCTGTTCACTCACTATGTCCCAGGTTTGGCAAGGACACAGTGGGGGCATATTGTTCCTGCAATTATTCTCTCACGTATAATATGGAGCACCCTGCCTTAGGGCTGTAAGGCCTGCCAGAGGGGTGTCTTACCCATAGTAAATGCAGTGTGTGGTGGACAGGCACACAGGCAATGAGCCATATCGAGTTTGTGGTTTAGGTTTGCACCAGGACACCCAGCCTGCAATGGCAGTGCTGAGTGCATCTGGATACAAGGCCCTACCGGGTGGCACAATCAGTGCTGCTGCGCAGAGGGGCCTACCCCTAGTAATCCATGTCCACTCACTGGGGACTTATAGTGGTAGTTAAGAGTGTATCCAATTGTGCCAAAGCATCACTACGGATTTAGGGAAAGAGCTTGGGCCCCGGGAACCAGGTAGGCAGGGGTCCTGGGCACTACAATTTCTAGGACTAATCAACATCAGGCAAAAAGTGGGGGTTAACCATGCCAAAAAGCATCCCTCTCTCACACTATCCCCCCAAATGAAAGAGGATAAGACTACCCTTTCCGTAGTGAGTCTTTATCATCTAAGTGGAAGAACCTGGAGAGGCCATCTCCATTGGCATGGGGAGACCTAGGTCTGTGTTCCACTTGAAAGTCCATCCCCTGTGGGGAAATGGACCACCTAAACAGTTTGGGATTTTCACCTTTCATTTGTTGTAGCCATTTGAGAGGCATGTGGGCAGTGTGAACTATGAAGTGAGAGCCAAACAGGTATGGCCTCAGTTCCTTCAGGGCCCAAAAACACAGCAAAGGCTTCCCTCTATATGGCACACCATTTGTGTTCTCTAGGGAGTAGTTTTCTGCTTATAAAAGCAATTGGCTGGTCATGTTCATCATAATTTTTCTGGGAAAGAACTACTCCTATCCCCATTTCAGAAGCATCTGTTTGCACTATGAATTCCCTGGAGTAGTCTGGGGCTTTTAGAACTGGAGCAGAGCACATAGCTTTCTTCAGAGTGTCAAAGGCTTTTTGACAACTAACTGTCCAGGTAACCTTCTTGGGCATTTTCGTGGAGGTTAGTTCTGTGAGAGGACAACTATAGTGCTATAATCCTTTACAAACCTCCTATAATACCCAGTCAAGCCAAGGAATGCACTGACTTGTGTCTTAGTTGTGGGAGCTTCCCAAACCAGAATAGTTTGAATCTTGGGTTGGAGGGGTTGCATTTGGCCTCCACCAACCAGGTGGCCCAAGTAGACAACTTTCCCCTGCCCTATCTGGCACTTACTGGCCTTGATAGTGAGGCCTGCCTTTTGCAGAGCCTCAAGGACCTTCCCTAGGTGGATCAGGTGATCCTGCCAGGTGGAACTATAGACAGCTATGTCATCTAAGTAAGCTGCAATAAAAGTTTCCAGCAAGGACTTGGTTTACCAACCTGGGCCCACCCTCCTGTGCAGGGTTTTGGGGGCCTTGAGAAGTCTCTTTGTTGTTTTTACCCAGGCTCCCATCTTTCCCTTAGGGGAGCTTTTTAGCTACTTTCTTTTAGTCTTTCCCCCAGTGGTAGTTTTGGTCACCCTTGTTTTGACCCAGTGGTCTGCCTTCCTCCTCAGTTCCTGAGGGTAAAGTGGACACAGGTCTACCAGATGTTGATGTAGCCTATCATTGAAACAATAACTAAGCAGATGTTCTTTCATGAACAGGTTATACAGCCCATCATAATCTTGTACCTTGTCTTCAGCTAACCAACCACCGAGCACCTTTACTGAATAGTCCACAAAGTCTACCCAGGTCTGGCTCTGGGTTTTTTGAGCCTCCCTGAACTTTATTCTGTACTTTTCAATTGTACATCCAAAGCCCTCAATCAGGGTAACCTTCATGAGGTCATAGGATTTAGAATCTGCCTCATTCAGTGTCAGGAGCCGATCCATGCACTTTTCTGAGAATAACTCCCACATCAGTGTGCCCCAATGTTATTTTCAATTTCCCACCCAATGCAGGCTCTTTCAAAGACAGAAAACCATTTTAATATATCATCCCCTTCAATGAAGAGAGGGACAACTCCTTTTGGGAGTTTAATGTTGATAGATGTCTCCCTCAACACTTGCATGCTGCCACCAGAGATGGGTCTAAGACCAACTCTTTTCTTAGTTTTTCTGTCTCCAAGAGCTGGCTCTCTAAGGCCAGTCTCTTAATCAGGCTGGCAATGTCCAGGTCTGTGTCTGTGGGTGCTTTAGAGCTTCTGGAGAAAGAGGAACTACCCTCATCCCCATCTTCCACATGATCTTCACCTACCACAGATACGTCATCATGTTCTTCTGGGGGTCTATCATTTTCATAACTGGCCACCAGAAACATAACTTTCTCTGCAGTGGGGCTCTTACCAGTACGAATTTGGTACAGCCTGCAGAGTCTCCTTCATTGGTCATAACTATATGCCTCATAAGGTTCCAGGTCGAACTACTGGGTCTTGGACTCTACTTCTGACATTTTGTTTTACTTTACTAAAGTTGGGACCCTTTTAGAAATTTGGAATCCCCTTTTTGCATAGGCCAACTAAAGTAAGGACTTTTAAAATGTTTTTGCTAACATTGTGGGGACCTAACCAGGGCCCTAAAAGTATTTTTAAAACTTGCAAAAAATATTCAGTCAATAAAAAATAAAAAATAAGTAACTAAAGACAATTTGGAGAGTTATCCGTGTGCTTACAAAATTTACAAAGTGGTATCAGCTGATACAAAGACTTTATCCCACCGCTGCCACTAAATGTAGGAGGCTGGCCCTCTATATAGTGTGCAAAACTAGGCACACAGTGCAGGGGGTCCAGGCAACCACAAGTTAGCTTCCAGAGGTAAAAACTAGATCACTTAATGCTCTCATTTTTGAGGTACCTTGGTGGAGCAGTTAGGCTAATCTTGGAGAAGTGCAAAGCATTTTTTATACTCACAGTATCCATCATGCACCTCACAAATTTGAAGGAATATATCAAGACTAATTTATAAAAATATTTCAGATTTTTATATAAATTTTAAGACCAAGATTATCCATATTGGTTAAGCACTTTTTAAGATATGATTTTTTGAAGTTTTAATAAATGCAGTCTTTCTGTGTGTAATTACGCACCGTAGCAATCAATATGCAGCCACTTTTAAAATGCATATGAAATTATACTTTTGCTTTACCAAGTTCCACTTTTGCAGATTGGTCGAGGGCGTCGGTGAGCACGCTGTCCCAGCTGGAGAAGTTCAGGCGGCTCCCAGTTCCGGCAGCAGCAGCGCTGAAAAGTCTCTTGGAGCTGGTCCAGGGCCACTGAGGGGGACCACTTGGAAAAGGTCTGTTCTTCAAGCTTTAAAGCTGGTGCCTGGGGGTCCCCTTGGAGTGTTGAGGTTGCAAGGGGTGCAGGACCCTTGGGGCACAGCTGGTTCCTTGTTTGCAGGGCACAGGGCACCCGGGTGCAGAGCGAGATGGTGATCCTGGAGCTGTGCTCAACGGAGCCCTTTGGAGCTGGAGGTAAGTATCTTTGAAGGTTGCTTACAGGACAACCTGGGAACTCTGGTGGTAGGTCTGGGGTGCTCCTGAAGTCCCCCGACTGAGGCTTCCTCCTGATCCTTTTTCAGCTCTGGGGAGCTATTTTCTGGTTGACCTATGTAAGCTGACCAGTACTTAGGGTATTGGCACGACTCGGATACTGGAGGGTGCAGTGCCACCAAACTTGGCACACTTGCGGAGTTTGTCCGGGCGGTCATTGATGTGTCATCAGGTCCAGCTGCAACTTCCGGTTCGGGAGATATCAGCCACTCAGTGAATTGGCACTCACTGGGTTGTTGGTTCTTTGCTGGTTGCAGAGTGGTACCTCCCCTCTGGAGGGAGATCTTAGGTGATTGGTGAAGCCTTGAGGTCCTCTGAGTTTCTTGAGCTCAGTCCAGTGTCCAGTTCCTCCGCAGCTGTGATTTTCAGGTCCTAGGTACAGCAGGCAGGGTTTGGCACCTTTTTGTTGTGCAGCAGGTCCACAGTTCTCATGCCTTGGTTCTTCTTTGGGCTGGTCTTCTTTGTCCTTTTGAATCTGATTATATGGTTTAGGGATGCCCACTAAATACTGAATTTAGTGGGCATTTTAGGAGGAATCTGGTAGTGTCCAATGGCACGCTTACCTTTGGTTGGTGATCAGTATAGGGAAAGGTGCGGAAGACATTGTGACGCGAAAGGTTAATTAGCTTGAGCAGTGTAGATGAGCGTGATGCCTCCTGAAACCCCCCGAACAACGTGGAAAAGTTCATGATATTATTTTCAAGCTTGTTTGTGCAGAAGACTCCATCTCAACCTTGAGAACGAGAGTACAGGGAGAAGATGGAATGAAAACAAAGGCTGGGGAAGGGCAGAGCAGCCAAGTGCTGATAACATAGCTAGAAAATGCCAAAAAGAGATAGCATCCAAGCTTCGAGTTATTTAAGCACTGAAGTGTGGGTGAGGGATTTGAAGCTTGCAGATGGAGTTGTGAAAGCTCCCATGGCCCAGCGCTGCCTCCCTGTTTTGCTGACGGTGATGCTTGAGGGGGAGAGAGGTCCAAGCAGGCGGTAGAGGGCTTCCCAGCATTTCGTGGACTAAGTTAAGTTCCACACAGGGATGAAAGGGCTTTGTTTCTCTGCTCTATTATTATGATTGATTATTTATGCTTGCACAGTGTTTAGAATCTGAAGTATTCAGCTCATTTATATTTTGCTTTCTAAACATCGTAGTGTGAGCCTGCTGCAGAAACTGACACATGCATTTTGGTGTGCAGTAAATCAAAGCTTATCTGAAGTATTCAGCTCGTTTATATTTTGCTTCCTGAACATCGTAGTGTGAGCCTGCTGCAGTAATTGAAACATGCATTTTGGTATGCAGTAAATCAAAGCTTCTCTGAAGTATTCAACTCATTTATATTGTTCTTCCTGAACATCGTAGTGTGATGCATTTTGGTATACAGTTAATCAAAGCTTATATCTGTCAATGAACTCTTTGCTTACATATATGCATAGATGCTCTTTGTAGTGTACTTATATATAAATAGATGCTTTTCATTGCTATTCTTATTCTACTATTATTAATGTGCTAAATGCATACATTTACCTGAAATTCTAGTAAAGCTAAATTGTATTTATAATTGGCGTGTGGTCCTTCATTGAGCGTCCCTATTGACTTATACTGAACAGGTGTCAACCAGTCACCTGGATAAGACAGTTGGATACACTCACTTTAGTGACCACTTCCAGTGGGAAGGATCACCCTAAACCTAATTAACTATTTTCCTTCCATCCAAGATGGAGGAAAATGAAATAGAGGGTCCACCTTGCAGGCAATACCTTAGGGGTGGTGCATGCCAGGTGAGGCAAATCCTCCTACCCTTTGTAGGTTTCCCACCTTTGCTCCCACCAAAAGTGGGGGATTGCAAAGGGGAATACCGTCTGCTGCTAGCAGCAAGCTTGTGTGTCACGTTTCAAGGGTGGTAAGTCCTCTGAAGCTCACCGTCAGGACAGTGAACAGAATACTAGAGCGTTTGCAGGGGGCAACTGTAAGGTGACCACTGGGTACATTTAAATCAATATTGGCACCAGTTTGGATTTATCATTTTGAGTTGTTTGATACCAAACAACCCAGGGTTCAGCGTGGCCATCATTTAGCTGGGAAACTAATGTTGACCAGTGTCCTGCACATGTATTAAAATGGCTGCCCTGTTCACTCACTATGTTTCAGGTTTGGCAAGGACACAATAGGGACATATTGCTCATGCAAGTATTCCCTCGCTTATAATATGGAGCACCCTGCCTTAGGGCTGTAAGGCCTACCAATGGGGTGTCTTACCACTAGTAAATGCAATGTATGGTAGACAGGCGCGCAGGCAGTGTGCCATGTTGAGTTTGTGTTTTAGGTTTGCACCAGGACACTCAGCCTGCAATGGCAGTGTTGAGTGCATCTGGATGCAGGGCCCTAGAGAGTGGCACAATCAGTGCTGCTGCCCTCAGGGGCCTACCCCTAACACCCCATGCCCTGGGCACATAGGGACCCACTTACTAGGAACTTATAGTGGTAGTTATGAGTGTATCCAATTGTGTCAAAGCATCACAACAGATTTAATGAAAGAGCTCTGGCCCAGAGAACCTTGTTACCAGGGGCCCTGGGGACTACAATTTCTAGGGCACATCGACATCAGGCAAAAAGTGGGGGGATAACCATGTCAAAAAGAGGCCCTCTCTCACAACAATGTATACGCAGTCCAAACCCTTGCTTTTGTGGATTTGTGATTTTTCATGGAAAGGTAACTTTGTTTTTGAAAGCCTTCCTAAGAACAAATTCTGTTTTATGGAGAAGTATTCTAGATGTCAAGTTCAGTTGGAAAATGAACTTTGTATTGTTTTTGTCGGTGTCGAGCTGCAGTCGACAAGAAATGAAAGTCGCTTGCACTGAGTGTTCAATGATGTGTCAGTTCCGAGGACGGCAAGCGCCTTCTGCGCTGGGTCCAATACACAAAGCAGTGGCAATGCATTGCTTCTGCTCCGGCAGCAGAGGATGCATCAGTTTTGCTGGACCAATCACCTTAGGCCCAGTTCCAAGGGCACAGGTCTGGGGTGGCACCACTTGGCAGAGTAGACTCACGGAAGGCAGAGTCCAGATCAGGAGCAAGATGGTTGGACGTATTTTATTTCCCTGAGACTTCTGATCAGGAGGCCAGCCAACTAGCCCTTGGAGTCATTCTGGGTTGGAGAAATGCAGGTCCATCTCTTCTCACTCCTAGGCAATAGGACAGCAGGTAACAAGTCAGCACAGCAAAGCAGGAGCCCAGCGGAGTAGCAGTCCAGCACAATGTCAATCGTTCAGCTGCACAACAGTCCTTCTTCTTGGCAGGGTATCCACACAACAAGAAGTGTATTGAAGTGGTGGTGTCTGAGGTCCAGTACTTATACCCAGCTGTGCCTTTGAAATGGGGGAGACTTCAAAAAGATGCCTTTGAAGTGCACAGAGTCCCTGCCCTTCCCGCCCTGACTCCATACTCACTACAGGAGGTTATGCAGTCCTTTGAATGTGGACAGGAATCAGCCTATTCAGTTATATGTGAGGCTGTGCCCAACTCTTCTCTCCCATCCGGCCCCGGATAGCCCATCATGCCCATCAGGTCACACCTAAGGTCCCACTGTGTAGCTGTCTAGGAGGAATACACAAAGTCCAGCTGTCATCCCATCCCAGACATGTAAGCAGAGACTGGTCGCAGGAACCAAATGGCTGAAGTAAGAAAATGCCAGATTTCTAAAAGTAGCATTTTTAGAATTGCATTTTAAAATCCGACTTCACCATAAGTTGTTATTTTTAATTGTGATTCCAGAGATGTTAAACTTTGAAATTGTATTTCTTCCCAATTGAAAGTTATGACTTGTGACAGGTTATAAGGCAACTCCCTTGTTATCTGACAGGATAGATGGTCCTTGCAGTAGTGAAAAATAAATTGAAGAGTTTTTCACTACCAGGACATGTAAAACTTAAAAGTACATGTCCAACTTTTTTAATACAATGCACCCTGCCCTTGGGGCTGTCTAGGGCCTGTCTTAGAGGTGACTTATATGTTCTAAAAAGGAAGGTTTGGGCATGGCAAAAGGTTGACTTTGTCAGGTTGACATGACAGTTTAAAATAGCAGACACAGGCTCTACAATCAGTGCTGCTGGTGCACTAGTAGCATTTAATTTACAGGTCCTATGCACTCATAGTGCACTTTATTAGGGATTTGTTGGTAAACTAAATATGTCAGCTGGTGATAAGCCAATATTACCATGTTTTAGGGATGAGTCACAAGACCTTAGCACTGGTCAGCAGCCGTAAAATTAGCAGAATCCTAAGAACAGCAAACACTAAGACCCATATTTATACTTTATGACGCAAACCCGCGCCGGTGCTGGTTTGCGTCAAAAAATTTACCGCCGGCTAACGCCATTCGAACACCCCAGGTGGGTGCCTTATTTATGGATTGACATTAGCCGGCGCTGCGGGATGGTTAGAGTTAAAAAAATGACTCTAACCAGGCAGCGCAGGCGTAGGGAAGATTCGGGGTTGTGCGTCAAAAAATGGTGCAAGTCAGGTTAGAGTCAAAAATCATGGCGCTAACCGGACTTACGCCATTTTTTGATGCACAACCCCCATTGAAATGACTCCTGCCTTAGGAAAGACAGGAGTCATGCCCCCCCGCCCAATGGCCATGCCCAGGGGACTTTTGTCCCCTTGGCATGGTCTTTGGGCACAGTGGCATGTAGGGCAGCCCAAAGTTAGGCCCCTCTATGCCAATTACAAAAAAAAAAAAGAATACTTACCTCAACTTACCTGTACTTACTTGGGATGGGTCCCCCCATCAATCGGTGTCCTCCAGGGGTGGGCGAGGGTGGCAAGGGGTGTCCCTGGGGGCAGGGAAGGGCACCTGGGAACTGCTTCCATGGTCAGAGACGATGGAAATGAGCCCACAGGTCCCTTAACGCCTGCCCTGACCCAGGCGTTAAAAAACAGTGCAAATCAGGCTGTGCCCCATTTTTTAAGACCCGCCCCCTCCTGTGCGTCAAAATGACGCGGGAATATAAATAAGGCGCACAGGCCTTAAAGTCATTTTTTGGACGGGAACACCTACCTTGCATGTCATTAACGCAAGTTGGTTTCCCGCATCCAGAAAATGACGCACATTGCTGAATTTTGACATTCGCAGGGTCGGGCGTCAAAGTATAAATATGGTGTTAGGTTTGCGCTGAATTTGCATCAAAAAAATGTACGCAAATGCGGCACAAACAGAGTATAAATATGCCCCTAAGTCAGCAAAAACAGGAGGTCTGAAGAACAAAAAGTTAGGGGAAACCACATAAAGGAAGCCAGGATTAACAATGAGCAATACAGTAGCACTTATATTTTGGTATATATTTGGGGCCATATTTATACTCCGTTTGCGCCGAATTAGCGTCGTTTTTTTCGACGCAAATTCGGCGCAAAACTAACGCCATATTTATACTTTGGCGTTAGACGCGTCTAGCGCCAAAGTAGGAGGAAAGAGCGTCATTTTTTTGCGTGAACGCCTTCCTTGCGTTAATGAGATGCAAGGTAGGCGTTCCCGTCCAAAAAAATGACTGCGCCGCAAATGCATCGTATTTATACTCCCGGGCAAAAATCACGCCCGGGAGTGGCCGGGTCAAAAAAACCCGCATTTGCGCCGCTTTTTAACGCCTGGGTCAGGGCAGGCGTTAAGGGACCTGTGGGCTCAAAATGAGCCCACAGCTGCCCTCCCATGACCCGAGGGACCCCCCCCCTGCCACCCTTGCCCACCCCAGGAGGACACCCAAGGATGGAGGGACCCATCCCAGGGACATTCAGGTAAGTTCAGGTAAGTATAATTTTTTTTTTGGTATAATCTTTTTGGCATAGGGGGGCCTGATTTGTGCCCCCCTACATGCCACAATGCCCAATGACCATGCCCAGGGGACATAAGTCCCCTGGGCATGGCCATTGGGCAAGGGGGCATGACTCCTGTCTTTACTAAGACAGGAGTCATGTAAATGGCGTCTGGGCGTCGTTAAAAATGGCGCAAATCGGGTGGAGGCGATTTTTTAGCGTCAACCTGACTTGCACCACTTTTAAGACGCCCTAACGCCATTTTTCCCTACGCCGGCGCTGCCTGGTGTACGTGGTTTTTTTCCACGCACACCAGGCAGCGCCGGTCTGCTTGCGCCGGCTAACGCCATTCAATAAATACGGCGCCCGCATGGTGCTTCAGAATGGCGTTAGCCGGCGCAAAATTTTTTGACGCTAAACTGCGTTAGCGCAGTTTAGCGTCAAAAAGTATAAATACGGGCCTTGATTTTCAGGCACTGCCCTTAGATAGCAATAACACAAATATTTGGTTACACAGAGATATCTGGAAAGTGTAGTCTTTCACTGTAAATATCATGGCAGATTATCATAGATTGCTTGTCTTTAGATATCTATTCAAGCCTGTAGATGTGCATGCCCAGGAGTGTGACAAGGCACAATGGTGTTCTCCAGTGTCACTTATTTCTCTCCATTTCATTCTCAGTTCCCCTCTATCCCTATTCATCCAACATGTTATACTGTGTATAGTTAGAAGTGGACATGGTGAGGGGTAGAAAAGAACATAACTTATGTTGGCTTGAGTACCAAGAGGAATTCACACAAAACATAAAAACAATATGATCACTTTGAAGTTACAAATTACTGTGCCTTGGTGATTTTCAAAACTATAAACAAAATATATCTTTTGAATGAAATACTGAGTATAATGAAAATGTTCCTTTGATGTTACAAGCGATCAAATGCTAAAATGTTTTCTTGTAAAAATAATATTCATATTGGCATAGCAAATAGAAATTTTCTTTGTAAGACAACACAATGATATACTTGATAATCTTCATTTTGTGTCTAAAAAATGGCTATGATCATCCCTCCTTACGGGAAGAAACTCCAAAGAAGGACTAGCACATGTATAATTGCCTCCTCGCTGTGCTGAATTACGGTAATGAGGCCCTTGTGCCTCCCTTCACAATTTCCTAAGCTATAAAAAGTCCCCTTCCCCCTCCTACTGCCTGTTCTTTTTTATGTTGATCCCTTGGCAGGAATGGTGTGCTTGCTCCAGCGTGTTCTCAACTTCCCTTTTGCCTTGCGGTGCTCAGCGGAATGGATGGGTGAGGAAATCTCCTGAGAAGACACTAACTTGTGTCCTGAAAGCTCGACATGCTGGTTAGTGGGTGAAGGACGAAAGGAGTGTTTGCCGGGGTGCAGCTCTCCTGTCTGCAGTGCTACAGGCTTGAGCATGCAGGTCTCTCCTTCTCTCCTACATGCTTCTGGGTTGGTGGGTGCTGTGCCTCCTTCCAACCTGCAGGGGTGTGTCCTGGTTGCCTGGGCATTGTGTTGCTCCTAGGAGATTGCAGAGGTTACAGAAGGTGTTTCTGGTTCCTGTATTATAAGAGGCTATTTTGGCTCATTGGAGGTATAATTTGTTTTCAGGAACTTCTGCTCTTGGTTCTTCCTATTGGCTCCTTTTTTGCAGGGGGGCTTCCCTCCTAATATTTGAAGAGGTGTGTCATCAGAGGTTAGATAGTCTGATACTATGAAGGGTAGAAGACCTGTTAAGAGATGACGTCCGCAGTCTCCTTCTTCTGATGAGGAGGGTGACAGTCAGCAGGACATACAGGGCAGGGGTGTGACCTCTACCTCAATTGCTCGTACAATCTCTCTGTTAGTATTTGATGTCCAGGCGATGATCGATTCGCTGTGGTCAAGACTTTGACTATGAGGCATTAATCCAAGAAGGCCTCTTCTCATTTTGACAAGGGACCACAGTCGTATTCATCTATGGAGTCGGAACCTGAGAAGTTAACGGTTGGAAAAAAGTTTATCTACAGAGAGGAGTTGTCTGATATCTTGTCTCACATAACAGATTGTGTGTGTCTGGCTCTGCCTCCTGTGGAGAGGGTGGCTGATGGTCTTTTTCTTAAATTAATATGCAAAGCTGGTGATGCAGGCATTGCCTTTGCATCCGAAGATTAAATATGCCATCTTCGGATCTTGTGTTTCACTTTTCTTGCCACCAATCTTTCTTTACTATGTTTTATCATCCTAATTATTGCAGGCCATGTCTTTTTTTTCTAGAACTCAGCTGATTCAATAAAACGTATTGAACCATTTTCTGCTTCTGTTTGTCTTTGCATGTCTGAGACATATGTAACTGGGAGAAAAGGATAAGATCTGATCTACCACGATTTCCCTGAGAAGTCACAATGTCATGCGCCCACTCCCCAGAAATCACCCCTGCTCTTGGGGAAAGGTTAGGCGCTGATAGCTGTCCGGAAATGGATTGGGCCACACCAGCTGTCACATGGTGTGGAATCAAACTCAGTTCCCCGCAATTCAGGTGCTTCTGCCATCCAAATCTAGCAGCGTCATTGGTATAATGAGAGCCAACGCAACATCCTGGCCCTGCTGATTGGCAGGTCATCCTTGAATCCAGATGACTGTTTTCCCTCAGATCAGGTGGATCTCAAGGTTGATGGTGGCCTGGAGAAGTTTTTTGTTGCTTCTAATCTGGTCCTGAGATCTGCTTCTTATGAGGCCTTAACAGTGGAGTCCTTTGCTGAGGATTTTGAAGTTTTGGAGGAGGCCATGCAGGAGGGGTCACATATGGCTGAGCAAAAGTCCAAGTTCCTGAGGGATGTGTTGGTGAATATCATCAAAGCTGCTTCTATGGCTTCATCTTCTGCTGTCATGGCCAGGAGGAACCTCTGGTTGCAGGATTCAAAAGCGGATCTGGTAGAGAAAAAGGTTTTTTTGAAACTTCCATTTGAAGGTGGCAGGCTCTTTGATGATTGATTGGACAAGCTCATCAAGAAATCCTTTAAAGACATAAAAGGTTCTATAGGGTGCCTTTTGGGAAATCTTCAAAGCCTTGAAATCATCCAAATGCTACGGACTTCAGAGTTTTCTTGTAAGGATTCTTATTCCTATTCATCTCCTAAGAGGAGGTTTCAACCTCATAGGAGGAAGAAACAGGATTTTTCATCTAAAGCTGGGCCTTTGAATCATCGGTCCTGACTATGGCAGTTCTTCGAATCCAGGTCCTGTGAGTGGAAGGATAGGAATATTTCTTTCAGCATGTGCTCTTTTTTTTCAGACACTTGGGTTCTGAAATTCATTCAGAATGGCTATCGTATTGACTTGGCCTCTTTTCCACCAGATATGAGGTACATCCCTACACCTGTTCCGAGGAATCCCTTGAAGAGGTAGGCCCTGTTGGCTGGAGTCACTGCTCTGCTGGAGAAAAACACAATTATCCCACTTCCACTGAGTCAGATCTGTCAGGGGGTGTATCCTGTTCTCTTTCCGTTCTAGAAAGTGTTGGCAGAATTTTGTCCTATGTTGGACCTAAAATGTCTCAATCACTGGATTTCTATCACCCCCTTCAAAATGCTGTTGTGACAACAGCTCATCGCTCTGGTTTCCCCTTGGACAATTTATGGTGACCAATGACCTTCAGGATGCATACTCACATGGCCCTGTTGTGAGAAAGTAGCCTCTTTCTAGCCTTGTTACCCCCACTTTTGGCCTGTTTGTGAGTGTATGTCAGGGTGTTTTCACTGTCTCACTGGGATCCTGCCAGCCAGGGCCCAGTGCTCATAGTGAAAACCCTATGTTTTCAGTATGTTTGTTATGTGTCACTGGGACCCTGCTAGTCAGGACCCCAGTGCTCATAAGTTTGTGGCCTATATGTATGTGTTCCCTGTGTGGTGCCTAACTGTCTCACTGAGGCTCTGCTAACCAGAACCTCAGTGGTTATGCTCTCTCATTTATTTCAAATTGTCACTGACAGGCTAGTGACCAATTTTACCAATTTACATTGGCTTACTGGAATACCCTTATAATTCCCTAGTATATGGTACTGAGGTACCCAGGGTATTGGGGTTCCAGGAGATCCCTATGGGCTGCAGCATTTCTTTTGCCACCCATAGGGAGCTCTGACAATTCTTACACAGGCCTGCCACTGCAGCCTGAGTGAAATAACGTCCACGTTATTTCACAGCCATTTTACACTGCACTTAAGTAACTTATAAGTCAACTATATGTCTAACCTTTACCTGGTAAAGGTTAGGTGCAAAGTTACTTAGTGTGAGGGCACCCTGGCACTAGCCAAGGTGCCCCCACATTGTTCAGAGCCAATTCCCTGAACTTTGTGAGTGTGGGGACACCATTACACGCGTGCACTACATATAGGTCACTACCTATATGTAGCTTCACAATGGTAACTCCGAATATGGCCATGTAACATGTCTATGATCATGGAATTGCCCCCTCTATGCCATCCTGGCATAGTTGGCACAATCCCATGATCCCAGTGGTCTGTAGCACAGACCCTGGTACTGCCAAACTGCCCTTCCTGGGGTTTCACTGCAGCTGCTGCTGCTGCCAACCCCTCAGACAGGCATCTGCCCTCCTGGGGTCCAGCCAGGCCTGGCCCAGGATGGCAGAACAAAGAACTTCCTCTGAGAGAGGGTGTGACACCCTCTCCCTTTGGAAAATGGTGTGAAGGCAGGGGAGGAGTAGCCTCCCCCAGCCTCTGGAAATGCTTTGTTGGGCACAGAGGTGCCCAATTCTGCATAAGCCAGTCTACACCGGTTCAGGGGACCCCTTAGCCCTGCTCTGGCGCGAAACTGGACAAAGGAAAGGGGAGTGACCACTCCCCTGACCTGCACCTCCCCTGGGAGGTGTCCAGAGCTCCTCCAGTGTGCTCCAGACCTCTGCCATCTTGGAAACAGAGGTGCTGCTGGCACACTGGACTGCTCTGAGTGGCCAGTGCCACCAGGTGACGTCAGAGACTCCTGCTGATAGGCTCCTTCAGGTGTTAGTAGCCTATCCTCTCTCCTAGGTAGCCAAACCCTCTTTTCTGGCTATTTAGGGTCTCTGTCTCTGGGGAAACTTCAGATAACGAATGCAAGAGCTCATCCGAGTTCCTCTGCATCTCTTTCTTCACCTTCTGATAAGGAATCGACTGCTGACCGCGCTGGAAGCCTGCAAACCTGCAACATAGTAGCAAAGACGACTACTGCAACTCTGTAACGCTGATCCTGCCGCCTTCTCGACTGTTTTCCTGCTTGTGCATGCTGTGGGGGTAGTCTGCCTCCTCTCTGCACCAGAATCTCCGAAGAAATCTCCCGTGGGTCGACGGAATCTTCCCCCTGCAACCGCAGGCACCACAAAGCTGCATTACCGGTCCCTTGGGTCTCCTCTCAGCACGACGAGCGAGGTCCCTCGAATCAAGCGACTCTGTCCAAGTGACCCCCACAGTCCAGTGACTCTTCAGTCCAAGTTTGGTGGAGGTAAGTCCTTGCCTCACCTCGCTGGGCTGCATTGCTGGGAACCGCAACTTTTGCAGCTTCTCCGGCCCCTGTGCACTTCCGGTGGAAATCCTGTGTGCACAGCCAAGCCTGGGTCCACGGCACTCTAACCTGCATTGCACGACTTTCTAAGTTGGTCTCCGGCGACGTGGGACTCCTTTGTGCAACTTTGGCGAGCACCGTTTCACGCATCCTTGTAGTGCCAGTTTCTGGCACTTCTTTGGGTGCTACCTGCTTCAGAGAGGGCTCCTTGTACTGCTCGACGTCCCCTCTCTCAGCTGGTGCAATTTGCGACCTCCTGGTCCCTCCTGAGCCTCAGCAGTATCCAAAAACGTTAACCGCACGATTTGCAGCTAGCAAGGCTTGTTGGCGTTTTTTCGGCGGGAAAACACTTCTGCACAACTCTCCACGGCGAGAGGGATCCGTCCACCAAAGGGAAAGTCTCTAGCCCTTTTCGTTCCTGCAGAAACCTCAGCTTCTTCTGTCCAGTAGAAGCTTCTTTGCACCCGCAGCTGGCATTTCCTGGGCATCTGCCCATCTCCGACTTGCTTGTGACTTTTGGACTTGGTCCCCTTGTTCCACAGGTACCCTAGATTGGAAATCCACAGTTGTTGCATTGCTGGTTTGTGTCTTTCCTGCATTATTCCTCTAACACGACTTCTTTGTCCTTAGGGGAACTTTAGTGCACTTTGCACTCACTTTTCAGGGTCTTGGGGAGGGTTATTTTTCTAACTCTCACTATTTTCTAATAGTCCCAGCGACCCTCTACAAGGTCACATAGGTTTGGGGTCCATTCGTGGTTCACATTCCACTTTTGGAGTATATGGTTTGTGTTGCCCCTATCCCTATGTTTCCCCATTGCATCCTATTGTAACTATACATTGTTTGCACTGTTTTCTAAGACTATACTGCATATTTTTGCTATTGTGTATATATATCTTGTGTATATTTCCTATCCTCTCACTGAGGGTACACTCTAAGATACTTTGGCATATTGTCATAAAAATAAAGTACCTTTATTTTTAGTATAACTGTGTATTGTGTTTTCTTATGATATTGTGCATATGACACTAAGTGGTACTGTAGTAGCTTCACACGTCTCCTAGTTCAGCCTAAGCTGCTCTGCTAAGCCACCATTATCTATCAGCCTAATCTGCTAGACACCCTATACACTAATAAGGGATAACTGGGCCTGGTGCAAGGTGCAAGTACCCCTTGGTACTCACTACAAGCCAGTCCAGCCTCCTACATTGGTTGTGCAGCGGTGGGATAAGTGCTTTGAGACTACTTACCACTCTTGTCATTGTACTTTTCATAAGGGAAAAATATACAAAACAAGGTCAGTGTATATACACATAGCCAAAAAGTTTTGCATTTCCTCTTTTCACTCTTTTCTAAGTGCTGAAAAGTACTTCTAACTTTCTAAAAAGTTCTAAAAAGTTTAAAAAGTTTTTTTCTCAGTCTTTCTAAAAGCTCTGACAAACTTTTTATCTTTTACTATCACTTTAACTCTCTCTAAAAATGTCTGGCACAGGCCAAAATGTTGATCTGTCCAAACTTGCATATGATCACCTTAGCTGGAAAGGAGCAAGGAGTCTCTGCATAGAGAGAGGTTTGAGTGTAGGGAAGAATCCTTCCTTAGAACTGTTAATTAACATGCTTAGAGTACAGGATAAGGCCATAAGTGCCCAATCTGTAGAAAAAGTAGCTAATGGTTCTCAATCTGATCCAGGGACTCCCCCAGGAAAAGATTCAGGAAAGAAACTTCCTAGCCTGCCCATTACTAGACAGTCTAGCATAGTTGGTAATGATGATGAGCCACACCATATAAATAGTGTTGTCTCACATCATAGCAAAAGCATTTATTCTCACCATACTGGTAGTGATGTTTCTGTTAGCCAAGCTGTTAGGGTGGCTTCTGTAAGGGACAGGTCTCCTTCTGTCCATTCTCACCATACTTCTGTTTCAAGGCATGTCCCTCCCACCCACCCTGATGACAGATTGTTAGAAAGGGAGCTCAATAGATTGAGAGTGGAACAAACCAGACTGAAGCTCAAGAAGCAACAGCTGGATTTGGATAGACAGACTTTAGAAGTAGAGAAGGAGAGACAGAAACTGGGTTTAGAAACCCATGGTGGCAGCAGCAGTATTCCCCATAGTCATCCTGCAAAAGAGCATGATTCCAGGAATCTGCACAAGATAGTTCCCCCTTATAAGGAGGGGGATGACATTAACAAGTGGTTTGCTGCACTTGAGAGGGCCTGTGTTGTACAGGATGTCCCTCAAAGGCAGTGGGCTGCTATCCTATGGCTATCATTTAGTGGAAAAGGTAGGGATAGGCTCCTTACTGTGAACGATAATGATGCTAATAATTTTACAGTTCTTAAGAATGCACTCCTGGATGGTTATGGCTTAACCACTGAACAATACAGGATAAAGTTCAGAGAGACCAAAAAGGAGTCTTCACAAGACTGGGTTGATTTAATTGACCATTCAGTGAAGGCCTTGGAGGGGTGGTTACATGGCAGTAAAGTTACTGATTATGACAGCCTGTATAACACAATCCTGAGAGAGCATATACTTAATAATTGTGTGTCTGATTTGTTGCACCAGTACCTGGTAGACTCTGATCTGACCCCTCCCCAAGAATTGGGAAAGAAGGCAGACAAATGGGTCAGAACAAGGGTGAACAGAAAAGTTCATACAGGGGGTGACAAAGATGGCAATAAGAAGAAAGATGGTGAAAAATCTCAAGATAGGCATGGGGATAAGGGTAAAACCAAAGATCCCACTTCAAATCTTAAACACTCTTCAGAGGGTGGGGATAAAACTAATTCTTCCTCTTCTTCTCAACCTGCACACATTAAAAAGCCTTGGTGCTTTGTGTGTAAAAACAGAGGCCATAGGCCAGGGGATAAGTCCTGTCCAGGTAAACCCCCTGAGCCTACCACCACTAATACATCAAGCCCTAGTGCCCCTAGCAGTAGTGGTACTAGTGGTGGGACTGCTGGCAACAGTCAAGTTAAGGGTGTAGTTGGGTTCACTTATGGGTCCATCATAGAAACTGGGGTAGTCAGTCCCAAGACAGTTTCTGTCGCACCTAGTGGCATTGGCCTTGCCACACTGGCTGCTTGTCCCCTTACAATGGATAAGTACAGGCAGACAGTTTCAATAAATGGTGTTGAGGCCTTGGCCTACAGGGACACAGGTGCCAGTATCACTTTGGTGACTGAAAACCTAGTGGCTCCTGAACAACACATCATTGGACAACAGTATAAAATTATTGATGTCCATAACTCCACTAAGTTTCTTCCCTTAGCTATAATTCAGTTTAGTTGGGGTGGAGTTACTGGCCCTAAGCAGGTGGTGGTATCACCTAGCTTACCTGTAGACTGTCTCTTAGGTAATGACCTAGAGGCCTCAGGTTGGGCTGATGTAGAGTTTTATGCCCATGCAGCCATGCTGGGCATCCCTGAGGAATTGTTCCCTCTCATTTCTACTGAAATGAAAAAGCAAAGGAGAGAAGGCCAGAAAACTCAGGATCCCTCTCCATCAACAGGTAAAAAGGGTATCACAGTATCCCCTAACCACCCTGCCATTCGGGATACCATTCCTGTGGTGGGAGAAACCTCTCCTGGGGTGGCACCTGTTCCAAGGGAAGCATCAGCTGGCAAAGCTGTACTCCCTGAGGTGGAAGTACCTCTCTGTGGGATAACTAACATTGGTGACAAAAAGACCATTTTAGTTAACATGGAGCATCCCTCCAACCCTCCCAGAGAAACTTTAGTGCAGAAACCCTGCACTGCCTCACAACACTTAGGACAGCATCCCTGCCCTAGTGTGGAGCTCATAGGACAGCATCCCTGTCCTGCTCCAACCCAAGAGAAACAGCATCCCTGTTCTCTCTTCCAGCCATATGGACAAAGTTTTTGCCCAGCTATGGCTTTTCTGAGACAGCATCCCTGTCTGGCATTTCCATCACTACAAATAGGTTCAGTGGACAATTCCCACTGCTCTAAACTAAAACTTACTGATAGAAACTCTGAAAATACATCTTCACATTGTTGCTTAGCTAAAAAACTTCAAACAGGGTGGTTTACATCCCCACAGGGAAGTAACCATATAGTGGATGATAAAGGGAGTAACCAGTCTATTGCAGAGCTACTCTCTACTTATCACCACTTAGACAATAAAGTCTCAACTGGCCATGGTTAGCCTTATTGTCCTTCGTTTGGGGGGGGGGTTGTGTGAGAAAGTAGCCTCTTTCTAGCCTTGTTACCCCCACTTTTGGCCTGTTTGTGAGTGTATGTCAGGGTGTTTTCACTGTCTCACTGGGATCCTGCCAGCCAGGGCCCAGTGCTCATAGTGAAAACCCTATGTTTTCAGTATGTTTGTTATGTGTCACTGGGACCCTGCTAGTCAGGACCCCAGTGCTCATAAGTTTGTGGCCTATATGTATGTGTTCCCTGTGTGGTGCCTAACTGTCTCACTGAGGCTCTGCTAACCAGAACCTCAGTGGTTATGCTCTCTCATTTATTTCAAATTGTCACTGACAGGCTAGTGACCAATTTTACCAATTTACATTGGCTTACTGGAACACCCTTATAATTCCCTAGTATATGGTACTGAGGTACCCAGGGTATTGGGGTTCCAGGAGATCCCTATGGGCTGCAGCATTTCTTTTGCCACCCATAGGGAGCTCTGACAATTCTTACACAGGCCTGCCACTGCAGCCTGAGTGAAATAACGTCCACGTTATTTCACAGCCATTTTACACTGCACTTAAGTAACTTATAAGTCACCTATATGTCTAACCTTTACCTGGTAAAGGTTAGGTGCAAAGTTACTTAGTGTGAGGGCACCCTGGCACTAGCCAAGGTGCCCCCACATTGTTCAGAGCCCATTCCCTGAACTTTGTGAGTGCGGGGACACCATTACACGCGTGCACTACATATAGGTCACTACCTATATGTAGCTTCACAATGGTAACTCCGAATATGGCCATGTAACATGTCTATGATCATGGAATTGCCCCCTCTATGCCATCCTGGCATAGTTGGCACAATCCCATGATCCCAGTGGTCTGTAGCACAGACCCTGGTACTGCCAAACTGCCCTTCCTGGGGTTTCACTGCAGCTGCTGCTGCTGCCAACCCCTCAGACAGGCATCTGCCCTCCTGGGGTCCAGCCAGGCCTGGCCCAGGATGGCAGAACAAAGAACTTCCTCTGAGAGAGGGTGTGACACCCTCTCCCTTTGGAAAATGGTGTGAAGGCAGGGGAGGAGTAGCCTCCCCCAGCCTCTGGAAATGCTTTGTTGGGCACAGAGGTGCCCAATTCTGCATAAGCCAGTCTACACCGGTTCAGGGGACCCCTTAGCCCTGCTCTGGCGCGAAACTGGACAAAGGAAAGGAGAGTGACCACTCCCCTGACCTGCACCTCCCCTGGGAGGTGTCCAGAGCTCCTCCAGTGTGCTCCAGACCTCTGCCATCTTGGAAACAGAGGTGCTGCTGGCACACTGGACTGCTCTGAGTGGCCAGTGCCACCAGGTGACGTCAGAGACTCCTGCTGATAGGCTCCTTCAGGTGTTAGTAGCCTATCCTCTCTCCTAGGTAGCCAAACCCTCTTTTCTGGCTATTTAGGGTCTCTGTCTCTGGGGAAACTTCAGATAACGAATGCCAGAGCTCATCCGAGTTCCTCTGCATCTCTCTCTTCACCTTCTGATAAGGAATCGACTGCTGACCGCGCTGGAAGCCTGCAAACCTGCAACATAGTAGCAAAGACGACTACTGCAACTCTGTAACGCTGATCCTGCCGCCTTCTCGACTGTTTTCCTGCTTGTGCATGCTGTGGGGGTAGTCTGCCTCCTCTCTGCACCAGAAGCTCCGAAGAAATCTCCCGTGGGTCGACGGAATCTTCCCCCTGCAACCGCAGGCACCAAAAAGCTGCATTACCGGTCCCTTGGGTCTCCTCTCAGCACGACGAGCGAGGTCCCTCGAATCCAGCAACTCTGTCCAAGTGACCCCCACAGTCCAGTGACTCTTCAGTCCAAGTTTGGTGGAGGTAAGTCCTTGCCTCACCTCGCTGGGCTGCATTGCTGGGAACCGTGACTTTTGCAGCTACTCCGGCCCCTGTGCACTTCCGGCGGAAATCCTGTGTGCACAGCCAAGCCTGGGTCCACGGCACTCTAACCTGCATTGCACGTCTTTCTAAGTTGGTCTCCGGCGATGTGGGACTCCTTTGTGCAACTTTGGCGAGCACCGTTTCACGCATCCTCGTAGTGCCTGTTTCTGGCACTTCTCCGGGTGCTACCTGCTTCAGAGAGGGCTCCTTGTCTTGCTCGACGTCCCCTCTCTCGGCTGGTCCAATTTGCGACCTCCTGGTCCCTCCTGGGCCTCAGCAGCGTACAAAAACGCTAACCGCATGATTTGCAGCTAGCAAGGCTTGTTGGCGTTCTTTCGGCGGGAAAATACTTCTGCACGACTCTCCACCGCGAGTCTCTAGCCCTTTTCGTTCCTGCAGAAACCTCAGCTTCTTCTGTCCAGTAGAAGCTTCTTTGCACCCGCAGCTGGCATTTCCTGGGCATCTGCCCATCTCCGACTTGCTTGTGACTTTTGGACTTGGTCCCCTTGTTCCACAGGTACCCTAGATTGGAAATCCACAGTTGTTGCATTGCTGGTTTGTGTCTTTCCTGCATTATTCCTCTAACACGACTTCTTTGTCCTTAGGGGAACTTTAGTGCACTTTGCACTCACTTTTCAGGGTCTTGGGGAGGGTTATTTTTCTAACTCTCACTATTTTCTAATAGTCCCAGCGACCCTCTACAAGGTCACATAGGTTTGGGGTCCATTCGTGGTTCACATTCCACTTTTGGAGTATATGGTTTGTGTTGCCCCTATCCCTATGTTTCCCCATTGCATCCTATTGTAACTATTCATTGTTTGCACTGTTTTCTAAGACTATACTGCATATTTTTGCTATTGTGTATATATATCTTGTGTATATTTCCTATCCTCTCACTGAGGGTACACTCTAAGATACTTTGGCATATTGTCATAAAAATAAAGTACCTTTATTTTTAGTATAACTGTGTATTGTGTTTTCTTATGATATTGTGCATATGACACTAAGTGGTACTGTAGTAGCTTCACACGTCTCCTAGTTCAGCCTAAGCTGCTCTGCTAAGCTACCATTATCTATCAGCCTAAGCTGCTAGACACCCTATACACTAATAAGGGATAACTGGGCCTGGTGCAAGGTGCAAGTACCCCTTGGTACTCACTACAAGCCAGTCCAGCCTCCTACACCTGTCCACCAGGATCATCCACGATTTCTGAGGTTTGCTGTGGGCTCAACGCATTTTCAGTTTCATGTGCTGCCCTTTGGATGGAAGTCAGCCACATCTCTTTTTTTTACTAAGGCTTTGGCTTCTTTAGTGGCTATTCTCCATCTACAGGGGATTTATATCTTCCCTTACCATGGTGACTTCCTGGTCAAGGCGGAGTATTTCCTCATGACGTCCTCTCATGTGAGGAAAGCGTTGGATCCTCTGTCGTCTCATGAGTTGCTCATAAATGCAAAGAAATCTCATTTGAGTCCAGAGCAGGATCGCATTTTTATAGTGGCACACTTTTTGGACAGATCTGGTGTGTTTTCACTCAGCCAGATGTAGGGGTGATCAAGATTTGCACTCACTTGTGGGACCTGTTGTCAGCTTCTCTTCAGTGGGTCTCACTCTGGATGAAGGTGCAGGGCAATCTGGCTGTCACTATGTTTTCAGTTCCTCATTCTCATGAGATTCATCCTGAGTCAGTGTGTTCCCAACATGCAGAATATGTTTTGTCTTCTTACTGTGATGAAGGGGATACAGAGGAAGCTGAAGTGGTAGCTTGTCTCCTCCAACATCTTGAGGGGTATTCCTTGGAGGGCTCCTATTCAGGTGGTCACCATGACGGATGCTAAGGAAACTGGTTGAAGGGCATGTTTGGGTACTCTCCAGGTCAAGGGCTTCTGGGATGTCAGCTAAAGGGGTGGAACTGGAGGTGATTCTGCTAGCTCTCCTATGCTTTTCTCACATGATTTTGAACAAGGATGTTGTCATTCGGATGTACAATACCACTGCCAAGCCCTATGTCAATCGTTGGGAGGGACGAGAGCCATGTGCTTGTCAAAGATTACATATTCGATTTTTCTGTGGGCTCAGATCTGTGTTGGTTCTCTCTGGGCCATTTACATTCAAGGAGTTCTGAATTCTCAGGCCGATCACCTGAGCAGAGGGATTCTGTTCTGTCAGGAATTTTGTCTCTCTCCCTAGGTATTTGTTAGGATTTGTCAGAGGTGGGGACACCCCCAGGTGGATATGTTTGCAATTGTTTGCAACTCCTATTTTCTCCTGTTTCTTTCAAGGGGAAAGGAGATGCTGGCATTGGAATGGATGCCCTGACTTGTCCTCAGTAGTCTGCCTTGATGTTTGCTTTCTTTCCAATTCCTTTAATATAGAGGTTTCTAATTCAAGTATGGAGGAAGCAGGCTTATGTCATTCTGGGGGCTCTGCCTGCTTCTGCCCTGTCTGGTTTCCTCTTCTGGAAGTGATGAAGGTGGATCACAAGTGGTGGCTTCCCTGGGTCCCTTTCCCTCTCAGTTTTCCAGTTCTCCAAGCCAAGTCTCTGGTATAAATCAAGCTGACAGTGTGAAAGTTGACCTGGGGGGTCTAATCTTTCAGGGTCTATGAGACTCAGGCCCTCATTCTGACCCTGGCGGTCGGTGATAAAGCGGCGGCCAACCCGCCAACAGGCCGGCGGTCCAAAATATGCAATTCTGACCCTGGCGGGAACCGCCAACACAGCCCGCCGCATTAACACTCCGCCCGCCACGGCGGAACAAACAAACAGCGCGGCGGTCCCCGCCAACAGCCAGGCGGCAGACAATGTACCGCCCACCCTATCACGACCCACCAATCCGCCACCTTTTCCGGGGCGGGAGCACCGCCGATAAAAACACGGCGGAAACAGACTACGAACGGGAAAACGCTCACCTCCACATACACCACGCGAGATTCCGGCAGTATGGAACCCGAGTTGCAGGCCATCCCCGCACTCCTATACCTGCTCCTGTACCAGGAGCACGCCCGGCGGCGCGGAAGACATTGGTGAGTACTGCACCTACGACACAGGGGAGGAAAAAGATTACCGGCACACACCCACCCACCCACACCCACTACAACACACACATCAATGCATTCCCACAGATCACTGTCACAACCCACAACCCCCCCCTTCCGAAATAATGCAAAGACCAAAAGAAGAGATCTCAAACGGGCAGATATATTGAAAAATGGACAGCAGTAATCCAAATAAATAAATAAACTATGTACAAAATATATACAGCTACTAAATGTAGTCCAACCACTGTCCGTGGACCACAGGGGTCCTGAGCAAAGGGGCAAGGCCCAGTCCCACGACAAGAACTCCACGGAGAGAACACTGCAGGGGCATCAGAAAGAAAAAAGGACAGGCACCTCAGGGGGAAGGGAAGGGGGGGGCACCTCAGCCACTTGAGTACACGACGCCAGATCCACGAGGGGACTCCATGACCACAGGGCCATCCTGGGGAGAGCAAAGCCACAGTCCAAACAGTCCATACAGTGGGTGGCCTGCCCACTGGGCCATCCTGGGGAGAGTAAAGCCACAGTCCAAACAGTCCATACAGTGGGTGGCCTGCCCACTGGGCCATCCTGGGGAGAGCAAAGCCACAGTCCAAACAGTCCATACAGTGGGTGGCCTGCCCACTGGGCCATCCTGGGGAGAGCAAAGCCACAGTCCATACAGTCCATACAGTGGGTGGCCTGCCCACTGGGCCATCCTGGGGAGAGCAAAGCCACAGTCCAAACAGTCCATACAGTGGGTGGCCTGCCCACTGGGCCATCCTGGGGAGAGCAAAGCCACAGTCCAAACAGTCCATACAGTGGGTGGCCTGCCCACTGGGCCATCCTGGGGAGAGCAAAGCCACAGTCCAAACAGTCCATACAGTGGGTGGCCTGCCCACTGGGCCATCCTGGGGAGAGCAAAGCCACAGTCCAAACAGTCCATAACAGACTCCACTGCCACTGGAGGAGGCATGTTGGCCAGAGGACATCCTGCAGCCCTGCCCGAGACAGATCCTGCCCTGCCACGTCTGCCAAAGGGCCAGCGGTTCCTGCCTGGAAGGGCCCAGTTCAGCGGTTCTTGCCTTGAAGGGCCCAGTTCAGCGGTTCTTGCCTTGAAGGGCCCAGTTCAGCGGTTCTTGCCTTGAAGGGCCCAGTTCAGCGGTTCTTGCCTTGAAGGGCCCAGTTCAGCGGTTCTTGCCTTGAAGGGCCCAGTTCAGCGGTTCCTGCCTGGAAGGGCCCAGTTCAGCGGTTCTTGCCTTGAAGGGCCCAGTTCAGCGGTTCTTGCCTTGAAGGGCCCAGTTCAGCGGTTCTTGCCTTGAAGGGCCCAGTTCAGCGGTTCTTGCCTTGAAGGGCCCAGTTCAGCGGTTCTTGAGATGGCGGTCCCCAGCGGAGCGGTGCTGGAGACGGCGGGGCCCAGTTCAGCGGTTCTTGCCTTGAAGGGCCCAGTTCAGCGGTTCTTGAGACGGCGGTCCCCAGCGGAGCGGTGCTGGAGACGGCGGGGCCCAGTTCAGCGGTTCTTGCCTTGAAGGGCCCAGTTCAGCGGTTCTTGAGACGGCGGTCCCCAGCGGAGCGGTGCTGGAGACGGCGGGGCCCAGTTCAGCGGTTCTTGCCTTGAAGGGCCCAGTTCAGCGGTTCTTGAGACGGCGGTCCCCAGCGGAGCGGTGCTGGAGACGGCGGGGCCCAGTTCAGCGGTTCTTGCCTTGAAGGGCCCAGTTCAGCAGTTCTTGAGACGGCGGTCCCCAGCGGAGCGGTGCTGGAGACGGCGGCCATTCTATGGCCAACTGCTCATTGCCTGGTGGTGCCCTCCTGGGCAGCGGGGATGGTGCTCCTTCAATGCCCACCTGGGCTGTGGGTGGTGGGGCCCTCGTGGCCAGCTGGGCTGGGTCCTCCCTGGGCAGCGGCTGTGGGGGTGGTGGGCTCTCCCGGGGCAGCTGTGCCGGTTCCTCCCGGGGCAGCGGCTATGGGGGTTGCGGGCTCCTCCTGGGCAGCTGTGACGGGTCCTCCATGGGCAGCAGGCCTGCTGCCTGACTTCTCCGCCTTGCTGCCCTTGCCATCCTTAGTCGGGAGTCTGTGGCCCTTTCCTCCCTTTGGAGTTGTGGCTGTTGACGGTGGCTGGCTAGTGTCCTGGGGGGATATCGAATCCGGGCTCCGGCGGCGGCCCTTCCGCCTTCTGCTCCTCTTCCCAGGGGGTGGGCTGGCTGTCCCCTTGCTGCTGGGCGAAGATCCAGACCTGCGGGCTGGTGGGCTCCAATACCCCTGCACCCTTGTCAAGGGGGCTGCAGGGCTGGTGGTGGCTGAGGTGCTCTTTTTACCCCGACGAGAAGGAGGGGGGGCCTCAGGGTCAGGAAAGAAGGTAGCAGTAGAGAGATAGATTTTCTTGGGACAATGGAGAGTGGTAGGTACAGTGGGTATGGGAGTGGAGGGAGAGGATGTGGTTGTAGGCGAGACAAGTTTGCTGTCTTTGGGTGCAGGTGCAGGAGCGGGAGGCTGTCGTGAGGTGGATGGCTGTTGGGTGGGTGGGTGGCTGCGTTTGTGTGGTGTGGAAGAGGGGGTGACAGACACAGTGGGAGAGGACACAGGGGACGTGTAAATGGCAGTGGGGGTGGTGACTGCACGTGTGCGGACTGGAGTGGAGGGTATGCTGGTGATGGAAACACTGGCTGATGGTGAGGTGAATGAAGGTGTGAGTGTAGACGTCACAGGGAGGGAGGAGGGAGACAAGGAGGAGGGGGTCACAGAGGTGGTAGTGACTGTTGGCATGTCTGCATCAGAATGTTGCTTGTGTGAATGTCTGCGTGATCTGTGGTGCTTATGTTTGGATGAGCTGCTCTTGGGTGTTGAGGTGTGTGCAGGCTGGTCTGATGGTGTGGGTGGGACAGGCAGAGGAACAGGAGACTGGGAGGAGGGAGTTAGTAGAGGGAGGCAGGAGACAGGGACAATGGCTGCCGTCAGTGCTGAGGCCAGAGCCTGGAACGATCGCTGATGGGCAGCCTGACCCGAATGAATGCCCTCCAGGTACGCATTGCTGCGATGAACCTCCCTCTCCACCCCTTGGATGGCATTCAAAAGGGTAGTCTGCCCAACAATGAGCGTTCGGAGGAGGTCAATGACCTCCTCACTGAGGGAAGCGGGGGTAACAGGGGCAGGGCCTGAGGTGCCTGGGGCGAAGGAGATGCCCGGCTTCCTGGCAGAGCGGGCACGGGGCGAACGCTGAGGGGCTGCTGGGAGGGCGGAGATGGTGCGCTGGGTGGCGGCTGTACCTGTAATGGCGGGGGGCACGGATGGTGCCACTCCCGCAAGGGAGCTCCCTTCCGAGGACGTGTCCGTGTCGCTGCAGGGTCCAGTCGTCCCCGTTGTGGAGCTCCCCTCGCCCTCCGTCTCACTGGTCCAGTCAGACTCTGTGGCATAGCCCTCCTGGGCCATGTGAGATGCAGCTCCCTCCTGCCCCGATGCCACTTCTCCTCCGCCTGATGATGCTGATGCACACAAGCACAGAAAGAAAAAACAAAAAGGGGGGGGGGAGAGAGAAATAAAGAGATTTTGAGTACATGGATCACCGGTACAGTTAGCGGACATGACAGACACAGATGCCCCCTGCACTAAGTTGCGCACTTGGGGTCCGCTACGCATTCCGTGGAACATGCCCTACACGCCTAGAGTTGACAACTGCACCCATGGATGACACGGCCCAGGGATGGCTGTACTGACACACTACTGAGGGTGGTGGCTGGGGACACAGGGGCTTACGGGGGTGCCCAGCCTACAGATATCGCCCTGGCCTAGGGGGACCCACAGCCCTCCTCCCCCACCCAGACACCTCCACTGCGCGACAACAGAGTAGATGATGCTTGTACTCACCCCCTTGTGTCTGCTGTGCTGCCCTCACGCGCCCATCCAAATCAGGGTAGGCCACCGCCAGGATCCGGAACATCAGGGGGGTCAGTTGACGGCAGGCACCCCGCCTACGTTGGGAGGCCATCCCCAGCAGAGACTCGGCGGTCTTCTTGGTCCCGCGGCGGATGTCCTCCCACCTCTTGCGGCAGTGGGTGCCCCGTCTATGGTGGACCCCCAGGGTCCGGACTTCCTTGGCGATGGCACGCCAAATCCCGATCTTCTCATGGGCGCGGACCTATGTGACACGTACAGGGAGGGAGAAATACCACGTTCAAGTTTGTCTGCATTTTCGTTGCCAGTGGCCCAACGCCCCCCATCCCCGCCAGGCCCCCCGCCAGGCCCCCCGCCAGGCCCAACATGCCCCCCATCCCCGCCAGGCCCCCCGCCAGGCCCCCCGCCAGGCCCAACATGCCCCCCATCCCCGCCAGGCCCCCCTGCCAGGCCCCCCGCCAGGCCCAACATGCCCCCCATCCCCGCCAGGCCCCCCGCCAGGCCCAACATGCCCCCCCATCCCCGCCAGGCCACCCGCCAGGCCCAACATGCCCCCCATCCCCGCCAGGCCACCCGCCAGGCCCAACATGCCCCCCATCCCCACCAGGCCCCCCGCCAGGCCCAACATGCCCCCCATCCCCGCCAGGCCACCCGCCAGGCCCAACATGCCCCCCATCCCCGCCAGGCCCCCCGCCAGGCCCCCCGCCAGGCCCCCCGCCAGGCCCAACATGCCCCCCATCCCTGCCAGGCCCCCCGCCAGGCCCCCCGCCAGCCCCAACATGCCCCCCATCCCCGCCAGGCCCCCCGCCAGGCCCCCCGCCAGGCCCAACATGCCCCCCATCCCCGCCAGGCCCCCCGCCAGGCCCCCCGCCAGCCCCAACATGCCCCCATCCCCGCCAGGCCCCCCGCCAGGCCCCCCGCCAGGCCCAACATGCCCCCCATCCCCGCCAGGCCCCCGCCAGGCCCAACATGCCCCCCATCCCCGCCAGGCCCCCCGCCAGGCCCCCCGCCAGGCCCAACATGCCCCCCATCCCCGCCAGGCCCCCCGCCAGGCCCAACATGCCCCCCATCCCCGCCAGGCCCCCCGCCAGGCCCAACATGCCCCCCATCCCCGCCAGGCCCCCCGCCAGGCCCCCGCCAGGCCCAACATGCCCCCCATCCCCGCCAGGCCCCCCGCCAGGCCCTCCGCCAGGCCCCCCGCCAGGCCCAACATGCCCCCCATCCCCGCCAGGCCCCCCGCCAGCCCCAACATGCCCCCCATCCCCACCAGGCCCCCCGCCAGGCCCCCCGCCAGGCCCAACATGCCCCCCATCCCCGCCAGGCCCCCAAGCCAGCCAGTGGCCCCAAATCCATATTGAATTAAACTCACTTGTTGGTCTGGAGGACTGTAGAGTAGCGCATACTGGGGGAGGACCCCATCCACAAGTTTCTCCAACTCCTCTCCAGTGAAGGCAGGGGCCCTTTCCCCAGTCGCAGCAGCCATTGTCCCTTCCAGACCGAGGTCACAGCAACACTTGCAGTATAGGTCCTCTCCTGTGAAAGTTCAAGTCGCAAGTGGATAAGTAGATAGGATATGGCGGTCACGTCCGCGGCGGTGCGTACCGCGGCGGGGCGTACCGCCACCGCCGGCGCCCTTCGCCATTGGCTCCTGAAACCCATAGGCTTCAATGTTAACCAATGCGGCTTCGCGCCGCGGTCTTCGACCGCCGACCGCCGCGGTGTGCCACGCCAGCGCATTGACCTCACATCCCATTGTCACACTTCACAGGTCAGGCAGCCGCCATTTCGAGGGTCCACATGGCTCAATTTCAACTGCGTCACACAGGCCTAGGCCTTGCATAGCCACTCAGACACGCCATTCACTGCATAGAGAATCGTTTACTGTGCAAGCTGTGAGTACGTACCTGTGGGTTGCTTGACTCTGTTCTCCATGTTGTCCTTCCTAGGCACCGTCCGCTGGGTTTGGCGAGGAGACGGATGAATCCTCGGTTGTACCGACCGCTGGTGGACCTGTCGACAATGGAAGAACGCCACATTATCCTGACCTACCGGCTTGACCGTGCCACTATACATGAACTGTGTGCCCAGCTGGAGCCCGACCTGATGTCCCCCATCCGCCAACCCACAGGGATTCCCCCTCTGGTGCAGGTCCTGTCAGTACTCCATTTCCTGGCAAGTGGGTCATTTCAGACAACAGTGGGAATTGCTTCTGGGATGTCTCAGCCCATGTATTCGAAGGTGTTATCCAGAGTGTTGTCTGCCCTGATGAAATACGTGAGGAGCTACATCATTTTCCCTGAGGTGGGCGAATTGGCTACAGTGAAGGGTGATTTCTACGCCCTTGGACATATTCCCAACGTCATTGGTGCCATTGATGGGATCCATGTGGCTTTGGTTCCCCCAAGAGACAGGGAGCAGGTGTACAGGAACAGAAAAAGTTACCATTCCATGAACATCCAGGTGGTGTGTTTGGCTGACCAGTACATCTCGCATGTAAATGCCAAGTTCCCTGGGTCAGTGCATGACGCCTACATCCTGAGGAATAGCAGCATCCCTTACGTGATGGAACAGCTAGAGAGACACCGTGTATGGCTATTGGGGGACTCTGGGTACCCCAACCTGTCGTGGCTACTGACCCCAGTAAGGAATCCCCGGACCAGGGCAGAGGAACAGTACAATGAGGCCCATGGGCGTACTAGGAGGGTGATCGAACGCACCTTTGGCCTCCTAAAGGCCAGGTTTAGGTGCCTGCATATGACAGGTGGATCCCTAATGTACTCACCTAAGAAGGTGTGTCACATCATCGTGGCCTGCTGCATGCTTCACAACCTGGCTTTGCGCCGCCAGGTGCCTTTCCTGCAGGAGGATGGTCGAGACGGTGGTGTAGTGGCAGCTGTGGAACCTGTGGAGATTGATGAGGAGGAAGACGACGGGGCTGAAACAGACAACAGGGACAGAATCATTGAACAGTACTTCCAATAGGACACAGGTAACAATTCAAACATAATTTAGTGAATGTGAACTACTCTCCTGCATCTCTGCTGCCTGTCTATTTGCCCCAGTGTATGATGACTGAGTTGTGGCTTTTCCCTCCCTATTTCAGATCTGGGGTCCCCACTACGAGTCCTGTGCTTCGTTTCCCCATGGACTACAGCTTTGTGGCAGCTGTTTGTTGACTTCACTATGTACAAGGACATATTTGCACTGTCATGTCAATTACAATATTTTGAAATCACAGCCAGACTCCAGATAGTTTTGTGCTAAATGGGTGTTTATTTCAGTGCTCAAAATGGGATGGGTGGTTTCAAGTGGGTGGGGGCTATGGTGAAGGAATGTCCATGGCAGAGTCCAGAGTAACAGTCACACAGGTGCATTGTCCAGAGGCCTGTGGAGAGATGGAGCATGGGCAGTTCAAGGATGGACAGGGTGACAATGTGGGACAGTGGGATGACATCAGGTGGTATCCTTTGCTGGCGGGGGTCTTGACATCCTACTCTGTCTTCTTGCGAGATCTCAGGGCCCTCTTGCGGGGTGGTTCTTCTCCTGCAGGAGGTGGGGGTCTGGTGGGCTGCTGTTGTGCGGGGGCCTCCTGTCCACTAGCGCCGGCGGAGGTGGTTGGCTGTTCTTGGTCCAGGCTAGGGGCAGGGGCCCTTTGTTGTTGTTGAGTGTCCGTCCTGGTGTTGATGAGGTCCTGCAGCAGCCCTACCATGGTAACCAGGGTGGAGGTGAGGGCTCTGATGTCCTCCCTGTACCCCCGATAGTGTTCCTCCTGCAGTACCTGGATCTCCTGGAACCGGGCCAGTACCGTCGCCATCGTCTCCTGGGAGCGGTTGTATGCTCCCATGATGGTGGTGAGGGCCTCGTGGAGAGTGGGTTCCCTGGGCCCGTCCCCCCCCTGTCGCACAGCTGCCCTCCGAGTTGCCCTGTTTCCCTGGGCCTCTGCCCCCTGGCCGGTGTGCCCACTACCACTGCCCCCAGGTCCCTGTTGTTGTTGGGGTGGTGGGTTATCCTGGGTGCCCTGTAGTGGTAGACACACCGCAGATTGACGCGCCCTGGAGACAGAGGCATGGGCCCGCTGGGTGGGAGCTGTGCTGGTGTTCCCAGAGGGGTTTGGGTCTGTAGTGGCCTGGGCCTGTGTGAGGGGAACCGACTGTCCAGAGGTCCCCGATGGTCCGGGCTGGTCATCGGTGTCCAGGTCGACAGAGCTGCTGTCATCGCTGACGGCCTCTTGGGTGGGGGGTGTGGAGAATTCTGGGCCCTCCGTGGTGGTGTGTTGATGGTCGGGTCCTGCAGGGGTATAGAGGTATGGTTATAGTTTCAATGTGTGGCATATGGGTGTATCTGTGGGTTCCCGTGTCCCCAAGTGCTGGCATTCGTGTGTGGGGGCTTTGGTGAGGGTGGCTTGTGGGGGGGATGTGTATATGCATTGGGCATGCTTTGGTGATGGGTGTCCATGCTTAGTGGACGCATGCAGGCCTAGGTTTTGGGATGTGTGGGTTGTGATGGTGAGACATTGGCAGGGAATAGGTGTGCTGGGGGTGGGGGTGAGGATGGTGGTGGGGGTGAGGATGGTGGTGGGGGTGAGGGTGAGGGTGGGGGTGAGGATGGGGGTGGGGGTGAGGGTGGGGTTCGAGGATGGGGGTGAGGGTTGGGGTATGATTTGGCATGCAGGTGGGGGGGAAGCAGTAGTGAAGCTTCAACTTACCAGTGTCCATTCCTCCGCCGACTCCTGCGAGGCCGTCAGGATGCAGGATGTTCAAGACTTCCTCCTCCCATGTTGTAAATTGTGGGGGTTGAGGTGGGGGTTCTCCGCCAGTCTTCTGCACGGCGATGTTGTGCCTGGATACCATGGAACGCACCTTCCCCCGTAGGTCGTTCCATCGCTTCCTGATGTCTTCCCGATTTCTGGGGTGCTGTCCCACAGCGTTGACCCTGTCGACAATCCTCTGCCATAGCTCCGTCCTCCGGGCAATGCTGGTGTATTGGACCTGTGTGCCGAAGAGCTGGGGCTCTACCCGAACGATTTCCTCCACCATGACCCTGAGTTCTTCGTCTGAGAAGCGGGGCTGTCTTTGGGGTGCCATGGAGTGGTGTGTATGATGTGTGGGGTGGAGTATGTGTAGTTAAGTGTGTTGAGTGTGGTGGTGTGTGTTGTTTTGTGTGTGGATATTGTGTGGGTGATGGTGTAGTGTGCCTCTGTGTGATGGTATTCTGTGATCGCTGATGTGTCTCTCAGTGCTTCTTTCTAAATTTTTTGTCGTAGGAGTTTGTGGGTGATGTGGGTGTGTGTTTTATATTGTATTGTGTGTGTGGGAGTGGTGTGTGTATGTGTATCAGGTGTGTGGAATTCAAATCGGCCAATGTGGCTGAGTTTTGTTCGTTTGTGTGTATTCTGACCGCGGCGGTGTGTACCGCCAATGGAAAACCGCGTTTGAAAGACCGCCGCGTGGATTCGTGGGTTGTAATGGCATGGGCGTATTTCTGTTGGCGTGACGGTGGAGGTTTGGTCACCTCCACTTTTCCGCCGACCGCTGGTCTGGCGGTCTGTTGTGGCTGTCGGATTTTCGGAGGTTTGGCTGCTGCGGGTCAGAATGACCGTGGCGGGTTACCGCGACCGCGGCGGAATTATGGAGGATTTCTGACCGGCGGTAGGCGCCTTTTACCGCCGAGGTCAGAATGACCACCTCAGTGTCTTCTTCTATACAGGCTTCCATAAGGTTTTCCCCCTGGCCTTTGTATGCCAGACACTGGAAAACTTTTAAACTATGGTGTTCTAGGAGGCAACTGCTCCCCCTTTCTGTCTCTCAAGTCCTTGAGTTCCTTCAAGAAGGGTTTCATTTGCGGCTCAATCAAGTTGTTTTTAAAGTTCAATAGGCCCCCATTAAGGCTTTTTGGTGCCTTTGAAATGGTCTGACAGATGATCAGGGATTGGTCTCTAAGCTGTTTAAGGGCTTCTTGAACCTGCGTCCTGTCCCGCTGGAGTGTGTCCTTCTTGGGACTTGCAGTTGGTGCTTCAGGCTCTAAAATACCCCCCTTTCAGAACTCTGTGCTCTGTGAAACTTTGTCTTCTTACTTTAAAAGTGTTTTTTCTTGGTGGCTATCACTTCTGCGTGCCACCTGTGGGAACTTGGGTTCCTTTTCATTTCTCCCTACGTTTTTCTGGGTGTTTGATGACAAGGTTGTCCTCAGATTGGGTCCTGGGTTTGTCCATAAGGTGAAGGCCATGTTTCATCTGCAACTGGAGGTAATTCTACTTGTCTGTTTTCGGGACACTCAGTCTCCTTCATTCCCTTGATGTCAGGAGGGCAATTTTGATTTACCTGGAGATGATGAAGGATTTCATGGTTTCCTCCACTTTGTGTGTTAAGTTTGGTCCCGCTCATAAGGGAGGTAAGCCTTCTACTCAGAGAATAAGCAGGTGGATCAGATCTATGATTAGTTTGTCATACAAGCAGTTGAGAATGTCATCTCCTGGGGAGATCCAGGGGAGGTCTACTCGTAGAATGTCAGTTTCCATAGTGGAACTTGAGGGGGCTTTGTTACAAGAACTTTTTCGGGCTGCCACTTGGGCAGATCTGTCTACTTTTGTTAATCATTATTGTGAGGTGTACGGCACAGAAGTACCTCATCTTTTGGGTTCTAAAGTATTGGCATCTATGATATAATGGTTAATTTTTCTGTCTGAATAAAGTTTTCTTCTGGATCACAATTACAGTTGTCCTGGTCCAGTTTGTGGCTTAGGTACATCTCATTACCATAGTTCAGCATAGCAAGAGGGACAATGTGGTAATGTTCAGATTACAACAGGCAGAGTGACAGTCCATTCTGCAGCATCTAGGTCTTCTTGCTTCTTGAATGTCCCCAGTCCAGAAGGATTCTAAAGTTGTGGTCTCAGAGGTCCAATACTCATTTCTGTCTTTGAAGTAGGCAAACTTGAAAGGAAGGTCTTAGTAGTGCACAAGACCCTGCATTTCTTGCTCTGACCCCAGGCACACTTCAGGGGGTTGGAGACTGCTTTGTGTAAGGACAGGCACCGCCCTACTCAGGTGCAAGTGTCAGCTCCTCCCACCACTCTAGCCCAGGAAGACCCATCAGGATATGCAGGGCACACCTCAGCTCCCTTTATGTGACTGTCTAGAGTGAATTCACAAATATTGTAACTGTCATCATGACAAAGACGTGGATTCCACAACTTGGCAGAGGCACAGAATGCCTAAGCAAGAAAATGCCCATTTTCTAAAAGTGGCCTTTTCAAGGTTACAATTTAAAAAACAACTTCACCAAAAGATGTATTTTTACACTGTGAGTTCAGAGACCCCAAACTCCAAATCTCTATCTGCCCCAATGGGAAATTACACTTAAAAGATATGTCAAGGCAATCCCCATGGTACCCTATGGGAGAGATAGACCTTGCAATAGTGAAAACCGAATTTAGCAGTATTTTACTATCAGAACATGTAAAACACACCAATACATGTACCAACTTTAAAATACACTGCACCCTGTCCATGGAGCTGCCTTGGTCCTACCTTACGGGTGACTTACATTTAGCAAAAGGGAAGGTTTGGGCTTGGCAAGTGGGGGCATTTGCCAGGTCGAACTGGCAGTAAAAACTGAACACACAGACACTGCAGTGGCAGGTATGAGACATGTTTTCAGGGCTACTCATGTGGATGTCACAATCAGTGCTGCAGGCCAACTAGAAGCATTTGGTTTGCAGGCCGGGGCACATACAGTGCATGTTATTAGGGACTTGCTAGTAAATCAAATATGCCAATCATGGATAAACCAATCACCAATTCCATTTAGACAGAGAGCACTTGCACTTTACCACTGGTCAACAGTGGTAAAGTGCCCAGAGTCCTAAAGCCAGCAAAAACTAAATTCAGCACAGGATCAAAAACAGGAGGTCAAAAGCCAAAAAGACAGGGGAAACCACTCCAAGAGCTGACAGATCTAACATATAATAACTGCATTATACTAATACTTTCTTACACTTATGGCCCTTTACATGCAAAGCATGCTCTGTTGTCCTACTTTCATACTACGCCAAAGGGTTGAGGGACTTTTTTATACCCTCAAGGAAATGAGGGTAGGCTGTGTTTGTTTAGCTCATCTCCCATCAATTCCATCGGCTGTTGGTGAGATGACATAGCGGGAAAACACTAGAAAATTCCTGGTAGCACACAGGAACGGTAAAACAGAGCAGCAATTCAAAGCCACAACACAGAAGCAACTGACGACAGCAGCAAATTAACTGCAAAGTCTGGAACCGTCAGCGAAAGAGCATCGAGTAGAGTGATGTGCAGGATTAATGGAAGAAAAGCATAAGGCTATCAAGCTTTCAAACCTTCGAGACACTTTTATCATCAGGAATTCACAGCCACTGCTATTCCATTTAGGGTGATTGCAATAGCAAAATGGCAATACTTACAAATCAGTAACTGTCAGAACTCATTCAAAATTGCTATCTCAAAGCATCTAAAATGATTTTGATCTGTACAATTTTAAATGGAATAAAGCCAGGCTAATTTGCGCACTCCATGTTACATGTAGGGTATTTTATTACATGGTATTATTCATCTTCAGTTATTATTCATCTTCAGTTTGCCTCATGCTTGCTGTGAAATAATTGATATCTTCGAGGCATACATTCAAGATCACGCCTGTAAAGCAGGTCACATTCTTAGTGCAGTGACAACACTGATCTTAAAAAGGGATATGCCATGAGCGTGGTCATTGTCTGTGGATCGTCAAGTACAAAAGTGAAGAGAAAGGGGAAGCAAGGGAGATGAGGGTAAATAGAAGTAGACGGTGATAAATAGAGTCAGGCGAAGAAATGACTAACACATTTCTGAGATTGACATTCTGACCCACAATTGCTCAAGGTTTGTGTGAGCATTCGTGCAATGTGACGCAAAAGACAGAGTCAATTTACTTACCATTTTAAAATTCCAGATGTGCAAATTACATTATGTCACGTGAGTACCAGCGCAAACCATATTGAAGCTGGGCTTTGTACGTTACAAAGTGCTAGCCAAAGACAGGTGTGAGATGAGCAGCAATGAGATCATGAAACAGCACAGAAGTATCTGGTGAAATGCACAGTTTGGTCTTCTGGTGGTGCTAGAGAAAAACTACGTGAAGCTGTCAAGGAAGTAACTACTCCATAAACAGTAGATGGAACCATTGCTTTACACTGCCAAAGGAGTGCTTCATTTGAATTTCTCGATGGTACACTATTCATTTACTATATGATTTGTTAAGCCTATATCTGATTCCCCAGGCAATTCATAATTTTTCTCAAACATGGGTGGTCATTATGACATTGGGCGTGACTGTTAAATTGGCAGTAACACCACCAACAGGCTGGTGGTAATTACCACCAAATTAAGACCATGGCGGTGAGAACTGTCATAGACAGCCAATGTACCACACCAACTGCCAGGGCTTTAACACCATGCACCATGGCGGTAGCCATCAACAGCCAGGCAGAAGACAATGTACCAGCCACCATATCATGACACAGAAAACCCCCATGATATCCGGGGCGGTACCAACACCATCAAAAGCCTGGTGGAAACAATGCACAGAAGTCTCACCAACAGAGACACAGAGAAGATCAACACCGCCATGGTACGGGAATTTCAAGTCTTCCCCTATGCTCTTCTATGCCATGCTCCATCTGGAACACCAATGCCGAAGAAGACGACGGTGAGTACAGCTGCCTAGCACACAAGGAAGGGAGGGAGGAAAAGGAGAGTGACACACACACGCACGACACACACCAGACACACACACACCATACACACAACCAGCTGCAGACGTAAACCAATGGCATAAGACACTCTGCTGGAGGTGAGGGCTGCTGTGTCTCAGCTGGAGGTGAGGGCTTCTTGCCTTTCATTGGTGTTTGAGTAGGAACATTACTGTCATTGATGGTTGAGTGGGAACCTCTTCTGTCATTGGTGGTTGAGTGGGAACCTTACCCCTCCTGGCTGGTGGAGTGGGATCCTTCCCTTTCCTGGCTGGTGGAGTGGGATCCTTCCCTTTCCAGGCTGGTGAAGTGGGATCCTTCCCTTTCCTGGCTGGTGGAGTGGGATCATTCACTTTCTTGCCTCCACGACTAGGAGGTGCCTCGACTGTCCCAGTGGACTGTTTGGCTGAGGTACTGGGCTGGGTCGTTGGGACCCTACTCTTACGGTCAGGACAGGGGGAGGGAAGAGGTCAAGTTGGGCAAGGAAAAGCTTCTTAGGGACGGTGCGGTGGGGTGGGATGAGCGAGGAGGGATGGGAGTGGAGGTTGAGGGAGTGGTTGTTGGAGGAGTATGTCTGCTGGACTTGAGTGCAGGTGCATGGGCAGTGATGTGAGGTGAATGGCTGTTGGGTGTCTGAATGCCTGCATTTGTGCCCTTTATTAGGGGGTCACCCAGGGTTGGACAGGACACAGGGGACGCATGGATGGATGTTGTGGGGGTGTCTGCAAGTGAGGTATGTGTGCTACTTGGTGTGGTGATGCTGGTGTGGCTGTTGAAGCAGTGCATACAGGTGTGAGTGTGGACGTGACTGTGAGGGAGGTGGAGGAGGAGGAGGGGGAGACAGTGGAGGCAGTGGATGTGGATGTGGTTGTGTGTGCAACTGTCTGTTGTTTGTGTGAGTGCTTGTGGACTGAAGTGTGGTGTCTGTGTTTGACTGTGCCACTCTTGTGTGATGTCTTGTGTGCATGCTCATCTGTATGTGTGCATGGGATGGGTTGGGGTTCAGGAGACTGGGACTGGGAAGTGGTATTTGGGGGGGGGACAGTAGGAACAGCGACAATGGCTGCCATCAGAGAGGAGGCCGGAGCCTAAATCAATCTCTGTTGGGCCGCAAATCCACTGTGGATGCCCTCCAGGACTGCATTGCATTGCTGCATTTGGGATGCCAGCCCCTGGAAGGCATTCACAATGGTTGACTGCCCTACAGAGATGGATCTCAGGAGGTCAATAGTCTCATCCGCTCACGGCAGCAGGGCTCACTGGGGCAGGGCCTGAGGTGCCTGGTACGAAGGAGATGCCCACCCTCCTGGTGAGCGAGCACAGGCAACTCGCTGAGGGGCTACTGGGAACGCGGTGCTGGCACGGACAATGGCAGCTGTACCTGAAGCTGGGGTTGCCACACAGGTGTCCACTACCACCAGGGAGCTTCCATCGGAGGAGGAATAAGAGTCTGTGTTGTCACCTCTTGTCTCCACCGTGGTGCTCCAATCCCCTCCATCCCACTAGTTTCCTCGGGATCGTTGGACTCTGCCTCCTGGGTCCTGTGGGATGCAGCTCCGCCTGTCCCCGGTGCCCGTGGGATGCAGCTCCCTCTGTCCCCGGTGCCCCTGCTCCTCTGCCAGGTGATGCTAATGCACACATGAATAGGATGACAGAAGGAGAAGGGGGAGGAAGAGAAAGGGAGCACTGGGTCAATTACAGCACCAAGACCACAGTTGGTATACACAATACCGTCACACACAGGGATCAGGATTGAGCACTATGCATTGCACTGGCATTCAATTGGCTATATGCCACATCAAGATGAGGGCCAAACACTGCCACCTGCACCCTCCTGGGACCCACAAAGCCCTGACTGACATGGAATGCAACCGGGCTAAGTTACCTTCATTTGCCATACACCCATTACCCTTGAGCTGGATCACGCTGCAATGTCTGTCCTGGCATTAAGGGGCAACCATTAACTTACACCCACCACCCGGATCCATTGCCACCTACTAATTATTGTAGTAATGCCCACTGTAGTCACCCTCTTGTATGCGGGCCATCGTGGGGTCAGGTTCTGACGGGCACCCTTTCCTCATTGGGAGGCCCTCCCCAGCTGGGCCTCCGCGGTCTTCCATGCCCAGCGTCTCAGGTCCTCCCACTGTTTCCTACAGTGGGTGCTCTGCCTGCTGTAGGCCCCCAGGGGCACATGTCCTTGGCAATCGCACGCCACAATCCCATCTTTTGATGGGCGCTGACCTGCAGAGGTAACATAGACAGAATGACAGCATTACACATACAATCCAGCCTGTCACAAATATGGCCCAAAAATCCTGTTTCCAACTCCATTGGAACACACATCGCCCGGCGCACACCATGTGTACTACCACCATTTCCCCCCCAACAAATGACACGATGCCTGCACACACATCTCTCTGCAACCTTCCCACATGCATCGTGCCCTAGGTGTACACACCTTTTGGTCTGGAAGCTCAAAAAGCTGTCCATACTGGGGCAGGACCCCATCTACCAAGCGCTCAAACTTCATCGAGGTGAAGGCAGGGGCCCTTTCCCCGGTCATACGGGCGATAGTAGGTTCCAGACACAGATCACAGCAGCACACGCTGTGTCGGTGTTGTCCTGTGGAAAGTCAGGAATCAAGTGAGGATTGAGATAGAAAATGTCAGTCACGTCAGCGGCGGTGTACACCGTCACCGCCGCCACTGACCAATCGTGCTGGCAAAACACATGTGCAGCTACATTGCTTTCCCCCAGTTGGAAGTTTTGGCCACTGTGAAGGCAGGATTCTATGCAATGGGACACATACCCAATATTATTGGGGCGATTGACGGTATACATATTGCATTTGCCCCCGCCAGAATGAACAGGTTTTCAGGAATCAGAAGAGTTTCCACTCACTCAATGTGTAAATGGTGTGCCTGGCGGACCAGTACATCTCCCATGTCACTGCAAGTATCCTGGGTCGGTGCATGACTCCTTTGTTCTGAGGAATAGCAGCATTCCAAATGTAATGGCTCTGCTAAATATTTGCCCTGCCTCAGATTGACAACTGGGCCCAGTCCTGCCAAACTGAAATGCTATTGAAATTAATTATTAAACATATATGATGTCACAGAGATCAAAACCTATGACAAGCACAGGGAATTGTTGTGTCGCATGAATGTTTTTTTTGGTTAATAGGAATGGCCTACTATCTCCAGAAACAAACCCAGATGCCAGAATGCAACTGGAAGCCTAGAATTGCTCCAGAAAAACATTCCAGCAGCAAGGAAAATAAAAAACTGTAGACCAGAAAATCCTTTCAACTCTCAAGGCCAAACAGCAAGGTAAAGAGCAAGGAACAAACAAGCAGAAAATAGAGGAGGTGAGATTCTGAATTTCAGTGAGCAAGCAATCAAGTAAAAACAACTGCAACACAACTGGACGCAAAAAACATTTTCCTCGTATAATGCCATGCAGGAAGTGAAATATCGAGAGATAGGTTTGCCCATCTTGGATTGGGAAGCAAAGTCAAGGAGTAAACATTAAAAATAACTTTACTCTGCCTAATGTGGCATTGTATAAACTACCAGGAGTAAACAGATATTGTAAGTACACTATACGATGTTTTATACTGCACTAACTGGTGCTAACCTTTAGGGGCTCTCTGCAACAAGAATTTCTGAGAGGCCAGCATGCAGGGAGGGAGTATCCCTATAGTGCCTAGCTCATCGTAATCGAGACAAATGAAGGCAAGGCAAATGAATTTAAGCATGCTACCATGTACAACATGTGGAAGGAAAAAGGTACGTGCGGGAGACTCAAGGGGTCGAGGCTCCCAGCGAGTGAGTGTCTGAGTGCAGAACTATGACAGTAAGGGAAAAATCCATTTTTAACAAGGAACATGGGAAGGACACACACTCACATGCACAGTGTTTAATACTTTAATAGGTTACATGCAGAGAATCTGTATAAGAGAGCTGCCTTCATTCAAACTAAATAGTGTCACTTCTGTTGAGTACTGCGTCTTAATATCCATGAATAGGCCGCACCTAAGGAGCATCTTTTTTTAGGTTGAGCGTAAGCGTTCAACATACTTTTAGTATTCTTACTGTGGGTTTGAAGCTATTTCATTTGTTAGTTTATGTGTCATTTAGAAATCCTTGCTTGCTAGTGGCCAGTCATGCCTCTTTGTCCCTCCTTCTGTGTGGGAGCAAGGACCAACTACTGTAAAATCACTTTGTCCTCTTTAGCTGATATGTAGGGGACTTTTTTTTAACTTTGCTTTCTGCTCGTGTCCAGGGAAGCTGCCCCTTTTATTTGCAGAACATTCTGGCTCTGAGTTTAGCATAGTTGTAAACAAGGCTATAAATAGGGCTGTTATCTTGGTCACATTTGGACTTTGTGGGCTGTCTGCTCCCTCTCTCAGCTGCCAGGCTCTCGCCCTTCCTTGGAGTGTGACTGCCTGTGACCTGGTGCAGACAACAAGGGAGGATCAATCGTTGTTTACCTAATTAGTTGATGGTAGGGTGGTGAAAGTTGTATTCTACTGGAAGGAGCAAGGCAGTTTGAAATTAGGATGCTAAATGGCAACATTTTCGTTTTTGGCTGTAGCTAGAGGAAGGAGGTAAATGGAAGTACTTGAGTTATATGCCAGGCCATTGGAATTATGTGGCAAGAAATGGCAAAATTATGAGGAAGGGTTGACCAATTTATGTGGCTAGAAAAGACCAGTTATAAATTTACAACACCAATAGCTCTAACTCAAGCAAATGCAAGACCTATTGCATTACCAATGTTTGTTTTATTTACCAGATGTTTGGGGAGTTACTTGAAAGCTAGCAAGTCTCAGGCCAGTGTAATTGCCTAAGCTAGTTACTTTATCAGGAAAGGGTATCAGTGGATGGTTTACTCTCTTAGCAGGTAGGTGTCCCTAGCAATTGTTCTATAGATGATGCTTTAAGTTGCCTGTCCCTAGAGACAGACCAAATAGATGTTAAAGATGGTAAAGTATCATAACGGTGTATAAGACATAAGAGAGAACGAGTATTTGCAGTGCAATAGGTCTCACATTTACTTCAGTTAGAGCTATTGGCATTGTAAATGCATAACATTGATTGGTCAACCCTGCCACATATTTTGGACCTTTCTGCTACATAATTCAGGTGGTCATGCATATAACTAAAGGGATAGTAGGCCTATTGGAATATTTTTCTTAAACAAGGCCCTTAAAACACAAGCTACTCCCAGGTGCAAAACATATTTACTTGGCAGTTGGTACAGGTGACATTGCCAGTGGGGCAATTAATAAATAACAGTACTCCCAAGAAAGCGTGCTTACTGGATCACTGTCTCTTTACTGCAGTCTGGGGAGTCGAACAAAACACCCATGATTTTTCACAGGCTTCAGGAGAGCCACATCACATAATATTAATGATCCTCAGTCAGTCGTGAACTGAACTATTAGTTATTACAATATTGATAATTGTACAGCATAGTCAACTGTAAGCTCTTCTCAAGGTTAGTTTTATAAATACACGCCCACACAGCTCAAGTTTCACAAACTCAAACATGTGTAGTTCATTTAGTCAGGTTTCTACTTTGTATTCGCAGCTTGTATCACATTATAAAAATAAAACTACAAGTCCCAGAATGCAAAATTGAAACATAAACTAAATGAGCAAATCATGTATTGAACTAGGGAGCTGGACAACTCTGAGGATACTTCTCCAAGGGCCGGTTTCCAGCTTAAGTATCATGTTGTAAAAATAAATCTACAAGTCCAAGAATGAATATGTGTGCTGCAAAGAATGTAAACTAAGCAGATCAACGTGCATATAATGAAAAAATTTCAAAATAACTCTGGCGATTAATGTTCTTTTTGGAGAGAGAATGTACTTTTGTCTAGTAGAAGCTTGGACTTATTATAAGGTAGCACAGAGGGTTAATGTGCCTGCTGCAAAGAATGTGTGCAAGGCAAATCACAAAGTACATATAATGTAAAACTTTCAAAATAACTCTGACGATGTATGTTCTTTCTGGGGAGAGAACATACTTTTGTCTAGTGGAAGCTTGGAGTCATCATAAGGTAGCACACAGGGTTAATATGCCTGCTCCAAAGAATGTGTACTAAGCAGATCAGTATGCATATAATGTAATAACTATACCGTCGATCGAATTCATCCTCTGAGCGCTGTTAGCACCATAGCAGCCACAGAGCGCAGACAAAAGAAAAAAGTAGTTCACCCACGCTGAAATATATTGGCAATTGTGCAATTATCCCTTTAACAGGGTCAGTGTCCAAGGCGTTCACCAAACCGCCCCAAGAGGAGACAAACATAAAGCATTTACCAATGACATCAAGTGATTTTTGACAGGCAAGCCCATGAAAGAATGAAAGTGATGGGCATGAGGTGGACGTGGTTAAAGGCCCACAATACTTATAACAAAAAAGATTTTTACCACTGTGGGAAGCAGAGTGACCGACATTTCAAGTGTATCATTGTAGGAGGCTGGCCTGGCTTATAGTGGGTACCTGATGGTACTTACACCTTGTGCCAGGTCCAGTTATCCCTTATTAGTAGATTAGTGGTGTTCTAGCAGCTTAGGCTGAACTTGGAGACATGCAAAGTTCCTACTATACCACTTATATGCTATAGCACTATATCATAAGAATGACAATACTCAGAGTTACTTAAAATAAAGGTACTTTATTTTAGTGACAATGTGCCAAAAATATCACAGAGGATATGCTCCCTTAGGAGGTAAGTAAAATACACAAAAAATACACACAAACCAAAATTAGGTAAGTAAACAGTTAGAAAAGTAGTGCAAACACTGTAGAATACAATAGGATGCAATAGGCCTAGGGGTAACACAAACCATATACTAAGAAAGTGGAATCCGAACCACTTAGGGACCCCAGGCCTAGTGTAGTGTGTAGAGGGTTGCTGGGAATGTAAGAAAACACTAAGGGTGTCCAAGATACCCCACCCCAAGACCCTGAAAAGTAGGAGTAAAGTTACCCTACTTCACCAGAAACACACTAAAGTCGTGATAGGAGAATCTGCAAAGACCACAACTGACTGCAAAGCACTGAAGACGGATTCCTGGACCTGAGTACCTGACAGAAGATGCCAGGAACTTCTCCTGTGCACAGAAGATGTCCCAAGGCATCCTGGAGGATGCTGAGTTGTTTCCACGCAGAAAGAGCGCAAACAAGCCTTGCTAGCTTCAAGGGTCACGGTTGAAGAAAATGGGTGCTGCCCAGGACCAGGAAGGACCAGGACGTCGCCCCTTAGATGAGGAGACAGAGAGTTTGCTCAGCCACACAGAGAGCCCACGCAGAAGCAGGCAGCACCCGCAGAAGCACTTGAACACGGGTTCAAGAAAACTGAGCACTGCAGTTGTCTCAACACTACAAGGGAGGGTCCCACGAAGCCGGTGGTCAACTCAGCGAGTTGAGCAATGCAGGACGGAGTGCTTGGGACCTGGGCTATGCTGTGCACAAAGGATTCCTTGCAAAAGTGCACAGAAGCCCTAGCAGCTGCAGTTCACGCAGTACACAGGATTACTGTCTGGCCTAGGGAGGCAAGGACTTACCTCCACCAAATTTGGACAGATGGACCACTGAACTGTTGGAGTCATTTGGATCCAGCTCCTGTGCTCCAGGGACTGCGCTCGTCAAGATGAGAGGGGACCCAGAGGACCGGTGATGCAGAAGTTTGGTGCCTGCGTTAGCAGGGGGAAGATTCCATCTACCCACTGGAGATTTCTTCTTGGTTTCCAGTGCAGGGTGAAGGCAGACAGCCCTCAGAGCATGCACCACCAAGAAACAGTTGAGAAAGCCGGCAGGATTAGGCGCTACAATGTTGCTGGTAGTCGTCTTGCTACTTTGTTGCAGTTTTGCAGGCGTCCTGGAGCAGTCAGCGGTCGATCCTTGGCAGAAGTCGAAGAGGGAGATGCAGAGGAACTCTGGTGAGCTCTTGCATTTGTCATCTGACGAGAAACCCACAGGAGAGACCCTAAATAGCCCTCAGAGGAGGATTGGCCACCTAACCAGGTAAGCACCTATCAGGAGGGGTCTCTGACGTCACCTGCTGGCACTGGCCACTCAGAGGTCTCCATTGTGCCCTCACACCTCTGCATTGAAAATGCCAGGGGTCTGGGACACACTGGAGGAGCTCTGGGCACCACCCCTGGGGTGGTGATGGACAGGGGAGTGGTCACTCCCCTTTCCTTTGTCCAGTTTCGTGCCAGAGCAGGTGCTGGGGGATCCCTGAACCGGCATAGACTGGTTTATGCAATGAGGGCACCATCTGTGCCCTTCAAAGCATTCCCAGAGGCCAGTAGAGGTTACTCCTCTCAGGCCCTTAACACCTATTTCCAAAGGGAGAGGGTGTAACACCCTCTCTCAGAGGAAATCCTTTGTTCTGCCTTCCTGGGACTGGGCTGCCCAGACCCCAGGAGGGCAGAAGCCTGTCTGAGGGGTGGCAGCAGCGGTAGCTGCAGTGAAAACCCCAGAGAGCTAGTTTGGCAGCACCCGGGGTCCATGCTGGAGCCCCGGGGATGCATGGAATTGGCACCCCAATACCAGATTTGGCATGGGGGGACAATTCCATGATCTTAGACATATTACATGGCCATATTTGGAGTTACCATTGTGAAGCTACATATAGGTATTGACCTATATGTAGTGCACGTGTGTAATGGTGTCCCTGCACTCACAAAGTCTAGGGAAATTGCCCTGAACTATGTGGGGGCACCTTGGCTAGTGCCAGAGTGCCCTCACACTTAGTAACTTTGCACCTAGCATTCACTAAGTGAGGGTTAGACATATAGGTGACTTATAAGTTACCTAAGTGCAGTGTATAATGTCTGTGAAATAACGTGGATGTTATTTCACTCAGGCTGCTGTGGCAGTCCTGTGTAAGAATTGTCTGAGCTCCCTATGGGTGGCAAAAGAAATGCTGCAGCCCATGGGGATCTCCTGGAACCCCAATACCCTGAGTACCTAGGTACCATATACTAGGGAATTATAAGGGTGTTCCAGTGTGCCAATTGGAATTGGTGAAAATGGTCACTAGCCTGCGGTGACAATTTTATAAGCAGAGAGAGCATAAGCACTGAGATTGTGGTTAGCAGAGTCTCAGTGACACAGTTAGGCACCACACAGGGAACATATTCAGGCCAAAAACTATGAACACTGGGGTCCTGGCTAGCAGGATCCCAGTGACACAGGCAAAATCAAACTGACACACAAGTAAAAATGTGGGTAACATGCCAGGCAAGATGGTACTTTCCTACAATCATGAATTATGTCTAAATCAGACCTAAAGAGGCCAATAGCAGCACCCTAGATAGTGAGTATGGAATAAACGAATAGTGTTTGTTCTGCTTTCTTCAAATTCCCCCCCTTGATTTTTATGGTTAGTGACCCCCACATAACTTGTTTCTTGACACCAAACCAGAGATAGGATCTTAAACGCAGTGATGCTAGGTAGTCTCATGGGTTTTAATTAATCTGGGTTTGCTGAGAAGTACACTACTTATATCTAATCAACATATCGAGTTAAGTTGCATTTCTTCATGTATCATACAATTATCACAGTGGACATTATTACCCTAGTGAGGTAAGTACAGTAAAAGAAATCTGTATTAATGCTGATTTCTAAGTCTGAAATGTTCAATAACAAAATAGAAAAATATTTTGTGAATCAGAGATTTGGGCTACAAGGGGATCTTCATGCATCCTGAGCACATAAACGCCAAAGCATACATGCACAGAACAGAAATGTATATGTTTGCATACCCAGGTCTCCAGTAGAGATCATGTCAAGAAACCATAACGATACACTATAGAGGTGCAGAAACAGAAATCCTGGGACAGTACACATTCGATCTGAGAATTCTCGTCTATGATGCCAGATATGAGAGTAAGGCTTTACCATGAATGTCAGTTCACCAAATTATGCCATTTAACCTTTACTTTAACTTACACATGCATGCTCACACATACACAAACATTTGCACATACACTCACTTGCTCTCATTAACGCACTCTCACCCGCAAGCATGCACACAACATACATTTAAAAGTGTTTTGTTTCTTACCTCAGCTGCCAGTGAGGGTCACATTCCAGCTAATTGTAATCTATTCTTTATTACACTAATAGTGAATAATAAAATATTATCCCCTATTAGTGTAATAGAAAATTGTCAGAAAACATGGAAAGTGGAGCCCCAACTGACGTCCATAATGACGACCTGCTCTTGTGCTCCTGGTACTGATGTTGCCACTACTGAGGTCAGAGATCACAAAGCAGTGCCAGGGGTCTCATGGGGCAAACCGGTGGTCCTTGTGGTGACCCTTTGTGACCCCCTAAATGACTTCCATGGGCTTTACATGTCAGAAATGGGCGCAACTAGGTATCATTGATTTAGCACTGAGCAAACATGGCTGCTGATGCTAAAGCTATATTTGGCTGCTGATGCTAAGGCCTGTGCAGAGAAAGGGCATTCATGGAGGTGGCATATTCAAAAGAGCTGTTGCAAGGAATAGGGTTAGTAGTTGGTCAGCGTGTGATTCCTGCACAATTATTAGTTCCACCAATGACTCCTTACTGTGAACTAAGTTCTCCTTTGTAGCACTTTAATTGCTCAAGGCAGCACAGCAGAGCAGTCCAAGGCCTACTCAGGGGAAGTAGTGTGGACTAATAATCTCCATCCACTGGCACACAACACAAATTAATATTGTTGAGTCAGTGCTCTTTCTTTGAAAATGTAAAGTAAACTTATTGCACACACACTACTGCATACTATGCATTAATTTACAAGTATATACATAATGTAGATGGGAATACCTTTGGAGACATGCTGAAATCACATTTGACAATGTTCCCCACCTATACCAGATGCAACTTCACAATATAAGGGTCTGTCATTTTAAATCTAGCACTCCTGTTGGCTTTGGCACTGTTAGACCATCCTTGGCATGGTATCCCGCAGTCAGTATGTGAATTTATTTTTGTAGGCTTTAGGATTCTGTGCACTTTTGCAATGCCTACCAGTGCTGAAGTGTTTGTGCTCTCTCCCCTAATCATGGTAAATTTGGCCTACACCTAAATGGTCTATTTAATTTACTGCTAAGTCCCTAGTAAATGGTACTGCAAGTACCAAGGGCCAGTAAATTAAATGCTACTAGTGGGTCTGCATCACCCATTGTGCCTCCCACTGAAGTAGCATTTTAAAACATGTCTATGTCTGCCTTTGCAGTATATAGTTCAGTTTTAAACTGCCATTTTGACTTTGAAAAATAAACCTTTTACCAGGCCTAAACCTTCCTTTGTATACTTATAGGTCACCCCTAAGGTGGACTCTAAAGGCTCATAATGCAGGGCACATTGTATTTAAAAAGTACAACATGTGGACTTATGTTTTACATGTCCTAGCAGTGAAAAACCTCTATAAGGCCTATTCCTCCCATTGGCTGACATTGAGTTACCTTATTGCATTTAACAAGTGCTAACATTGGATTGGGAGCATATATGGATATGCTGTTTACTTTCAAAATCCTCTTTTATTAGTGCAGTTGGATTTTAAATTACAATTCTGAAAATGCTACTTTCAGAAAGTTGGCATTTTCTTCTCCTAACCCTCTCTGCCTTCTCACAGTGTCCTGGGTCACATAACTGTAAATGACCCTCCTGTTGGGGTTTGTATATTCCTTCCACACCGTGACATAAAGGGGGCTTAGGTGTAAACATTGTGGGCCATCCTGACAGGGTGACTTGGGAGAGCCTGCATCCAGCCCCACTTACACCTCAAAGGGCTTTGCCTCCTACACACATAAAGGAACATGACACTAGGCCTGCCCAGCCTTTTGTCACCTCCAATTTGGAGGCCTGACAGGGGAAGGTGAGGAACTTTCTAGAGCCAGAGGTAGGGCAGGGAGTCCCCCACATAAAGGCTGGCACCAGGTAAAAATATTGAGCCTCCAGAGTCACTCATCACAACACTCCTGAACCTGTAAAAGTTACAGAAGAACAACGGCTCAGGGCTGCACTGCCGCTTAAAAGGCAGCCTTGCTGTCTGATGGAAGATTGAACCTGTTTGACTTTATCCGAGGCTACTCAGAGTGACAGCAAGGGCCAGTTGGCTGGCCTCCTCTGTGAGCTACGGGGACACAACAAGCTGCAGAGGCCTCCCTGCAACCACCCAGCTGACCTTCTGCAACTAGAACTGCCTGCTGCAGCTAGACCTACCTGAGCCCTGCGGCTGGCCACTTTTGGAGTGAACTCCTGATCCCCAAGAGGTGCCCCACGGATCCTGGACCCTTTGGCTGGCATCAGTGAACTCCTCACAACTGCTGTTGCCCGCGAAGACTGCCAATGTGAAACTCCAGTAAAACCTACTCTTCCTGACGCCAACTGTCATTGGCAACAGGCAATGCAAGACCTGCACGTTACGCTAAAGCAACAAAAGCCCTCGATGGCTGCCAACGTGAAGCTACAGCCATGACCATCCACGTCACTGGATGGGCTCTTGGTGCTACAGTGATGATCATCTGTGACTCTCAGTCTCCTGCTTTTCACAATACAGCGAGGACTTCCTGAAATGTTCGGGCTCCTCCATGCAGCCTACTCCAGCTCAAACTGAACTCTTTTGCCAGTCTTAAGAAGATAACTTTTCAGCAGGACTATCATGGTAAAGGTATCCAGCTCACATTCCATTGCAGTTGGCCTGAACTGTAGTCTAGCGGGACCAGATGACCGCCAATAACATATTTTGTATTTATTTGCTATTTTCACTTAAAACTTCAAAATTGAATGTCTGTTGTTCTACAGAGTGGATTTTTGTCATTCTGGTAGTTTATTTCTTAAAATGTTCTCTTCTTTTCTAAATTGATTTGGAATTTTTCTTGTACTGCGTTTTCACTTTATTACTGTTTATGTGCTGCATAAATACTTTACATGCTGCCTTCAAGTTAAGCATGACTGCTTTTGTGCCAAGCTACCAGATGGTTAAGCACAGGTTAACTTAGTGACTTTTGTGGTTCACCCTGGCAGGGATTGTGGTTGTTACCAGAATGGGGATTCCACCCCACTCAATCAATAGCCCATTTTCTTCGAATCACTACATTAAATTAAAAGGCAAGACTGTTGGCTAAGTCAGAGGGTTACCATGTTAGAATTTAAGGTAATCATCAAATACTCTGATCCACTATTAAAACCAATGGATTTGGTAATCATGTTTAAATGCATTCATTATCAATATGTGTTGCATTATTCACACACCAAAATTATGAATAAAGCATTTGTATTAGAAATAAAATTAAACATGTATTTGAGTCTTTCTTTTAGCACTTCAGGCCATGTAATGCAGCCATGGGCCCAACCACTAGAGGTCCCTGCACTCCCGACCTAAAATGCATCAAGCCCCAGCTCTGGTTTTGCTGAAAATATGTTGAACCTTGTTTCAGTGTCCTGGACCTCTTGCCCCCTGGAAGTTAGGGCAAGTTTTTAAATAATTTCTGGTGGGGCAGGGGTGGTTGCTTCCACTCCTGCAGTCCCCCCATCCACATCTGTACAGAATCTTGGTGGTACCACTGTTCAATCTAGGGCATAACAAAACAATGACAACATGCTAATAAGCCCCTCCTGCTTTGGATCCATGAATTTTAAAGAAGCAATTTTTCCCAGCTTCACTTTGTATTTTCCTTTTTTTTAGGTTTGTTTTTAAATCATGGGTATCCATGCCCACTGGACACCCAGGGAGGCTGTTCTTGGTGGGGGCAACACGCAGAGCTCACTTGCAGCAGCACCACCAGCTGCACGGCACCTCCTTTGCTGCTCCCCAGTGGAAGTAGCATGTCTCCTTCTTGCTCTCCCAGCGGGAGCTGCCATGTGTGTCTGGGCCTCCATTTGCGCTGTTCCCTGGGAATGGAGTCCCCGGGACAGAAGGAGCCTCTAGGACGTGTACCTCATACATGCCTCCTCCCCTTTTAAATAAAAAAAAATAGGTTTGCATCAATCCCTGAGAGCCTGGCCCTCCCAGGTCTAAATTAAAAAAAATACAGGAGAGGCCATGTGCTCATTTTCAACAGTTAGCAGGTTTAAATGAGCAGTCTTTGCATGATCATAACTTGGGGCATGTTAGGCCCATGTTCGTGATCTAGGGCTCATATTGCTCCTGGTTGTGAGCTCTAGCCAGCTGAAGCATTTGCAGCAAGTCTTTAAAGGGGCACACTTTACAAGGTGCTGGTATAACTGTCTCCGTGCCTCGTAATTCTCATCTTCTGGCTCCTGGTGCTCCTCTACTGCTAGTGTGGGGCTTCCTTTGCAGCCCATCTGCTACCAACCTGCACAGCACCCACCTGCCCATGCTCCCAAGAGTCAGTTCCTCCTGACTCTCTTGAATGGCACTTAAGGTGGCAGTAGTATCCAGATTTTCCCCAACTTCAGAGGGTATAAGGGGGCCAACTGACCACTGGCCACGGTAAGTCCCATCTAGTGCAAGGGGTCAGCTGCTGGCAGAGTCCTTAGTCCATCAGGGACATCAGGTGGATCATCCTTCCAGCTGTCCATGATTCTTCCGCCATTGCCTTCCGTGTAGAGGTTCCTGCTCTGTCTATCCCTTGTGCATGGATTTATAAGCCTGAGTAGAAAGTTCCTAATGCTAGGACAATCCTAGGAAGTCCTTGGATGCCACATCACCCTTCCACTCCATCCTATCCTTCCTGCAAGTATTGTGCGACACTCCAAAATGGCAGAAGCATTCTTCTCCTGGTCAGAGCTCCTGTGCCCACCCAGAGGTGTATTAATGCTTGCAACTTGTAAACCCTCATTTACAGGCTGTCAATCATATTGTGGTACTACCACAAGTTTTTTCTGCCACACCCAGTATTCATAGCATTAGTACAAATCAACATATGGATTGGGTACTTTTGGAGTAGTATTATTGATTTAAACAATAAAATGTGGTTCTTTTTGTTGCACATTTATCTGCATTTTTAAGCATTTTGCCTCCTCAATTTAAGGGGATCTGTATGACCCATACAAAGCCCAATAAGTGGGAGAGCCATAGTTGTTCACCGTCTCCTGGAGGCAGGTGCTGGCAGACCTACCCAAGCATTTCTAGATAAATGGGAAGGTCTTGTAAGTTATATGACTTGCACGGGGAGCCTTTACAACATTCTAAGGTGAACCGAGAGTCGCTAGTGTTTATTATTCATAGTGAGTTTGGTTCACAATATTAATGTCCTCTATACTACTGCTGCTGCTTTAGAGTTCAAGCTGAGGACATTACTGCACATTAATCCCATGTTTATTATATTTAATTTGATTAGGATGAAGTTGCCAAAATGCATGTAGTGGGATATTAGAAAGTGACAGTTTGTTTAACCGTACAAGGTGGGCATACGACTAGTGCTGACGAAGTGAGATATCACTCACAGCTCCTGAAAGCTATAATAATATTATTTACTGACATGTGGGTTTGTGTGAAGGTTGGTGGACGATTTGTGGTGATTCAAAGGATGAAGACCAATGGTCTTCAAGCAAGTTTGTGTTTTGGAACCTTTACTATTTCATTTGTATATAGCCAATATGTGAACAGCCTTGTCTAAGGAAAGATTTTTTTCCCATTGCCAAATGCCTTCTTGTTTGGTATAGTATAGGAATCTGTTACCTTGCTCTGTCTAATAAATGTTTCCATGACTTAGGGCCTGATTTAGATATTGGCGGACAAGTTACTCCATCACAACGGTGACGATATGCCATCTGCCGAAATCTAAATCCCATTATATCCTATGGTATTCAGATCTTGGCAGTTGGGTTATCCCTCACCATTGTCACTGAGCAACTCATCAACCAATATCTAAATCAGGCCCTTATTTTTTGCAATTATTGTTATGATTTTGTTAGTTGATAAGGGTTTCATTTTGGTAGCCTTTTCATTTGAGTTTGAAGTTAACTTCATAGGAAAATGATTGCCTTGTGTCCCTTTGATAGAGATAAGAGTTGGTTTTGTTAACTTTTCACATATAGTTACAGTCACATAATTTTGTCTCTTTTCCATGATATTAGATTCAATTATTGCTTAAAGTAGATGTTGGGTAATGAAGATGGAAAGAGGAGGACCTGATAAATTCAACAGGTGAAGGGTGGCAGAATAGGTCTCAAATTCCTACCTGGTGTCTGTGATTGGGCAGCATTTATTAATACCATTTATCAAGTATTTTGAGATCTTTACAACTGTCTTATTATTGATTACGGTGTAGTAGGTTGAAGTGATCCACCATGTCAGAGACTGCTAAGAGATATTAGTAGGAACTTGTTCAGGTAGCAGACCTCTCCTGTGTCTAGTAGATCATAACATACTGTTTGATACTATTTTTGTTCTCTGTCAGACTGGTAAATTCCTAGGATTCCATATATTTTGGGTCAGAATGTGAATTGGGTCAGACCATGAAAGGTGTTATTAACATTACAGTAAGGGAATTAATATACTCTGGGATACACAGGCTAGGGGTGGGGGGTCAGAAGGGGTGGATTCACAAACTTAAGAGACTCTGTCATCCAGGCATCCTGCTAAAATCCTTTAATATCACAAGCACTATTTTTTCAAACTATTCTCCCAAACAAATTGAAATGAAGGAGAAAAGGTAAAATCTTTTCATGGTTACTTTATCTATCACACACAAACCAAACCTTAGGTGAGGTTAAGGTGATAAAGCTACTATTTCAATCTTATGAGTCCCCAGTAGGGACCCTGATAAGGCAGCTTTGGGGTTACTACAGTTCCACAGAGATCTTTGTGTAATCTTCTGGTTAGGGGTTTGAATAATGAGATATGTCTCACAGGGACAATATCTCTGCTGCAGTTTACTGGGTGTAACCAGCAGGCTTATAGGTGATTTGCTAGTATGATAGCTATGTTGGTTTGTGTGCTTATTTTAAAAATACTTGTGTAAACAGCAGGTCAAAAGTTTCAATCCTAGTGAAGTAGCGTAGTTGATTAGACACCGTTTGCAAGCAGCTTCAAATATTGACCTAGGGCCTGATTTAGAGTTTGGCGGATGGATTACTCCATCTGAAATGTGACAGATATCCTGTCTGACATATTATGATATCTATAGGATATAATGGAATCATAATATTGCGGATGGGATATCAGTCATGTTTGTGTAATCCCATGTCAATTCGCTCTTCTCATTCCAGGTAATTGTTGCCTTTAGCAAAGTGCATTGAGGGTGCTGTAGGCCCTGTTGTACTGTGAAGGGCATGTGGCCTTTTCTTTCTACAAAAGCTGCTTTGGAGGTGATTGTGTGAACTTATGGGCCTTTAACTGCTTGAAGCACTGGGTTTGTTCCTCTGACGGTTGGTACCCTTTATCTCACACCAAAGCAGTCCAAACATAGGCTATAAGCCACTTACACATTCCTATCTATCCATATATTACAATCAGTTCAGAGCAACCTATTGCTCACTCATTTTCACCTCAAATTTAAGCATAAGAGCAGCAAAATCAAATGGTAACAGCACATCTTTGATTATCACATACAACATATGTGCAAACTTTGTTCCTTAAACTGGTACCAATGTGATTGAACCTTTGCCCGTACAGTGTTAGGATTTGTAAATATTGCAATAGAATGAAGTAATACGATTACAAAAGCTGTCACATTATGCAGCATAATTTGCTTTTTACTGCTTCATACTTTAGCCAATACTGCCACATAATCTCAGTGGCCCTGGCCACTGGTAATGACTGCATGTAAAATGTAATTGCAGATGCCTTAAATGAAAAATAAATGCACAATACACTAATTTGTGGAAAATGCATTGTTATGAGAGTACAGCTTAGTGGGTTAATATGGAGATGGGCAAGCAAACAAAATAGTTGGAGCCGAGCCAAAGATCTGGCTTGGCATTTAGAGGCCATGCAGGAGCTGAGTGCTGAAAATGTTTGCCATGAAAGTCATACACCAAACATAACTTAAAATATGATAGTCTCTTCAAAGTTAAAAAGTGTATTTCTTTAACGTGTAAGTTTTGACATTAATACATTACATTATAGAACTGTACTGAGAAGTATTTATTAAAAGTGATAGTTTTTAAAATAACTAGAACCATTCCAGTTGTCATGTGATTATGTTATGCTGCTCACATTCTTATAAACAGAGCAACATTATGGTTTATTAAATGAAACACAATGGCCCTCATTACAACCCTGGCGGTTGGTGTTAAATTGGCGGTAATAAAGCCAACAGGCCGGTGGTAATTACCCCCAAGTTATGACCATGGCGGTGTTATCTCCGATAGACAGCCAATGTACCACACCAACAACCATGGCAGAAACAACAGCCACCACGGCGGTAGCCGTCTACAGCCAGGCGGAAGTCAATGTTCCACCCACCGTATCAAGACACACGATTCCGTCATCTTTTCCGGGGCGGTATCAACTACATCAAAAGCCTGGCGGAAACAGAACTTAGAAGTGAAAGGACTCACCATTGGAGACACAGGGAGTACAGCTGCACAGCACACAAGGGAGGGAGGATGTTAAAAGAGAGTGACACCCACATGCAACACAGCCCCCCCAAACACCATACACACATTCAGCTGCATTACCAAAACATTTGTACCCCGTACCTCGGATGACTAAGGCAAGGACAAAACGATTTTGAATGTGAATGTAAAGAGAGAAACACATCAAGATAAATAGGTGAGGCAAGACAAGAGATATATACATATGTACACAAAAAGGGACACAGCCCAGTCCACAATGTACGTAGTCCACATGGCCACAGGCGAAAGTCCAAGGCCAAACATGGCACCTGCCTCAAAATGGAGAGAGCACTGCAGGGGCATCTGTTGGTAAATAGGCAGGCACCTCAGGGGGACAGGGGACAGGGAGGACCTCAGCCGGGAGATGGAAAAACACCACTGGTTCTGGAGAGGGCTACATGCCCTGTGCTTGGTCCTGGGGAGTGCAAGGTCGCAGTCTCGAGTGGGTAACTTGCCCACTTGCTCTGGAAGGGGGCAACATGCCCTGTGCTTGGTCCTTGGGAGTGCAAGGCCACAGTCTCTCGAGTGGGTGACTTGCCCACTTGCTCTGGGGGGGGCAACATGCCCTGTGCTTGGTCCTGAGGAGTGCAAGGCCACAGGTTCTCAGGTGTGTGACTTGCCCACTGGTTCTGGAGGGGGCCTCGTGCCCTCTGCTCTAGATCCTGGTGAGTCTGGGATAGGTGGGTGTCTTACCCACTGGTTCTGTAGGGGGCATTCTGCCCTGTGCTCTTGATCCTGGGGAGTCTGGGGTAGGTGGGTGTCTTACCCACTGGTTCTAGAGGGGGCATCGTGCCCTGTGCTCTTGATCCTGGGGAGTGCAAGGTCACATTCTCTCAAGGGGGTGTCATAGCCACTGGATTTGTAGGGGGCAGGCTGCACAGCAGCCCATGGAGGCAGAATTACATACCGTCCACCCGCAGTGACGGCTGCACAGTGGTGGTGGTGCTGCTGGTGGGGGGAGGCTCCTGCCCATCCCCTGCAACCTCGGACTGCTGCTCTCTGGAGATGGGGGCGGTGGTGCTGCTGGTGGGGGGATGCTCCAGCCCATCCCCTGCAACCTCAGACAGTTGCACAACCATGGTTGGTGGTGGGGGCTCCATCACTGTTCCTGTACCAGGCCCCTTGCTCTTCCTGCCTGCTGGTGCAGGCTCCTTTCCCTTCTTGACAGCAGCTTGGGCAGGCTTCTTTCCCTACTTGGCAGCAGCTTGGGCAGGCTCTTTTCCCTTCTTAGGAGCAGCTGGGGCAGGCTCCTTTCCCTTCTTGGCAGCAGCTTGGGCAGGCTCCTTTACCCTCAGGACATGTGCCCTGGATCCTTTTCCACCACGAGTGGGTGTGGTGATGACTGGGCCCGTGGGCTGAGGTGCTTTGCTGGGTTCTTCCCACCCTGACCAGACGTGCTGGACGGGGGAGGGGTAGGGAAGAGGTCATTGGTGGATAGGAACAGTATTTTAGGGACACTGGGGCGGGAAGAGGGAGAAGGTTTGGGAGTAGAGGAAGAGGGAGTGGTTGCTGAAGGTGTCTGTCTGCTGATTTTGGGTGCAGGTGCATGGGCTGGATGTTGTTGTGAGGTGGATGGCTGTTGGGTGGCTGAGTGCTTGCGTTTGTGTACCTTAGGAGGGGGGGACAGACACAGTGGGAGAGGACACAGGGGACGTATGCACGGCTGTTTTGGATGAGTCTGCCAGTGGTGTGTGTTCTGCTTGGTGTAGTGATGATGCTGGTAGTGGATGATGATGTAGTGCATGCAGGTGTGAGTGTGGACGGAACTGGGAAGGAGATGGAAGAGGCGTCAGAGGGGGAGACAGTGGAAATAGTGGATGTTGGTATGTCTGCATCTGGATGGTCTTTGTGTGAGTGCATGTAGGATGAAGTGTGGTGCTTGTGTTTGCCTGTACTACTCTTGTGTGTTGTCTTGTGTGCATGCTCGTCTGCCTGTGTGTTTGGGATGGGTTAGGATTGAGGAGAATGGGACTGGAAAGTGGAAGTTGGAGGGGGGATAGAAACAGGGACAATGGCTGCCATCTGAGAGGAGGCCAGAGCCTGGATCGATCTCTGTTGGGCCACCAAGGCAGTGTGAATGCCCTCCAGGAATGCATTAGTCTGTCGCATTTGGGCTGCCTGCCCCTGCATGGCATTCACAATGGTTGACTACCCTACAGAGATGGATCTCAGTAGGTCAATAGCTTCGTCACTCAGGGCAGCAGGGCTAACTGGGGCAGGGCCGGAGGTGCCTGGGTTGAAGGACATGCCCACCCTCCTGAGTAAGCGGGCACAGGCAACTCAATGAGGGGCTACTGGGAGGGTGGTGCTGATACAGGGGTGGCGGCTGTACCTATAGCTGGGGTGGTCACACAAGTGTCCACCACCACCAGGGAGCTTCCATTGGAGGAGGTATCTGTGTCTGAACTGTCCCCTCCAGTCTCTGCTGTGGTGCTTCCCTCGCCCTCCGTCCCACTGGTGCCCTCAGCGTTGGTGGACTCTGCCTCCTGGGTCCTGTGGGATGCAGCTCCCTACGTCGCCGGTGCCTCTGCTCCTCTGCTCCCTTGCCAGATGATGCTAATGCACATAAGGACAGGATGACAAAACAATAAGGGGGAGAGACAAAGGATACACTTGGTCAATGGCTGCACCAATACCACTGTTGGGGTACACAGCACCCTCACACACAGGAACAGGCCTACGCAATATACCATAGCACTACCAGAGAAAGATTTAGCATCCAGGGCATGGGGAGGGGGACACACCACCAAATGCAGCACACCTGGGACCCACGCAGCCCTGACCAGTAGTGGATCCTTAAAAGCTAGGTAGCTGGATTATCCCCTTAGAACCCTAACCACCAGGGGACCTACTCTGCAATGTCAGCCTGGCCTAGGGGAACCCACCGACATGCAACCACCACCGGATACCAGCCTACCATGTGTAAGTTTGAATGATGGGTACTGTACTCACCCCCTTGTGGCTGTGTGATGCCCTCAAGCGCCCATCCAGCTCAGGATAGGCCACAGCCAGCATGCGGGCCATCAGGGGGGTCAGGGTTTGACGGGCACCTCTTCCTCATTGGGAGGCCATCCCCAGCTGGGCCTCCGACATCTTCCATGCCCAGGGTCTCAGGTACTCCTACCGTTTCTGACAGTGGGTGCTACACCTGCCACAGACCCCCATGGTCTGCACGTTCTTAGCGATGGCACACCACATACCCTCCTTTTGACGGACACAGGAAAATAGAATTAGTCAAACAGTCCTGCCTGTTACACTTATGGCCCACCATACCCCTTCACATCACCATTTTCACACAAATGGCCCAGCAGCACAATCAATACGCCGCCCAAAGGACATCCACCCACTCCCCTTACCCGAGGCCTTCACACACAACTCCATGCATTCATGCCACATGCATCGTGCCCAATGTGTACTCACCTGTTGGTATGTAGACCTATACAGCAGCCCGTACTAGGGTAGGACCCACTCCACCAGTTTCTCCAACTCTGCCGAATTGAAGGCAGGGGCCCTTTCCCAGTCACAAGGGCCATGGTAGGTTCCAGACACAGGTCACAGCAGCACATGCAGTGTAGGTCCTCTCCTGTGGATGATCAGGTGGCAAGTGAGGAATATGATAGAAAATGGCGGTCATGTCCGCAATGGTTCATACTGTCACCGTCGGCGTAGATCCCCTTTGGCCACTGTACCCCATAGGGCCCAATGTTACCCAATGAGGAGTTGCACGGCGGTTCCCGACCGCCTCACCCAACAGCCCACAACGAATTACCTCACTTCCACCTGTCCCTCCACACTGGACAAGCAGACACTATTTCGGGGGGGGGGGGCAGGCCCTGGATATTTGCTGCGTCACTGTTGAAAATTGGACACTCTATACAAGTCACACTTACCCACTGCAAGGTAACAGCATGCAAAGTTCTGTTGTAACCCCATTGTTCAGTTTGTGACCGGCTCCTCACTCTTTTACCCCATAGATTGCTACTGCTGCGGATGAATAGGAGATAGAGACATACCCCCATGTACAAACCCCTAGTGGACTTGACAACAATGGAGGACAGGGACATCATCCTCACCTATAGACTTGACAGGGCCACAATCACAGAGCTGTGTGCCCAATTGGAGCCTGACCTGATATCTGCTATCCGTCTCCCCACTGGGATCCCCCTCTTGTGCAAGTTCTATCAGTGTTCAATTTCCTGGCAACTGGTTCTTTCCAAGTGACAGTGGGCTTGGCGGCAGGAATATCACAGCCAATGTTTTCAATAATGCTGACCAGAGTGTTGTCTGCCCTGATTAAACACATGTGCAGCTAAATTGTTTTCCCCCAGGTTGAAGATTTGGCCACAGTGAAGGCCGAGTTCTATGCAATGGGACATATGCCCAACATAATTGGGCAATTGTTGGAACACATATTGCATTTGTGCCCCCCGTCAAAATGAACAGGTGTTCAGAAATCGTAAGAGTTTCCACTCTATGAATGTACAGATGATGTGCTTGGCGGACCAGTACATCTCCCACGTCAGTGCTAAGTATCCTGGGTCTGTGCATGATGCCTTTGTCCTGAGGAATAACAGCATCCCAAATATGATGGGCCAACTACAGAAGCACAGGGTGTGGCTAATAGGCGAGTATATGTTGGTGTATGGGTATGGTGTGGGCCATATAGGATACTGCGTGTCTAAATGTTGTCCCTCAATACTGCAGGTGACTCTGGTTACCCAAACTTATCATGGCTGCTGAGCCCTGTGAGGAATGCCAGGATAAGGGCAGAAGAACGTTATAATGAGGCACACGGGCGAAGCAGAAAAATAGGAAGGACCTTTGGCCTCCTGAAGGCCAGGTTCAGGTGCCTCCATCTAACAGGTGGATCCCTGTGATACTCACTCAAGAAGGTTTGCCAGATAATAGTGGCATGCTGCATGTTGCATAACCTTGTCCTGAGATGCCATGTGCCTTTTCTGCAGGAGGAGGAGGTTGGAGATGCCCTTGTGTCAGCAGTGAACCCTGTGGACAGTCAGAATGAGGAGGCAGAGGATGAGGGTGAGGACAACAGAACATACTTCTAATGACACACAGGTCAGAGAGTGTTACTTCACATTTCAATTAAATATTTTGGAATTTCTGTGACACTGGCATGCTGTTATTTCCCACTTCTATGCCCACTTACTGTACCCTTTGGCAATTCATTTTACAGATGTTGGTGACCTTTCATATGCTCCTGGTGTGATCACTGCAGCCAGCTACAGGTCATACACCTATTCCCATTTTCTGTACAGTTGAATTGCAATGTCTGCACCTATTGCAATGTATACATACTTTAAAAAAATTGACATACTCCATACTTCTTTTTTTTCCCAAGGGTGTTGATTGAAGTGCCAAAATATGGAGGAGCAAGTGCAATGGGATGAGGTGATGATGGAGGAAAGTCCAGGGTATAGTTCCAGTCTATTTGTAGCACAGGTGCATTGTCCAAGGGGGCATAGGAAGGGGAACAATGCCAATTCAAGGTGGACAGGGTGACAGAGTAAGACAGAAGGGTGACAATCAGGAGAGTCTCATTTCCTGGTGGGGGTCTTGGCAAGTGTCTCTGGCTTCTGTCTGGATCACAGGGAACATTTGCGGGGTGGTTCACCTTCTTCAGGGGGACGGGTGCTGGTGGCCTGTTTGTTCTGTGATGGGGTCTCCTGGCTACTAGCGGCAGCGGAGGTGGAAGGCTGATCAGATATCTGGCTAGTGGCAGTGGCCCGCTGGTGTGAGACTGGCTCCCGCTTAATGTTGGAAATGTCTGCCAGCACCCCTGCAATGGAGACCAGGGTGTTGTTAATGGCCTGCAAGTCCTCCCTGATCCCCTGGAACTGTCCCTCCTGCAGCCACCTGTTCTCCTGCACATTGTCCAGGATCTGGCCCATTGTGTCCTGGGAATGTTGATATGCTCCCAGGATCTCTGCAAGTGCCACCTGGAGAGTCAGGTCCCTGGGCCTGTCCTCCCCATGGTGCACAGCAGTCCTCCCATTTTCCCTGTTGGCCTGTGCCTCTGTCCCCTGAACAGTGTTCCCACTGCCACTAACCCCAGGTCCCTGATTGTCTTGGGTATGAGGTGTGGCCTGGGGTCCCTGTAGCGGTGGACACACTGCTGATTGACGTGTCCTGGAGACAGAGGTGTGGGTATGCTGGGTGGGTACTGTAGTGGTGTTTACTGATGGGGGAGGCTCTGTGGTGGTGTGTGACTGGGCCTGGGTAACCGGCTGTCCAGATGTCCCTCATGGGCCAGATTGATTATCCAGATCCAGAAGACCAGAGTTGCTGTCATCACTGTGGGCCTCTTCTGTTGGGGGACTGAATATTGCTGGCACCTCCTCTCCACTGACATTGGCTGGGGTACCTGTGGGGATGTTAATGCTGTGTTATTGTTTCTGTGTCTGACATATTGGGCATCCGTGGCTTTCCCTCTATGGTTGTCTTTGCCCTGGCAGCTTTCAGTTGTGTAAGTTGGTATATGGTGGGTTAGCTGATTCTCTCTATTGTGCATGCTTTAGTGATAGGTGTCCATGCAGGTCTGTGAGTGGTGTCCATCCATTGGTATGGCATACAGGGCTTGGCATTGGGATAAGTGAGATGTGATGGTGGGGTGTGTGGGAAGTGGTGGAGTGATGGGAGTGAGTGTGGGGGTATGTGATGGCATGCAGTGGGGGGGTGGTAGTAGTAGAGAGTCCAGTCCTCCTCCTACTCCCGCCAGGCCCTCAGGATGCATGATTGCCCAGACTTGCTCCTCCTATGCTGTTAATTGTAGGGGAACAGGTTGGGGTCCACCGCCAATCCTCTGTACAGCGAGTTGGTGTCTTGCTGCAATGGAACGTACCTTCCCCCATAGGTCGTTCCACCTCTTGCTGATGTCATCCCTAGTTTTTGGGTGCTGTCCCACAGCGTTGACCCTGTCTACGATTCTCTGCCATAGCTCCACCTTCCTAGCTATCGATATCTGCTGCACCTGTGCTCCAAATATCCATGGCTCTACCCTGATGATTTCCTCCACAATGACCCTTAGCTCCTCCTCTGTGAATAGGGGGTGTCTTTGTGGAGCCATGGGTGTTATGTGAGGTGTGTAGGTGAGGGTGTGTAGGGTGATGTGTTGGGGTGTGTGATGTTGGGTGCATGAGTGGTGTATTGGTGTAAGTAGTGTGTGGCTCTGGTTTTGTCTGTGGTCTTGGTGTCTGTCTTGTGCCAATGGTTTGTATTCATAAAGGGTTGGTGGTAATGGGGGTGTGTGTTTTATAGTGGTGTGGGTGTGTGGGTGTGGTGTGTGTATGGTTGTCAGGTATGTGTTGTTTCAATTGTCCTATGTGGTGTTGTTTTATATGTGTGTGTGTGTATTTTGAGTGCGGCGGTTTGTACTGCCAATGGTTTACCGCCATTGAATGTCCGCCATGGTGATTCTTGGGTCATAATGTGGTGGGCGTTGTTCTGTTAGCTTCACGGTGTGGGTTTTGATACCGCCAGTTTATCTCTGACCTTGGGTGTAGCGGATTTGTGTATTTTTCTGAATAGTGAGGGATTGGTGTATGTGTGTCATAATATGGTGAACTGATATCCACTGCCGCAGCGGTAAATTGGTGGCAGTCAGTGTGGCGGTAAGTGGGATTTACCGCCAATGTCATAATGAAGGCCAAGATGTTTTATACAGCTGGTACTCTGAACTTGTCGTAGTTTGGACTCTTGCTCTAGGCAAGACTGCTGGTTAAAGGACGATAGTACTTTTGCTTATTGGTGACTATGCCTATCCTACAACAAATCGCAACTGTTATCCCAACCTTACTGGCTCACTAGCAGCACCTCACCAGAAACACAATAGTAAAAGGTGATTTGTGGCAGCCTTTACGCATGGACTCGAGAATAAGACATCTCAGGGAGTGTTGTGGTTAAACGGAGATTACCCCTTTCTCACAGATATATCATGTCTCATACAAACACAGGCAATGACAAAGATGCAGTAAAGTTTCAATAGTTTTTATTTAACACAACTGCAGTTTGCGATATGTTGCATGGGCTGCAATGATTAGGATAATGAATAATTCAAGAAACAGAATTGTGAAGACGAGAGTCATTATTACAAAGACCCCCACCATCTTGCAATGCATGTAAAAGACATACGAGATGTAATAGGCCCTAATACCCTAATGTGATAGGCTTAGCCTCCTACCTAAAGGATAGCTGGGTTTGCTAAACCTAATCTGCCAATGCCATGTCCATGAGAGGAGCCCCCAACCCTTGTTACCTTGGAATGAGGTCTCTATCTCAGACTCCGCAGGGACACGAAGACTAGGTCAGCGTCAAGACGACGTGCAGCATCGGTATCAGCGATGGTGGTGATGCCCTCTGGTCGGAATCCCTCTGATTATCTGTCTAAAGTGCGATGTATTTATACAGTTCTACCAGGACCCCTGACGTAGGTGTGTTCCCAAACAATAGATAACAGACATGCTTGGGACAGCAATTATTATAAACTATCCCTCGAAAGTATCGAGAGGGAAAATCCCTAAGTGTGAACACCTACTGTTTGTTTGTCTTTATTGCTGGATCTTGATGCCTTAGCGCGGTGGCACTGATAATTCAAAACATAACAAGTGGCCTAACTATAAACAAGGCAGCCATCTTAGATGAATTAAATAATTAAATGGGCTAAGACAGAGCAAGCTAAATAGGTTACAATTCACTAGGCGACGGGGCATGAGTCTGCAAGCCAGAGGCTAAGCTAACTCCTGTTATCCCATTAAAACAAACTAGGATTCACTACAAATTCACATATTTAGAGGTGCTTTCATATGAAATACTGAAAAAGGAAGATGGGTAAAATGAAACATTTGCCTAAGATCACACAATTTGGTTAAGTGGGGAAGCCATTATTAATTCAGGTTTTCTGGTTTGACTCTGTACAGTTCAGCCACTAAATTCATATTTATTTGTCTCTCCTTTTTCATCAAATGTTAAGGTTTTGTTTTTACCTTTATGTATATGAGGGTAGACTGAGGGTGGCTCGAGGTTCCAATGGGACACCGATATGAGCCAGGGCTAGGCATCAGGCTCGAGTCTGCTTGAGTGTTAAGTGGCTCACGCACCTCTAAATTAATATGATAACTTCGGAGATCTGCATGTATAACCAGCTGGTGCACTAGGGACTAGTGACTTGTGTTTATAGCTGTATGAGGTCCCAGCCTGGGAGTGAAAGCACTGTGAATATGTAGGAAAATTATAAAATGTAATTCAGTATGCTCACAGAATAAGAAAGTCTGCAAATGTGCAAAGACTCAAGGGGAAATTTGCTAATTTTTTTTCAGCAGGTTTGCACCACAATAAAGTGATGCAAACCCAGGACAAATTGTTGTGCTGGAATTACTTTCCAACACACAACCTAATTTGCTTTGGAAAAGTTACCTAACATAACACAAAGTAGAGCTAAGCAATGCTTTGTGTCAAGGGTACATTTCATGGGTTATACATGGGCATTCTCATAAAACCATCTATGGTTTTTGATGCAAAGCCTTGTTTACTAACAAGCATTGGCAAAGCCAATAAGTCTCGCTTATGGGTGGGCTATTGCCTTTAGCAATCGGGTGAGGATGTTGAACCGGAGGGGGTTGAGGGTGTGGATGGTGAACGGGAGGTCAGGTTGTTGGTGAATGGGGGGGGGGGGGAGTCGATAACAGGATCGGCAAAAAAGCATTCACCAAAAATTGGTCCAGTCACTCCAAAAAGAAGATGTAAAGTGAGACACCCATCTGAAAATGTGACAGTTGCATCTGTGAAGCACTGTGCCTGAAATGGAAGGCCATTAACACGCATAACATGTTAATTAGGGATGACTTTAAATCAACAAGAAGAGCTTGCAAAGATCTTCGATATTGGATTTCCCCCCACACAGCTCAGCAGAAGCGGAAAGTGTAATGCTATTTTTACGGTTACACTGTGCGAGTGGGTAACTTGCACGTATCATCAGGTACCAGGAATTTGATCATTTTGATAATAACGTATCTTTTACATGGTACCCCTTCAGGCCAGGCCAGTATCCCGCTATGATGAATACACGATTCGAGCAGTGACCTCTCACCAAAAGATACGTTTGTTTGATGCACATTGGCTGTGAGTGCAGAAGCCTCGTTGCGCAATAATATAGATATAAGCACATCGAGTCATAAAAACCTCTGGGCAAAGAAGTGTAGCAGCTCAGCCAAGTAGATAGAAATGTAGCACCGACATGCTAAGCAGGCTCGTGAACATGAAGCGAACCTGTAGCAGGCCGACTAACTAGATTAAAAAGCCAGTTTGCAGTAAAGCTTCTATTTGGAGCGCTCTGATTGAGATGCGTGTAGAATTTACAGATCGATTGGTAGAATTTGAGAAACTTTATACATCTGACACTCACGCCATTGCACTACTTTCCTCCCCTTGGGGATGCCAGATGAACCGCAGTGATTCCTCTGGGTCTCAAAACGGCATAGCCGCTAGCTCCCACAGTAACAGAAAAGCACCAACACTACTGCACCAGGATATGGGAGGAGATGATCGGGGTGGATGGTGCGGTTTACAGAAGAGACTGCAGCACTCCCATCCCAGAAGCAGACAAGAAGGGCCTGGGATAGGGCACCAAGAGAGGGTCGCACCTCTCTGTAGACGAGGCTCACATTAGAGAAGCTTTGTCGACTGTGAAATAAAAGCCTCATTTCAATTCACACTGTGCTTAGAGGAGTGCGGGATCAGTGGCCAGAGCCTAGGGATTGGAAGCAGCAGCAAGCTTGGCAACAGCAACTTGCATGAGGCTGCGCTCTTCAAGTAGCAGCAGGAGGCACCCGAGGGTGACCTGCTTCCTGGCACAAGGACCGCCGAGGGGGCAGACGACAAGCAGCCCAGGGCCCAGCCGCACTGCCCACTCACATGCAGCCCGTGCACTACAAACTGCTCTTCACTGCCTTCACAGACAACTTCACCTTCTGTGGGGAAGCCAACATCCAGGTGGAGTACTTGAAAGCCAGCCAATATATAGCATTGCACGGTGATCACGTGACCATCGAGCGGGTGTACGTGGCCGGCTGAGGACAAGGCGTCCATCACCACCAGGGTATCCTGATACTTCACCTACCCCGCCAACCAGGTTTTTCTGGTGGCGCTGGAGAGAGCGGTGGAGGCCAGAGAACCTTTGTCGACTGTGGAACACAAACCCTCATTCATTTACACTGCACTCGTAAGGTATCATCAAGTTAGCAAACACACAAAGGTATTCTGCAAAATAAAGGATCTTACACCTATTATGGGATGCTTTCACAAACTGAAATTTAGTTGCGTTTTGTTTCCAGATACTTTAGATACTTTTACCGAGGCTGGTCTGGCCAGTAACAACTGCAGCTCGTACCCTCTGACCCTACAAATACAGTCCTCTGCAAACTTGCTCTCTTGCATGTACAAACAAGGAGTCAAACTCGCCTCTTACAGACAAGGAGTTAAACAAGTAAGGAGGGGCAAGCAGCAATTAGGGAGTTGGTAGAGGGAGAGGTCAAGCTGCGAAGCCGGAGGGGGAGTTTGGGAACGGAACAGGCACTCTTGGAAAACAGTGTCTGACATTTGAACTCATTCTTTGAATGTACAGCAAATCTGACACAGTAATTACAAGATTTGTAAGCCTGTACAGAAATAGAGCTCCCTTTCAGATGCAAAACCTTTTTTAATAACTGTAATTACACCTCACCCACCTCAAATTCTACATCATCCCAAGAAGACGACTGATCCCTTAGACTTTACTTAGCCATGGTGTTGAAATCACCACAAGGGTATAGTGTCAGCCCTGGTCACACCATAAGTTCAAGGGATGTGTGAGGTGCATATTTAATTATTATTAAGTATCTTAAGGGTGGGTGTACATTGTGTTGACCTTTAAAGAAGAGAGGTGGAGTCAGCCTGTTGAGATAGGAATGGAACGTGTAAGCTGTAGGTGACACTCATACGCAGACATATGCAACCTGTGCACAATCCTCTGAACTATCTCTAAGTGATATATATAAACAAAATGGTGACGTGAAAGTCAGTGTCTTTGTGCAGCAATATGCCTTTGTATATCCTGACAGAGCTTCCATAGAAAAAATGGAGCAATGATGCTCAGACAGACAGTCCCATTAAAAGTGGCCACGCACGGAATTTCAGTGAACCTCTCGTATACTGAATAAAACTTGATTGATGATTCCACAGGTAACTGAAAGAAAAATTAATCCAGACCGACATCCGCTGTCTGTTTTTCCACTCATTTTTTTCAAGTATCCCGCAGTCCTAACCAGACAAGAGTCCAACAGGTAATTACTGCTGCACATAGACATGCTTCCAAGTTTCACCTCAAGCACAAAGGCACTCAATGAGGCTGAGGCAGGTGCATGCCACCACAGGAATGGCATGGATCTCAGGTGATGTGGCACACATGTCAACACCGTAGTGCTGCTCACAGACAAGTTAGAGAAAGTTTTGCCACCGGCCAACTGTGGCACCGGAGGAGCCGCTCTACTTTAGACCTGTCTGTGTGCTCTTTAAAGGTCTGCCTGGTGGCACCTTCCTCACTCCTTCTGGAGAAGTTCTAAAGCCTCCTGAAAGTTTATTTCTGTGGGTCGCAGTCTGAAAGAGGGCTTTAAAAAAGTTTCCAAGTTGCAGCTCTGCATTTGTCTTATGGGGGCCGAGCAGAGCTGAGGAGGGAGGGGAGCATGGGTGCAAAGGAGGAGAGGAAGTTTGGACAGCAGGAAGCATCACAAGTGAGTGAGAAGGCGAAACCTGTGTGGTTTCTGCCCTCCTCACTAACAGGACAGAGAGTGCTACATGTACATGAGAGAGGCCAGACTGACCAATAGCACGGGGAGACATCTCAGGGAGTCAAGTCACCAAGGACAGAGTGTTGCACACCCCGGCCACCAGTGCAATGCAGGAAGAGTTGTGTGTTTGAAGCCAAAGCACAAAGTGGGATATTCCAGTTTAAGAAACAACATAGAACAGCATTCAAAAATATAGAACACAAGTCTTCAGTATGGCCCAAATGGATTCAGGTACAAGATATGCCATTCAATCACATCTGAAGTGATCATTAAAAAATTTGCAGGCATGTACAGAAGTGGAGCTTTCTTTCTGATGCAAAACCATTTTTTAACAATTGTAATTACATTGTGGCAGATGGTCAAAAGATAGTCAAAAGGAAACAGGCGCCCTCATGAAACAGCATCTGAGATTTGATCTCAGTCTTTGAATGAACAGCAAATGCGAGGAGATAGCAAGAATTACAGCAGTGTTTACAGAAAAGGTCATAGAAAGTGAAAACAAAGTGCACTTGTGTAGGAAGTTGGCTCTGTATGTGCTATTTCAAAGTAAGGAATAGCATGCACAGAGTCCAAGGGTTCCCCTTAGAGGTAAAATAGTGGTAAAAATAGATAATACTAATGCTCTATTTTGTGGTAGTGTGGTCGAGCAGTAGGCTTATCCAAGGAGTAGTGTTAAGCATTTGTTGTACATACACATAGACAATAAATGAGGTACACACACTCAGAGACAAATCCAGCCAATAGGTTTTTGTATAGAAAAATATCTTTTCTTAGTTTATTTTAAGAACCACAGGTTCAAATTCTACATGTAATATCTCATTCGAAAGGTATTGCAGGTAAGTACTTTAGGAACTTCAAATCATCAAAATTGCATGTATACTTTTCTAGTTATTCACAAATAGCTGTTTCAAAAGTGGACACAGTGCAATTTTCACAGTTCCTAGGGGAGGTAAGTATTTGTTAGGTTAACCAGGTAAGTAAGACACTTACAGGGCTTAGTTCTGGGTCCAAGGTAGCCCACCGTTGGGGGTTCAGAGCAACCCCAAAGTCACCACACCAGCAGCTCAGGGCCGGTCAGGTGCAGAGTTCAAAGTGGTGCCCAAAACACATAGGCTAGAATGGAGAGAAGGGGGTGCCCCGGTTCCGGTCTGCTTGCAGATAAGTACCCGCGTCTTCGGAGGGCAGACCAGGGGGGTTTTGTAGGGCACCGGGGGGGACACAAGTCCACACAGAAATTTCACCCTCAGCGGCGCGGGGGCGGCCGGGTGCAGTGTAGAAACAAGCGTCGGGTTCGCAATGTTAGTCTATGAGAGATCTCGGGATCTCTTCAGCGCTGCAGGCAGGCAAGGGGGGGATTCCTCGGGGAAACCTCCACTTGGGCAAGGGAGAGGGACTCCTGGGGGTCACTTCTCCAGTGAAAGTCCGGTCCTTCAGGTCCTGGGGGCTGCGGGTGCAGGGTCTCTCCCAGGCGTCGGGACTTTAGGTTCAAAGAGTCGCGGTCAGGGGAAGCCTCGGGATTCCCTCTGCAGGCGGCGCTGTGGGGGCTCAGGGGGGACAGGTTTTGGTACTCACAGTATCAGAGTAGTCCTGGGGTCCCTCCTGAGGTGTCGGATCTCCACCAGCCGAGTCGGGGTCGCCGGGTGCCGTGTTGCAAGTCTCACGCTTCTTGCGGGGAGCTTGCAGGGTTCTTTAAAGCTGCTGGAAACAAAGTTGCAGCTTTTCTTGGAGCAGGTCCGCTGTCCTCGGGAGTTTCTTGTCTTTTCGAAGCAGGGGCAGTCCTCAGAGGATGTCGAGGTCGCTGGTCCCTTTGGAAGGCGTCGCTGGAGCAGGATCTTTGGAAGGCAGGAGACAGGCCGGTGAGTTTCTGGAGCCAAGGCAGTTGTCGTCTTCTGGTCTTCCGCTGCAGGGGTTTTCAGCTAGGCAGTCCTTCTTCTTGTAGTTGCAGGAATCTAATTTTCTAGGGTTCAGGGTAGCCCTTAAATACTAAATTTAAGGGCGTGTTTAGGTCTGGGGGGTTAGTAGCCAATGGCTACTAGCCCTGAGGGTGGGTACACCCTCTTTGTGCCTCCTCCCAAGGGGAGGGGGTCACAATCCTAACCCTATTGGGGGAATCCTCCATCTGCAAGATGGAGGATTTCTAAAAGTCAGAGTCACCTCAGCTCAGGACACCTTAGGGGCTGTCCTGACTGGCCAGTGACTCCTCCTTGTTTTTCTCATTATTTTCTCCGGCCTTGCCGCCAAAAGTGGGGCCTGGCCGGAGGGGGCGGGCAACTCCACTAGCTGGAGTGTCCTGCTGGGTTGGCACAAAGGAGGTGAGCCTTTGAGGCTCACCGCCAGGTGTGACAATTCCTGCCTGGGAGAGGTGTTAGCATCTCCACCCAGTGCAGGCTTTGTTACTGGCCTCAGAGTGACAAAGGCACTCTCCCCATGTGGCCAGCAACATGTCTTGGTTTGTGGCAGGCTGCTAAAACTAGTCAGCCTACACAGATAGTCGGTTAAGTTTCAGGGGGCACCTCTAAGGTGCCCTCTGTGGTGTATTTCTCAATAAAATGTACACTGGCATCAGTGTGCATTTATTGTGCTGAGAAGTTTGATACCAAACTTCCCAGTTTTCAGTGTAGCCATTATGGTGCTGTGGAGTTCGTGTTTGACAAACTCCCAGACCATATACTCTTATGGCTACCCTGCACTTACAATGTCTAAGGTTTTGTTTAGACACTGTAGGGGTACCATGCTCATGCACTGGTACCCTCACCTATGGTATAGTGCACCCTGCCTTAGGGCTGTAAGGCCTGCTAGAGGGGTGTCTTACCTATACTGCATAGGCAGTGAGAGGCTGGCATGGCACCCTGAGGGGAGTGCCATGTCGACTTACTCGTTTTGTCCTCACTAGCACACACAAGCTGGCAAGCAGTGTGTCTGTGCTGAGTGAGAGGTCTCCAGGGTGGCATAAGACATGCTGCAGCCCTTAGAGACCTTCCTTGGCATCAGGGCCCTTGGTACTAGAAGTACCAGTTACAAGGGACTTATCTGGATGCCAGGGTCTGCCAATTGTGGATACAAAAGTACAGGTTAGGGAAAGAACACTGGTGCTGGGGCCTGGTTAGCAGGCCTCAGCACACTTTCAATTGTAAACATAGCATCAGCAAAGGCAAAAAGTCAGGGGGCAACCATGCCAAGGAGGTATTTCCTTACACAACCCCCCCCCAAACGAAAGAGGATGAGACTAACCTTTCCCAAGAGAGTCTTCATTTTCTAAGTGGAAGAACCTGGAAAGGCCATCTGCATTGGCATGGGCAGTCCCAGGTCTGTGTTCCACTATAAAGTCCATTCCCTGTAGGGAGATGGACCACCTCAACAGTTTAGGATTTTCACCTTTCATTTGCATCAGCCATTTGAGAGGTCTGTGGTCAGTTTGAACTAGGAAGTGAGTCCCAAAGAGGTATGGTCTCAGCTTCTTCAGGGACCAAACCACAGCAAAGGCCTCCCTCTCAATGGCACTCCAACGCTGCTCCCTGGGGAGTAACCTCCTGCTAATGAAAGCAACAGGCTGGTCAAGGCCATCATCATTTGTTTGGGACAAAACTGCCCCTATCCCATGTTCAGAGGCATCAGTCTGCACAATGAACTGCTTAGAATAATCTGGAGCTTTGAGAACTGGTGCTGAGCACATTGCCTGTTTCAGGGTGTCAAAGGCCTGTTGGCATTCCACAGTCCAGTTTACTTTCTTGGGCATTTTCTTGGAGGTGAGTTCAGTGAGGGCTGTCACAATGGATCCATATCCCTTCACAAACCTCCTGTAGTACCCAGTCAAGCCAAGGAATGCCCTGACTTGAGTCTGGGTTTTTGGAGCTACCCAGTCCAGAATAGTCTGGATCTTGGGTTGGAGTGGCTGAACTTGGCCTCCACCTACAAGGTGTCCCAAGTAAACCACAGTTCACTGCCCTATCTGGCATTTGGATGCCTTGATAGAGAGGCCTGCAGATTGCAGAGCCTTCAAAACCTTCCTCAGGTGGACCAGGTGATCCTGCCAGGTGGAGCTAAAGACAGCAATATCATCAAGATAAGCTGTGCTAAAGGACTCCAAGCCAGCAAGGACTTGATTCACCAACCTTTGGAAGGTGGCAGGGGCATTCTTTAAACCAAAGGGCATAACAGTAAACTGATAATGCCCATCAGGTGTGGAGAATGCTGTCTTTTCTTTTGCTCCAGGTGCCATTTTTATTTGCCAGTACCCTGCTGTCAAGTCAAAGGTACTTAGAAATTTGGCAGCACCTAATTTATCAATGAGCTCATCAGCTCTTGGAATTGGATGGGCATCTGTCTTGGTGACAGAATTGAGCCCTCTGTAGTCCACACAAAACCTCATCTCTTTCTTTCCATCTTTGGTGTGAGGTTTGGGGACTAAGACCACTGGGCTAGCCCAGGGGCTGTCAGAGCGCTCAATTACTCCCAATTCCAGCATCTTGTGGACTTCCACCTTGATGCTTTCCTTAACATGGTCAGACTGCCTAAAGATTTTGTTCTTGACAGGCATGCTGTCTCCTGTGTCCACATCATGGGTACACAGGTGGGTCTGACCAGGGGTTAAGGAGAAGAGTTCAGGAAACTGTTGTAGGACTCTCCTACAATCAGCTTGCTGTTGGCCAGAGAGGGTGTCTGAGTAGATCACTCCATCTACTGTGCCATCTTTTGGGTCTGATGACAGAAGATCAGGGAGAGGTTCACTCTCTGCTTCCTGATCCTCATCTGTTACCATCAACAGATTCACATCAGCCCTGTCATGGAAGAGCTTAAGGCGGTTCACATGGATCACCCTCTTGGGGCTCCTGCTTGTGCCCAGGTCCACCAGGTAGGTGACCTGACTCTTCCTTTCTAGCACTGGGTAAGGGCCACTCCATTTGTCCTGGAGTGCCCTGGGAGCCACAGGCTCCAGAACCCAGACTTTCTGCCCTGGTTGGAACTCAACCAGTGCAGCCTTTTGGTCATACCAAAACTTCTGGAGCTGTTGGCTGGCCTCAAGGTTTTTGGTTGCCTTTTCCATGTACTCTGCCATTCTAGAGCGAAGGCCAAGTACATAGTCCACTATGTCCTGTTTAGGCTCATGGAGAGGTCTCTCCCAGCCTTCTTTAACAAGGGCAAGTGGTCCCCTTACAGGATGACCAAACAGAAGTTCAAAGGGTGAGAATCCTACTCCCTTCTGTGGCACCTCTCTGTAAGCGAAAAGCAGACATGGCAAGAGGACATCCCATCTCCTTTTGAGCTTTTCTGGGAGCCCCATGATCATGCCTTTTAATGTCTTGTTGAATCTCTCAACCAAGCCATTAGTTTGGGGATGGTATGGTGTAGTGAATTTATAAGTCACTCCACACTCATTCCACATGTGCTTTAGGTATGCTGACATGAAGTTGGTACCTCTGTCAGACACCACCTCCTTAGGGAAACCCACTCTGGTAAAGATACCAATGAGGGCCTTGGCTACTGCAGGGGCAGTAGTCGACCTAAGGGGAATAGCTTCAGGATACCTGGTAGCATGATCCACTACTACCAGGATATACATATTTCCTGAGGCTGTGGGAGGTTCTAGTGGACCAACTATGTCCACACCCACTCTTTCAAAGGGCACCCCCACCACTGGAAGTGGAATGAGGGGGGCCTTTGGATGCCCACCTGTCTTACCACTGGCTTGACAGGTGGGGCAGGAGAGGCAAAACTCCTTAACCATGTTGGACATATTGGGCCAGTAGAAGTGGTTGACTAACCTCTCCCACGTCTTGGTTTGTCCCAAATGTCCAGCAAGGGGAATGTCATGGGCCAATGTTAGGATGAACTTCCTGAACAGCTGAGGCACTACCACTCTCCTAGTGGCACCAGGTTTGGGGTCTCTGGCCTCAGTGTACAGGAGTCCATCTTCCCAATAGACCCTATGCGTTCCATTTTTCTTGCCTTTGGACTCTTCAGCAGCTTGCTGCCTAAGGCCTTCAAGAGAGGGACAGGTTTCTTGTCCCTTACACAGCTCCTCCCTTGAGGGTCCCCCTGGGCCTAAGAGCTCAACCTGATAAGGTTCAAGCTCCAAAGGCTCAGTTCCCTCAGAGGGCAGAACTTCTTCCTGAGAAGAGAGGTTCCCTTTCTTTTGCTGTGTTGCAGTTGGTTTCCCAACTGACTTTCCTTTCCTCTTGGTAGGCTGGGCCATTCTTCCAGACTCCAGCTCTACTTGTTCACCCTGTGCCTTGCACTGTGCTCTTGTTTTCACACACACCAGTTCAGGGATACCCAGCATTGCTGCATGGGTTTTTAGTTCTACCTCAGCCCATGCTGAGGACTCCAGGTCATTTCCAAGCAGACAGTCCACTGGGATATTTGAGGAGACCACCACCTGCTTCAGGCCATTGACCCCTCCCCATTCTAAAGTAACCATTGCCATGGGATGTACTTTTTTCTGATTGTCAGCGTTGGTGACTGTGTAAGTTTTTCCAGTCAGGTATTGGCCAGGGGAAACCAGTTTCTCTGTCACCATGGTGACACTGGCACCTGTATCCCTCAGGCCCTCTATTCTAGTCCCATTAATTAAGAGTTGCTGTCTGTATTTTTGCATGTTAGGCGGCCAGACAGCTAGTGTGGCTAAATCCACCCCACCCTCAGAAACTAGAGTAGCTTCAGTGTGGACCCTGATTTGCTCTGGGCACACTGTTGATCCCACTTGGAGACTAGCCATACCAGTGTTACCTGGATGGGAGTTTGGAGTGGAACCTTTCTTGGGACAGGCCTTGTCTCCAGTTTGGTGTCCATGCTGTTTACAGCTATGACACCAGGCCTTTTTGGGATCAAAGTTTTTACCCTTGTACCCATTGTTTTGTGAAGAGGCTCTGGGCCCACCCTCCTGTGCAGGTTTTTGGGGGCCTGTAGAAGACTCTTTACTATTTTTAGTTTTGGTTGTCTCATCACCCTTCCCCTGGGGAGTCTTTGTGACCCCTTTCTTTTGGTCACCCCCTGTTGAAGTCTTGGACACCCTTGTCTTGACCCAATGGTCCGCCTTCTTTCCCAATTCTTGGGGAGAAATTGGTCCTAGGTCTACCAGATGCTGATGCAGTTTATCATTGAAACAATTACTTAACAGGTGTTCTTTCACAAATAAATTGTACAGCCCATCATAATTATTTACACCACTGCCTTGAATCCAACCATCTAGTGTTTTCACTGAGTAGTCTACAAAGTCAACCCAGGTCTGGCTCGAGGATTTTTGAGCCCCCCTGAATCTAATCCTATACTCCTCAGTGGAGAATCCAAAGCCCTCAATCAGGGTACCCTTCATGAGGTCATAAGATTCTGCATCTTGTCCAGAGAGTGTGAGGAGTCTATCCCTACACTTTCCTGTGAACATTTCCCAAAGGAGAGCACCCCAGTGAGATCTGTTCACTTTTCTGGTTACACAAGCCCTCTCAAAAGCTGTGAACCATTTGGTGATGTCATCACCATCTTCATATTTAGTTACAATCCCTTTAGGGATTTTCAACATGTCAGGAGAATCTCTGACCCTATTTATGTTGCTGCCACCATTGATGGGTCCTAGGCCCATCTCTTGTCTTTCCCTCTCTATGGCTAGGATCTGTCTTTCCAAAGCCAATCTTTTGGCCATCCTGGCTAACTGGATGTCCTCTTCACTGGGGCTATCCTCAGTGATTTCAGAGGTGTTGGTCTCTCCTGTGAGGGAACCAGCATCTCTGACTATTATTTTAGGAGTCAGGGTTTGAGGGACCCTGTTCTCCCTAGATAGGACTGGTAGGGGGGAATTTTCCTCCAAGTCACTATCCTCTTCCTCTGAGTTGCCACCCTCAGAGGGGTTGGCCTTTTCAAACTCTGCCAAAAGCTCCTGGAGCTGTATTTTGGTAGGTTTGGGGCCCATTGTTATTTTCTTTATTTTACAGAGTGACCTTAGCTCCCTCATCTTAAGATGGAGGTAAGGTGTGGTGTCGAGTTCCACCACAGTCACATCTGTGCTAGACATTTTGCTTCTAAAAGTTGGAATACTTTTTAAGAATCTACAACTGGTTCTAGAATCTAATTCAAACTTTTACAAACTTTTAAACTCTAAAAGAAATGCTAAACAGGATCTAACACAAGGCCCTAGCAGGTCTTTTAAGAATTTAGAAAACTTTTCAAATTGCAAAAATCAATTTCTAATGACAATTTTGGAATTTGTCGTGTGATCAGGTATTGGCTGAGTAGTCCAGCAAATGCAAAGTCTTGTACCCCACCGCTGATCCACCAATGTAGGAAGTTGGCTCTGTATGTGCTATTTCAAAGTAAGGAATAGCATGCACAGAGTCCAAGGGTTCCCCTTAGAGGTAAAATAGTGGTAAAAATAGATAATACTAATGCTCTATTTTGTGGTAGTGTGGTCGAGCAGTAGGCTTATCCAAGGAGTAGTGTTAAGCATTTGTTGTACATACACATAGACAATAAATGAGGTACACACACTCAGAGACAAATCCAGCCAATAGGTTTTTGTATAGAAAAATATCTTTTCTTAGTTTATTTTAAGAACCACAGGTTCAAATTCTACATGTAATATCTCATTCGAAAGGTATTGCAGGTAAGTACTTTAGGAACTTCAAATCATCAAAATTGCATGTATACTTTTCTAGTTATTCACAAATAGCTGTTTCAAAAGTGGACACTTAGTGCAATTTTCACAGTTCCTAGGGGAGGTAAGTATTTGTTAGGTTAACCAGGTAAGTAAGACACTTACAGGGCTTAGTTCTGGGTCCAAGGTAGCCCACCGTTGGGGGTTCAGAGCAACCCCAAAGTCACCACACCAGCAGCTCAGGGCCGGTCAGGTGCAGAGTTCAAAGTGGTGCCCAAAACACATAGGCTAGAATGGAGAGAAGGGGGTGCCCCGGTTCCGGTCTGCTTGCAGATAAGTACCCGCGTCTTCGGAGGGCAGACCAGGGGGGTTTTGTAGGGCACCGGGGGGGACACAAGTCCACACAGAAATTTCACCCTCAGCAGCGCGGGGGCGGCCGGGTGCAGTGTAGAAACAAGCGTCGGGTTCGCAATGTTAGTCTATGAGAGATCTCGGGATCTCTTCAGCGCTGCAGGCAGGCAAGGGGGGGATTCCTCGGGGAAACCTCCACTTGGGCAAGGGAGAGGGACTCCTGGGGGTCACTTCTCCAGTGAAAGTCCGGTCCTTCAGGTCCTGGGGGCTGCGGGTGCAGGGTCTCTCCCAGGCGTCGGGACTTTAGGTTCAAAGAGTCGCGGTCAGGGGAAGCCTCGGGATTCCCTCTGCAGGCGGCGCTGTGGGGGCTCAGGGGGGACAGGTTTTGGTACTCACAGTATCAGAGTAGTCCTGGGGTCCCTCCTGAGGTGTCGGATCTCCACCAGCCGAGTCGGGGTCGCCGGGTGCCGTGTTGCAAGTCTCACGCTTCTTGCGGGGAGCTTGCAGGGTTCTTTAAAGCTGCTGGAAACAAAGTTGCAGCTTTTCTTGGAGCAGGTCCGCTGTCCTCGGGAGTTTCTTGTCTTTTCGAAGCAGGGGCAGTCCTCAGAGGATGTCGAGGTCGCTGGTCCCTTTGGAAGGCGTCGCTGGAGCAGGATCTTTGGAAGGCAGGAGACAGGCCGGTGAGTTTCTGGAGCCAAGGCAGTTGTCGTCTTCTGGTCTTCCGCTGCAGGGGTTTTCAGCTAGGCAGTCCTTCTTCTTGTAGTTGCAGGAATCTAATTTTCTAGGGTTCAGGGTAGCCCTTAAATACTAAATTTAAGGGCGTGTTTAGGTCTGGGGGGTTAGTAGCCAATGGCTACTAGCCCTGAGGGTGGGTACACCCTCTTTGTGCCTCCTCCCAAGGGGAGGGGGTCACAATCCTAACCCTATTGGGGGAATCCTCCATCTGCAAGATGGAGGATTTCTAAAAGTCAGAGTCACCTCAGCTCAGGACACCTTAGGGGCTGTCCTGACTGGCCAGTGACTCCTCCTTGTTTTTCTCATTATTTTCTCCGGCCTTGCCGCCAAAAGTGGGGCCTGGCCGGAGGGGGCGGGCAACTCCACTAGCTGGAGTGTCCTGCTGGGTTGGCACAAAGGAGGTGAGCCTTTGAGGCTCACCGCCAGGTGTGACAATTCCTGCCTGGGAGAGGTGTTAGCATCTCCACCCAGTGCAGGCTTTGTTACTGGCCTCAGAGTGACAAAGGCACTCTCCCCATGTGGCCAGCAACATGTCTCGGTTTGTGGCAGGCTGCTAAAACTAGTCAGCCTACACAGATAGTCGGTTAAGTTTCAGGGGGCACCTCTAAGGTGCCCTCTGTGGTGTATTTCTCAATAAAATGTACACTGGCATCAGTGTGCATTTATTGTGCTGAGAAGTTTCATACCAAACTTCCCAGTTTTCAGTGTAGCCATTATGGTGCTGTGGAGTTCGTGTTTGACAAACTCCCAGACCATATACTCTTATGGCTACCCTGCACTTACAATGTCTAAGGTTTTGTTTAGACACTGTAGGGGTACCATGCTCATGCACTGGTACCCTCACCTATGGTATAGTGCACCCTGCCTTAGGGCTGTAAGGCCTGCTAGAGGGGTGTCTTACCTATACTGCATAGGCAGTGAGAGGCTGGCATGGCACCCTGAGGGGAGTGCCATGTCGACTTACTCGTTTTGTCCTCACTAGCACACACAAGCTGGCAAGCAGTGTGTCTGTGCTGAGTGAGAGGTCTCCAGGGTGGCATAAGACATGCTGCAGCCCTTAGAGACCTTCCTTGGCATCAGGGCCCTTGGTACTAGAAGTACCAGTTACAAGGGACTTATCTGGATGCCAGGGTCTGCCAATTGTGGATACAAAAGTACAGGTTAGGGAAAGAACACTGGTGCTGGGGCCTGGTTAGCAGGCCTCAGCACACTTTCAATTGTAAACATAGCATCAGCAAAGGCAAAAAGTCAGGGGGCAACCATGCCAAGGAGGTATTTCCTTACAACTTGTATCAACTGCTCCAGTCAAAGAAAAAAGAAGTCCCGGAGGCAGTTGCTATGATGGGACAAGAGTAAGATTACAAATACTAGGGAAGTGCTGTGTGGGAGGGAGTAATCTACAAAAAAGAAGGACAAATATGAAAGAATAATCACTTGGAAGCATGGCTTTTTGAAGGGCATGCAAAGAAACAAGTGAAAATCAATGGAATCTCTGTAAGCATGAAACTTCACACTCGTATAGCATACAACTCACCCGTTAGGGTCTCATGGTGGTGTACTCATACTGCTGTGTAACCCCTCCTGGTTTTTCCCTGGGAGGCACCCACTCCTGAGCAACCCCCATGGTGAAACCAGACATCCAAGTGCTGTCAGGGTCATTGTGGAGATTAAGCAAGCTATCGCCCAGAGTTACAGAGTGGGACCCATTAATTAGACGAGGCACAGAGGCAAGAATTATCTGGTTCAATTGAATTGAGCTCAAGACCCACCAAGGTGGGAATTGAACCCTGGTCTGTGCCAGATCACTGCACCAGGGTCTGCCGCTCTAACCATTGGGCTACACTTCTCCACTAAAAGCATACAAACGATAAACAACATGTCTTGAATAGACAGCGTAAGCTCTGTCCAAGAGAGACCTAAAAAAAGGTAGATAGGAGACTGTGCTAAAAATGTACACACCAGAAGCAGAAATAAAGAATGATTTTCTTTTCTCTAAACTTCAGCAACTTTATACATGTATATAACTTTACAGCATACATACTTTAGTAAAATATTAAACTATGTTAAAGCATAGTTTCTTAATAGATGGGTACCCTTCTACTCCCAAACCCTATGCTTGACACTACACATACCCATGCACTATGGCTGTGTGCATTGACACAAGGCAGCCACATGTGTGCCAGCACAGAGAGAGACAAAACCTGTGTCATACCTAACTAGATATGGTGGTGTTCTACTTTCTCCTATTGATGCAGGAAAGCAACTTTGGTTACTGTCCTATGTTGTATCAAAAGTAACACATTTTCCCTTTAAATCTTAAATGCTTGCAAAAATATTTTTTTAATATGACACATTTGTACTGTACCTAGTGCAAATCCTTCCATAACTGGTAACAATCATAGAGTGTCTTTATATTTTGAGCTGCATTCAGTGCATACAGTGCCCAGATCTTCACCTGCCAACTACAGGTGAGCAAGCAATAAACTTCAACTGTCTGTAGCAGTATCTCCAGCCCCCCTCCATGCTCCTGTGCAATGCTAAAGCAAATGGCAGCAGAATTATATGCTGAAAATATGATTGACCATGAGCACACAGTTTTTCAACAGGGAGACTTGGTAAAATTTATATTTTGTCCTGGTTCCACTTTGCCCACAGCACTGCAGTTATGGTGGGGTAGGGTCTGATGAAAATACCCAGAGATTGCCCCTGTGGACAAATGCCGCTATTCGGAGCCCTATGCAGATTTTCATGCAGTGTTTGTAAAGGCAGTGTTGGGATTAGAAATATTATAATTCTTACATTAAAACTTACACAGAGGACCACGTTTAGTGGAGTGGTGCTGTCTGCTAATGCTAGAGAATTGCCAACTGGAGGTCTCGTCAAGAGGTTTTTTAATAACATTGGTTCTAAGCACTTTCATTCTTTGACAAGCAGATTGTTAAGGTTTTCTAGAGGCCCAGGTTAAGAGATGGTTACTGATTGATGGATACTGTAAGCAAGTGGCCTTTTGAATGAGTCCGGTGAAAACCCTTCTCAAACAACAGCCACAATCCTGGTCAGGTGAACAGCAAAAGTCACTAAATTAACCTGTGCTTAACCCTCTGGTAGCTTGGCACAAAGGCAGTCAGGCTTAACTTTGAGACACGGTGTTAACTATTTATGCAGCATACAAATTGTAATAAATTGAAAACACAACACAAGAAAAAACACACACCAATTTAGAAAATAGAGTAAAAATTTTTTTAAAAGGTTTAAGTAAAAATAGTGACAGGAAGCAGAAAGTCCTAATTATACATATCTGGTCGACAGACCAGGACAAAGCCACACATTCAGGCTGACCATAATGGAGTACTGGCCAGATACACTGATTAGGTTCATCCTGCTGAAAAATGTTAGCTGCTTAAAGTCCTGCATGCAGGGTTCAAAACTTCAGGATTTCACAGGAGGAGCTCCTCTAATTCCAGCCTAAGGTCCAGGACCTGGTGGGGGTAACTCACTCCAGCAGGAGTCAACAGGGCTCAGGCTGGTCCAGTTGCCGGTTCAGGAAGGGCCAGATTCAGGAGGGAGGCCCCTTGAGCTTGTTGTGTTCCTGTAGCTCAGTACAGAGGGTAAGCCAACTGACCCTTATGATCACCATAGTATCCCTGGGGTTGAGGAGATGGTCCTCTCTCTTTCAGGCAACATAGCAGGCCTCAAGAATCTAGGCAGTCATCTGAAGAACAAAGCAGGTCTCAACCAACAGGCCAGTCCTCTGGAGGATGAGGCTGGTCTCAAGCAGCAAGGCAGTCCTTGGAGAAACAAGGCAGGCCTCAAGCAGCAGGACAGTCCTCAGCGAAACAAGCTGACCTCAAGCAGCAGGGCTGTCCCGTGGAGTACACAATAGTCCTTCTGTAGTCTTTCACAGGTCAAGGAGTGTACTGAAGTGTTGGTCTGAGGGCCCTATATTTATACCTGGTGACAGCCTTTGAATTGAAAAAATGTCTAGACTTTTCCCACATCTGGTTCTGGAATGTCTTTCCTTCTCCTGCCCATACTCCAAAGGGACTGGGGTGACAATAGACTAGTGTCAAGTTCTTTATGAGTGTGCTGAGGCAGCCCTTCTGAAATGTAATTGGGTCAGGGAACAGCTCCCCTCCTGCCAACCCAGAATCCCCTTTGTCCTAGTGTTTGGGATAATACACAAAGACCAGCTGGCGCCTACACCCAGTCATGAAATCTAGGACTGGCTACAGGCACCAAATGATTAGAAAAAGAAAATGCCAACTTTATTATAGAGGCATTTTCAGAATATGATTTAAATTCCACCTTTACCATTAAAGAGGTTTTTAAATCACAATTCTTTAGACCCCAGTCTTGGGCTTCCTGCCTGTTCAAAATTGAAAGCCATCACCTAGTAAATGTAATAAGGTAACCCAATGTTATCTTATGGGAGAGGCAAGCCTTGCAGTAACAAAAAATGAATTTAAAACTCTTTCACTACTAGGACATGTAAAACGTGAAAGCACATGTCCAAATTATTAAATGCACTGCACCCTGCCAATGGGATTTCTTTAGAGCCTACGTAGGGGTGACATATATATTAAAAAGGAAGGTTTGGTCTAGTATAAGGTTTATTTTGCCAGGATGAAATGGTATTTTAAAAGTGCACTGTAAGCTGCAGTGGCAGGCGTGAAACATGTTTAAAGGGCTACTTAAAAGCATGGCACAATAAGTGCTGAGGTGCCCACTAGTAGTATGTAATTAATAGGCCTAGAGACATGTAGTATCACTTTACTAGGGACTTATAAGTAAATTAAGTGTGCCAATTGGATGTAAGACAATGTTAACAGGTTTAAAGGAGAGATCACAAGTACTTTACCACTGGTTAGTAGAGGTAAAGTGCACAGAGATCCTGAAAGCCAACAAAAACAATCCAGAAAACAGGAAGAGAGAAGGAAAACATTTTGGGGTGAGCCTGCATACAGGGCCAAATCTTGCAGGTATTGTTTTTATTATTGGTGTCCCATTGCCTAAGATACTGTTAAATTGCAGTTCAAGAAGTCTTTATACAACTAACTCTCTGTTAGGGTGCCTGACCTTAATAAGTAAACTTACAAGGTGACGTGAATAGGTCGATGAAACTTTTGACTCGCAATTAAGATGATCCCACCATAACTCCAGTATGTGCAGATCAATAATCAATAATCACTCGACAATATCAGTAATCATCAATAATCAATGACATTAATAATCATTGGAGTCAGTAATTGTCACACACCATGACCTTTCAGTCATGAATAACCACACCTTTTAGTAAAAGTTAGAATATTTATTTCCCTATATTAACAATGCTAAAGTCAAGTAAATTAATCTCAAAATCAAATGATACACATACAGAAACAACACTGGCTGTGCAAATCGAAGAAAGAACCGCAATCTGATCAAAGCTTGAACTATTACACATTCTAAGGTTACGGTACAAATTAATAACAAGAACAATTGTACAAACAAGATCACATACATTTAGATTCAGCAAATAAATTCATCAAACATTATTCTCTATTGGCAGATTTTCATTAGTGAAAATCCTTATCTAACCTCAGATTAGCATCTGCATGTTGGGCTTCATGCAAAACAATTTAGTAACACAAATTTGGAAAACACCTAACTATGGCTCTATCAAAATAGTGCGGTTGGTACTTAGAAAGAAAGAGCAAATAGGCTTAACAAACACATGGGTACAATAATACCTCTCCTCAATTAGATAGGCAAGCTAAAATAATCTTCGTCATCAGGACATCAGTCGGTCAGCAAAGATTCAGGATTCAGCATCAAAGTTCAGAAAAGACAAAGGGGGTCATTACAACATTGGCGGTATAATGCGCTTACCGCCGTGCAGAAGACCGCCAACACACCGCCGCGGCTGCGGGAGCCCGCCACAGCTATTATGACACACATCACGGAATCCGCCGAAATTCAGACACCCACACAATCCCGCCACACCAAAGGTCAGCGATAAACATGCGGAAACAAATCCTCCACCTCCACTCCAACAGAAACACGCCCATGCTATTACGACCCACGAATCCACACGACGGTCTTTCAACCGCGGTATTCCATTGGCGGTACACACTGCTGCGCTCAAAATACACACACACATACAAAACACCGCCACATTGGACAATTCCAAATACACAGACCTGATACACATACAAACAACACTCCCACACACCCAACACAATATAAAACACACACCCGCATCACCCACAAACCCCTATGACCCAAAATTAGAGAGAAGGCCAGAGAGAGACAGCACAGAATAGAGAACCCCATCACACAGAGGCACACTACACCATCACCCACACAACATCCACGCACAAAACACCACATACCACTACACTCACCACACTCATCACCACATACACCACCTCACACATCACACACACCACCCCATGGCACGCCAAAGACACCCCCGCTTTTCCGAAGAGGAGCTCAGGGTCATGGTGGAGGAAATCCTACAGGTAGAGCCACAGCTATTTGGCTCACAGGTACAGCACACATCCATAGCCAGGAAGATGGAGCTATGGCAAAGAATAGTGGACAGGGTCAACGCTGTGGGACAGCATCCAAGAAATAGGGAGGACATCAGGAAGAGGTGGAACGACCTACGGGGGAAGGTGCGTTCCACGGTATCCATGCACCACATCGCGGTTCAGCGGACTGGCGGCGGACCCCCACCTCCTCCCCCACAACTAACAACGTGGGAGGAGCAAGTCTTGTCCATCTTGCATCCTGAGGGCCTCGCAGGAGTCGTTGGAGGAACGGACACTGGTAAGTCAAATCTTAACAATCATATCCCCCACCTTACCTGCACGCTATCACACACCCCCACCCTCACACCCTCCCCTATCACCCTAACTCCTCACTAATGTACCCATAACACCAACCACCCATTCCAACACCAAGACCTGCATGACACAATTAAGCATGGATACCCATCACTAAAGCATGCCCACTGCACATACCCAGAACACCCCCCAACCATCAGCACATAAGCCCCCACACAGGAATGCCTGCACTGGTGTACACGCACACCCAACCATTGCACACCATGAAACACACACATGCAATAATCATGTACTTATACCCCTGCAGGAACCCGAATGAACATCACCACACCAGAGGGTCCAGACAACACCACTCCACCCCCAGAAGAGGCCCACAGTGACGACAGCAGCTCTGCCCTACTGGATCTTGATGACCAGCCCGGACCATCGTGGGCCTCAGGACAGTCGGTTCCCCTTGCCCAGCAACAGCCCAACACCGAACTTCCTCCCTCTGGTAACACCAGCACAGCACCCACCCAGCGGGCCCATATCTCCCTACCCAGGACAGGTCAATCAGCGGTGTGTCCACCACTACAGGGCACCCAGGCTAACCCAACACCCCAACAACAACAGGGACCTGGGGACAGTGGTAGTGGGCACACGGTCCAGGGGACGGAGGCACAGGAACACAGGGGAACTGGGAGGGCTGCTGTGTGACAGAGGGAGGACAGGCCAAGGGAACCAACTCTCAACGAGGCCCTCTCCTCCATCATGGGAGCATACCACCACTCCCAGGAGACGATGGCAATGGTCCTGGACAAGTTGCAGGAGACCCTGCGACTGCAGGAGGAGCAGTATTTGGGGTTCAGGGAGGAGCTCAGGACCATCGGCTCCGCCCTGGGCACCATTGTATGGGTGCTGACGGACATTCAAAAGACCTTGAGGGACACCGTGGCACTCCAAGGGGCCCCTGACACTAGCCAGGACGATGAAATGCCCACCATCTCAACCGGCGCTAGTGGACAGGACGCCCCGCCACAGGACCAACACACCAGCACCCCACCCCCTGCAGACGGACAACCACCACGAAAGCGGTCCCTGAGATCCAGGAACAGGACAGAGCAAGATGGCAAGACCCCCGCCAGGAAATAAGTCCACCCTGATTGTCCCCCCACTGTACCACTTTGTTACCCTGTCCAAATCGGAACTGCCCCAGCTCCACTTCCAATGGCCAGATGTGCAATGTACCTGTGAGACTAATAGACTGGACTCTGCCATGGACATTCTCCCACCGTAACCCATCCCCATTTCACAAACCCCCTTCATTGTTATGCACTTAAATAAACACCCTTAAAACACTAATAAAACTGGAGTCAGTCAATGATTTTTAACTTTGTATTGTCAATTACAGTGTCAAAAATGGTTACCCATTGGAAGGCCAACATACCAATGTCACACATCACAAGCCTTTCAAGGGTGCAAGCTGTTGACACGTAGGTTACCACATTTGTGAAACTGAAATGGAAGGGGACAACTCAGTTAACAAATAGTGAGTGAAATGTAGGTACAGGATAGAGGTAGATGTGTGAAAGTTAATGTTATGTTAAACCTGAAAATGTACTCACCTGTGTCTCACTGGAAATATTGCTGTATGACTGACTCCCTGTTGTCGTTTTCTTCTTCACCAGCTTCATCCTCATCACTGTCCACAGGCTCCACAGGCTCCACCGCTGCTACAACACCGTCATCTGGATCATCCTCCTGCAGAAAAGGCACCTGGTGTCGCAATGCCAAATTTTGGAGCATGGAGCAGGCGATGATGATGTCGCACACCTTCTTCGGTGAGTAGAATAGGGACCCACCTGTCATATGGAGGCACCTGAACCTGGCCTTCAGGCGGCCGAAGGTGCGTTCGATCACCCTCCTAGTCCGCCCATGGGCCTCATTGTAGCGTTCCTCTGCCCTGGTCCTGGGATTCCTCACTGGGGTCGATAGCCAGGACAAGTTGGGGTAACCAGAGTCCCCCAATAGCCATACACAGTGCCTCTGGAGTTGACCCATCATATCAGGGATGCTGCTATTCCGCAGGATGTAGGCGTCATGCACTGAGCCAGGGAACATAGCATTTACCTGCGAGATGTACTGGTCTGCCAAACAGACCATCTGGGCATTCATTGAATGATAACTCTTCCTGTTCCTGTACACCTGTTCACTCCTGCGGGGGGGACCAGAGCTACATGGGTCCCATCAATGGCACCTATGATGTTGGGGATATGTCCAAGGGCATAGAAGTCACCTTTCACTGTAGGCAAATCCTCCACCTCAGGGAAAATGATGTATCTCCTTACGTGTTTCAGCAGGGCAGACAACACTCTGGACAACACGTTGGAAAACATAGGCTGGGACATCCCTGATGCCATGGCCACAGTAGTCTGAAATGACCCACTTGCAAGGAAATGGAGCACTGACAGCACCTGAACGTCAGGGGGGATTCCAGTCGGATGGCGGATTGGTGACATCAGGTCTGGCTCCAACTGTGTACATAGTTCCTGGATTGTGGCACGGTCGAACCGGTAGGTCACGATCAAATGTCTCTCTTCCATTGTCAACAGGTCCACCAGCGGTCGGTACACCGGCGGATTCCGCCATCTTCCAATATGTCCCAACTGACGGTGCCTAAGAAGGACAACAGCGAAGAAACTGTCACCATTCCTCCAGGTATGTACTCACAGTCACACACAAGACTACAACAGACAATTAACCCATCCGGGAAATATTTTGAGTGTAGGCCTCGGTATGTGTGACGCAGTAGTAAATGAAGCCATGTGGGCCCCTGAAATGGCGGCTGCCTGACCTCTAAACTGGGACAATGGAATTGTGGGGTAACTGCGCTGGCATTGGACACCGTCGCAGTAGGCAGTCGTAGAGCGCGGCGCAATGCTGCATTGGTTAACATTGGACCCTATGGGTCCCAGGAGCCAATGAACAGGTGCACTGGCGGTGATGATGCGCCCGCCGCGGACGTCACCACCGCGGACGTCACCGCCGTGGACGTCACCACCATTTTCTATCTCTTCAATCACTAGATACCTGACCTTCGACAGGAGAGGACCTACAGTGCTAGTGCTGCTGTGACCTCGGTCTGGAAGCGACGATGGCTGCTGCGTCTGGGGAAAGGGCCCCTGCCTTCACATCTGAGGAGTTGGAGAAACTCTACGGTCCTCCAGACAAACAGGTAAGTACACTGGGAGCATGCTGTGTGGGCTATGCCTGTGTGGAGTGGGGATGATGAAAGATGGGGGGGAGAATGAGGCGTGCATGAAACACTTCACTGCACAGGAGTTGGAGAAACTTGTGGATGGGGTCCTCCCCCAGTACATGCTACTCTACGGTCCACCAGACCAACAGGTTAGTACACAGTGAGCACGTTGGATAGGCTAGGCCTGGGTGGACAGGGCTGGGTGGGAGAGGGAAGGGGGCAGAGTTCTTACAACAGAAATGCATGGGGATGAATGGGCCACATGGACAGAGTTGGGAGGGGGCCACTCACATTGACTGTGCAGTAGGTAATGACTGTTCCTCTTTCCTTGTGCATGTCATGTAGGTCACCGCCCACCAGAAGAGGGACATTTGGCGTGCCATCGCCAAGGAAGTCCGGACCCTGGGGGCCCACCAGAGACGGGGCACCCACTGCCGTAAGAGATGGGAGGACATTCGCCGCTGCAGCAAGAAGACGGTGGAGGCTCAGCTGGGGATGGCCTCCCAACGTGGGAGGGGTGCCCGTCGCACCATGACCCCCCTGATGTTCCGGATCCTGGCGGTGGCCTACCCGGATTTGGATGGGCACTTAAGGACATCACAGCAGACACAAGGGGGTGAGTACAACCTCATTCTGTGGACTTTGCGTGCAGTGGAGGTGTCTGGGTGGGGGAGGTGGGCTGTGGGTGTCCCTAGGCCAGGGCGAGTTAGGTAGGCAAGGCCCCTCCGTAATGTAGGCCTTGTGGGACTCTACCCCAGCTCAGAACAGAGGCAAGTTGATGTATAGTTGCCCCTTTGCCATCCATGTGCACAGATTTCGACCATTGCCATGTAGGCCATATCCCAGAAATTGCATGTACAGAGGGCAGGAGCACGGCGTAATGCATGGGGCTGCTGCGTCTGTCTTGTCCGCCAACGGTAGCGGTATGCCATGCACTAAAACTCTCTTTCTTCTGTCTCCCCCCCTTTTCCTGCTCTCCCTGTCCTTTTGTACATCAGCATCATCATGCGGAGGTACAGTGGCACCGGAGCACGAGGGAGCTGCATCCCACATGGCCATGGAGGGCCACACCACAGACTCTGAATGCACGAGTGGGACGGAGGGCGAGGGGAGCTTCACGTCGGCCACAGGATCACCAACCAGCGAAACGGACTCGTCCGCCGATGTGAGCTCCCCTGTGGTGGCACCATCTGTGCGCCCCACTTCTACAGGTACAGCCGCCACCTCCCCTACCAGCACCGCCCTCCCAGCAGCCCCTCAGCGTTCGCCCCGTGCCCGCTCACCCAGGAGGGTGGGCATCACCTTCGCCCCAGGCACCTCAGGCCCTGCCCCAGTCACCCCTGCTGCCCTCAGTGAGGAGGCCATTGACCTCCTCAGGTCTCTCACTGTTGGGAAGTCTACCATTGTGAATGCCATCCAGGGTGTAGAACGAGAGTTGCAACACAGTAATGCATTCCTGGAAGGCATTCATTCTGGTCAGGCTGTCCTTCAGCGAACCCTGCAATCTCTGGTCTCAGCACTGATGGCAGCCATTGTCCCTATGTCCAGCCTCCCCCCTCCAACTTCCTCCACCCAGACCCAATCCCCTGTACCCCAGCCCATCCCAAGCACACCTTCAGACCAGCCTGCACACAAGTCAACCCCCAAAAGTAGCTCAAGCAAACATAGGCACCACACACACCACAGGCACTCACACAAGCATCACACCCATACAGACACAGCAACATCCACTGTCTCCACTGTGTCCCCCTCCTCCTCTTCTCCCTCCTCCCTCCCAGTCTTGTCTACACACACACCTGCATGCACCACATCTACAGGCACTAGGACTCGCACCAGGACACCCAGCACCACAAGCCGCTCACCTGCACTCACCACCTCCACTGGCATTTACACGTCCCCTGTGTCCTCTCCCAGTGTGTCAGTGACGCCCCTCCCAAAGTACCCAAACGCCGGCAATCACTCACCCAACATCCATCCAGACTCCTGGTGGGACCACAACTGAAATGGGATCGAAGGCAATTGGTGAGTCAGCTGTAACTCCAAAGAAGGTGGGGAAGGTCCAGAGGAAGTCTGCCCAGCCTGTTGTGAGTGTCACGGCAGAGAAGTGCGCCATTATTTCTGGCGGTCGAGACACAACCGCTAGCACTGTCGTTACTGGTCAGGAGACCACCGCCGGAGTCACAGCCCAGGAGGGCCCAAGTATCGTTAGTGGTCAGGAGACCACCGCCAGAGTCACAGCCCAGGAGGGCCCAAGTATCGTTACTGGTCAGGAGACCACTGCCGGAGTCACAGCCCTGGAGGGCCCAAGTATCGTTAGTGGTCAGGAGACCACCGTCGGAGTCACAGCCCAGGAGGGCCCAAGTATCGTTAGTGGTCAGGAGACCACCGCCGGAGTCACAGCCCAGGAGGGCCCAAGTATCGTTAGTGGTCAGGAGACCACCGCCGGAGTCACAGCCCAGGAGGGCCCAAGTCTTGTTACTGGTCAGGAGACCACCGCCGGAGTCACAGCCCAGGAGGGACCAGGATCCCACAGCCCCGCTGGGCAATGATGGAACGTCAAGCCACACACCAATGTCCAGTGTGGAGATCGTCATACCACACACCAATGTACAGTGTGGAGATCGTCATGCCACACACCAATGTCCAGTGTAGAGATCGTCATGCCACACACCAATGTCCAGTGTGGAGATCGTCATGTCACACACCAATGTCAGTATCCGAACCGCCATGGCTAAGCACCGCTGAACAGGGCAAAGACTGCCATGGGTAAGCACCGCTGAACAGGGCAAAGACCGCCATGGTGAAGACCGCTGAACAGGGCAAAGACTGCCATGGCTAAGCACCGCTGAACAGGGCAAAGACTGCCATGGTGAAGGCCGCTGAACAGGGCAAAGACCGCCATGGTGAAGACCGCTGAACAGGGCATAGACCGCCATGGTGAAGACCGCTGAACAGGGCAAAGACTGCCATGGCTAAGCGCCGCTGAACAGGGCAAAGACCGCCATGGTGAAGACCGCTGAACAGGGCAAAGACTGCCATAGTGAAGACCGCTGAACAAGGCAAACACCGTGTGGGTATGAAAAGGCCGCCACATCAGGCATCCGTATCCCATGTGCAGCTGGGACAGTGACAGGACATGAACTTTCACGGGGAGACTCATCCTGTCTGGGCACCAGTCCCACCCAGTACCAGTAGAGAACTGCAGATACTAGCGAAAATGTGGCTTTGCAGTCCCCAGGATGTAACAGTGGGCAACCCACCCACTGTAGAGACTTGTGAGACTGTGGCTTTGCACTCCCCAGGATGTAACAGAGGGCAACCCACCCACTGTAAAGACTTGTGAGACTGTGCCTTTGCACTCCCCAGGATGTAACAGTGGGCAAACCACCCACTGTAAAGACTTGTGAGACTGTGGCTTTGCACTCCCCAGGATGGCACAGTGGGCAAGCCACCCACTTGTGAGACTGTGGCTTTGCACTCCCCAGGATACATCAATGGGCATGGAGCCCCGTCGTGGATCTGGCTTCGCATTCATCTGGCTGAGGTGCCCACCCTTCCCTTCCCCCTGAGGTGCCTGTAGTGTTTCTATCTGATGCCCCGGCAGTGTTCATTCCGATTTTGGTCAGGCAGCAGAGGAGTGCCGATAACAACGGAATAGGCTGCCCACAGGCCGACAGAAAGGCCCAACCCGTCCAACAAATAATGAAGCACTAGACCGCCGTCAGTTCCAGGGTGGGAACCACCGCCACACAAAGCCAGGTGGAAAATGAACAAAATAAAAGGAAACACTCAAAGGAGGCTCACACAACACGCCGAAGCAGACATGGAGGGAGAGTTGCAAATCATACCAGTCCTGCTCCTTGCAAAATACCTCCATGGCCGAGACCGCCGACGAAGACGACGACGGTAAGTACCGCAAGCTACTAAACAAGGGAAGAAAGGGCACAGTTACATACCCACCCACTCCACCCACCCCGCAATGCACCCACAACCCCTCACAACAGCACAAGTCATACACCCCAGAGCCAGAGGTACTTACCCGACACAAGTCAAATTAAAACTGCCCAAAGTACACACATGTGCACAACACCTCCCAACAAAGAAATGAGTAACCACGGATCCAGAGTGTGCCAATAACAACACAGGCCACACAAACTTTATTAACACTCCAGGAGCAACAGAACGTCGCCATTAGGCCAATGGCCAGTCCATAGCTGAAAGGCTGATGGGCCCAAATGGCCCCAACCTGACTTCCACATGTGTGCATGGCACTCCACCATAAAGGGGCATCTACGGGGCAGCCAGGCATGTCAGGGAACAGGGGAACTGGGGGGCGGGGGTAGGGACTTACGTCTGGGGGGCTTGGGCTTACATTTGGGAGGTGGAGGGGGTTTGGTTTTTGTTTTGGAAGGTGGGGGAGCGGGCTTTGACTGGGGTGCGTCAGATGTACCTGGGCCAGCACAGGGCCTCTTGCTCACAGGGGAAGGTGCACAGGAATGTGAAGGGTGGAAAGGGGTGGAGTTAGACATGTGAGGAGTGGACAGGGCAAGGAGGTGGGCACGTTTATGGATGAGACAGGGTGGGCCTGTGGGTTTAAAAAGGTCTACACAGGATAGGAAAAGTTTCTTGGGGGCAATCGGAGTGGACCTGGAGGAAGGTGTGGAAGTGGAGGTAGAGGGAGTGGTCGTAACAGGTGTAGGTGTGCGTGACATGGATGCAGGTGACTGTACAGTATGCTGAGGTGTGGTGGATGTGTGTTGGGTGGGTGTCTGGGAAAGTTTGAGTGTCTTGCAAGGAGGGGGGTGGACATAGTGGGACACAATAGTCTGCCAGTGTAAATGAATACTGTCTGGGTGTCTGCAGGTCTGGTGAGTGTGCTGCATTTGACAGTCAATGTTGTTGTGGTGAGTGCAGGTGTGGTGTCTGGGGTGAATGACTGGATGTCTGATATTGTGGTGACTGCACAAATGGGTCCAGAAACAGTGAATGAAGGTGCAGTGCCTGTGAGTGTGCATGTAGAGGTGACAGACATGGAGGCGGGAGAGGTGGACACACTGGGGGAAGTGGATGTTGGTGTGTGTGCCTTTATATTTTGGCTGCGTGTATGCCTGTGGTGGGAAGTGTGGTGCTTGTATTTCTCTGTGTGCTTCCTGTGTGTTGAGGTGTGTGCATGGCTGTCAGAATGTGTGCTTGAGACAGATGAAGGTAGTGGGGTGCTGGAATGTGTGGAGGTGCTGGGAGGAGGGACGGAAAGACCAAGGACAGTGGTTGCCGTCAAAAAGGAGGCAAGAGCCTGAAAAGATCTCTGTAGGCCAGATATGGCACTGTGAATGCCATCCGGGTAGGCATTGGTCTGCTACACCTGTGATGCTAGCCCCTGGATGGCATTGACAATGGTTGTCTGCCCTACAGAGATGGCCCTCAGGAGGTCAATAGCCTCCTTCATGAGGGCAGCAGGGCTGACTGGGGCAGGGGATGAGGTGCCTGGGGTGAAGGAGACACCCACCCTCCTGGGTGAGCGGGCATGGGCAACTGGGTGGGGAGCAACTGGGAGGGCGGTGATGGTATGGGGGGTACATAACTGGTTCACAAATACTCCTACCCAGCAAATATACTACCATCCAGCACCAACAGCTATACTAATGGCTATTCCCCTGATTATTGGCCACAACCCTGGAATACATCCATCTCCAACATCACAGAGGGACCTGAAGAACTGCAGACCTGTCTCTTATCATCTAACTGCCCATGGAGGCCACTATGCCAAATTACATCTGTCAGACTCCATGCCACTATACAGCATACCTACAGCACCCTCAGACATCCATCAAGGTGGTATACAATGGTCTCTGTGCTCACCCCCTTGTGTCTGCTGTGCAGCCTTCAAACGTCCATCCAAGTCTGGATACGCCACTGCCAGAATGCGGCGCATTGGGGGGTCAGTGCCTGAAGGGCACCCTTTCCTCATTGGGAGGACTTCCCCAGTTGGGCCTCGCAGGTCCTCTTGGCCCAGAGCCGCAGGTCCTCCCACAGCTTCCTGCAGTGGGTGCTCTGCCGGTTGTAGACCCCCAGGGTCCGCACCTCCCTGGTGATGGCCTTCCATAGTCCCCTCTTCTGATGGGCGCTGACCTGTAGGGGACACACAGAAAAGTGACACATGTGTCAGACAATGCCCATTTGATACAGCTGGCTATACATCCCCTATGGGACGGACATTTAAAACAACATAACAGCACCTCACACACGCAGTATTTCATGCATTCCATGGCTGTACAGTGTCAAATTGTGCACACTTGTTTACAGCCATCTACCACCATTTCACACATCCATGCACCCCAATCCGCCTACTCACCTGTACCTCTGGTCGACCATAGAGCTTGGCGTACAGGGGTAGGTCCCTGTCCACCAGCTTCTCCAGTTCCTCAGTGGTGAAGGCCAGGGCCCTTTCCCCTGCCACTCGTGCCATTTCCAGGACCAGGGTCACGACACAGCAGCACACTTAGGTGGTCATTCTGACCTTGGCGGGCGGCGGAGGCCGCCCGCCAAAGTCCCGCCGTCAGGTTACCGTTCCGCGGTCGAAAGACCGCGGCGGTAATTCTGACTTTCCCGCTGGGCTGGCGGGCGGTCGCCTTCAGACCGCCAGCCAGCCCAGCGGGAAAGAGGCTTCCACGATGAAGCCGGCTCGGAATCGAGCCGGCGGAGTGGAAGCTGTGCGACGGGTGCAGTTGCACCCGTCGCGTATTTCACTGTCTGCGCAGCAGACAGTGAAATACATGTAGGGGCCCTCTTACGGGGGCCCCTGCAATGCCCATGCCAGTGGCATGGGCACTGCAGGGGCCCCCAGGGGCCCCGCGACCCCCCCCTACCGCCATCCGGATCTCGGCGGTCCGACCGCCGGGATCTGGATGGCGGTAGGGGGGGTCGGAATCCCCGCGGCGGTGCAGCAAGCTGCGCCGCCGCGGAGGATTCAATGGGGCCGCGGTACACTGGCGGGACCCCGCCAGTGGTGCCGGTCTGACCGCGGCTTTACCGCCGCGGTCGGAATCCCCATTGGAGCACCGCCGGCCTGTCGGCGGTGCTCCCGCGGTCCTCCGCCCTGGCGGTCAAAGACCGCCAGGGTCAGAATGACCACCTTAGTGAGTACTTGCATGCATGTAATCCGGGAGTCAAGTGAAGTTGGGGTGATGAGATAGCGTACGCTCCGCGGTGGTGTACACCGTCACCACCAGCGGCGATAATGAAAGGCCCATATTTCCCATTGACAACCATGTTAACCAATGAATGGGTGCACGGCGGTAAACACCGCCTTACGCCATTACGACAACCGCTAGCAGTATGAGGTCACTTCCACTGCTACATATCTGAATTACTGAGGGTAGACATTTTGCACACTAGTGCGCAGTTATTAATTTCTCATTGGCCCCATGCAGGCCCTATGGACCCCATTCCTTAAATGCATGGACAAAAAAATATTTACTCACCACAACAGTCCAGATGTATCAGTGAGGACATGTCACTCCAGTTTAACATCCTACAATGCATATATGTCATCGACTTGTTTGCCAGCAGTGATGAATAATCAACATGTTGGGAAGATGAATATGTGTTCCTCACATGTGTTCTCCACTCCTCCTAGGTACAGACAAATGTGGCGAGGGAGTGCCCCATCAGTGTACAGACCACTTGTTGATTTGGAGACCATGGTGGGACGTCACATCACTATCTATTACAGACTCACTCGTGCTACTATTCATGAACTTTGTGCATTACTGGATCCAGCACTGAGACCAGCTAATCGTAATCAGCATGCCATCCCTACTGAAGAGCAAGTGCTCTCTGCACTCCATTTCCTGGCCACGGGCTCATTTCAGGTGACAGTGGGCATGGGTGCAGGTTTCTCACAGCCAATGTTCTGCCTCATACTGTCCAGATTCCTGAATGCATTTGTATAACACCTGCAGTGATATGTGAGGTTTCCCCAAAGTGCTGAACTCCCTGCCATCAAGTCAGAATTTTATGCCTTTGCCAACATCCCTCATGTAATTGGTGCCATCGATGGCACCCACATAGCTCTCATCCCCCCAAGAGTAAGTGAACAGGTGTTCAGAAACAGGAAGAACTTTCACTCTATGAGCATTCAATTGGTGTGTACTGATGACCAGTACATCTCACATGTGAATGCCATGTTCCTGGGATCAGTCCATGATTCCTTTGTGCTGATGAACAGCAGTGTGCCACACATGATGGAACCACTACTAGGGGACAGAGGATGGATCATAGATAAGTGTGTCTGACACATTTTCTACACATATCTGACAGTCAGCCTGTCTGCAACTGAGGGTTGTTAGTTACAGTCCTGTTTTGCCCACTTTTTGGAGGTGACGCTGGGTACCCTGACACCAGTGAGGAATCCTAGAACAGATGCAGAGAGGAATTACAATGAGGCTCATGGACGTACTAGGAGGGAGATAGAACGCACTATAGGTCTCCTGAAGGCTAGATTCTATTGCCTCCATATTTCTGGGGGATCCCTGGCCTATGGCCCTGAAAAAGTCTGTTGAATAGTGGTGGCCTGCTGCATGCTGCACAACATGGCTGTGAGGAAATCTATTCCCCTCTTGGAGGAGGAGGGTGCTGTATATCCAGACCAGCTTCCTCTAAGAGGGGATCAGAGTGATGGTGATGAGGAAGAGGGGGAAGATGTACACTCCAGGAACCAACCGATCCAACTATACTTCCAGTGACTATGATGTACTATTTGCTGCTGTTGTTTTCTGTGCTGCATACTGTCTGTTTGACTTATCCTCTATGTGGGTATTCGGTCAATAGACATTTTCACTGTAACAAGGTTTGCATGTGACATGTGACATGATGAAAAACTTGTTAGACATTTCTGTTGACACCACCCCATGTTGTACTTGGGGTGTGTTAGAAATGGGGTCTTTGGTTGGCAGTCAGGTTACCCCCTGTCCAAGCAAGGACCCTCACTCTAGTCAGGGTAAGTCACACACAATCCAAATTATCCTGTGCCCACCCTCTGGTAGATTGGCACTAAGCAGTCAGGCTTAACTTAGAAGGCAATGTGTAAAGTATTTGTGCAATAAATCATACAATAACACAATATAGCACCACAAAAATACACCACATAGTGTTTAGAAAAATATATAATATTCATCTGGATATTTGCAGGTCAAAACGATAAAAGATGCAATAAGAAATTGTAAAGATATCACTGGAAAGTGATATAAAGGGGGTTATTCCAACTTTGGAGGAAGTGGTAATCCGTCCCAAAAGTGACGGTAAAGTGACGGATATACCACCAGCCGTATTACGAGTCCATTATATCCTATGGAACTCGTAATACGGCCGGTGGTAAATCCGTCACATTTGGGACGGATTACCACCTCCTCCAAAGTTGGAATAACCCCCAAAGTGTCTTAAGTCTTTCAAAAGCAAACAAAGGCCCTGATTCTGACTATGGCGGGCGGCGGAGGCTGCCCGCCATAGTCCCGCCGACAAATGACCGCACCGCGGTCAAAAGACCGCGGCGGCCATTCTTACATTTCCGCTGGGCCGGCGGGCGCTCTCCAAAAGAGCGCCCGCCGGCCCAGCGGAAATGCCCCTGCAACGAGGATGCCGGCTCCGAATGGAGCCAGCGGAGTTGCAGGGGTGCGACGGGTGCAGTGGCACTCGTCGCGTATTTCAGTGTCTGCATGGCAGACACTGAAATACTTTGTGGGGCCCTCTTACGGGGGCCCCTGCAGTGCCCATGCCATGGGCATGGGCACTGCAGGGGCCCCCAGGGGCCCCGCGGCACCCCCTACCGCCATCCTGTTCCTGGCGGGTCTCCGGTAGGGGGTGTCAGAATCCCCATGGCGGCGGAGCGCGCTCCGCCGCCATGGGGGATTCTGCAGGGCGGCGGGAAACCGGCGGGAGACCGCCGGTTTCCCGCATCTGACCGCGGCCGAACCGCCGCGGTCAGAATGCCCTGCGGGGCACCGCCGGTCTGTCGGCGGTGCTCCCGCCGACCCTGGCCCCGGCGGTCTCAGACCGCCGGGGTCAGAATGACCCCCAAAGTCTATTTCAAGCACAAAGTACCTGGTTGGAGTGCAAAATCTCCGCAATGGGCCGCAGAGGAGGAGATGCGTGGAAAAATGGTGTGTGCGTCGGTTTCGTCCCTTCACACACAGACTTGCATCGTTATTTTCCACGCGGGGAAGACGTTGCATCGATTTCTGGTGCGCAGACGGGTCTCCTCTTCGGGTTGTGGGATTTTCAGACACCCGGGGTCTGTGCGTGGAATCCTGGGCTTGTTGACTGGCGACGCGTCGTTCCAGTGGGCGATGCATGGAATTTTCTCCCTCACAGCAGGCGCTGCGTCGATTTCCCCTCTGGAAGTCGGGCAGCGTTGTCCAGGCAGGCCGTGCGTCGAAGTTCCGGTCGCATCGCAGGCACCGCATCGATCTTTTCTTCACGAAGTCGAGCGGCGTCTTTCCGGTTCGGCATGCAGTGAATTTTTTACCGCGGATCAAGCTGTGCGTCGAATTTTTCGCCGCACAAGGAGTCCAGTTGCAAGAGAGAAGTCTTTTTGGTCCTGAGACTTCATGGAACAGGAGGCAAGCTCTATCCAAGCCCTTGGAGAGCACTTCTGCAGCAAAGCAAGAGAACAGCAAGACAGCAGGACAACAGCAAGGCAACAGCCCTTTGTAGAAAGCAGTCAGGTGAGTCCTTTAGGCAGCCAGGCAGTTCTTCTTGTCAGGGTGCAGGTTCTGGTTCAGGTTGTAGGGCAGAGGCTCTGTTTTATACCCAAATGTGCCTTTGAAGTGGGGGAGAGTTCAAAGAGTGGCTTAGAAGTGCACCAGGTCCCCTTTCAATTCAATCCTGTCTGCCAGGGTCCCAGTAGGGGGTGTGGCAGTCCTTTGTGTGAGAGCAGGCCCTCCACCCTCCCAGCCCAGGAAGACCCATTCAAAATGCAGATGTATGCAAGTGAGACTGAGTACCCTGTGTTGGGGGTGTGTCTGTGTGAATGCACAAGGAGCTGTCAACTAAACCCAGCCAGACGTGGATTCTAAGGCACAGAAAGATTTAAGTGCAGAGAAATGCTCACTTTCTAAAAGTGGCATTTCTAAAATGGTAATGTTAAATCCAACTTCACCAGTCAGCAGGATTTTGTATTACCATTCTGGCCATACAAAATATGACCTTCCTACTCCTTTCAGATCAGCAGCTACCACTTCAACAATGTATGAGGGCAGCCCCAATGCTGGCCTATGAAGGGAGCAGGCCTCACAGTAGTGTAAAAACGAATTTAGGAGTTTTTTCACTACCAGGACATGTAAACTACACAGGTATATGTCCTGCCTTTTACTCACACAGCACCCTGCTCTAGGGGTTACCTAGGGCACACCTTAGGGGTGACTTATTGTAGAAAAAGGGGAGTTTTAGGCTTGGCAAGTACTTTTAAATGCCAAGTCGAAGTGACAGTGAAACTGCACACACAGGCCTTGCAATGGCAGGCCTGAGACAAGGTTGAGGAGCTACTTAAGTGGGTGGCACAGCCAGTGCTGCAGGCCCACTAGTAGCATTTACAGGCCCTGGGCACATATAGTGCACTCTACTAGGGACTTATAAGTAAATTAAATAGTCCAATTTGGTGTGATCCAAGGTTACCATGTTTAAAGGGAGAGAGCATATGTACTTTAGCACTGGTTAGCAGTGGTAAAGTGCGCAGAGTCTAAAAACCAGCAAAAACAGTATCCAAAAAGTGGAAGGAGGCAGGCAAAAAGTTAGGGGTGACCACCCTAAGGCTGTCAGGTCTAACAGGGTGCCATTCCTGCAATAAAGGTATGATTATATGATTACAATGACAATTGCATGCACAGTTCGATTTGATTCAACATACTGACAGGGGACATTGACATTGGTGTACATGTGTATTATTAGGTGTCAGGGATGCCAGGGTGTTCTTTACAGTGATGGGAGTGGGCTGCTGGTGGATGTCCATACTGGCTACATGGTCTCAGTGACTGTTGGCAGTGGTAATATGTCCATCTGTATTTTACATGTTGTTGAGTTATTGCACGGTGGGTGTGGCGGTTGAGTGGCACACTTGGCGGACAGTTCGTGTCAGAGTCACTTCTTTGAGGGTGCCTTGGTCTTGGCAAGTGTTCCTGTGCCATATCTGGACCTGAGGGACCGTTTGGGTGCCTGGTGTTGGCCTGTACGGGTGGATGTGCTGGTCTCTTGTGTGTCCTTAGATTGTAGCACCAGTCCAGCTGCTGCTGCTGCTGTTGATGGCTGGTCTGTATCTTGGTCTGGGGTAGGGGATTCCAGGTCTGTGGGGGTCTCAGGCTGGGCTGGGAAGTGGTGCAGCAGCGCCCCCGCAATAGTGGCCATGGTCGCATTGAGCTGTTTCCACTGCTCCATGGCCTCCTGGTGGTATGCTATCTGCAGCCTTTGATTCTGCTCCAGGGTGGCCATGATCTGGCCAATCCTGTCCTGGGAATGGTGGTATGCTCCCAGGACCTCAGAGATGACCTCCTGGGCTGCAGCATCCATCCTTTGGCCTCCCCTCTGGGACACTGATGCCCTCCCACTGGGCCTAGCCCCCTGTGCCTGTGTCCCCTGCAAAGGTCTGGCGGTGCCACTTGTACTGGGGCCATTGTCTTCCTACCTGTTGGTAGGTGGTGACTGTGACCTCTGTCTTTGTGTTCCACCAGTCTGTGGCCTGGATACACAGGTGTGGGGCTGGTTGCCCGGAGCTGATGTTGGTGGCTGGGTGGTAGGAGTGTCAGTGGAGTCCTGGATGGGGCTGCTGGATGGTGACAGGCCAGGACTGTGTGAAGAGCCAGGGTATTTCTCACTGTCCAGAGTTCCCTCTCCAGTGTCCTGAGTGGTGCCTCTGTCTCCATGTGGACCACTGCCACTCCTTGTCCTGTCCTTCAGGGTGGCATGGGTATTGGTGCCTGTTGGGGTGAATGGAAGTGTATGTTACAATTGCAAAATCGGATGGGGTGCACAGGGCAGGCATATTTTTTGCAGGGCTTCCACTGGTGTTGCAGGGTGCTTTTGTGAGGTTGCCATTGCATTTTGTTTGGGATGTGGAGGTGCATTGTGGGTGGAGTAGTGCCATTGTGATGTCTTCCAGGGGTAGATGGCTGTGCACAGGGGGAGGGATGTGGGCCTGTTGGTGGGTTTGTGGGCATGCAGGGTGACTGGATTTAGTGACTGTGGCCTTGGTGGGGTAGTGGTACTGGTGGTAGTTGGAGGGGTGGGGCGGTGCATGCATTCAAGGTGTGGTTGATATGAGGTAATTGTGGATGACTTACCCGAGTCCATTCCTTCAGTGAGTCCAGTGAGGCCCTCAGGGTGCAGGATGGCCAGTACCTTTTACTCCCAGTCAGTGTAAACGGGGGTGTTGGTGGAGGTCCTCCCCCAGTCTTCTGTACTGCAATGTTGTGTCTGGATGCCATGGACCTCACCTTCCCGCTCAGGTCGTTCATCTTTTGCGGATGTTGTCCGTCATGTGTGAATGGTTTCCCACTCCGTTGACCTTGTTGACAATGGTCTGCCATAACTCCAGTTTCCTGACGATGAGTGTGTGCTGGACCTGTGCCACGAAGATTTGTTGCTCGACCTTGAGTATCTCGCCCACCAGGGTCCTTAGCTCCCTTTCGGTGAAGCGTGGGTGCTTGGGGGGTGCCATGGTGTGTGTTGTGGGTGGTGTGTTGTGTGGATATTGGTTAGGGTGCTGTTGTGTGGTTGGGAGTGTGAGTCGTGTGATGTGGCGTTCAGTGTCTGCCTGTAGTGTTGTCCATTTGGCTTCTCCTATTGGCGATGAAAAGGATTGTAGGGTGTGTCTGTGATTGTTTTATAGTGTTGTGGAAGTGTGTCAGGTGTGTGGGTTTCCAACTTGCCAATGTGTGCATTTCTTACTGTTCCACTTGCTGGCTGTGGCGGTCTGTACCGCAAATGGTCGTTCGACATCCACTGACCGCCACAGTGATTTGTGCATCATTATTTGGAAGGGGGATTTGTGTGCTCTGTGGTGGGGGGAATGTGCATATTTTTCACCGACAAGGCCTTGGTGGTGACTGGTGGTAGGAATATTTTTGGCGGATCCTGGTTTTTGCATCTTTATATGGCAGGTTTCTTTTCACTGCCAATGGCGGGATTCTGTTCGCCGTCGCCACGGTGGGAGACGGTGTTTACCGCCATGTTCATAATAACTCCCTAAGTCTCTAATTTCTTTACTATTATTAGGAATATACAAGCAGCAATGCCTAGAATTAATCATTCTACAAACTCCACCATCCTTCGCTAAATGAATGTCTAAAGCAAGGTGATTCTGAAGAGTCATAGCTCTTTCAGCAGCTAATTCAGTATCTATCAGGAGTATGGCTCCTGAATATTTTTCAGTATGTTATCCACAATAGTAGAAAACTTTAGAACCTTTATTGAATTCAGAACAACTCCTACTGAAGGAATCATTGCTCCAAGTATATCTCCCACTATACCAGAAGGCGACTTCCTCCTCTGTCTCATATGATGTAATTCAGTCAGTTTCGGAAACTTCTTTCAATCATTCATTTGAAACATCTTCGGGAAAACCATTCCCAAATAACATGTCCCATACCATCCTCTTGGAAGACAGTAATATGCATTAGGACCACAGATGTAATAAATCCCAAGAATTGCTGGGTCCTGTCCATTCAACGTAAACGTCCATTTACTCTGAAACAAAAACACATGTTTACATTCACTCATTCCCACAAACAAAGTATCAGCGTGTGATTTTGGCACATATATGCAAAGTTTCCCTACATGTTATGCATCTGGAGCTAATTTCCCTTGTGTTTTAATTGCACTATAATCACAATCTTCCTGTAAGTCCTTTTCTCTGAGCCTTTTCCTAACTTCTCCTTCAATGCCTTTCTCCTGTCATCTGTGTGATCCAAGAAGCGGTTCTCTAAAGGTGTAAGCAAGCATGTTAAATTATTGCGGTATGAGTAAGGTGTGCAAAATGTCAATGTAGGTTCAAAGAAACCTCTAACTATTACTATGTCATTATCCCTAGCTACTGTACTCCACTACCTAATTATAGGGACAAACGAAAACACAACATCATAATTTGAATAAAAGTATTGGATGTACTCCTGGTTATAAAATCTTGTTAGTAGCAGACTACAACTTATTCCATAAGTTAGAGGCAGACTTTGGTACGTTACTCCTTCTTCAACTGATAAAGGAATCTGTGAACACACATATCAATTCCTCGTCTCCATCATCTCAACATACTCACTCAGCAAGTGATAGAAGATATTAGAAGAAAGTTCTCCTTGTGCATTAGTGCCCTCATGCAAATACTTCTCATCTAATCTATACGTCTATATTGCCATTAGTACAGTATTTGCCTCAAAAGCAGACATATAGTTGGCTTCACTCTTATCAAGAACAGACATACCCACAATCAATACCACAAACAATATCCCACACATAATCGCCAAACCCATACTCATATATTTACCGCACCTAGTATTCCTACCCTGCTGGCTAATGTTACTCATGATCTGTAAAGAATCAGAAAGCAGAAGAAAATGTTGAAAAACTGCATCAAAATCAAAACAAAGGGGGTCATTCTGACCTCGGCGGTAAAAGCCGCTTACCGCCGGTCAGAAGGCCGCCACAATACCGCCGCGGCCGCGGTCAGCTGCCACGGACATTCTGACCTACAACTGCAAAACCTCCAAAAATCCGCCCTCCACTGCAGTCCGCCACATCAGCGGCCAGCGGTAAACTGGAGAAGACCAAACCTCCACCGCCACGCCAACAGAATTACGCCCATCCCATTATGACCCGCAAATCCACGCGGCGGTCATTCAACCGCGGTATTCCATTGGCGGTACACACCGCTGCGGTCAAAATACACACACCTTTACAAACCCCTACCACATTGGACGATTTGAAAGGCACACACCTGAAACACATACACACACCACTCCCACACATCCAATACCATATAAAACACACACCCACATCACCCAAAAACCCCTACCAACAAAACCAGAGACGAAGGAGAGAGAGACACATCAGAGAATAGATAGCCAGACACACAGAGGCACACCACAACATCACACACACCACATAGAAGCACAAAGCACCACACACCAACACACACATCATCACATACACCACCCCACACCTCATACACACCACCCCATGGCACCACAAAGGCACCCACGCTTTTCGGACCAAGAACTCCGGGTCATGGTGGAGGAAATCATAAGAGTGGAACCCCAGCTCTTCGGCTCACAGGTTCAGGACACCACCATAGCAAGGAAGGTGGAGCTCTGGCAGCGGATCGTGGACAGGGTCAACGCGGTGGGACAGCATCCCAGAAATCGAGAGGACATCCGCAAACAATGGAACGACCTACGGGGGAAGGTGCGCTCGATGGTCTCGCGACACAACATTGCAGTGCAGAAGACTGGCGGGGGACCCCCACCCACTCCACCCGAATTCACAACATGGGAGCAAGAGGTACTAAAAATCCTGCATCCTGATGGCCTCGCTGGAGTACACAGAGGAATGGACTCTGGTAAGTACAAGGCCAACCACTTCACCCCCCCCCCAGCATGCTAACCCCCACCCTCACCCCCAACCCCCCAGCACACATCCTCCCTGAGAATGTCTCTCCAGCACAACCCACCCAACACCAACCCCTGCATGCCATCCCCAAACTATGGACACCCATCACCTAAGCATGACCACTGCACATACCCATCCCCCCCCCACAAAACACCCTCACAACACCTCCCCCAAGGGAATGCCAGCACTGGGGGACAAGGGCACCCATAAAACGCAAGCTAATGCACACACAGAAACAATAACCATACCCTCTTACCCCATGCAGGACCCGAACGACAACACACCGGTCAGGAGGGACCAGAAATGTCCATCCCACCCCCGGAACAGGCCCCTAGTGATGACAGCAGCTCTGTCGACCTGGACCCTGATGACCAGCCCGGACCATCGGGGACCTCTGGGCAGTCGGTTCCCCTCACCCAGACACAGGCCACTGCAGACCCAACCCCCTCTGGGAACAACAGCACAGCTCCCACCCAGCGGGCCCATGCCTCTGTCTCTATGACAGGTCAAGCAGCGGTGTGTCTACCACTACAGGGCCCTCAGGGTAACCCACCAACCCAACCCAACAACAACAGGGACCTGGGGGGAGTGGGCACACCGTCCAGGGGACAGAGGCCCAGGGAAACAGGGCAACTCGGAGGGCTGCTGTGCGACAGGGGGGGGAGGAGAGGCCCAGGGAACCCACTCTCCAAGAGGCCCTCGCCACCATCATGGCAGCCTACCACCACTCACAAGAGACAATGGCGACGGTACTGGCCAGGTTCCAGGAGATCCAGGCACAGCAGGAGCAACGCTACATGGGGTTCAGCGACCAACTCACCAACATCTCAACCGCTATGGGGAGCATAGTCCAGGCCCTGAACCGTATAGAGGACACGTTTCGGGACCATGTGGCATCACACAGGGCCCCTGTCACTAGCCAGGAACAGGAACAGCCTACCACCTCCGCCGGCGCTAGTGGACAGGAGGCCCCACCACAACGACAGCCCACCAGAACCCCACCTCCTGCTGAACAACAACCACCCCGCAAAAGGAGCCTGAGATCAAAAAAACCGACAGAGTAGGATGTCAAGACCCCCGCCAGCATCACATACCCCCTGAAGTCCTCCCACTGTTCAACATTGCCACCCTGTCAAACCTTAAACTGCCCCTGCTCCATCCTGCCACAGGCATATGGACAATGCACCTGTGAGACTGAGAACTGGACTCTGCCATGGACATTACTCCACCCCCTCCCATCACTGTTTCACTATCATGTACCAATATCTATGCACTAATAATAAATCACACATTGCACTGAAATCAATCAGGACTCAGCCTGTCTTATTTACAAATGTATGACACATTACATATCAATTACGTATTTTTAACATTGTGAATTACACATACCGAGGTAACTTAGCATTAGTCCATGGGCCAACCAAGCCGAGGTCACACAGTGGCTCATACAGCACAGAAAAGGGAAGGGAAAATCAAACATCATGTTTATAGTTCTGGGGGGAAATCGACAAAGTTGAGATGCAGGAGGCTTTCAGGAAATGTAAAATGGCATGGGTGATTATTACCTGTGTGCTACTGGAAATTCTGTTCTATTACTCTGTCCCTGTTGTCTGTGTCGTCCTCTGAGTCTTCCTCCTCTTCACTCTCCGCAGGCTCCACAGCTGCTTCAACACCACCATCTGCACCATCCTCCTGCAGGAAAGGAACCTGACGTCGCAATGCCAGATTGTGAAGCATACAGCAGGCCACGATGATATGGCACACCTTCTTTGGTGAGTACATCAGGGATCCCCCTGTCATATGCAGGCACCTAAACCTGGCCTTCAGGAGGCCAAAGGTCCTTTCGATGATCCTCCTAGTTCGCCCATGGGCCTCATTGTACCGTTCCTCTGCCCTGGTCCGGGGATTCCTCACTGGGGTCAGTAGCCAAGGCAGGTTGGGGTAACCAGAGTCACCTATTAGCCACACACGTTGTCTCTGTAGCTGCTCCATCACATAGGGGATGCTGCTATTTCGCATAACATACGCGTCATGCACTGACCCTGGGAACTTGGCATTTACATGGGAGATGTACTGGTCAGCCAAACAGACCACCTGGACATTCATCGAATGATAACTTTTTCTGTTTCTGTACACCTGCTCATCGTCTTTTGGGGGTACCAAAGCCACATGGGTCCCATCAATGGCACCAATGATGTTGGGGATATGTCCAAGGGCATAGAAATCACCCTTCACTGTAGGCAAGTCACCCTCCTCTGGGAAAATTATGTAGCTCCGCATGAGTTTCATCAGGGCAGACAACACTCTGCTCAAAATCTTTGAAAACATAGGCTGAGACATTCCAGATGACATGGCCACTGTTGTCTGGAATGACCCACTTGCCAAAAAATGGAGGACTGACAAAACCTGCACCAGAGGGGGAATCCCTGTGGGTTGGCGGATGGGGGACATCAGGGCTGGCTCCAGCTGGGCACACAGTTCATGGATAGTGGCACGGTCAAGTCTGTATCGAAGTATTATATGGCGTTCTTCCATTGTCGACAGGTCCACCAGCGGTCGGTACACGCGAGGATTCGTCCTTCTCCTCGCAAGTCCCAGCGGACGGTGCCTAGGAAGGACAACATGGAGCACAGAGTCAGGCAAACCACAGGTACGTACAGACAGCTTGCACAGTTAAAGAATGGCAATGGGTTGAAAGGCGTGTATGTGTGGCAATGCAAGGCCTAGGCCTGTGTGTCGCAGTCAAAATTAAGCCATGTAGGCCCTTGAAATGGCGGCTGCCTGACCTGTGAAGTGGGACAATGGGATGTGAGGTCAATGCGCTGGCGGGGCACACCGTGGCGGTAGGCGGTCAAAGACCGCGGCGCAAAGCCGCATTGGTTAACATTGAACCCTATGGGTTTCAGGAGCCAATGACGATGTGCGCCGGCGGTCACGGTGCGCACCGCCGCGGTACGCACCGCCGCGGGCGTGACCGCCATTTCCTAGCTGATTGATCACTCGAGACCTGATCATCCACAGGAGAGGACCTATACTGCAAGTGCTGCTGTGACCTCGGTCTGGAAGTGACAATGGCTGCTGCGACTGGGGAAAGGGCCCCTGCCTTCACGTCTGAAGAGTTGGAGAAGCTCGTGGATGGGGTCCTCCCCCAGTATGCGCTACTCTACGGTCCTCCAGACCAACAAGTGAGTACACCGGGTGCACATGGAATGGGCTATGCCTGTGTGGATTGGGGTGGATGTAAGTTGGTGGGGTGGGGGGCGAATGAGGAGTGCAACGCACGACAGATGAGAGCATGTGCCATATGGCAAAGTTGGTGGGGGGGGGGCAATCACATCTAACATGCAGGTCATTGATGATTTCCTCCTTTCCACCCTGTACATGTCAAATAGGTCAGCGCCCATCAGAAGATCGAGATTTGGCGTGCCATCGCCAAGGAAGTCCGGAACTTGGGGGTCCACAACAGACGGGGCACCCACTGCCGCAAGAGGTGGGAGGACATCCGCCGCGGAACAAGGAAGACCACAGAAACACTGCTGGGGATGGCCTCCCAACCTAGGAGGGGTGCCAGTCGCACCATGACCCCCCTGATGTCCCGGATCCTGGCGGTGGCCTACCCTGAATTGGATGGGCGCTTTAAGACATCACAGCAGACACAAGGGGGTGAGTATCAGCACATTCTCCTATCTTTCTGCGCAGTGGAGGCGTCTGGGTGGGGGAGGAGGGCTGTGGGTGACATTAGGCCAGGGCGCTTTCTGTAGTGTAGTCCTCTCCCTTAGGCATGGCCCTGTGCCCCCGGCCCCCACCTCTGTAGGGTGACAAGTACAGCCATTGATGGTCCAGCATCACTCATGTGCGCGTTTGATGTCTCTTGGCCTGTCGTCCTAGTCAGTAGTACTGAGTAGTGTACCCCGAATGCGCGGCTTAGTGCATGAGGCTCCTGTGTCTGTCCTCTCCGCCAACGGTGTTGACATTGCATGCACTCAACCTGGTCTTCTTTTTTCTCCCCCCACACTTTCTCTTCATCTTCTTGTGCATGTGTGCATTAGCATCATCAGGCAGAGGAGATTTGGCATCGGAGCACGAGGGAGCTGCAGGACACAAGGCCCCGGTGGGCCCAGGAACAGACACCGAGGGCACCAGTGATCCGGAGGGCGAGGGGAGCACCACGACGGGGACCGCTGGTGAGAGCAGCGACAGCGAAACGTCCTCGGATGGGAGCTCCCTAGCAGTGGCGACAACATCCGGGCCCCCCGCCTCTACAGGTACAGCCGCCACCCAGCGCACCAGCACCGCCCTCCCAGCAGCCCCTCAGCCTACGCTCCGTGCCCGCTCGCCCAGGAAGGCGCGCGTCTCCTTCGCCCCAGGCACCTCAGCCCCTGCCCCTGTTGCCCCTGCTGCCCTCAGTGCGGAGCTCATTGACCTGGTGAGGACGCTCATTGTTGGGCAGACGACCCTTTTGAATGCCATCCAGGGTGTGCAAAGGGAGGTGCAACAGAGCAATGCGTACCTGGAGGGCATTCATTCGGGTCAGGCTGCCCATCAACGAGCGTTCACTGCTCTGGCCTCAGCACTGACGGCAGCCATTGTCCCTGTTTCCAGCCTACCTCTTCTTACTGCCTCCAGCCTGTCTCTGTCTCCTGTTCCTCAGCCTATCCCATCCACACCATCAGACCAGCCTGCACACACCTCAACACCCAAGAGCAGCTCATCCAGACACAAGCACCACAGATCCCACAAACACTCACCCAAGCAACACCCAGATGCAGACATTCCAGCAGTCACAACCACCTCTGTGTCCCCCTCCTCCTCGTCTCCCTCCTCCCTCCCTGTGATGTCTACACTCACACCTGCATGCACACCAACATCAGCCAGTGCTTCCATCACCACCTCACCCTCCAGTACAGTCCACACTCGTGCAGTCACCACCCCCACTGCCATTTACACGTCCCCTGTGTCCTCTCCCACTGTGTCTGTCACCCCCTCTTCCAAGACACACAAACGCAGGCAGACACCCACCCAACAGCCATCCACCTCACGTCAGCCTACAGCACCAGCACCTTCACCCAATGACAGCACACCTGACTCTCCTACAACCACATCCTCTTCCTCCACTCCCATCAATACTTCTCCTACCCTTTACCTTGGACCTAAAAAGCTTTTCCTGGCTAATCTTGACCTCTTTCCCTCCGATGAGCTCCCCCCTCCATCTGCAAAGAGTCCCAAGAGCAAAGCAGCCACCACCAGCCCAGCTTCGAGTGTCACTGTTGTGCATGGGTTCTGGAGTCCACCCTTTGCCAGCAGTGACACATCGATCAGCAGCAAGGACACGTCCAGCCCCCCCCCCCCGGCAAGAGGACCCACAAAAACAAGGGCCGCCGTGCGAGGACTGACAGGGCTGCCCCCAAGGAGCAATGTGCGGCCACTTCACCAGCAACACCATCTAGGGGAGGCAAGGGCCCGAGAGCCCCATCAAAGGAGCGGAAGGGCAGCAGGAGCGCGGAGAAGGTGGACCCCACATGTCACATCCCAGCTGGGAAGGAGGACACTAAAGAGGCCAGGAGTCCGTCCCCGAAGGGTCCAGAAACGTCACGGTCCGAGGGCAACTGAGCAGGGAGTCGAGGCCAGGTCTGGCTCCCTTGACCTGCTGGATGAGCACCGCTGAACAGGGCCCGCCGTGCAGAAGAGCACCGCTGAACAGGGCCCGCCGTGGAGAAGAGCACCGCTGAACAGGGCCCGCCGTGGAGAAGAGCACCGCTGAACAGGGCCCGCCGTGGAGAAGAGCACCGCTGAACAGGGCCCGCCGTGCAGAAGAGCACCGCTGAACAGGGCCCGCCGTGGAGAAGAGCACCGCTGAACAGGGCCCGCGGTGCAGAAGAGCACCGCTGAACAGGGCCCGCCGTGGAGAAGAGCACCGCTGAACAGGGCCCGCGGTGCAGAAGAGCACCGCTGAACAGGGCCCGCCGTGAAGATAGGCACCGCTGAACAGGACCCGCCGTGCAGAAGAGCACCGCTGAAGAGGGCCCGCCGTGCAGAAGAGCACTGCTGAAGAGGGCCCCGCCGTGAAGATAGGCACCGCTGAAGAGGGCCCCGCCCTGAAGATAGGCACCGCTGAAGAGGGCCCCGCCATCTCAAGGACCGCTCCGCTGGGCCCTTCATCTCAAGCAGCGCTCCGCTGGGCACCGCCGTCTCAAGCACCGCTCCGCTGGGCCCTTCATCTCAAGCACCGCTCCGCTGGGCCCTTCATCCCAAGCACCGCTCCGCTGGGCCCTTCATCTCAAGCACCGCTCCGCTGGGCCCGTCTTCTCAAGCCCTGCTCCGCTGGGCCCTTCATCTCAAGCACCACTCCGCTGGGCACCGCCGTCTCAAGCACCGCTCCGCTGGGCCCTTCTTCTCAAGCACCGCTCCGCTGGGCCCTTCATCTCAAGCACCGCTCCGCTGGGCACCGCTGTCTCAAGCACCGCTCCGCTGGGCCCTTCATCTCAAGCACCGCTCCGCTGGGCACTGCCGTCTCAAGCACCGCTCCGCTGGGCCCTTCATCTCAAGCACCGCTCCGCTGGGCACCGCCGTCTCAAGCACCGCTCCGCTGGGCCCTTCATCTCAAGCACCGCTCTGCTGGGCCCTTCATCTCAAGCACCGCTCCGCTGGGCACCGCCGTCTCAAGCACCGCTCCGCTGGGCCCTTCATCTCAAGCACCGCTCCGCTGGGCACCGCCGTCTCAAGCACCGCTCCGCTGGGCCCTTCATCTCAAGCACCGCTCCGCTGGGCACCGCCGTCTCAAGCACCGCTCCGCTGGGCCCTTCATCTCAAGCACCGCTCCGCTGGGCACCGCCGTCTCAAGCACCGCTCCGCTGGGCCCTTCATCTCAAGCACCGCTCCGCTGGGCCCTTCATCTCAAGCACCGCTCCGCTGGGCACCGCCGTCTCAAGCACCGCTCCACTGGGCCCTTCATCTCAAGCACTGCTCCGCTGGGCCCTTCATCTCAAGCACCGCTCCGCTGGGCCCTTCATCTCAAGCACCGCTCCGCTGGGCCCTTCATCTCAAGCACCGCTCCGCTGGGCCCTTCTTCTCAAGCACCGCTCCGCTGGGCCCTTCATCTCAAGCACCGCTCCGCTGGGCACCGCCTTCTCAAGCACCGCTCCGCTGGGCCCTTCTTCTCAAGCACCGCTCCGCTGGGCCCTTCATCTCAAGCACCGCTCCGCTGGGCCCTTCTTCTCAAGCACCGCTCCGCTGGGCCCTTCATCTCAAGCACCGCTCCGCTGGGCACCGCCGTCTCAAGCACCGCTCCGCTGGGCCCTTCTTCTCAAGCACCGCTCCGCTGGGCACCGCCGTCTCAAGCACCGCTCCGCTGGGCCCTTCATCTCAAGCACCGCTCCGCTGGGCCCTTCATCTCAAGCACCGCTCCGCTGGGCCCTTCATCTCAAGCACCGCTCCGCTGGGCCCTTCTTCTCAAGCACCGCTCCGCTGGGCCCTTCATCTCAAGCACCGCTCCGCTGGGCACCGCCGTCTCAAGCACCGCTTCGCTGGGCCCTTCTTCTCAAGCACCGCTCCGCTGGGCCCTTCATCTCAAGCACCGCTCCGCTGGGCACCGCCGTCTCAAGCACCGCTCCGCTGGGCCCTTCTTCTCAAGCACCGCTCCGCTGGGCACCGCCATCTCAAGCACTGTTTATGGTTCACTGTGCCCACCATGCCTCCTCCTTGACCAGTGGAGACTGTCATCCACCTGATGGACTGTGGCTTTGCACTCCCCAGGATGGTACAGTGGGCAGCCCACCCACTGTAGAGACATTGAGAGACTGTGGCTTTGCACTCCCCAGGATGGTACAGTGGGCAGCCCACCCACTGTAGAGACATTGAGAGACTGTGGCTTGGCACTCCCCAGGATGGTACAGTGGGCAGCCCACCCACTGTAGAGACATTGAGAGACTGTGGCTTGGCACTCCCCAGGATGGTACAGTGGGCAGCCCACCCACTGTAGAGACATTGAGAGACTATGGCTTTGCACTCCCCAGGATGGTACAGTGGGCATGGTGGCTCCTCGTGGATCTGGCGTCGTGGACTCATGTGGCTGTGGTGCCCCCCCCCTTCCCTTCCCCCTGAGGTGCCTGTAGTTTTTACATCTGATGCCCCTGCAGTGTTCTCTCCAAAGGACTCAGGTCTCCTGTGTGGGCTTTGCCCTTGTTTCTCAAAACTTTGGCCCACGGACATGATGAATTCGTAGGATGTGCAGGACTTGTTACTTCAGTTATACACTGATGTGTATATCATTTGTTTTCTTGTAAATATCTTTCATGGTTGTACGATAATTTTCAGGAACTTTTTGGTACATAAATATTTATTCCAAATTTGATTATGTCATAGCATTTTTCAGGGGTGTTTGGGTGGTGTCACTGTGACTTGTTGCTCTGCATTGGTGTGTACATAGTTGGGGGGGGGGGGTCGCATATGTGTGTGGCCGTAACCTTTCGTCCTCCCCCTCCCGTGTGTCGTAGGTGCAGTACTCACCGTTGTCGTCTGCGCCGGACTTCATACTCGTGGTAGATGAGAAGGTAGACGAGAACAGGTAGGATGTTTAATTCGGGTTCCATGCTGTCCTCCGTACTCGTGGAGTGTGTTTTGGTGAGCGTTTTCCCGTTCGTAGTCTGTTTCCGCCGTGTTTTTATCGGCGGTGCTCCCGCCCCGGAAAAGGTGGCGGATTGGTGAGTTGTGATAGTGTGGGCGGTACATTGTCTGCCGCCTGGCTGTTGGCGGTGACCGCCGCGCTGTTTGTTTGTACCGCCGTGGCGGTCGGAGTGTTAAAGTGGCTGTCTGTGTTGGCGGTTCCCGCCAGGGTCAGAATTCCATTTTTTTGACCGCCAGCCTGTTGGCGGGTTGGCCGCCGCTTTAACACCGACCGCCAGGGTTAGAATCACCCCCAAAATCTTCTTTCAGCCATTATTTACAGCTCTCAGTTTCACTTCCAGGATCCCTTGTCAAAAATCGATAAGCAGCTTGTCAAAATCAGGTTTCAAAAGTCAAATCAGGTCTTTTCTGGTTATTTTGAACAGTCTCTTTCTAAAAAAATGTTCACAGATTATCTCTCAGATTGTTTCAACAGTTCAGATAATCAGCTTCCTTCAAGTGCCAAAATATTGACCCGGAATGTCTCTATCAAAACAAAAAGACAAAAACTCTTGCTGCCATTCACTTTTAGTTGCGTACGCCCATTCAGGGCCTGCGTATCTCCAACTTGCTAGTCTCTTTCTTTTCAACTTTCGATCGCCAATTAATTCTCCTTCACTTAGATCTTCTCTCCTTGTTGTGTCGCGGAGACTCTCATTATTCTAATGAGACTATTGGATTTCAGCGGCAGAATCGCCTGCTGTGTGGGGGACTGAGTCTAACCCACTACAGGAGACACCTGTTGGCATAGTCCGGGTTTTGCTCCAGCTAGCTAGCAGTGCCTCATCTCTACCCAAGAGCAGGGATGATTGGGCAGCCAAGCACATGACACAAATGACTCCTCAGGGAAATCGTGGTCCCTCAGATCGCATAGATGTCTCTCATTTACATTGGTCTCACATATACAAGGACAAGGAGAGGCAGCATATGTTTCAATAAGGTTTTAAGGAAGCAACCGCATCTTAGGTAATAAAGCATGTACTTCAATAACCAGGACGATGAAGCATGAAAGGAGAAAAATTGTGACAAGGAAAGTGAAGCATGAAAATAACGCTACCATATTGTCACTAGAGTCATTAATATAATTCCTTCCTAGGCTACATTAGTGCACAGCATGTTAAGCTCTAGTTCTGCCCTCCAGATTCCCCTGGGAAGACATCATCCTGCATACCTGAACAGGAGGCCTGAAGTCTGCATAAGCAGATGTAGCGAAGCATTCAGCAATCAGCATACAGTCATGGTCATCTGGCTGGAATCTCCCTCTAAAGCGTATGGGTCAGAGAAGTGTTTTTTTAATAAAACAGCTGATGTTCTGAGAAAATGTCCCTACATAAGGATGTGTATGTTTCTATGAATACCAGAGACAAAGCATTACCAAGTTTACCTGCAAACTATCTTACTTCAGCCTTGAGAGTGAAAGAAATGTCTTGTTTAAGAACGCAGTGCTGACCTAAGCAAAGAACAGCTAGATAGAGAAAAATAAAACAAGACTGCAAATGTGGGTATTGCTAAAGTAATAAACAAAGCTAAAATAAATATATCAAGGTTAAAGTGCACAGCGACAGGCCTAGTGTGCTAAAATAACATGTATGGAGCTATAACTATAATGGCTACACAATACCCTCCCCTTGCCGGTTCAAAGTTGGTTGAAAGCCTAATTATATATAAAAGCTACTAAAATTCAACCTAAGATATATATATATAGGAATGTCAATAATGACAAGTTAAAAGACATGAGCATATATAAAAGGACAATTAAAAAAAGTTGAATTGCGGCATAAAAAGGCTGAATTTCAAGAGTCAGAGTCATTTTGGAAGTTGCAGGTGGTAAAGTGAGAAACTTATCGCCAAGAAGAATCAAGGAGCATTCGTGTTCCAAAGCCTGAGCATCAACTAAGGCAGCAGCATTCTGTGGTGCGCCCAATAATGAGTTCAGGGCTGCATCCTCCATGAAGGGCAATGCATAAGTAGCTTCCTGTAGCAAACGCACCCTCAGCGTGCATGTCTGGTAACGAGCCCTCAGTGAGAACATCAACAGATCAGCGTCCAATGAAAGCAAGCGCTGCGTAGAAAGTCACATTTTAAGTGCATGTTCGAACGAGCACCAAAGGCACCGAAACACAGGCTGTACACAATGCAAAACCAGTCTGAATGACAGAGATCAGTCACACTCCAATTGCTCCAGGAGTGTTGCTCTGAAGTGCTGCATCATGCGTTCACGACACAGCTGCGCTGGTGGGAGCACTTTCATTCCTCTCGTTGCGGTAGGACATCCATTGCACAGAAAAAGTAGCAACAGCAAAATGCCACCTATTATGGCCAAAGTTATCGGAAATCCCCTGAAAATACTGGAGAATATTGAGTGGATGGCTGATGGTATTAAACCGAATATAGAGGAGAAGGTGTGAATGAAACCAGATCCAACAGCCTTAAGGAAATTTGCGATTCCAGTAGTATTGGATGCATTAAATATCCGTCCCATGAGATCACCAAAGTGACTCAGAAAGTTAGTACTTAAAAGGGACTGTATCTCTGCTGATGACCTTGCCACCTGAAGTGCCTAGGTCTCGTGTGCAGATGTGAGTGCCACATATTTTTGGAACAATAAAGCCTTGAGTCTGCTTAACTTGTCAAAATTAACATTTGAAGTAGCAATATTGGGCCAAATCGCAGCTACTTCCCTCTGTCTTGTAGGAGGAAAAAGTATGTTCCCACAGCATGTAACAATCTTAGAGACTGAAACAACATAAACTATTCCGGCTCACATCCAACAAAATTTTTCACTATTGAGGAGGCCATAGCTACCATTTGAAAGCACCTGGAACACAGGTCTAATCAAGGGGACTGGAACTCCCTTCAGATATCAAGCCAAGCTCGCTGCTGAAGCGTTACACACCCCATGCAAGGACAGCTGTTTACAAACCATTGAATGACTGACAGAAGTTTTGCATTCACTGCCGCTAAGAAAGACCTCTTTCATTCCACTTAGATATTTGCACGAGAAGTGCAGCTCCCACACCTCATAGATGTAAATATCTCCCAACCTTTCATATCTGCCTACTGGAATGTGTTTTAAGCAGGACGTGAATCGAAGTGTTGAAATAGGCAGACTAACGACCCTGTGTATTAACCACTCAGAGGATGGTATTTTAGCCACAGTAAAAGGCAACTTTTCTAACTTTTTGATGTTTAACATGACAGAAGTGGCTTCTTTCTTAACCATTAGTTATTGTTGTCGCGTTAAGTTAAATGTGAAAAATATGTCCCTTGCGCTAATGTGTTGCCAGGGAACACGACCTGCGTTCAATGTTTGAAGTGTCCAACCCAACTGCATAATGGCGCTTAGTTGACTCTGTCCATGGTGTAAAGAAGACATATCACTTTGTATTATGTCTATTGCAGAAGAGACAATGTTATTTAAGGGGTATATCCGGTCGGATAGGGTATTAATCCCATTTTCTACACCAGCTAATGCCTTCTGTAAGTTTTTCTGGTCTATTTGCTTTAACCGGACAGCATCTTCTTGTTGGGAAAGGTTCAAAATTTCATTATATACTGCGCATAAGAAGCACTTTCTGCGTTGTTTTCTGGGGCCTAACAGGAAGTCCTGTAAGTCAGTGTTATTAGACAGGAGATTAATGTGTTCTCCAACAGCATCTAGTGAGGAACTCTTCAACCATTGCTGGCATAGTTTCCCTACACTGTGGCCCTCATTACAACCCTGGCGGTCGGTGATAAAGCAGCGGTAATACTACCAACATCCGGCGGTAAAAAAAAATGGAATTATGACCACGGCGGAAACCGCCATCACAGACAGTAACTTTAACACACCGACCGCCACGGCAGTAGCAACAAGAACCGTGGCAGTAACCGCCAACAGCCAGGAGGAAGACAAGGTTCCGCCCACTGTATTACAAGTGGCCTATCCAACACCTTTTCTGGGGCGGTACCAACGACAACAAAAGCACGAGGGAAACAGATCTCAGAAGTTAAAGGACTCACCTCTGGAGACTCAGGGAACAACCACGACGCCATGGAGCCCTTCCCCATGATGGTCTACCTCCTCCTACACCAGGAATACCAACGCTGGCGACGATGACCACTGTGAGTACTGCCTCCTAGCACACAGGGGAGGGGGGAGGAAAAAGAGAGTGACAAACACACCAACATCCCCACCTCCACCTCCACCCCCAACACCATACACACAAACAAATGCAACAACCTTAGACATCCACCCTGTACACCTCAGGAATAATGCAAAGACAAAATTAAGGGCCATATGTACAAACACATTTTCCCATTGACACAGAATGGGAAAAACCCTTTGCTACATCTGGCCCTAAATGATTAAAGTGAGTGCAATAAGATTAAAATCCTGAAAAACATCCTAAAAATATTCCAAACAGTATTTACAGATATACAAACGGAGGGACACTGCCCAATCCATAATGTCTGTGGGCCACAGGGCCACATCACACAGGCCAAGGCCCCATCTTACTCCTGTATCAACATGGAGAGAACACTGCTGGCGCATCAGGCCGAAAATACACAGGCACCTCAGGGGGATGGGGAATGGGGGGGCACCTCAGACAGAAGATGGTACAACACCACTGGTCCTGGAGGGGGCTACATGCCCTGTGCGATGTCCTGGGGAGTGCAAAGCCACAGTCTCTCTAGTGGATGGTTTGCCCACTGCTTGGTCCTGGGGGGTGCAAAGCCACAGTCTCTCTAGTGGGTGGTTTGCCCACTGTTTGGTCCTGGGGAGTGCAAGGCCACAGTCTCTCAAGTGGGTGGTTTGCCCACTGCTTTGTCCTGGGGAGTGAAAGGCCACAGTCTCTCAAGTAGATGGCTTCTCCACTGGTTCTGGAGGGGGCATTGTGACCAGTGTGCTTCATTTTGACAAGGAGGGGGTGAGTGGATGCCTTTTTCCAATGGTTCTGGAGGGGGCATTGTGCCTAGTGTGCTTCATCCTGGCACGGAGGGGATGAGTGGATGCCTTCTTCCACTGGTTCTGGAGGGGGCATTGTGTCCAGTGTGCTTCATCCTTGCAAGGAGGGGGTGAATGGATGCCTTCTCCCACTGGTCCTGAAGGGGGCATTGTGCCCAGTGTGCTTTATCCTGGCAAGGATGTGGTGAGTGGATGGCTTCTCCACTGGTTCTGGAGGGGGCCTTGTGACCTGAGATGCAGATCTTTGGGAATGCAAGGTCACAGTCTCTCACCTGGGTGTCAGACCCACAAGATTTGCAGTGGGCAGGATGCATAACATTCTATGGAGGCAGAACTACAGTCCATCCACTGGTGGCGACGGCTGACAGTGGTGGCAGTGCCTGTGCTGGTGTCTGTGCTGCCAGTGGTGGAGGGAGGCTCCAGCCCTTCCCCTCCAGTCTCAGATGGCTGCCCACTTGGACTGCTGCTGCCAGTGGTGCTGGTAGCGGGGCATGTGGCGGTGCTGATGGCAGTGCAGGTGGCACTGCTGCTAGTGGTGGGGGGAGGCTCCAGCCCTTTCCCTGCAGCCTCGGATGGCTTCCCACTGCCGCTGCTGCCAGTGGCGCTGGTGGCGGTGCATGTGGCGGTGCTGATGGCGGTGCAGGTGGCAGTGCTGCCAGTGGTGTGATGACTGAAGTGTCAAGGTTGGTGTTGGGGGCTCAGATTCTGTCACAGCACCAGGCCTCCTGTCCCTCCTGCCTGCAGGGGCAGGCCCTTTGCCCTTGCCAGTGCCGTGTGGTGGTGCCTCCTTGCTCTTGCTATGTGGTGGTGCCTCCCTGCCCTTGCCGTGTGGTGGTGCCCCCTTGTCCTTGCTGTGTGGTGGTACCTCCTTGCCCTTGGCAGCTGGTGGTACATCCGTGCCCTTCCCCTTTACAGCTGGTGCAGGCACACTGCCAGTGCTGATGGGTGTCCCCTTAAAGCCTCTCACACCTGCAGAAGCTGCAGTAACTACAGTGGCCATGAACTGGGTGGCTGAGATGCTGGCCTGGGTTCTGCCCACCCTGGCCCGACGTGAAGGACGAGGGGTGCAGGGGTGGGGAAGAGGTCAAGGGTGGAGAGGAAAAACTTCTTAGGGACACTGGGATGGGAAGAGGGTGAATGTTTGGGAGTGGAGGAAGATGGAGTGGTTTTAGAAGGTGTCTGCTGTGTTTGGGTGCAGGTTCATTAGCTGGATGCTGTTGTGAGGTGGATGGCTGTTGGGTGTGTGAGTGCTTGTGTTTGGGTACTTTGGGAGGACGGGGCACAGACACAGTGGGTGAGGACACAGGGGGCGTGTGCATGGATGTGGGGGTGGTGACTACCAGTGAGGGGCGTGTAGTGATAGGCGTGGTGGTGATGGAGGCAGTGGATGTGGATGTAGTGCATCCAGGAGTGAGTGTAGACACTACTGGGAAGGAGGTGGATGATGAGGAGGAGGGGGGCACAGTGGAGGCAGTGGATGTTGGTATGTCTGCATCTGAATGGTGTTTGTGTGAGTGCCTGTGGGATGATGTGTGGTGCTTGTGTTTGCCTGAGCCACTCCTTTGTGTTGTCTTGGGTGCATGCTGGTCTGGATGTGAGCTTGGGATAGGTTGGGGTTCAGGGGAATGGGACTCAGCAGAGGAAGTTGGAAGGACACTTATTCAAAGCCAGCAACAACACCACTGTTGGCGTACACAACACACAGGAGACAGCCCTACGCACTAGGCGATGCACTACCAGTCACAATGCTAGCCACCAGGCCATGGGCAGTAATACCTAATGCCAGTTGCAGCATACCTGAGACTTACAGAGCCCTGCCCAGTAGTGGATGCCCACTAGCTTGTTTGGAGGTGGAGTTCATCTGCCCCTGCCAACATGGAACCTACCCTGCAATGTCCGGCCTGGCCTAGGGGCACCAACAGGTGCACATCCCCACCACTTGCAAGTACTATATTGGGAACTGTACTCACCCCCTTGTGGCTGCTTTGATGCCCTCAAGCGCCCATCCAGCTCTGGATAGGCCACTGCCAGTATGCAGAACATCAGGGGGGTCAGGGTTCGAAGGGCACCCCTTCCTCATTGGGAGGCCATCTCCAGCTGGACCTCCACCGTCTTCCGTGCCCAGCGTCTCATGTCCTCCCACCGTTTACGACAGTGGGTGCTCAGCCTGCTGTAGACCCCAAAGGGTCCGCACGACCTTGTCATGATGGGTGCTGACCTGCAGAAAAATAAACATAGAAAAAGGTATCAGTCATACCGTCCAGCCTGTTACACTCATGGCCCACCATATCCCTCCCATCCCCTTATGCACAGACATTGCCCACCATACATGCATCACACTGCCCAGGACCCCATACCCCCCCCTTACATGAGGCCCCGACATACAGCACTCCATGCATTCATGCCCCATGCATCGTGCTCACAGTGTACTCACCTGTGGGTCTGGAGGCCCATACAGCATTCGGTACTGGGGTAGGACCCCATCCTCTAGTCTCTTCAACTCCACAGTGGTGAAGGCAGGGGCCCTTTCCCCAGTGACTCGAGCCATGGTCGGTTCCAGACACAGGTCACAGCAGTACTTGCAGTGTAAGTCCTCTTCTGTTGAAGGTCAGGTAGCAAGTGAGTGAACAGATAGAAAATAGCGGTCACGTCCGTGGCGGTGCGTACTGTCACCGCTGGCGTACATCACCATTGGCTGCTGTAACCCATAGGGCCCAGTGTTAACTAATGAAGAGTTGCACGGCGGTACTCGATCCCCTCCCGTAACGGCGCACAACATCAGCCGCATTACCACATTTCTACCTGTCCATCGACACAGGACAGATGTGCGCCATTTCGGGGGGGGGGGGCAGGCCATGGCACCTAACTGCGTCACAGCAGACATAGGCACATTTTGGGGCTAAACATCAACATACTGTTTCTGTGACAGCATGCAATGCATTGTACATTTAGGAAATGTGGGAAACTGACCACATGCTCATCGTTTTGCCCCCTAGATTACAACCGCTGAGGATGAATAGGAGATGGAGACATCTCCCGGTGTACAGGCCTCTGGTGGACTGGGCAACAATGGAGGACAGGCACATTATCCTCACCTACAGACTTGATAGGGCCACAAACCAAGAGCTGTGTGCTCAATTGGAGCCAGACCTGAACTCAGCTATCCGTCAGCCCACTGGGATCCCCCCCATTGTGCAAGTCCTATCTGTGCTCCATTTCTTGGCAACTGACTCCTTCCAAGTGACAGTGGCCTTGGCAGCAGGAATGTCACAGCCAATGTTCTAAAATGTGCTGACCATAGTGTTGTGTGCCCTGATGAAACACATGCACAGCTACATTGTTTTCCCCCAGGTAGAGGATTTGGCCTCAATGCAAAGTATCCTGGGTCTGTGCAGGACAAGGGGTGAGGAATGTTACAATGAGGCATGTGGGCGAACAAGAAGAATTATAGAGGCCAGGTTTCGGTTCCTCCATCTAACAGGTGGATCCCTGTGCTACCCAAGAAGGTCTGCCAGATCATCGTGGCATGTTGCATGTTGCACAACCTGGCCTTACGTTGCCAGGTGCCTTTTCTGCAGGAGGATGAGGCTGGAGATGGGCGAGTGGCAGCGGTGGAGCCTATGGACAGTGACAAAGAGGAGGCAGAGGATGAGGATGTGGACATCAGAACAGCAATCATTCAACAGCACTTCCAGTGACACACAGGTAAGACACTGTAGCTTCACCTTCCATTGCAGTTTTGTGTTGTAAATTTTCACTGGCAGGCTGCTGTTCCCACTACTATGGCCACTTACTGTACCCTTTGACATGTCTATTCACAGATATCTGTGCCCCACTCTGGCTCCTGGTGTATTGACTGCAGCAAACTACAGGTCATACCTATGTATACATTACTGTACAGTTGAATTCCAATGTCTACAGATTGTTAAACAAATACATAGTTCAATCACTTGACAGACTCAATACTTGTATTTTTTTCAAGGATGTTCATTCATGTGCTAATAAGTGGATGGGGTATTGCTATAGGCTGGGGGGTGGTGGAGGAGATTCCAGGTAAGAGTTCCAGTTTATTTGTATAACAGGTGCATTGTCCAAGGGGGCACACGAAGTGGAGCAATGGCAGTTCAAGGTGGGCAGGGTGACAGAGTGGGACACAAGGGTGACAATCAGGAGAATCTTATTTCCTGGCGGGGTCTTGGCAATGTTCTCTGGCTTCTGCCTGGATTGCATTTGCGGGGTGGTTCTCCTTCTGCAGGGGGTGGGGTGCTGGTGGCCTGTTGTTCCTGTGGCAGGACCTCCTGTCCACTAGAATCAGTAGAGGTGGAAGGCTGTTCGTCGGTTTGGCTAGTTTCAGGGGCCCGTTGGTGCACCACTGCCTCCCTCATGGTGTTGGCCATGTCTGCCAGCACCCCTGCAATGGTGACCAGGTTGTGTGGATGTCCCTCAGGTCCTTCCAGATCCAGAGGTATTGTCCCTCCTGTAGCCGCTGGGTCTCCTGCAACTTGGCCAGTATCTGGCTCATTGTCTCCTGGGAATGGTGGTATGCTCCCAGGATGTTGGTTAGTGCCTCATGGAGAGTCGGTTCCCTAGGCCTGTCCTCCCCCTGTTGCACAGCAGTCCTCCCAGCTACCCTGTTGTCCTGTGCCTCTGTCCCGTGAACCATGTGCCCACTGCCATTGACCCCAGGTCCCTGATCGTCTTGTGTATGTGGTGTGCCCTGGGGTCCCTGTAGTGGTGGACACACTGCTGATTGACGTGTCCTGGGGACAGAGGTATGGGCCCGCTGGGTGGGTGCTGTGGTGATGTTTCCTGAGGGGGGACACTCTGTGGTGGTATGGGACTGTGCCTGGGTAACCGACTGTCCGGAGGTCCCTGATGGGCCAGGTTGGTCATCCTGATCCAGGCGAGCAGAGCTGCTGTCATCACTGTGGGCCTCTTCTGTGGGGGGACTGGAAGTTGCTGACACCTTCTTTCCGGTGATGTTGTGTGGGGGACCTGTAGGGATGTAAATGCAGTGGTATTGTTTCTGTGTGTGACATCTTGTGCATGGGTGTGTTGCAATGTCTACAGATTGTTAAACGAATACATACTTAAATCATTTGACATACTCCATACTTGTATTTCTTCAAAGGGTGTTTATTTAAGTGCAGAGACGTAAATGGGGATGTGCAATGGGCTTGGGTGATGGTGGAGGAAAGTCCAGGATAGAGTCCAGCCTATTTGCATCACAGGTGCATTGTCCAATGGGGCGTAGGAAGGGGAGCAATGGCAGTTCAAGGTCGACAGGGTAACAGAGTGGGACACGAGGGGACATTCAGTCGTATTTTCTGGTGGGGTCTTGGCAATTTCTCTGGCTTCTCCCTGGATCACAGGGACCGTGTGTGGGGTGGTTCTCCTTCTACAGGGGGAGGGGTGCTGGTGGCCTGTTCCTGTGGCAGGGCCTCCTGTCTACTAGCGGCAGTGGAGGTGGAGGGCTGTTCATCTGTGTGGCTAGTGTCAGGGACCCGCTGGTGTGCCACTGCCTCCCTCATGGTGTTGGCCATGTCTGCCAGCAACCCTGCAATGGTGACCAGGATGGTGTGGATGTCCCTTAGGTCCTCCCTGATCCCCAGGTACTGCCCCCCCTGCAGCTGCTGGTTCTCCTGCTACTTGGTCAGTATCTGATCTATCGTCTCCTGGGAATGGTGGTATGCTCCCAGGATGTTGGTGAGTGCCTCGTGGAGAGCCTGTTCCCTGGGCCTGTCCTCCCCCAGTCACACAGCAGTCCTCCCAGTTTCCCTGTTGTCCTGTGCCTTTGTCCCCTGAACTGTGTGCCCACTGCCACTGACCCCAGGTCCCTGATCATCCTGTGTTTGTGGTGGGCCCTGGGGTCCCTGTAGTGGTGGACACACTGCTGATTGACGTGTCCTGGGGACAGAGGTATGGGCCCGCTGGGTGGTAGCTGTGGTGGTGTTCCCTGAGGCTCTGTGGTGGTATGGGGCTGTGCCTGGGTAACCGTCTCTCCGGAGGTCCCTGATGGGCCAGGTTGGTCATCCAGATTCAGGTGAGCTGAGCTGCTGTCATCACTGTGGGCCTCTTCTGGGGGGGACTGGTTGTTGCTGGCATCTCCTCTCCGGTGACATTGGGTGTGGGACATGTGGGTATGTAAATGCATTGTTATTGTTTCTGCGTGTGACATCTTGTGCATGGGAGTGTTGACCTCTATGGTTGTGAATGCCCTGTCAGCTTTGCCTTGTGTGAGTAGTTATTTTGTGGGCTAGATGATTCTCTCTAGTGTGCAGGCTGTGGGGATGGGTGTCCATGCAGGGCTGTGAGTGGTGTCCATGCATTGTTGTTGCATGCAGCGCTGGGTATTGGGATGGGTGGGTTGTGATGGTAGGGTGTGTGAGAGGTGGTGGAGTGATGGGAGTGAGGGTGAGCGTGGGGGTATTTGATGGCATGCAGTAGGGGAATGATAATAGTAGGGATTTGACTTACCAGAGTCCAGTCCTCCTGCTACTCCTGCCAGGCCCTCAGGATGCAGTATTTCCAAGACTTGCTCCTCCCATGTTGTTAGTTGGGGGGGAGGAGGTGGGGGTCCACCGCCAGCCCTCTGTACAGCTCTCTGGTGTCCTGCAACCATGGAACTCACCTTCCCCCATAGGTCGTTCCACCTCTTCCTGATGTCATCCCTTGTTCTGGGGTGCTGTCCCACGGCGTTGACCTTATCCACGGTTCTCCACCATAGCTACATCTTCCTAGCAATGAATGTCTGCTGCACCTGTGATCTAAATAGCTGTGGCTCTACCCGGATGATTTCCTCCACCATGACCCTTAGCTCCTCCTCAGAGAATCTGGGGTGTCTTTGTGGTGCCATGGGTGTAGTGTGAGTGGTGTGTATGAGGGTGTGTGGGGTGATGTTTTGGGGTGTGTGCTGTGAGGTGCGTGTATGGTATATGGGTGATGGTGTTCTGTGGCTCTGGTTGTGTGGGTGCTCTTGCTGTATCTCTCTCTAGTGGCAATTTTTGCTAGTCGTAAAGGGATGTAGGTAGTGTGGGTGTGTGTTTTATAGTGGTGTGGGTGTGATGTGTGTATGTGTGTCAGGTGTGTGTAGTTTGAATTGTCCAATGTATTGTTGTTTTGTTAGTGTGTGTTTATTTTGAGCTCAATGGTATGTACCACCAATGGTTTACCGCGGTTGAATGTCCGCTGCGGTGATTCGTGGGTCATAATGCTGTGTGCATAGTTCTGTTGGCGTAACGGTGTAGGTTTTGGTACTTACAGTTTATCACTGACCTTTGGGCTGGCAGACTTGTGTGTGCGTGTCTGTATAGTGACGGATTGCTATGTGTGTGTCATAATATGGGTAGCGCTATACCGCCACGGTCGCAGTATGTTGGCGGCAGTCAGCATGGCCGTAAGCGGGACTTACCGCCAATGTCATAATGAGGGCTTGTATGTTGTTACTATATCCGCATGTTCGGATGATACATAGCGAGGGTCCGACCTACTTGTTCTAAAACCCCCCGTGGAGTTTATAAAATGTTTATGATACCAATTGGTATCTATTGGCCACGGTAACCACCTGCCAGGACATGACAGTGAAGCATTAAAAGTGCCATTCTGGACCCATTCATCGAGCTGATCAACTGTTACATTTATATAATTTTGCAATTTGTAAAATTTTGCAGGGGTAGGGATACTAGGCGCATTCAAATCCTTAATTTTTGCTAAGCCTAAATGTTAGGCCTGACAGCCTTAGGGTGGTCACCCCTAACTTTTTGCCTGCCTCCCTCCACTTTTTTTTCAGTTTTTGCTGTTTTTTAGACTCTGCGCACTTTACCACTGCTAACCAGTGCTAAAGTGCATCTGCTCTCTCCCTTTAAACATGGTAACCTTGGATTATACACCAAATTGGACTATTTGATTTACTTATAAGTCCCTAGTAGAGTGCACTATATGTGCCCAGGGCCTGTAGATTAAATGCTCCTAGTGGGCCTGCAGCACTGATTGTGCCACCCACTTTAGTAACCCCTCAACCTTGTCTCAGGCCTGCCATTGCAAGGCCTGTGTGTGCAGTTTCACTGTCACTTCGACTTGGCATTTAAAAGTACTTGCCAAACCAAAAACTCCCCTTTTTCTACATATAAGTCACCCCTAATGTGTGCCCTAGGTAACCCCTAGAGCAGGGTGCTGTGTGGGTAAAAGGCAGGACATGTACCTGTGTAGTTTACATGTCCTGGTAGTGTAAAACTCCTAAATTCGTTTTTACACTACTGTGAGGCCTGCTCCCTTCATAGGCTAACATAGGGGCTGCCCTCATAAGTAACGACGCAAGTCCGTGTGTGAAGGGGCGAAACTGACACACACACACCATTTTCCATGCACCTCCTCCTCTGTGGCCCTTTGCAGAGATTTTTCTTTCAAACCAGGTACTTTGTGCTTTAAATAGACTTTGTTTGCTTTTAAAAGACTTACAACACTTTACATCACTTTCCAGTGATATCTTTACATTTTCTTCGTTTCATCGTTTTGACCTGCAAATATCCAGATAAATATTATATATTTTTCTAAACACTGTGTGGTGTGTTTTTGTGGTGCTATATTGTGTTATTGTATGATTTATTGCACAAATACTTTACACATTGCTTTCCTCAGTGCTAAGCTACCAGAGGGTGGGCACAGGATAATTTGGATTGTGTGTGACTTACCCTGACTAGAGTGAGGGGCCTTGCTTGGACAGGGGGTAACCTGACTGCCAACCAAAGACCCCATTTCTAACACTAAACAACTAGTTTGTTGTACAGTTTCATTTAAAAATATCATTTGAACCGGTATCAGGTGTGCTCTAGATAAAGTTTCCTTCCCACTAATTTGCCAATTTATAGTTTCCCACACACTTTTTAAGTCAATCGACTTCAGCCAATATTCATAGCCTTCTATCGTTCATTGAAAGTTTAAACACATATGGTATTTGAATGACCTCCGTGGGACCATATATATCAAATGTAACTTTATCCCAAACAATCCCATTAGGAATTGGTATAGCGGAAATGTTCACGAAAGACAAGTGTCTACGAACCTTGTGAGGAGAAAAATGGGGTATTAGGACCTTATCCACCAGTTCAACTGTTGATCTTTCAGGAAGAAAATGACCATGTATTAATAGAAAGAATGTTATGACAAAGCAAATCCAAAGGAGGAAAGCTAGTACAGTCAAGGAAAGACACAGATAGTTCCATGAGAAAATAAAGTATTTTTGTTTCAGCCAATTTATCAGCTTATGTGCTTTTGGCAGTTCAGATGTAGAAGAGGCAAATTAGTCCGATAAAGTGTTGTTGCAATCGGCATAGTATCCAGAAGCAGTTCATGCAAAATCTGGAGCCGTATTTGTAGGAGGAGAACTGGTAGAGTCTCCCGCAGTGGATCATAGTAAATGACGTCATCTGTCTGTGTTGCAGTTATGTCAAATTGATCAGTACTTTCAGTATTGTTTGTTATCCCATATATTAGTGGAATTATGCAAGATCATTTTCCACCCTCCCCAAGCTTGGAGAGGTGTCAGCATTGCAACTTAAAACTTGTAGAGAGACTTCTTGACCAGTAGCGAGAGGGATTCGGGAACTACTGGCTGCTCCTCTTGGTCTGCTGTGCAGGATCGGCCACATTGTTGATAGATATAAAATTACTTTTCTTTAGCACCACCCAATGGTGGTAAAATGACAGTTCTGGTACCGTGTATTACCAAGACAGGGACCTGTGCACGATAAGAAGGACCAAACTCCTTTTTCACAGCAACCTTTTCACATACTAGATCCCCAACTTTAGGAGTCCAGCTGGTAGGTGTTACTGGTACATCCTTAATTCCTGTGGAGGCAGCACTGGCAGAAGCGTTGTCATCATGGAACTGTTGTAATTCCTGCAAGACACGCTCATTTATGTCAAAAGGTGTTTCCGTCACCTCTAGGCCAGGACCATCAAGATTTGGAACATACATTTGAGTTCTGACGAGGCACTGATATAACGTACGACCCCCCCATGGACCTTCTAGGCAGATTGTTAAGTGATCTCTGGACTCTATACAGGTGGTTATGCCAACTCCAACCCGTACCTAAGGATCTGGCTGTTAAGGACTATTTTAAATCATGGTTTCAACGCTCCACAATACTATTTCCCTCGGGATGAAATGGAGACGGGTAATGGAGTTGGACCCCTAATGAAGCCATGGCATCCCTGAATGCCTTGAGGTGAAAGCCCTGGTCCGAGTGGAAAGCCGCAACTGCATATATACCGATAAAGACTCGCAAATCTTTAATAACAGTCCGAGCGTCAGCCGAGTGTTGTGGCCACACCCATAGAAATCTGGAGCAAGAGTCAACTGCTACTAAAATATATTTGTATTCACTGTCTGGTATTAGGGGACCTCAATGGTCGTAGTATACACATTGCAATGGTTTGTTGGAAATTAGGAGGGGTGTCTGAGGTGGGCGTTTGATGGTGGAACTCTTAATTTGTTGGCAGATGTCACAACAAAGGACATACTGCTTGGCCTGTTTGTATAGACCTGGCCACCAATAAAGTGCTTGCAACAATGATATTGTAGACACCACACCAGCATGGGCAGATGCTACCCCCTCATGCACTGCTTTAATCAACTCTGATCTTATGTCCTTATTGGGAATTACTCGAACCCCCACGCCTGGCATCTTTACTTCGGCTTCAAGGCAGCCTCCCATTTGGTAGGAATATTTAGCAGGAAATGCTTTTGGGTAGGGCATGCCTTCAGCCGAGGCTTTCACGACAGCCCATATGTCATCGTCTGGTTTTGTTCATGAATGGATTACTGCAGCAACAGCAGCCATAGCTACTGCTGATTTGGCTGCTTCATGAGCCAGTGTATTTCCAGCAATGTGTATTCCAATGTGTTAAGGTCCAAGTGTATGTAGAACATGGACGTTTGGCAGTGTTTCATTCAGTTCTGTTACTTTCCCCAACAGAAGTCTGTGTTTGATGGTGTTGCCTTTAGACTCTCTGAACCCATTCTGGCGCCAGTAATGCAGGTATTCATTGAAGGAATGGACACATTAGTTCTAATCACAAACAATCAGTGTTAACTGTGCAGGATGCGTATGTTCCAGTGCCATCACCAAAGCCTTTAACTCTGCTAATTGTGCTGTGCAATCCCCTAGGGTTTGCGTGAATGTATGTTGGGGACAAAAGTAATTATCCTCCATGTAGCTACTTACGACTGCACAAGCAGCAGAGTTTTGATGTTTTGTGCCAATTGCAGGTTGTGCTGAGCCATCGGTGTACATGACTCTTTGATATTGATCAATAGCCAGTGTATTTCCTGGAACTGGGTATTCTAGTTCGTATTGCAAAAATTCTTGAATTTGTAATTTTGGGTAAAAAATGTAGTCAACATCAGTAGCTGTCAAATACGTTGCCCATTGAATCCAAGGTGGATGTAATGCTTTAGCGTTAGGAATGCAGGCTTTGGTAACAGCTTCACTGGCCGGGATTGGAGAGACAACAATAATTCTTTTGCCTTGGATTAGAGGTCTTTCTTTAATGACAGCCATCTGAACAGGAGTGAGAATTTTCTCAGTGGGAACAAAGCATTGTTCTGCTGCTGAATACAAATGTAATTTGTAACTCTGATGACCAGATGTTTTTGGTTGTCTCTTGTGTGTAAGTGTTGTGCTGCAAGCATGTCTGTTTGCAAAGCTCTGAGAATGCGTGTGTTCGAATGTCCACAATTTACTTTAAAAATCAGGACATATTAAGTCATATAAAAGTTTTATGCACAATGCATAATCAGGAATGTAAGCTCTGTCAAAATTTAGGAAACCCAATAGCGATTGGAGTTTTTTAATTGTATTTGGAGGTTGTAAATGTGCGCATTTTTCCAAGAATTGTGGCTTTCCTTCACTTGATAGCTCATTTCCCAGAAACAGGACGCTAAGGAAGGCTCTATTTATTTTTTTTTTTAAATTGAATTTGTAACCAAACTCGGCAAATCCCACAACACGGGCTACCCGTATTAAATGTTGCAGCAATTCATCATCCCTGAGATAGATCTCATCTGCATAGGACAATGCTTCAGGGTCAATGTCGTGCAATATTGAAGTCACACGAGCTACGAACAGTCCTGGACCGTTCTTGCACCTCTGGGGTAAACGACTAAATATTTTCTGGGAGCCTAGTGCACTGAAACATATTAAGGCCCTCATTACAACCCTGGTGGTCAAAGACCGCCAGGGCTGTTTCGTCAGAAGCACCGCCAACAGGCTGGCAGTGCTTCCCATGGAATTATGACTGCGGCGGAACCGCCGCGGTCGCACCTCCGGGACCGGCATTTTCCCGTCACTTTGGTCCTGGCGGTTTCCCGCCACTTTGGTCCCGGCGGTTTCTCACCACTTTGGTCCTGGCGCTTGTAATCCCCCAGGGCACCGCTGCCCAGGGGTATGAACCGCTATGAAAAGGCTGGTGGAAAGGGGAGTCGCGGGGCCCCCTGTCATTGCCCCATGGAGCTTTTCACTGTCTGCATAGCAGACAGTGAAAAGCGCGACGGGTGCAACTGCACCTGTCGAACCGCCGCAACACCGCCGGCTCCATTTGAGCCGGCTCCCATGTTGCGGCTGACATCCCCACTTGGCCGGCGGGGATCTCGAAATGGCCACCGCAGAACTGCGGCCGCATTGGGACCGGCGGTTTCTCGCTACTTTTGTCCCAGCGGTTGTAGTCCCCCAGGGCAGCGCTTCCCAGGGGATTACGAGTCCCCCTCCCACCAGCCTTTTCATGGCGGTATGAACCGCCATGAAAAGGCTGTCGGAAAGGGGAGTCGCAGGGCCCCTGGGGGCCCCTGCCCTGCCCCATGGAGCTTTTCACTGTCTGCATAGCAGACAGTGAAAAGCGCGAAGGGTACAACTGCACCCGTCGCACTGCCGCAACACCGCCAGCTCCATTTGGAGCCGGCTCCCGTGTTGCGGCTGACATCCCCGCTTGGCCGGCGGCGGAAACTAGGTTTCCGCCTGCCGGCCCAGCGGGGATCTCGAAATGGTCACCGCAGAAGTGTGGCTGCATTGGCGGCCGCGAGGCAGATACAAATTGGCGGGCAGCCCTTGCCACCCGCCAAAGTTGTAATGAGGGCATAAGTCTCTACTCTCAGGCGCTATATTTTGGCAGAAAAAAACATTGGAAATGTCCAGTGTTGTTTTGTAATTTCTGCTCACTATGTTGTTCATGAGTGCTGTGCTATGTGAATTTTGTATAGCGCATGTGCGTGTATGACTGTTTAAATGTCTGTAGTCTAAGACTATTCTATACGAATGGTCTGGTTTAAGTACTGGGAATAAGGGATTATTTAGTGGTGAGAAACAGGGTTCAATTATGCCCTAGTACTCCAGTTGTGTGAGGATTTCCCTCAGGGGTGCTTTTGCATCATGTTTTATTTGATATTGGGGTTGTGTTTGGGGTTGATTTTTATTAGGAATTACATGATAGGGGGAGTCTTTATCCCACCCTACATGGTTGCGATATAAGGTTGGTGCCTGTGCCAATGCCCAATTGATTGAGTAGGAGTCTGCGAGCTCCTGGGGAACAAGGGGTGAGAAAGAAGGTTTGATAATATCTTCCCAATATGAGCAGGTACGGACAAATTCAGCTGGCCAATCTCTTTCGGCCAATAGGATATCATATATGTTTACGAGGCGGTACCAAAAGATTACGTTAATTGTGCGCTCAATGTCTCCTAACTGTAGCGTTACTTTGTACACCCTATCAGGCATGGAGACATGCATGTCCACAGTTTCTACTTGTAGAAAGTTATCAGTTGCTTTCACCTCCAGATGCTCTAGAAAATTCCAGTGAACTATTGTGACCTCTGCCGCGCTGTCTAATAGCGCTAATGCCCACTTCTTGTTCTTCAACAGAGCCCTTTTCTTGAGTGGCATGTCGGACTGCAACTGTGGCCACCTTTTTCTTTTTAAATTGGGGTTTTTGTTGGGGAAGTTTCTCTTCTTTTTTAACAGAAACTTCTGTTGAGCGTTGTGATTCCTGTTTCGGTTTCATGTACTCAGTTCTTCGTTCTGACCACCCACCTCTCTCACTGCGCTTTTCCAGTGAGTCCTAAAAGGAACGAGATTCGCATGTATCAGTATATTGATATCTATCAGGTGTTTTTATATGACCTCTATTTCTGAGAGTATATCTATTTTGTGGGGTCTAGGCATGCGAAGATTCTCCCCTTTCTTTTTTAGGTGTTTGTTGTTTTTTTGTCCCAGCGTATATTAGTACCCTCAGGAGCTTGCTTGGTAGAATCTTTATTAGATTTACCCTGTGGTTGTGGCTTTGTGGGTCTGGCTCCCAGACAATCTTCACCTATGCTAGATTATGTCTCTGTGATAATCTTTGGCAGCTCACATTCTTGATCCTGTGGAGGAACATCCCGGAGCCGCATGCGCTGCTTCCCCTTTGAGGTTACTTAATATTATTGAGGATACTGTGGCAAAATTGCCCATTAGTTGCATCCCCAAGTCCAGGGCTGGGGCAGCCCTGTATTCATCTTGAATTTATTTCAACACTTCCGGTAAATTGGCAAGTGTCGGTGTACCATGTGCTGTACTATAGAGTGTGGCAAATACTGTGCCCCAAGTATTACAGTTATCTATAGTGGGAACCATCCCAAATGGCAAGCACATAACTAATATTCTATGTTTATCTTGAGGTCCCATGTGGGGAAATACTGCTTCCAGTGCATTTTTTTTGAGCTAACCAAAACGGAATTACTTCTCTTTTGCTAGGTACTTTACCCATGATCGAATGTACAGTCACAGGATTAATGCCTGGCGTTACTGCATGTGGTTGCGCCGGAGCAGCACGTGCTGGGTTTGTACTCTTTGTTTGCTTTAAAAACTGTGCTAATCGTCTGTATATTGCCGTCAGCTCAATATATAAGCGGAGGACTTCAGCTGCAGTTAAATTCGCTGCAGCAGGCTGTGGTGTAGAAGTGGCCAATAAAGGCCAGGTAGGACCATCATTACTTAGAGGACTTAACCCAACGTGTAAAATTGTGTGGGGTAAGGCGCCATCAAGCCCATTATTATGGTCTTGATAAGATAGAGGTATTTCCAGATATGCATATGCTCTGTAATGTGCAGGTGTGTTTGCAGGTGTATAGTGATGAAAAGTATTTGTGTTCCCATCAGCTGCAGGAAATGTGACCCAAGAATACAACATTTCTGTTCTATATGCTGGGTGAGCCTCAACAATAAATGTGACTGGACCTTCCCTGGGCCGTTAGGCCATGTGCCAGTAAATGTGCAGTAAGGGGTGGTCACATATTGACTACAATTGCTACCTGTTGTGGATTTGCCATAATGAATAGTAAGCTTTGTTTAGAGATAGGAACACCAAATGGGTATTATCCTTTTAGAGTTCAAGCTTGAACAACCTACAGCGTTAGTTGGGTACTTCCTACTTAGCTGAGGAGGAAATCCTCCATGCCACGGATGTCTCCGTATATAGCACTGAAATGTCTCTGTATGTTGTAAAACAGAGATACTCAGGAGGACCCGAAAATTAGAGCCTGACCAAACGGTTGGTGGCATCATGTCACATAGGCTCTCATTATTCTAATGAGACTACTGGATTTGAGCGGCAGAATCGCCTGCGGTGTGGGGGACTGAGACTAACCCATTACAGGAGACACCTGTCAGCCTAATCCAGGTTTTGCTCTGGCTAACGAGCAGTGCTTCATCTCTACCCAAGAGTAGTAATGATTGGGCAACCGAGCGCATGACACACTGGACTCCTCAGGCAAATTGTGGTCACTCAGATCGCATCCGTTTCTCTCATTAACATTGGTCTCACATATACAAGGACAAGCAGAGACAGCATATGTTTCAATAAGGTTTTAAGGAAGCAACTGCATCTTAGATAATAAAGCATGTACTGCAATAACCAGGATGATGAAGTATGACAGGATTAAAATTGTGACAAGGAAAGTGAAGCATAAAAATAACGCTACCATATTTTCACTAGAGTCATTAATAATATTCCTACCTAGGCTACATTTGAGCACAGCATGTTAAGCTCTAGTTCTGCCCTTTAGGTTCACCTGGGAAGACATCATCTCTCATACCTGAGCAGGAGGCCTGAAGTCTGCATAAGCAGCTGTAGCAAAGCATTCAGCAATCAGCATACAGTCATGGTTATCTGTCTGGAATCTCCCACTAACATGTATTGGACAGAGAAGTCGTTTTATAATAAAACAGCTGATGTTCTGAGAAAATGTCTCTACATAAGGATGTGTATGTTTCACCAGAGACAAACCATTACCACGTTTACCGGCAACCTATCTTACTGCAGCCTTGAGAGAAGCACAGAGTGAAAGAAATGTCTTGTTTAAGAACGCAGTGCTGACCTAGGCAAAGAACAGCTAAATAGAGAAATATAAAACAAGACTGCGAATGTGGCTATTGTTAAAATAATAAACGAAGATAAATAAAATATACCTAGGTTAAAGTGCACATCATCCTCAATGGGTTCAGATCCGGTCTCAGTTCTTCTTTGTTCTCTTTCCAGCCCTGAGACTTGCTCTGCTGTTGTTTGTACTTTCAACAACTCTTCTTCATGATCCAGTGGATATGCCACTTTCTTCGTGTGACTGGCATGGATCCAGTTCGGAACTCCAGCGCACTTCACAGCTGTAGTAGTTGTCAGAACTACCTGAAATGGTCCTTTCCAACAAGGTTCCACACACATTTTCCTCATGTGTTTCTGGACCACAACCCAGACTCCGGCTCTCAGGTTGTGCCCCGGGTCATGGATCGGTGGCAGTGTGGTGGCATCCACCTTCTGAGAGAAAGAGTGAACCACATCAGCCAGACCTTTGCAGTAGTCGAACACTATATAATCTGTAATGTTGACAAGTGCATTTGCAGGCACCACTGGCAACCTCATGGTTTGTCCCATAAGGATCTCATGCAGCGACAATCCTGTTTTCCTATCGGGTGTATTTCTCATTGTCATCAGAACTAAGGGCAATGCGTCAGGTCATTTCAGATTCATGGACGCACACATCTTTGCAACTCTTGACTTCAAGGTACCATTCATTTGCTCCAGTAGTCCTGATGCTTCAGGGTGGTAACTACAATGCAACTTCTGCTCAATGTTCAATGCTGCACACAGTAATTTAATTACTTCATTGTTGAAGTTACTTCCCCTATCTGATTCTAAAGAGATCGGAAACCCGAAGCGTGGTATCAGTTCCCTAAGCAGTAGTTTCACTAGTGTGAGACTGTCACTTCTTTGTGTAGGTTAAGCTTCAATCCAGTGACTAAAAATGCACACAATCACCAACACATATCTCAAACCTCCACACACAGGCATCTCAATAAGATCCATCTGCATTCTGCTAAATGGACCTCCTGCTCTTTCAATGTGGCTCAAATTAACTACTGTCCTTTCCCCGCGTTCAATTGTTGGCAATTGACACAACGATGGCAAGCTGCTTCAGCAACCTGTCTAAACCTTGGGTTGAACAAAGCATGTTTGAACAACCAAATCATAGCATCCCTACCAACATGTGCTTGGCCATAATAATACCTAGCCATTTGAGACAAAAGACTGTTTGGTAAAACCAATTGACCCTCTTCTGAAACCCACAACTCGTTTTGTCTTTGCATACATTTCATTTTACTCCATGGACATTTTTCCTCGTCAACATTATTCTGCAACATTTTCAGTTCCTCCAAGGTGTCAATTACTTTTAATGCAAAACTTGGACACGTTTTGTCTTTTTCAGGTAACATTTCCCACTTATCTTTGAACAATATACAGTTCAATGCGCAAAACCTTGCAACTTGATCTGCATGTCCATTTCCCAATGACACAAAGTCCTGCGACTTCAGATATGCACTGCATTTCACCACGGAAATCTTTTTAGGCATTTGGATAGCATATAACAGTTCTTTAATCCTTTCACCATATCTCACTGGTGAACCAGAAGAGGTAATGAAACCTCTCTGTGACCAAAACTGGCAAAAATCATGGACCATTCCAAATCCATACTGGCTATCCGTATAAATTGTAACTTTCAGCTGAGCAGAAACGTGGCACGTTCTAGGAGGGCTACCAGTTCCGCTACTTGGACAGAGTACACTCCTCAAAGCAACAAAGCTTCTAAAATACCAGTAATTGTGCACACAGCATATCCTGCTCTCAGTGTCCCTGTATTGTCTCTTAGGCAAGAACCATCAACAAAGATAATTTGGTCATCCTCTTCCAATCGGGTATCTCTAATGTCAGGTCTTGGTTTTGTGTACAAATCAGTTACTTAAAGACACTCATGCTCAACATCTTCCACCTTTTCAATTTCAACATTTTCATTAGAAAGTAAGGTTGCCGGGGTCAGCACTGTACATCTCTTCAATGGCACATTTGGTGATCCTAGAATACTCGTTTCATATCTGGTCAATCTCTCATCAGTCAAATATTGGGTTTTCATCCTTCTAAGTAGAATCTCAATAGAGTGAGGGACCATAATAGTCAAATGATATCCCATCTCAATTGTCTCACACTGTGTAAGGGTTTGACCAACTGCTGCAACTGCGCGCAAACAACCTGGTAAGACTGCTGCAACTGGGTCGAGAGTAGCTGAAAAACATGCTACTAGGTGGTTTACGCCTCCATGGACCTGTGTGAAGACAGACATAGAACATGCATCACGCTCATGACAAAACAATGTGAAAGGTTTTGTGTAGTCAGGCACACCCAAAGCTAGAGCCTTGCAGAGACTTGCTCTCAATTCAGTGAACGCATTCATTCCAGCCTGGTCTAACACTATGGGATCAGTGACTTCCTTATGAGTCAGCTTCTGCGATGGTCTTGAAATGACTGAAAATTTTGGAATCCATTGGCGACAGTAGCCCACCATCCCTAAAAACATTCTGACATCTCTCTGTGTGGTCGGGGGATTCATCTGCAATATGGTCATAACCCTTTCTCTGGATGTCTTTCTCGGTCCCTTCTCAATGTAGCGACCCAAGTATTTAACCTCCCTTTGACAGAATTGCAATTTAAGCGTAGACACTTTAGGACCATTCTTTCCAAAGTGATTCAGTAAGGCAATTGTGTCATACTTGCACTCATCCCTTGTTTTGGATGCATTCAGCAAATCATCAATGTACTGTACCAAAGTCGACTGGAAAGGTAACTCCAACAATTCCAAATTTTTCTTCAAGATCTGATTGAAAATGGAAGGGGACTCTGAAAACCCTTGAGGAATTCTGCACCAGCAGTAAACTCGGTCCAAAAATTTGAAACAGAAGACAAATTGGCTGTTCTCATGAAGATGCACAGAAAAGAAAGCTCGTGACAGATCAATGACAGTGAACAACTCAGCATCACACGGAATCTGAAACATTATCACAGCTGGAATTGGTACCATGGGACAGCATTTGACCACAAACTAATTTATTTTTCTCAAATCTTGGACAATTCGAACTTTCCCACAAGGCTTTTGCAAACCCATTATCTGTGAATTACATGGGCTGCTCAATACTTCCTTCAAAACCCCTTTCTTCACAAAATCTGAAATTATCTGGGTGACCTTCATAAGGATATCTTGTGGCATGTGGTACTGGGGAATTTGAAGAAAAACTGCATTCAGCTTTACAGTAACTTTAACTGGCTCAACTCCCTTTATCAGTCCTATCTCTTTTACTGTCAGATCCCACACCTTCTCTTTAACCGTTCCCTGCAAATCTGGATGAAGCTCCTTTACTGTGAACATTGGGAAAAATTCAATCAGAGGATTTTCCTCATTTGTAGTTTCACAATCAGTCTCTGGAGTTTGATCAACTTCCTCATCACTATTCGTCTGAATTTCAATTCCATCATTTGAACAAGGTGTCAAGCATTTTGTTTTGCACAGCAAGTCTCTTCCCAGCAGGGATACCGGACTTGAATCACAAACCACAAATTTGTGCAATACCTGAAAGTTGCCAATTTTAACCTGAACCGGTTCTTTAATCCGGTTAGTCAAATACTGATTCGCCACTCCTACAATCTGAACTGTTCTCCTGGAAAAGGGCAAGTTTGGAACTTCTGCACTTCTCACTGTAGAGTGTGTAGCTCCAGTGTCAACCAAAAATGAAACTCTTTGACCCATGACTTTTCCCTTCACATAGGGACCCCTCTGATCTACTTCTAAGGAGGTTGCAAGCACACATGGTTCCTCATCTGAACTTTCGTTCATCCAATCATCGTTTATTCCATTCTCAATGTTTACTGGGAATTGGTGCACTGTGCTATTACTTTGGTTAAGCCTCGGACCTGTGACATGTTAAGAAAGCATTGTTTGCTGCTGCTCCATTGGGGCTTGAGATATCTGAATTTGCTGTCTAGGTACCATGGAAACCAGCTGCTGCATCAGCTGCAACTGTGTCATTTGTACATGTGGCATTTGCACCTGCTGCACAGGTTGAAAATTCTGCATTTGATTCACATTATTTTAATAATTTGGGTTAGGACCTCTCATTCTCGGCCCTCTCATGTTCTGGAATGAATTGATGTCATTACTCTGCTGAGCAAAACCTTCCTGCACCATCATCGGGCACTCCAGTTTCCAATATCCATCAGCTCCGCAAACGTGACATAGCAATAATCTCTTCATTCCCTGCACATCATTACGGACCGCTGCAGTACCTAAGTCTGGACCATGATTCATATTACCTCCACCTCCACCTCTCATCTGCGGCTGAAACATCATCTTTCCCTGCTGCTGCTGTGGTAACTTTTGTGGAAAATGTCTTTGCATGCCTGTTTCAGCAGCTTTAATCTGCATCACCATCACCTTCTCTTTCAGATTCCTTTGCTTCAACTCAATTTCATCACTACAGTACTTTGCATTCTGTAACACCTCATCAATCAGCTTTGCTTGCCAGCAAATCAAATGACTCTTAATCATCTGGCAAATTTCAGGTCTCAACCTTTCCACAAATCTGAACACAAAATGAATCATGTCTTTTGCCTCAATTGTCTCTGTACTACTATAATGCTTGAACGCTTGCAACAATCTCTCATAATACACATGTATCGGTTCCTTTGCTTCCTGAGCTGACCTGTCAATCCTTTGCCAATCAAAACTCTTGGGCAAAATTCTTGTTTTCAAAAATTCAATCACCTTATAGTAATGTTTCAGTACCTCATGAGATGGTGCACCTGTATTCTTGTCTCTCTCTGGTTCCCTTATTGACCAATCTACACTGCTTTTACATTCTATCCACAGATCAGCTGGAACCACTATCTCTAGTAATATTTTCAAGTCCTCCCACAGGCACTTTGCAAGTTTTACAAACCTGTCTGTCTGCTCATACCTCTCCACTGGATTCACTCTCAATTTTGGATAATCATTAGTAAATGATAGAATATCACTTCTGCTCCAAGGTACAAGAACAAAATTTCCTCCTGGAATCTCTCTCATTGGTAAAATCTTTACTGGATCTTGGCCTTGCTGCACATGTGCAGTCAGCTCCACAGAATCCCTTTTTCTCTTGTCCCTTTTCTTTACCCATAGGCCTTCCCATTTGTCTAATGCTCCCCAGGTCTGGGCACTTTGAAGCAATTCCTTAAGGAGTGCCTTCATTCCGGCAGATCTCATGTGTTCAAAATCTTTAGTCTCTAAATCTAATCTGTAACTCCTTTTCAAATGCTTAGTTTTTTCTGTTTCTATGCAAAACTTCTCTGCCAGGTCTGCTAGCTTCTGATGCACATTAATCACTTCTCTCGTAATCTTTGGGCACAAATATCTCAGTTCTGCCTGTGTAGGATTCTGACTTATTCACACCAATCGTTCCTTCAATGAGTTCACCCGCTTACATGCTTAGCCTAGCATAATTCAGACACTCCTCTCCCTTAGGAGCACTCTGCGGGGTATTCAGCATTTCTAACCATTCAGTCAACTGCTGAGCAGTAAATCCTTGCAACTAAATGTTACTAGCTTGGACTGGTGGCATCTGCTGTGTAACTTTTTGGGGGGTCTGCGTTGTCAACAATTTCAAACTCTGGCTAACCTTTGACCCTACCCTAGTATCTGGAAGTACTCTGAATGGACTAAGGTCCAACAGTGATCTTGATCCATCAAAAGTCTGTCCCACAGGAGAGACTACGTGAGCATTGTTATTGTGTCCTCCCCTCATTACATCACGTGTCATGACACCCTCTTCACCTACACTAGGTTTTTGCTGTGCAAATAGGGGTACGGGTGGACCAACAGTAATATGTAAAGATATAGCATCTGGGGTTTTTCTGCTACTTAAGTTCTGTGGGAGAGTACCTCCCATGTTCTGATCCATCACTGGAGTAATCTCTGACTGTGTCCCTGTTACTGGAGTGAATCTCGGCATGACTTGTGGCTGCACTTGGGCCAATATAAGTGGAGCTGGTTCAGTCTGAACCAACATCGGTGTCAGGAAAACCTGTTCCGTAGGCACCATTAAATTCAAAGTTGTTTCCATAATGGACACATCAGGGTAAATTCTCTGAACCTGTGACGGCTGCACCTGATTTTGCACTACAGGAGTAGTAGGCACGTTAAGACCACTCTGCATCGTATTCTGTATCAGGCTAGCATTGACCTGAATCGGACTCACTATCCCATTAACTTGCATTGGAGCTGAAGGATCAGCACTGGTACTCGGACTACTCTCATATGCTGCATATGATGGCGGGCGATTTCTCAATAACTGTAAAATAAACTCAACATCATCTGATTCTTCCTACACTGTTGAAGACTCCCAAGCCTCCCTATTTTCAGACAGGGTTCTGTTCATTTTTCTAGTAGTTTTCCTTCCTTCTCATTGTCCTATGTAATCACTGGAAACAACTTAATTCCATGTAAAGTTTCCATCCTCCAAACTCTCTGAGCACTGTGCCACCTAGCTTATGTGAAAGTCTTTTCTGCTTTTCTCATTCTCCTCTCGAATTTCTGTTGCTGTTGCTGTCTGTCTACTAGCTCCCAAATCGCTAATGCCTCAAACTGTGATGGTCTTGGAAGGGGCTTTGATTCATATAGCACCACCCATAAATGCTCTAGAACCCTCAAATTGAACGTCCAGTTTGCAGGAAATGCTAAGTTCCCATCCTTCTCTGTCACTTTGCACCATTGCTTTTGCCAAGGACATGGTGCTACACCCTTTTCTTCCATTACAATGTAAGCTTTTGTACCGTCTGATGGTGTAGCTTCACCTATACTCGCTGTAATGTACGTATCTCCCCTTAAAACATTCTTTAAAGCTTTGAAAAATGTCATCTTTTTGACCTTTTTGTTATTCAAAATCAAATCAGGAAGTGACTTTCAATCCCAGAATTCTCTTCACCTACTTTCTAAAGCAATTGCTTCTCACGGACGGCTGCCAATCTGTATACGACCCTTCTCACTAACTGACCTATCCCAGCGCGGCTCCAATGACGTCACACTCACACGTACTGTGGCTGACAAAGTCTTGCGGCTTGTCCTCTGAAACTTCAATTCACACAAAACTAATGCAAAATTGTACTAATCAAAAAAAAAAAAAAAATCTGCTGGTTTACTAAAGGAAAGGTAACACACTTGCTTTACAGATTTTTCACTAACGGCACTTCCCACACTTACAGATACTCCTTCTTTCTCATTCTCCCAGATTTGCAAGCAAAATTCGACCTGCAAATTTTACTCTCAACTGTTCACTGGGGCTTTCCTGGTGCACATAGGACGCACCAGATATTTTCTTTCACTCACTTTGACTCACACTCTGACTTGTCGCCCACGCCCGATCAATCTATTAAACCAGACAGATTACAACATAAAACCACTTTTCAATATGCTCCGGAGTCTTAGACCACGCAGTGTCCGTACATCAACAACCACGTGGACAATTTTTTAGCACAAAGCGCCCCACACCTGGGAAGTTTGACGGCTTCCCTACTCACACTGCGAAATACGCACAGTCCTTCTACAACTTCAGTTGGAGTATGCAAACTGCCAAAACCCTCACAAATATCACAATTTATGTGCAATTTTCATAAGCTGTGCAAGCGCAACCTACTTCATTCATACTTCCACTCGAACTCCGAGACCATCCTCAAACGACCATTTGCAAGATCCGAGTTTGAAAAATAAAATCCAAATCTCAGTAATAATGAACTCTCAAAAGGCCAAATCAATCAAGCTACTACCACCTCCGTTGATCTTTGTGTCTTCCTGCTCCACCTCTCGGACCACCTTATGACGGTTTTCTGCTATCCTCTCTGTTCTGAACATCTATGATTGGCTTTTAAGGAGGCAAACCATCCATCTCTGCTATCCTCTCTGTCAGTATCTGTTACTCTGTACCGGACATCTGTGATGGGCCCTTATGGAGACAAACCATCTGTCTGCTACCATCTCTGTTAGCGTGTCTGACTTTAATAAGTAAACTTACAAGGGGACGCGAATAGGTTGATGAACCTTTTGACTCGCAATTAAGATGATCCCACCATAACTCCAGTACATGCAGATCAATAATCAATACTCGCTCGGCAATATCAATAATCAACAATAATCAATGATCTTAATAATAAGTGGAGTCAGTAAATGTCACACACCATGAGCTTTCAGTCATGAATAACCACACCTTTTAGTAAAAGTTAGAATATTTATTTCCCTATATTAACAATGCTAAAGTCACATAAATTAATCTCAAAATCAAATGATACACATACAGAAACAACACTGGCTGTCCAAATTGATGGAAGAGCCTCAATCTAATCAAAGCTTGAACTATTACACAATCTAAGGTTATGGTACAAATTAATAACAAGAACAATTGCACAAACGAGATGACATACATTTAGATTCAGCAAATAAATTCATCAAATGTTATTCCCTATTGGCAGATATTCATTATTGAGAATCCTTATCTAACCTCAGATTAGCATCAGCATGTTGGGCTTCATGCAAAACAATTTAGTAACACAAATTTGGAAAACATCTACCGATGGCTGTATCAAAACAATGCAGTTGGTACCTAGAAAGAAAAAGAAAATAGGCATAACAAACACATTGGTACAATAATACCTCTCCTCAATTGGATCGGCAAGCTAAAATAATCTTCATCATCAGGACATCAGTCGGTCAGCAAAGATTCAGGATTCAGCTTCAAAGTTCAGAAAAGACAAAGGCCCTCATTACAACCCTGGAGGTTAAAGACCGCCAGGGCTGTTTTGGAGTTTGTAACGCTAACAGGCTGGTGGTACAATCTTGGGCATTACAACTGCGGCGGAAGCACCGTGGTCGCACCGCCGGGACCGTCGGTTTCCCACTACTTTTGTCCCAGCAGTTGTAATCCCCCAGAGCAGCGCTGCCCAGGGGATTACGAGTCCCCCTCCCACCAGCCTTTTCATGGCGGTATGAACCGCCGTGAAAAGGCTGGCGGAAAGGGGAGTCGCGGGGCCCCTAGGGGCCCCTGCACTGCCCCATGGAGCTTTTCACTGTCTGCATAGCAGACAGTGAAAAGCGCAACGGGTGCAACTGCACCCGTCGCACAGCCGCAACACCGCCGGCTCCATTTGGAGCCGGCTCCCGTGTTGCGGCCGTGAACCCACCAATGTTGAAATGAGGGCTAAAGACTTTAAGCAATAAAGTTAAGCATGTCCCTCATCAAGATGCACAAAAAGTAATGACGGTGGCAAAAGGGAAAAGCGCAATGCCCATTCTTTTTAATGCAGTCCTGTTAAGTTAAATTCTCTAAAACTACTTCCCAAGTCCCTATTGGTCAAGGGATTGCATGTTCACACTTTGTCCAATGAAACGAAAACTTCAAATCTATGAATTCTACCACTGCTACGTGCACATGTCGCTGATTGGTTTCTCCTGCAATGTCCTCATTGTGCGGCTCATCAAGTAACAATATTGTTGAGACTTCTACTCCAGTCAATGTCTCCATTGTTCTCTTTCTGAGAAAGTCAGTCTCACACACATTACACTCATATTGTTACATTTAGTAAGAACAGCATCTTTTAGCAGTCGGTTCTCATGAGAAAGCATTTAAGCTACGAGCAAATCTACACAGTGCAATGGAAAATCGTGGTTTACCTTTCTAGGACAGCCATTTTAATAAACGTTAAGAAATACAGCTTGACATGAGGCCTGGCAACTAAGCCAAGAACTCTGCTAAGTTAAGGCCTACAATTTATAAAGCTAATACATAATACATAACCCTTATTATGACACATTACTACATTAGTCAAACATATACTCAACATTTCATATTAATAAACTATTAATAAGTACACGTCATGAACATTGGTGGCCACTCATCGTGATCACATTTTCAAATGTGTGCATTATTTTTCTATTGTTATTACATTTTCTATGCAAATCCATTACTCAGAATACATGAACACTTGTTAATAATTTTTTGATGAAATTACCTGCACTAGCAATCTCCAAGAGTAGCAACAGTGGGGAGTCAAGTTGAGATAATAGAGGGATGGTGACTTTCTTACAGCATAATACATTAATCATACCCAACAAAAACCAATGAGTGGTTACAGCTTTATCTTTCAAAAAGACTGGGGGCTAATTATAGAGAATGGAGATATAGACTGCGACCTCAAAAATGGGCACTGAGACACACACAAGACACCATTGTTCAATGCCAACAAATTGACCCTATCCCCTCATAAGTTTACAATATTATCAAGTATGTTTAAGTACTCTTCAGGACCATAACTTGCAGGAGTACTTTAAAAAATGCTTTCAACAGAAATATATTGTTTTACATAGGCTGAGAAGCTACAACAGGTTATCTTAATTATTCCAGTATCTTCTTTGAGGCTGAGAGAGATTTCATTGGTCTCCACCAACTGAAAACTTGATTAAGGTCAATTATGTCCCAGAAACAATTGAATTGCGCCATATACAACATATACAAAGTGATGATGGAATAACTTACCATACAGACAATAGCAAAAGAATCTGTTCTCCACATAAAATGATAAAAGGAAGTATTCAATTTTTCAAACAAAAGTTCAAGATTTTATTATAAAGGCCTGCAGCAAAAGTAATAGTTTCTGATTAGTCTAATTGCATTTCGAGGTTAATGAATGCTGCTAAGAAGATTTTGTTTATCATTCCTTTTTTCTTTTCCACCCTTGTATGCTTGGTGCATGAAGATGCAAGGTTCATGTTTCCTAATTACTTTTTAGAATGTATTTAACAATAAAGCATACTTACACACTGGTACAACATGCCCTCTTTTCTTGCTATTTCACTTCTCGCTAAATGACTGCATATATTTATTGAAACCTGCAGCTCTCAGAAGACAGGCACTTACTAAATGGTCAATGAAAAGCCCCCAAGGATGTCCTTGTCCCCCCAAGAAATTTAGACCCTCATTTTGAGAGTGGTGGTAAAAATCGCCTACCGCCGCAGTGGCGGCCGCCAAAAGACCATCGCTGCGGCTACCAGCCATCCGCCGTATCATGACCACAGCCAGATTTCCACCAGAAAAATTGTGGAAATCTGGCTGTGGCCATGCCTGCGGATGGCGGTAAGGTGGCGCTGCTGCCACCAGCAGTGCCACCCCAGTAGACCGCTGCCAGCCGTATTATGACCTATAATACGGCCTGGCGGTGTTCTGTGGTGGGCGCTACTGGTGGCAGCAGCGCCTCGTCCCGTCTCCTGCCAGAGGACCCCCTGAACACAGGTAAGTTTGGTCTCCGACAGGGGAGGGGTGTAGGGGGTGTTGTGTGTGTGTCTGGGGGTGTATGTGAATGTTTGTGTGTGCATGCATGCGGGTGTGTGTTGCATTTTGAATGTGTGTGTACATGTATGGAGGTGTGAGTGCGTGTATGTTGTGTTATGTGAATGCGTTCCTGCGTGTATGTATGAAAATGTGTGCGAATGTGTGTGAATGGATGCGTGGATATATATATAGGAATGGGTGTGTGTATACGTGTGTGTGTGTGTGTGTGTGTGTGAAGGGGCGTGAATGTAGGAGGGGTGAGGGGCTTTGAAGAGGTAGGGGGTGGAGGGTCTAACTGGAGGGGGGAGACCCCTATCAGTGACAGGGAAGGAATTCCCTATCACTGATAGTGCCTACCGCCATGGTTTTCATGGCATTAAGAAATCCACACAAACCATGGCGGTTGGTGGGTCATAATCCCGCAGATGGAACAGTGATGGCCGCCAGGTTGGAGATGGATGTCATAGTATGGCAGTAAGTACCTCCATATTATCGCCGACCGCTGGGGTCGTAATGCCCTCCCTTAGTGTCTCCTACACCTCTGGGTCTGGAGGTTTGGGGGCTCACCATTCAGCCCAAGAACAATGATTATCTGTAAGATATAGGAGACTCTGGGGCCACTCATCAGAATATGCAACAGGACGCATCGTATTACGTTACACTAGTGACCCTATCCCAGCATGAGAATGCCCCTGGGATCATATTTGTCTGCTGACACCTCTATTCCAGCACTGGTCACTGATGAATGTGATGTTAAGCCATGAAAAAATAAACAAAGCATGCATGAAGAAGGCAACCAGGTCTTTCACAGCATTCTGGGGAGTTTACTACCAGGTATGTGTACTTTTGCAAACAAACATATAAGCATGCCCTAGAGCTAAATATGCCCCTTCTGTATGGCACCTTGTGAAAATATCAATGTTGATCTTCCAGAACAGGAACAAATGCATACAGTATTAAAAGCATAACAGAAAATCATTTTACATCGCGCTTGTAAGTCAAATCTTTTAACCCTCCCTACTGAAAATAGAGTACAGGTGGCACTTCAGAAGCATCCTGCTTTCATAAAATGTCTGGGGAGTTACTTTAAAAGCTTTCTGGCTCCAGCTCTGTAAAAAGAACATGCCAGCATGACTTGCATAGCATGTGCAGTCAGGACTCGGGTCAAACCGAAGAACTCTTGCTGCTGTTTATTTTCAGCTTTAATACCTCTATTGACTTGTATTTCAAAATGTGTAGCGTTTAATTCCCTGTAGGTCTGCTCAGGAGTTCACAGTTTACAGAAGGGGATGAGGAACCTATTGCAGATAGCTGTGGGACAGGATGACCTCCCTCTGGAAGAGTACTGTGCTTCAACTATTAATGTCAACACTTTGTGTAATGCGAAATTGGAGGGGGGAACATTTGAATTGCATAAATGTTTCCAGCCATAATGCCCCTGCAAGGATTGCTACAACAAAAAACGTCATTAGAATAAATCATAAATAATAGAGAACGCCCAATAATGTAATTTTGGAAGTGGCAAATGCGAGTATGCATATATGTATGTACTATTTGCATATCACAAACCTCGTCATAAGGCGGAGCTCTGAGCAGGGTAAAAGGCAAATTTGCAATCAATGAGTGATTGGGGTTTTTTGAATTCTGGGAGTGGAGGTGCACGGATGCCAGTCATGATGATGTTGTAGATTATCAGCTGGTTTTGAAGATGGTGTGGGCTATTAGGGGGTGCGAGTGGTGGTTCATTTGATGTACTTTTTTCCATGCCCCTGTTTGATGTCCATGTGGGGAAGGGTTCAATGTAGAAATGTAGAGATTGGTTGGTCATAGGAAAGGACACTGCAACCATGAAGATACAACAGTGCAATAGCTTAAGTAGCATTTCTAATTTCTCTTTCTGGGAGAAATGGTTTGACTTTTATCAATAAATATAGATGGTACCAGGCAGCCCTGGTTTTCTCAATGTGGTGTTCCTTGAAGGAGAGGTTGGTATCCAGAATTAATCCAAGTGATTTGGCATTTAGTGAAAGTTGTTATGTTTGCATCAATCCAGTTGCATGTGGTGGAGCAGGGTTTGGGGTAGTTGTTTTTGCCATCTTGCCAAAAAGTATTAAACCAAAAAACCAAATAGTAGGTATTCTTTCTTGTTGGACTTGTAGGTGCTGATTGTCTCAGTCTGGATAAGATACAGGTGGTGCTAAAGCAATGGATGTTTGGAAGACAAGATGAGATGTGTGCCATCAGCATATTGGGGAATTTTGATGCTATTTGTGACTAGGGCCCCTGAAGGCATCTGTCAGTCACCATCAGCAATGGCCTCAACGCTAGGTAGTCCTCATGCATAAAAAAACTAACATTTATGTTTCTAAAATGTGTGGTACTCTCAGGAACTCATTTAAGGTCTAATGCTTAACAAGGAGCACAGCGGTCTGCACCTGATCTATTGTTTGTAGCCACATATTATTTTTTACTTGCCATGTTTTGCATTGCATTGTGGAAAGTTTTTGACTCCGTTCTACACATTATCTGCAAATGGTAAAATGGATTGCATGTATCACCTCGTCATGGTCGCGGAAATAAAAACCAATGAATAAACATTTTTACATCTGTGCACTCCTCAAAATGAGGGTCATATTTGAATTTTAAGTAACCACAAAGCCACGTCTGTCACATATTGTACCGCTCGTATTTACCGGAGTTAAAAATGCTGGAGAAATGACTTCTAAAGGGCTTGGAATATCCAATAAACACTTATCCTTAAATTAATCTATTTCAAATTATGGTTGGGGTTTGATAAGTGTACCCTACTTCATACATGCCTGAACATGGGGTCACCTCGACAGAGTTAAGGCAGAGAGAAGTGCTTCTTGGAGCTGCTTTAGGACAAGTGCTCTCAAGAGCTGAGTGCATATTTGATGAGTCGCTTATCGCCATTTTCAACTGGTGGTAATTTGCAATGCACAAATGACAAACCCTGACAAAAACGGGGAAATAAAAGAAACATCACACATTTACAGAAGTTGGGAGGTCACAAGAAGCAGCTCCCCTCCTCTTATGGAAAACAGCCATAAGATAGCCTCGTCCTCCAACTATATGGGACAGATTTATTAAGGCCTTGCGCTTCCCTTTTGTGACACAAGACGTTGGAAGTCAACGCAAGACCTTTAATGGGATTTACTAATCCATGTAAAGCCACGTTGCATGGTCCTCGTGGCTTTGTAAACCCAAAGCAACACAAGGCAGTACATATCGCTGCCTTGTGTTACCTTGCAGCAGGGAGGTGTTCCATGGTTGAAGAAAGGGCATTCCCACGCATCCATCCATTAATTTTGGCACACTCTCAGATTTACAAAGAGAGTGAACCTGGGAATGCATCAAAATGGTACAACTCTCAGACACAGGAGTACGAGGAAAAACATCTTTATTTCTCCTTGTTACTTCCTTTTGCTATGTGTGATGAATTCTACATTTCACATGGAAAAAATAAATCGTTTTTAATGATTGTTTTTGTGCAGTAAGGTTTTCCTTCGTGCACAAAACAATCCTGCCTATAATCAGGTACCATTGCACCAAGGTGCAAGGGTGCCAGCATTTCCGATAGGCAGCACACAGTGCGCTAGCGTAAGGAGGCAGAAGAAATGTGGGATAGCTTTGTAAATATGTCATCTTATTGATGCCTCTCTTTCAAGCACTACAGTGCACAAAATTGACTTGCTGCACTGCGTTGTGTGAATCTCAGTAATCATGACCCGAAACATCTTCACCAAAGGTGACTCAGGAATAATCTTCCTATAATACGAAACCTCTACTGAACCACAACCTCAGACTGTAGACTATATAAATGCCTAGGATACAAGTACGTTGTGTAACACAAATATCTGGGAACTTAATGTAACATAACATTTGTGCAGTCCATCCTCTTTTTGCCACCAGTGCTAAAGTCAGGCACAAAAGCGCAGTCAGTTAAATATTTTATTCTGAGTATTTGTGCGCCCGAAAACTGGAGTCAATTGTACTGAATTAGATAAAATAAATATTTGGTGGAGACAAGGAACAAGCATCCTCTCATTTTGTGAGACAGAAAAACACATACAGAAATAGAGTGGCTGCCACAGATCTCTGTCCTAGCTTCTTCTTGCTGCTCGCAGTTCAAATGAAATGTAAACAGGAGCAGAAAGACAAGAATAGCATCAGCTTTGGGATAGAGGTGAGAGCATGGAGCAGCAGTACGTGGACTCAAGTAAGGGGATTGTGAGAGGAAGGAATCTTCTGACCACTTTGTAGTTCAGAGTTTGGATCATTCTGGCTACATGTGTAAACGTTTATCATTTTGATTGATCCATACATGTACTAATGTCATATTACACTAAGGGCCTCATTACAACCCTGGCGTTCCTTAGTCCGTCGGTCTCACAGTCATCTTACGACCGTGGTGGGTGCGCCACGGTCGATCCGCCAGAACCACCAGTTTTCCTCCACAGGAGATACTGGCAGTGCTAGCAGCGGTGTCCTGGGGATTATGGGTCCCTTCTCCGGCAGTAATTACACAGCAGTAGCCCCGCCATGTAAAGACTGGTGGAGATGGGGTGCAGGGGGCTACAGGGGGGCCCACGCACTGCCCATGCACTTGGCATGGGCAGTGCAAGGACCCCCTTGGGCACCTGGTTGCACTGTTCACTGTCTGCTTTGCAGACAGTGAACAGCGTGATAGGTGCTGGTGCACCCTACTCACTGCAGCATAGCGGCCTGCTCAATTATGAGCCAGCATCAATGTTGTAGGCTGTTTCTAGCTAAGCCACACCGTTTCCGCCCTCTGACCCAGTAGGAAACTCCTAATGGGGCCCGTGGGAAGGTGGCTGCATTGACGATAACCTGACCACAAGAGTTTGGCGAATGGCCTTTTCTATCTGCCAAACTCATGATCACCCCCTTGGTGACAATTACTTGTGTTCTGGGCACTTGCGGGTTTCCAAAGCTACTTCAGTCTACAATTATATATATTTCTTCAACCATGGATACGTGAATTAGTTTGCACTTTGAAATGCAAAGGGATATTATTTATAATAACCCCCTTTCGCAACAGAGGCAAAAATAAACCATCTACCTCAGTCAATCATATGGGAATGTCTTCTATGACTACAGCCAAGCAAAACCATTTAAAATGAACTAGGAGTTTTGAAAGAGTTGCTTCACTAAAAAGATCTCTATTGGTGGCAGCGCAGGAGAGAGAATAGAATGGCTGGATCTTCTATTGGACAATCCATTACACCATTTTTGTCTATAGTCCTAAATTTTGTTCAGTACACTAGCTTAAATGCGGACACAGTTGTCTTTGCTACTAGTGTTGCTGCCTGGAGAGCCTATTTAGTTACAACCACATCTGAGCTTTCAAAACAATGGATAATATATTGTATGCATCATGTGTTTTTGTGGACCTTTTTCTAATTTGAAATTGAAAGTTTGAAGCTGGATTGCATACAGTATGCAATGATGCAGAGCATTATAAAATACATTTCTACATAATCCAACCAATAAAGTAACAATTTTGCATTGACTGAGTGATTCATGTGTTACATGTGCACAAATCAACCTGTGTAAAATGTACAGATTTACACTGCTTACTTGGCTTGTTGTCTGAAAAATATCATTATATGAAGCTTCCATGGATTTCTATTACAATTTTAGACAGGATTTACTGGAATGTTTCACTCTGAGCAATGAGATTGGTATCCCACCTCCAAGGTCATATGATCCGACCCATGAAGAGTGTTGAAAGAGTGCTATACCAAAATGGCTTATTTGTATATTTAACCCCTTCATGCCAGGCTTTTTCCCCCTCAGGTGCCAAACCTTTTTTTGGCTGTTTGGGGCAGTCCGCGCTTAGGCCCTCATAACGTTTTGTCCACATAAGCTACCAATGCCAAATTTGCGTCCTTTTTTTCCAACATCCTAGGGATTCTAGAGGTACCCAGACTTTGTGGGTTCCCCTGAAGGAGACCAATAAAGTAGCCAAAATACAGGGACAATTTCGTTTTTTTCAAAAAAATTGGAAAAAGGGCTTCAGAAGAAGCTTGCGGTTTATTCCCTGAAAATGGCATCAACAAAGAGTTTGCGGTGCTAAAATCACCATCTTCCCAGCTTTCAGGAACAGGCGGTGTGAAAACAATGCTGGATCCCAGAAATTGAAACATTTATGAAAAGTAGACAGAATTCTGAATTCAGAAAGGGGTAATTTGTGTAGATACTACAAGGGTTTCCTACAGAAAATAGCAGCAGAAATAAAAAAAGATTGAAATTGAGATAAAAAAACAGCCATTTTTCTCCACGTTTTACTCTGTAATTTTTTTCTTGCTATGTCATTTTTTTTAAAGCAACATACCGTTACGTGTGCTGGACTCTTCTGGTTAAGGGGATATATAGGGCTTGTAGGTTCATCAACAACCCTAGGTACCCAGAGCCAATAAATGAGCTGCACCTTGCAATGGGTTTTCATTCTATACCACATATACAGCAATTCATTTGCTGAAATATAAAGAGTGAAAAATAGGTATCAAGAAAACCTTTGTATTTCCCAAATGGGCACAAGATAAGGTGTTGAGAAACAGTGGTTATTTGCACATCTCTGAATCTAGGGGTGCCCATACTAGCATGTGAATTACAGGGCATTTCTCAAAAAGACGTCTTTTTTTACACACTGTCTTACATTTGGAAGGATGAAATGTAGAGAAAGACAAGGGGAAATAACACTTGTTTTGCTCTTCTGTGTTCCCCCAAGTCTCCCGATAAAAATGGTACCTCACTAGCGTGGGTAGACCTAATGCTTGCGACAGGAAACGCAACATGGACACATCACGTTTTTACATTGAAATCGGATGTGTTTTTTGCAAAGTGCCTAGCAGTAGGTTTTGGCCTCTAGCTCAGCCAGCACCTAGGGAAACCTACCAAACCTGTGCATTTTTTAAGACTAGACACCTAGGGGAATCCACGATGGGGTGACTTGTGGGCCTCTCACTAGGTTCTGTTACCCAGAATCCTTTGCAAAACTCAAAATTTGGCCAAAAAAAACACTTTTTCCTCACATTTCAGTGACAGAAAGTTCTGGAATCTGAGAGGAACCACAAATTTCCTTTCACCCAGTGTTCCCCCAAGTCTCCCGATAAAAATGGTACCTCACTTGTGTGGGTAGGCCTAGTGCCCACGAAAGGAAATGCCTCAAAACAGTATCTGGACACATCAAAATGATCAAATACAAAACTACCTGTTTTTGCGGAGGGGGCAACTGTGTTTTTGGTCCTGGGCTCAGCAGCCATCTAGGGAAATCTAGTGAACCTACCAAACCCAGACATTTCTGAAAACTAGACACCCGAGGGAGTCCAGGGAGGTGTGACTTGTGTGGACCCCCCCAATGTTTTCATACCCAGAATCCTCGACAAACCTCAAATTTAGCTAAAAAAATCAAATTTTTCCCACATTTCTGTGTGGAATCACCGCACCAGGACAAATTCCCTACCACCTAATGTTCCTCTCAGTCTCCTGGTAAAAATTATACCTCACTTGTGTAGGTGGGCCAAGTGCCTGTGACAATGAAGAGCCAAAAACATGTTGAAATTGAGGGGGAACCAAAGCGGGTCTAAAAGGGAAGTTTGAAAAAAAACATTTTTAGGCTGACAAGTGCAGCAGAATTTTTATCGGTATAGATGAGACGATGCTGGGTGGTAGAAATTTTGTGGATTCCTGCAGATTCCAGAAGGTTCCATCACAAAATTGTGGGAAGAATGTGTGATTTTCAGCAAAATTGGAGGTTTGCAGGGCATTGTGTGTAAGAAAATGGTGTGGGGTGCATTTGAAGCACACCGCCCTGGAATCACCCAGATGTTTAGTTTTCATGTGTCTTGTGGATTTTTCTACATGGCAGTGTCCCAAAGTCCAAAAAGTGCAGCCCTCACCATTCCAAGTGGGACGATTTTGAGAGTTAGCCAAGCTCTCATGGCCCAAATGTGAAACCAAAACCCCAAACAATGAAATGTCCTCTTGCTTGCCATGGGATAAGTGTTAATGTTTTAGTGTGCGGGGGAGATCTCAAAGACTGTTACCCCCTTCAGTTGGGGCAGGGGCATAACCAGGCCCATACTGGTTGCTAGCCACCACCCCACAATTTTTTTTTAAAATCCCTGGCATCTAGTAGACTTTCTGCCTCCCCGTGGTGTGGATTAGGGGTAATTGTCCCAACTGCCCACTAGTGGGCAAAACAACTTTGGCCACATTTATTTGGGGTGGGGGTATGGCCATACCCCCACCCTTTTATATTGGAAAAAAAATCTTCCCTGGTCTCTGGTGGGCTTTCTGCCCCCCTTGGGGGAAAATGGGACTTCCAAATATAGGCCGTTATGCCCCAAGGGGGACAGATATGGCCAACAGTAAAGTGCCCCACTGAGAAGCGACCCTTGCCCAAGGGGCTGCCCCCAAAACAAAACACAGACATACACACACACCAATCCCTGGTGGCTAAGTGGTTCCTGCCCCCCTCCGGGGGCAGATAGCCTTAATAGAAATAGGCTGATCTGCCCCCAAGGGGAGCAGAAATGGCCTAAAATAAATTTGCCCCCCAGGGGAGCGTCCCTTGCCTAAGGGGTCGCTCCCCTTGCGTGAAATTGGTGCTACAAAAATCCCTGGTGCCTAGTGGTCTCTGTCCCCCTTGGGGGCAGATCAGCCTAATACAAATAGGGCGATTTGCCCCCAATGGGGGCAGAAATGGCCTAAATACAATTTGACCCCCAGGGGAGCGACCCTTGCCGAATGGGTCGCTCCTCATATATAAAAAACAAAAGAAACATAACAAAAATATATATCCCTGGTGTCTAGGGGTTTCTGTCCCCCCAGGGGGCAGATCAGCCTAATTATAATAGGATAATCTTCCCCCGGGGGGCAGAAAAGGCCTAAAAATAGCTTCCCCCCTGGGGAGCAGCCCTTGCCCAAGGGGCAGCTCCCCTCATTCAATAATATTTAAAAAACAATTCCCTGGTAGCTAGTGGTTTCTGCCCCCCTTGGGGGCAGATTGGTCTAATAAAAATAGGCTGATCTGGCCCCAAGGGAGGCAGAAATGGCCTAAAAGTAATTCTGCCCCCGGGAAGTGACCCTTGCCTAAGGGGTCACTCCCCATACATAAAAAAAAGTAAAGAATTTTTTTTTATCCCTGGTGTCTAGGGGGTTTCCCCACCCCCTAGGGGCAGATCGGCCTAATTATATTAGGGGGGGCAGAAATGGCCTAAAATAATTTGGCCCCCTGGGGACTCCCGGGTGTCTAGTGGGTGATGCGATTGGGCTGCAGAAATTCTGAGAAAGACATCAAAGGAAAGGCCTTTCCTTTGATGCCTTTCTCGGCCCCTCCACGTGATTGGAGGAGAAATGCAGAAGCTGAGCTTCCAGCACGGAGGGACAGGCCTCTGATTAGGTCAGTGAGTGATCATGCACTGACATCATCAGACGCCATGGTGGGTGCAGGGGAGGTGGGGTGGAAGGGGAAGTGATTCCCCTTCCATCCCTGCAGTGGGGGTACCGAGGCGAGGCTCCCCATGAGCCAGTCCAAGTATGTAATGGTTACATCCTTGGCACTTCAGCGCCGCAGCCAAGGACGTGACTGTTACGTCCTAGGCTACGAAGGGGTTAAGCTTTTACAGAAAAACACTACTGTCATGCCTATCACTGAAGCCTGACTAATTACAGCCTAAGATACTGCAGAAACATGTCCAAACAAAACCCTGTTGAAATGTATTAAAACGTACAGTAAAACATTAGCTAAATCACCCTTAAGCAACCTGTGTATCCACAAAACAGTGTACACAAGTGAGACATGCTAAATGTTTGGCACAATCCCTGCCATTACTAGCTACAAACTGCCATTTTCTCTGTCTAGGCTAACATGGCTTTTCCTACTGAGGTGGCCTGCTTATGAGAAAATGTCACTTTGTTTTATATGTAGGCATAGAAAATCCCAAATGGGTTTATTCAAACTATATTTTTTATATTTCTCAAAAATGTAAGGCACTAATCCACTTTTGAAGTTAGTTTTTTTTCTAAATACAATGGAAAGATAACTTTATCAAAATGCTACTTCATTCTGCCTGGAAGCTTTCACAGTGATTAATCCAGATCAGCTTCCTCTTGACTTCTCACAGTAATTAACATTTTGATGAAGTGAGACATATATCTCTGCACAGGGACCATATCACCGCTTTGCTCTCAGAAAGACTGGAAGGAGTAATTACTGGCCACAAATCTTAAAATGTGAGAGAGAAGAGTGGATCACAATATAGATGCCATCGTGAAGGCCAAAGCTGTGACATGACCCTTTCACATGTTTTCACACAATAGTTCATAGTGTGAGGAAGGCCTCTGAACTGGGATCTCTCATTGTGAACATGCTTCTACCAACGGTTAGGGAAGGCTTGGCTGGGGTGGATCCTCATTTCAATAAGGCAGCCCATGGTGGAGTTTAAGAGCTCTGAACACTGATCAGGGGTCCTGCCATCCTGAAAAGCACTAGAGCTGGGCACTGTGGAATTATTTGCAGCAAAGCAAACAGGAACTTCAGAAAAAGAGGGCACATTGGTTTTTGGGGAATTAAACAGGGATTTGGCTACAGTTTGACATCAATCATTTACTAGCATACAAAATTGGCTTCCTATCACCAACTACCAATCCTCAGAATATATCTGGACCTGGGGAAGAATCAGAAGAAAGATGTTTTGATAGAGGTTGTGGCCAGGAGTTATGACCATGTGTTTTTTTAGTGAACTGTGTTTTCACCTACCAAGATATTGTGTAGTTAAGACGCTGGGATCTCATTCTCAAACCTGCACTGCATTCAAGATTTCTTGCATAATCTGGCCCCTATCACACCAAACTTCCAAAGATGGGCTATTAGCAGAGCTCTTACTTATTTAGGATAAAATATTTTATATTTATTTCAAAAGTGTTTTTGTAACTTAGAGATCTTTATGGTGGACCTGGCCCTCTACTCAGCATATTATATATGTTGTAAATTCAGCACTGTCCTAGAAATAAACACAATCTGTTGGAAGCTCACAGGGATGGCCATTGGTGATGTAAATAATGTTAACATGCAATCAGTCTGGTTTGACAGCTTTGCTTACAAGCATCCTAAGTGCCTCAAAGAGTAATTGATTACAAGTCTTGCCATTCACCGTTTCACAAATGTGGCTCAGTTCTCATGGATCAGTCTAAGGGTAGTAAGGGTCTTATTTAGATTTTGGACAGAACTGGAAGTCCTTCAGTTTCTGTAGAAACCTCTAATTAATTGAGATCACCTCCTGAATTTCCTCCACAATATTATCTGATGATGCTCGGGTCCATGTTCTTACTTCCCTTCTTCTGATGGACCTTTTTTTGGGGTACTTGAGGGGTGAAAGAAAGTTAGAATCCACCTTGTGAATCAATTAAAAGTGTGGCCTATTTGGTCACACATTAAATCAGGAGACAGAGGATAAAGTTCAAAGGTTTATTACAAGTTTGAAGCCAGACTGATATAAATGAATCTCAGAAGCATGCTTTATAAGTACAGAATCACCGAAGGCGAGGTGAAACGTCGAATGAGATTAAATCGTACAAGCCATACACGAATTTCAGTTGAAGCAATACAAAAGATGAGAAACAAAATCTGAACATCAGTATGTATGTTGTGGTCCTCTTGCCTACTCAATGGAGAAACTAAGTTAATCTAAATATCCTAAACTAAACTCACAAGAAATCCCAATTAAGGTTCAGGAAATATAAGAAGGTGTCAGCATAACAGAAAGTTCAGCAGACGTTTGATAGAGAGGTGGTATATGGCATAAAGGCACAGAAAATAATAAGGAGTAAAGAGGTCTGTACCTTTCCATGTATCAAGGGAATCTTCTCTCATAAAGGGACAAAGATAATCTGCTCTCCTCTAACTAGGTAAATACCAATTAAACCTACAGAACCTTTGAGTAGTCCACATCATCAATACCAGTAGTTTTCCCATCTTTCTTGCACTGTTGAAGTTGACAACTTCCATCAAACCTCACATCCCACAAAATAAACATCTGGTACACAAACAGGAGTCTTCTCAGTTCATTAGCGCTCCTTTGTCCACGCCTGAGTATCCTTCCAAACCTCATTAGCTGAAATACACACAACATGCCTTTCATTAACTGTAGACTCTCATGAACACGCCTGCAAAGAAAGAATATTGCAACACGAGCAAAACTCCACTTTGAAGGTTAAACCCAAAAAATCTAATGTTTCAATCCTTTGCTTATGCTAACTTAATGAAGCATTAAGTACACATATGAATACATGAGCATAAGTGCATTTTGCATTTATAAGTGAATACAAGAATCATAAATTAAATGTGATTATGCAGGTACACCATAGTACCTTAATTGCCATACGCAAATATCAATGTGCAAATGTATTACAATTCAGAATGTTTAATTCAAATATTAGAACATGCATATAAATGAACTTCTAATTTTCTACTGTAAATGCACCTTCCTTCGTACGAGTTAGAGGTGCCACTTTACATTATTAACGTTAAGGTAAACAATCTATGTATTATTGATTGCATGGTGATGTTACTTCTGTAACACATGATGGTATAACCAAAATATGTGTTCCCAATTCCCCCTCTGATGACGACTTAAGTCATCAAAATCATGATACAATTATTTTGATGAGACCAGCTAGCACCTTGTAGTTTTCAACATTTTCCGGCTAGACTGCTCCAGACACTTCATGTCATCATAATATTTACACTGATTCTCTTCCAGCTCAACATCTACTCTCTTTCTCTTCATTACCTGTCTAAATTTCATCCTCTAAAAAATTCTAAAATCCACTTCTATAACTATTGCCCAAATGGAAGTAACCAACAGCGGCTTCAGAATATAACCCACAATTCTGCTTCCCAAGTTTTCAAACCATCTGCCTACAGAAGCAAATCTAGTTCCAATAGCCTCCCATACACCTGGTGCTCCCAATTCCTTTAAATTGTTCTTCAACCCAGTAATGTTCTGAATGTATTTCTCCAGATCCTGACTTTCATCTGGGATTTAAGTACACCATTGCTGAACTTTGAGCATCCGACAGACTCCACCCTGTTCCGTGACAAGAAGGTCTAACACAAGTCTCTTCTGCAAAACCATAGCTGTTATCGCTACCATCTTACTATTTACAAGAAACAAGGAATTGGCTGTATTCATTGGCAGTTTATCGACTATGGTGGACAACTGTACAATTTTCAAATCATTCAGAATCACATCTACAGATGGAATCAATGTACAAAAAATATCTTCCTCTACTTCTCCAGCACTTGCACCTGTCTTTGTTCTAGGTTTAATTTCCCATACAGGATCATCAAAATGTTCCACATGATAAATCTTCGGAAATACTATACATAAATCACATGTAGCATACCACCCCTTGGACAATACGAAATAAGCATTCTTTCCACAGATAAAGTATTCTCCAGGTATCACAGGATCTTTTAGATCTAAAAAAAATTCACTTTCCTCTAACCTCAAAGGTGTGTTCTTCTAAAAGTACTACATCATAATTTGAGAAATAATGTTGAAAGCTACCCTATCTATAACATATGCTCAATTAAAGACTACCGGAAACTCCATAAGTCAAAGGAATGTGATGATAAGTGATGCCTTTGGAAAGGAAACAGTTAATTGCGTACAAACGTAGCAATCCCTTGCATCCATAGTGTCAATGTACTCATAAAACAATTTATAATAAACATTTGATGAAAGGTCTCCCCTAGATCTGTCTACATTCATAAGTGCACTTTATCATCAGTCAGAAATTGTGTCTTAGGGGATCCTGTAGATCTAATGTTTTCAATACTACAATGTGTAGTTAAACTCAATCCTATAAGCAAAACCATAATTAAACCTAACAGTCCTACAAATATGTATCTACATCTACTAGTGTTGTTGTTTCCAGGTTCCATTATTTTTCTAAATTCAGACATGTTTCAATAAAATGCAGCAGCAGTGATGATTCGCTTAGGTTCCACTTGTGCAAAGCGGCAAAACAAATTCCACACAATGAAGTGCTACAGCTTTATTTACAAGATCTCTGTGAGTCTTTCTTAGCTCTACTTTGTTTTCTTCTAAGGGACAACCCTCTCTTCTCCTGCAGACTCGGACCTAGGTACTCTTCTTAATTCCCTAACAAGTCAATGCAAAGTCTCTAAATAAGGAACTGTTCACATTCACTAATATTCACATCCAGAGTGAAATGTCTCAGTTTATCCAACAGCACAGAAAACTCTAAGTGGAATTTAGGCACAAGGTTTAGTTCAAGGAGATTCCATGGGATCTGCAGCACTATCCTAAAACTCCCAAAACATTGTCTCTATGTCATTTGCAACAAAGTATGTCCATTCAGGTGAAGAGTGCATTCATCAGGGCACTCTAGTTCTTTTAGATCTCCTCAGTGTCAAGCCTTCATTTTCACGAAGATCAGAATTCTCAGTGTCCTCTGGAACGGTCTGAGGCACACGCTCTTTGAGGAGTAGATTCCGTTTCCCTCTTTCTTGGCTTCTGTACCAATTGTGTCCAGCTTCCACTCACTTTCTCACAGCACTAGGTCTTTCATCAGGGTCTGAAATGGACTTATTCACCACTATATGATGAGACTCTTCCTTCCCAATTTCAACTGTCGATCTCTCCCAGAACCTCCTTCAAACAAAGCATGTGCTGTTTAAGGCTTTGTTTGATTCCTGACAGCTTGAGTAACTTGCTCCCGGTGTCTCTCAGTCACCACCTGTACTTCTGGGACAGGTGCTGTTACATCAAGGGGACACTGAACTTTGCGAGTAAGGGAAGCGTGTATCCAGTTAATAGAGACCTCTACATTTAACAGCTGTCGTAGTCACCAAGATAACTAAACGGCCCACTCCATTGAGGCTCCAAACACCTCTTCCTTACATGTTTCTTCACAAGGACCTAATCCCCGGGACTGTGATCAAGACAGTGTTTCTGATGTGGCAGCGCTGTGGCTGCTCCGACCTGATAAGACTCTGAACACACCATATCAGCTAACTCTTTGCAGTAATCAAGGATCATATCATCTGTAATGTTTACAAGTGCATTCAGAGGAATGGGTGTAAATCTCAAAGCTTTGCCCATGATGATTTCATGGGGAGACAGTCCTGTCCTTCAATCAGATAAATGTTAAGACTCATAAACACAAGGGAAAAAGCATCAGACCATTTCAAAGACATCGAAACACACACTTTTGCCAGTCTTGATTTCAGCGTCTCATTAACCTGTTCGACAAGATCCAGAGCCTTGGGTCTATAACTGCAATTTAGAACCTGTTCCACCTGTAATGCTATGCACAACAATCTCAAAACCTCATTATTTAAATGAGTCCCTATATCTGACTCTAGAGAAGTTGGGAGCACAAACCTTGGAATGATGTCTCTTGTTTCACAGTTCTTTATTGAAGGTATTATATACAAAGTTGGGTGAAGGGGTAACCCACATGAAACAAGTAAGGAGCATATATTGCAAGTAGGCACAACATGTGATACAGAGTACATGGCATATGGCAACTCAGCCGGGTCAGGATGCACAATGGGTTGGGTAGGCAGTGGCTCAGTACAGACTTGATGGCAGAGATACTGTCAATTATGAGAAACAACGAGAATGGGAGACCGGGGACAAGCAGGGCATGGGGAAAACCTTCAGACCCAAATAAAAGAGGGCCAGGAGAAGCGGTTAAAAAAGAAGTGGAAGAGCAGAGGAAAAAAGGAAATCAGAAGGTTTGGAGGGAGATAAGAAGAGGCGGGAAGGGGCTGGGGAGGTGGTTGGGGGTAGGGAGAGGGTGTGGTCAGAAGCCGGAGGCAGGGGAAGGGGATATGAGTTGGGATCTAAACTACTGGTGGTCTGAAGTACAGGTGATCCTTGGGGAACCGGAGACCCTTGGTGGTTGCCGTCCTGGATGAAGGGTGCCCAGGTGAGGAGGAAAATCTCCACCCTGTCTTGAAGGTGATAAATGATCCTTTCATGCAAAGTCGTTTGGAAGATGGTCCAGCAACACTCAGCATGGGAGGGGGAGTGGGTGAGCCCCAGTGGCAGAGAATGCAGGTCTTTGCCGTAGCCATGGTGGTGTGAAGAAGACAGCCCTGGAGGCGTGTCAGTTCTGAAGCGGCCGCCAGGTCATGCTGCAGGATCAGAGGAAGAGCCAAGAGTCAGAATATGCAAAGTCTCACTCAGGGTTGCAACAACAGCCTCCCAGAAATGGTGCACTGTGGGGCAGTCGCAGAGGATGTGAACCATGTCACAACAATTGTCATTGCAGTGCCAGCAATTGGTATGAGGCATGAGGCCCATTGTGCAGAGCTTCTCGGGGTCCAGTGGCAGTCATGGAGAGATTTGAAGATACAGAACTTTCACAGTGCCTCTCAGGCACTGCGGGACAGCCCCTCTAGGAGTTTAGTCCAGATCTCTGGATCATAGGTCACCCGGAGTTTGCCTTGTCATTTGATTCAGAGTCCATTCAGCAAGGGTTGAGAGAACAGATTATGACTCAGGATGCTGTAAAAGCCAGACATCACCCTCTGAGAACACCCCCACATCCTAAGGTAGGAGATAACAGGAGAGGACTGGAGGGGACCAGGGCTCATACCCCGGCAGTGCATGAGACAATGTCTCAGCTGGAGGTACTGCATGGAATGAGGGAGGAAGGCCGAATTTTTCCTGGAGCGATGCACAGTACTTGAGGGTACCATGGTCAAGTAAATGGTAGAGGTTGTGGATTACTGCAGAGTGCTGTGCAGTCCAGTTCAACTCTGCATTGCCTATGCAGAGACTGGCGTTGCCTCACAGAGGCATATGTTCATCGAAGAGAAGGTTCAGCCTTAAAAGGTGGTGGGCCTGGTGGGAAGATTTCACCATTGCCTGATCATTGAGTTCCTGGGGCCCAGTAGAAGGGCCACACCCATATAGAGAGGGAGCCCTTGCAAGCAGGCCAGTAGGGTGCGTTCCACCAGGACACACAGCAGAGGATCCGGTGCCCTGGACAGCATATAGGCAAGCTGCACCAGGTGGAGGGCTAGGGAGAAGTGCTCCACCGAAGGGAGGCCGAGGCCTCCACAGGTGAGTTCTCTTAACAACAACTTTGCTGCTGTAAGACTGTCATTTCTTCTAGTCAGATAAGCTTCAACCCAACGTGAGAAGATGCACACAGCCACTAGGACATATCTTAGTCCATTACACAAAGGCATCTCAATAAAGTCCAATTGCATCCAGATAAAATGACCTCCAGATCTTCCTATGTGACTCAGTGTTTCTTACGTTCTCTTTGCAACATTATTCTGCTGGCATATAACACACCTGTGACACAACGATTCAGCCATCACCCTGAACTTGAGATTAAACCATGTTTGCCTAAACAATCACACCATGGCATCTCTACCAACATGAGCTGGGCCATGGAAAAGCCTAGCCATTGGGGAAAACAAACTATTTGGAAACACAGGTCTTCCATCCATTGAAACTCAAATATCATCCTCTCTCTTGACACTACCTGCTCTGCCCCAACTCTGCTGTTCTCCCTCTGACACCTCTTCCTGAAACCTCTGTGCATCTTCCCATGTGTCTGCAGTTGTTAACAAAAGGTTGTAATTCGTCTCATCCATTCCCTCATTAGTATTCTATCCATTAAAGGTACAGACATTGTGAGCACACTACTTTGCAACCTCATTGGTATATTTATGGCCCAATGTTACATGATCATTTCCACTATGGTGTGCAGGACACTTGATCACTGCAACTTGTGCAGGAATATGTAACACCTTAAGAAGATTTCTCACTTGTTCACCATTCCAGATTGGGGAGCCACCTCTGGGACTGTAATTGCCCGAAGTCATGCACAGCCCAGAAGCAGGGCTGACTTTTGGTGAAAATGTTCACTTTCAACTGGTCTGAAACATAGCAGGCTCTAATTAGCTTAATCAATTCAGCCACCTGTGCCGAAAATATTCCTTGAAACCAGGAAGCTTTTACATCTCCTAAAATTGTGCAGACTGCATAGGCAGCTCTCAAACTTCCTACATTGCTCGTAAACAAGAGCCATCGACATATAGCACAAAATCAGACCCAGGTAGTGGCTCATCTCATATATCTGGTCTTGGCATGGTGCATAGTTCAGTGAATTGAGACATTTATGCTCCACTTCACAATCATGATTTTTATTGTCTGGTACAGGTAGCAACATAGCATGATTTAGAACAAGGCAATCAAGCAGACCAGAAACTACAGTATAAAGAGTAACAGAGAAATAGGCGACAGGAGTCTGGCATTGCCTTGTAACTGTATAAGCACTGAAAGAGCGCAACGCTCCCTCTTACTGCAAAAACAGTGCTAATGATTTATTGTAATCAGGCATTCCTAGTGCTGGGGCATGACATATACTTTCCCTTAGCTCTAGGAAGGCAATCAAGCAATAATTATCCCAGGGGACGGGATCAGACACATCCTTGTGTGGCAGCATCAGCAAAGGCTTGGCCACTAGGGAACAGGTGGGTTTCCACTGGTGACAGTAGCCCACTGTTCCAAAAAATGCTCTGACTTCTCTCTGGGTAGTTGGTAGATTCATTTTCACAATTTGCCGCAATCCTCTTTTGTGACACTTTCCTAGCTCCTTTCTCAATGTCATGTCCAACATACTAGACCTCTTTCTGACAGTACTGCAGCTTGCCTGGGGATACTTTATGTCCATTCTCAGTCAGGTGGTTCAGTAATGCAATGTTATCTTGCTTGCAGGTGTTAGAGTCTTGCTTTGGTTGGCAGTCAGGTTACCCCCCTGTCCAAACAAGGACCCTCGCTCTAGTCAGAGCAAAAGGAGAAAGACACCTGGTTAACCCCCACTCACCCCCTTGGTAGCTTGGCACAAGCAGAAAGGCTTAATCCAGAAGCAATGTGTAAAGTATTTGTACCAACACACACAGTAATACAGTGAAAACAAAATGGACACCACACCAGTTTGGAAAAATAGGTAATATGTATGTAAATGAAACAAGACCAAAATGATAAAAATCCAACATCCACAAGTCAAGATACAAATTTTCAAAAGAATAAGAATCTTACTCCATAGAAAACAATGAAAACGCTGCTGTTTCACAAAGTACCTGGTTTGCGTAAATAAAGCTGCATAGGCGAACGTGCGTTGAGAAAGCCAGCCATGCCTTGATTTTTCACTAGTAAGAGAGACCTGTGTCATTTTCTTCTCCGGTCAGGTAGCCGCTGAGTAATTTTTCTCACCTGCAAGAGAGCGATGAGTCGATTTCCAGTTGGGCATCTCGGATCCGAGCAGGCTTGCGTTGATTTTTGATGCCCAGGGATGATGCTTGTGAAATCCGTCCGCATGGTAATGGAAAACCGCGATATGTGGGGTTTGCGTCATTAATAGCAGCCACAAGCGGGTGTTGCGTCATTTCTAGAGTCACAATGCGTTGATCTCCCACCAGCGATGCAGGTGGAGCATTGATTTTAGCCACAAAGCGGGTGGCGTGTCATTTTTCAGCCGCGTTGCAGGTGGTGCATCAAAAATTTCCCTGCACGGTGTTCTGTGTGTGGATTTCAGTCCTTGTTCTGACAACTTCACCTCTAAAGGGCCCAGGGACTGTATAGGACACCACTTGGCAGGGCAGGAGTCTCAGCAGAGAGTCCAGGTGCTGGCAGACAAAGTCTTCGATGTGCTTGAGACTTCAAAACAGGAGGCAAGCTCAATTCAAGCCCTTGGCGATTCTTCTCCAGCAGGAATGCACAACAAAGTCCAGTTTTTGTCCCCTTTCACAGGCAGAAGCAGCAACTGCAGGATAGCCCAACAAAGCACAGTCACAGGCAAGGGCAGCACTTCTCCTCAGCTCTTCTCTTTGGCAGAGGTTCATCTTGATCCCAGAAGTAATCTAAAAGTCAGGGGTTTGGGGTCCACTACTTATACCCCTTTCTGCCTTTGAAGTAGGCAAACTTCAGAGGAAAGTCTCTGTTGTTTACACAATCCTGCCTTGACCAGGCCAGGCCCCTGACACAAACCAGGGGGTTGGAGACTGCATTGTGTAAGAGCAGGCACAGCCCATTCAGGTGTAAGTGAACACTTCTCCCTCCAATGTAGCTCACATGGTCCATCAGGATATGCAGGGTACTCCCCAGCTCCCTTTGTCTCATTGTCTAGAGGGGATTCAGAAACAGCCCATCTGTCAGTCTGACCTAGACAGGAAATCCACAAACAGGCAGAGTCACAGAATTGTTTAAGCAGGAAAATGCCCACTTTCTAAAAGTGGGATTTTCAAACTGACAATTTAAAAACCAACTTTATCAAAAGATGTATTTTTAAATTGTGAGTTCAGAGACACCAAACTCCATATTCCTATCTGCTCACAGAGGGAATCTGAACTTAAAATCTATTTAAAGGCAGCCCCCATGCTGAGATAGGCCTTGCACAGTAAAAACTGAATTTGGCAGTATTTCAGTGCTCGGACATGTAAAACACATCAGTACATGTCCCACCTTTAACATACACAGCACCCTGTCCATGGGGCTACCTAGGGCCTTCCTGAGGGGTGCCTTATATCTATAAATAGGGAAGGTTTGGGCCTGACAAGTGGGTACACTTGCTAGGTCGAATTGGCAGTTTAAAACTGCAAACACAGACACCGCAGTGGCAGGTCTGAGCCATGTTTATAGGGCCACTCAGGTGGGTGGCACAACCAGTCCTCCAGGCCCACTAGTAACATTTGATTGACAGGCCCTGAGCACCTCTAGTGCACCTTACTAGGGACTTACTAATAAATCAAATATTCCAATCACATACATTTTACACAGGAAGCACATGCACTTTAGCACTGGTCAGCAGTGATGAAGTGTCCAGAGTACCAAAAACAGCAAAAACAGAGTCCAGCACACAGTCAAAACCTGGGAAGCAGAGGCAATAAAAACAGGGAAACCATGCCAAGGGTGCCAGGTCTAACAACAGGCTTATTGAGTATTTGATGCCACCAGTAGGCCATCGATATAGTGGACCAGGACTGAGTTGCAAGGCAGGACCATGGACTCCAGAATCTTCTTGAGAGTCTGGTTAAAAATGGAGGGACTCTTACTATACACTTGTGGGACTCTGCACCATGTCAAAATGCGATTGCCGAACCAAAATGCAAAGACAAACTGACTATTCTCATGCAACTGTGTAGAAAAGAAAGCCTAGCACAAATCGATAACTGTAAACCACTCTCCTCACATGGAATCTGAAACAAAATCACAACTGGATTCAGTACCACGGGACAACAGGGAACAACAATGTTGTTCACTTTCCTCAGATCTTGAACAATGTGATATTTTCCACTTCCCTTCCGTAAGCCCATAGTTCGTGAATTGCATGCAGTCTCAATAATCTCCTATAGAATACCTTGTTGAATCATAGATTCAATTACCTGAGTAATCCCAGCAATCGTTTCAGGTGTCAAATTCTATTAGGGAGTTCTCAGATATTCAGAATTTCTATCATAATGTCCATTCCCTGTAGGGAGAAGGACCGCCTCAACAGTTTTGGATTCTCACCCCTCATCTGCATCAACCATCTAAGGGGCCTGTGGTCTGTCTGAACCCAGAAGTGAGTCCCAAACAAGTAGGGTCTTAGCTTCTTCAGCTCCCAGACCACAGCAAAAGCCTCATGCTCAATTGAACTCATTCCCAGGGAAGTAACCTCCTACTAATGAAGGCTGCAGGCTGGTCTAGACTCGTGGGATGACTGGTGTTTGATATACTCGTTACTACGCTTGTGCGAAGCACAAACCCACCATTCCTCTTGTTGACAGATGGGTCTCCTCCCCCCAATTTGAATACTATTATTAGATTGGTTCCCTCGCACGTTCCTGACCTTTATCTGATGTTGCCGCCACCCCCTCTCTACTTCCGGGGCAGCGGCCGTCAGGTAGGTCCACAGCGAGGGACAGGCCTGAATTATGTGAGTACACTGTGTGGGCTTTGCATTACGGCACTATGCCATTAGCCCTGGTGCTATGTATAACTTCCTGATATACTTGGCAGTGGCTGTTCTAAGCCCGACAAACTTGAGTAACAGACCGGCCGCCAGGTGTTGGGACTGTTTGCTTCACTGTTTTCCTTGATCCCAGGGGTCACTCATTTGCGTACACATGATGTGGACACTGGGGACAGTGCACGTGCAAAACCCAAGAGTTACAGGGTGACTGACAAGGTCAGAACTATCATCAAGGATGAGGTGTCAAAGATGTTAGCATTAGGGGCTATTGACCTTTCCAGGAGCCCTTGGGACAGCCCAGTGGTCTTGATCCCAAAGGCTGCTGCTGCTAGTGCCACTCCAGAACTCAGGCTCTGTGAGGCCTACTGTGGGCTCAATGAGGTCATAAAGACTGACCTGCATCCCATCTCTTGAGCTGGCGGCAGTCCTTCTGTTGCTCTGGGGTCAGAGAAGGGGAGAGGTTCACACCCTCCATGGACCCATCTTTCTCCTTAGCAGACAGGAGGTCAGGAAGAGACTCACTCTCTTCCTCTACCCCTTCATCCGTTGCTAGGAGCATGGTCAACTCAGACCTCTCAAAGTGAGGTTTGAGGCGGTTCATGTGCAGGACCCTCAAAGGGTTCCTGGGAGTCCCCAAGTTCACCAGATAGGTGGCATCGCTCTTGCATTCCACAACCTCAAAAAAACCTGTCCACTGGTGCTGGAGCACCCTAGGAGTCACTGGGGCCATCACCCATACTTTTAGGTCAGGCTGAAACTCTACCAGAGGGGCATTCTGGTCGTACCAGTCTTTCATGTCATCCTGGCTTGCTTCCAGGTTCTCCTGGGCGAGCTTCCTGAAGCGAGCTGCCTGGTTCCTAAAACCCAGCATGTAGCTAAATACATCCTGGGGGGGGGCTTACTGGAGTCCTTCTCCAAGCCTTCCCTAACTAGACTCAGAGGTCCTATCACAGGATGCCCATACAACAATTCAAAGGGGCTAAAACTAAGTCCCTTTTGTGGCACCCCACTGTAAGCAAACCGAAGGCTTTTCAAGAGGATGTCCCACTTACACTTCAAGGGCTCTGCCAGGCCTATAATTATGCCTTTCAAGGTTCAGTTGAATCTTTCAAACTGATCGTTTCCTTCGGGTGGTAAGGAGTGGTGAACTTAGATGTCACCCCATACTCCTTCCACAGAGACTTCATATAAGTAGATATGAAATTGGTATCCCTATCAGATACCATCTCCTTGGGGACCCCCATGTGGGTAAAAACCCCATCAATGCCCTTCCTACCACCGGGGCTGAGATTGATCTCAGAGGTAAAGCTTTTGGGTACCGGATGGCTTGGTCCACTAAGACCAGGATAAACCTATTACCCATGGCTGTCTTGGGATCCAAAGGTCCGACAGTGTCTATACCCACCATTTCAAAGGGTTGCTGACAACAGGAAAAGGTTAGAGGGGAACCTTACATTTCCCCCGACTCTTGCCACTTATCTGACAAGTTTGGCAAGACCTACAATATGCATCGGAGTGCCTGCGCATTTAGGGCCTGTGAAAGTGGGTGACAAGCCTCTTAAAGGTCTTGTCCTGGCCCAAATGTCCCACCAAAGGCACATCATGAGCCAGACCCAGTAGGAAGGCTCTGAAGCACTGGGGTACCACCAGCACACGGGCTGCCCCAGGCTCAGCCACCTTAGGCTCACTATAGAGGAGTCCATCCACCCAGTAAATCAAATGTGATCCAGGCTCCTTGCCAGATGCCTGGACTGCAGCCTGCTGCCGTAAACCCTCCAGAGTAGTTCTGTGCCCCTCAGAATGCCTCCCTTTTGGGTCCCTATTCCTTTTGCTACTGTATCAGCTCATGGACCTCCCCAGCTCAGACACCTGTTCTCCTGTAGGCTCCAGGACAACCTCCTTCGGTTCAGCCTCCTCCCGGACCGTGGAACCTTCTGGGACCTGTTTCCAGTGCCCCTAGTCCTTCCTCCTTCTGGAAGACACCTCAGCCACTCTTTCAGGCTCCAGAATCTCCTGGCCACCCTGACGGGCCGCCATTGACCGGGTGGACACACACACACACACCCAAGCAAACCCAACATCTCCAAGTGAGACCTGTGTTCCACCTCCTTCCAAGGGGAATCCTCCAGGTCATTGTCAAGCAGACAATATACAGGCATGGTTGGACTCACAGCTACCCTCAAGGAACTTGAGACACCCCATCCCCCATTCAAAGGGAACCTGCGCCACTCTGCACAGGTGCTCAGAGTTGTCTACTGCAACTACTTGGTGAAGTACATGGGGATCTATCTGCTCTTCAGACACCAGGTGACTGCTCATCGTAATCACACTAGCTCCTGTGTCTCTCAGAGCCTCCACCCTCTGTCCATTGATGTTCACCCTCTGCCTGTATTTCTTAGTGTTTTCAAGCATGAGGGTACTCTGGACCATCTCACTGTCCCCTTGTGAGACAAGGGTCATCTCATCTGGATCCCACCCACCTGGAACCAACTCCCCCCCAAGAGCTACACTGGCCAAACCCTGTGACTGAGAACCAGTGGGTGCCTAAGTCCTGTTGGGACATTTGTGATCCCCCCTTATGTGACCCACCTGATCACTTGCAAAGCATTTGTGTGGACCCTTCTCTCAGGTTTCCCTGTAGAGACCCATAGTTTCTTTTCTTCTGGGGACTGGGAATCCTACAGTGAGAACTAGGTTGGGGCCCTTCAGAGAACTCTCCCTGTTTACCCTTATCCCCCCACTTCTACCGATGGGGATCCTGTCCACCCTTTGCATGGTCTCCCCCATACCTCTTCTGGACCCTGGTGCTCTCCCACAAGTCCACCTCCTGCACAAGTTTTCTGGGGTCAGCCAGTTTGCTGTTAATTAGTTGCTGGTTCAGCTCTGGAAACAAAGACTAGACAAATGCTCCCAAGCAATCATATTGCATAGACCCTCATAACTTGTCACCTTGCTGCCCTTTACCCAACCATCCAGTGACCTGCAAAAAGAGTCAACACATTCCAACCAAGTTTGCGATTCCTTCTTTTTGTAGGACCTAAACTTATCCTTGTACTGCAGAAGGGTGAGACCATATCTTTTGAGTAGGGCATCCTTCATGATAGAGTAGGTGAGCCCCTGAGGATCCCCTAAGGATGTCAGAATATTCCTCTCACTACCTCAAAGTGCTTCCACTGACTCACCCCCCCCATGTGCCTCAGGAGCCATGTTCATGTGGAGAGCTGTCTCATACCCCTTAAACTACAGATAAATGTAATCCTCCCTATTATAATCCTTTACCAAGTCCTTTGGAATGTGTACCCTCCCTTTAGGCTGCACTGAGGTACTGCTGCCACCATCTCGGCTAGACTGGCTCTTCTGATCCAGCTCCCTTAAACTGAGCTCATGAGCCAATAGCATCTTTTTCTCCTCTACAGATAACCTTCTCTCTTCCATCTCCATTGTAAGCTTTCTAACTGCAACTGGTGCAACCTCTCTGCCTGTCTGTCCTGCAACTCCTCAGGAGTCAGACCCTTGGAGGACACACTGCTACCTGCCCTGAAGACCCTCCCCCCAGGCAGAACAGGTACATCCACTACCATATCTGGATTACTCTGGACCTCCTCACCCACATCATCCTTCTCTGTGTGCCTCCCAACCTCCTTGGCTGCTACCCAGGCCCTCAATGTCTTTTGCTGCTCCTCCTTCCGAGCGGAGCTCTTGATTTACAGGCAAGATCCTTACAAAATTGCTTAAGTTGAGCTACTGTATACTCCTCCAGTTTCTCCAACTCAAAAACAGCTTTTATAGACATAGCTGGTGCATGCCTATATTGAGACATGTTGGTAAGGTTCACTCAAAAGTGCATAGAGTTCCCAGGAGAAGATAAAAAAATCAGAAATCACCAAAAATGTGGAAGTAGGAGTGTGAGAAAACAGGGCTGATTGCAGAGCCCCCTAACTTTTTGCTCCCATTTTCTACTTTTTGCTGGTGTTTTCCTGACTTTGATGGTGCCCTGGGTACTGCTAACCAGTCCCAGGGCCTGTGCTCTGTGTAAAATCAATATGCAAATTAGGCTAATTATAATTGGCTAAGTCAACCTACCTATAAGTCCCTAGTATATGGTAGAGCATGTAGGTTTAGGGACCACAGCATAGGTAGTGCACCTGTAGGTGCACTGCTGAGGTACCCAGTTTCATTTTAAAGGCAGGCCTGCCTTGCTGGCTGCTTTTAAATCAAAGTTATATGCAAATTCGACTTTGGAATTAAAAGTAGTTGTAAAGTCTTAAACTATCTTATTTTTACATATAAGTCACCCCTAAGGTGTGCCCTATGTGCCCCTAGGGCTGGGTGCCATGTAACTATAAGCAGGGACCTTATAAAAATAGTTTTATAAGCCCTGGTGAGGTAAAAAAAAAAAGCCAAATTTGTTTTTCCCTCATTGTAGTGAATGGCCTTCATAGGCTAGAATGGGGAGACTTTATTTTAATTTTAAAAGTCCCCTTAAGTGACAGATACAAAGAGTTTGGTATCAAATTAATTATTATAATAAAACTCACAACTTCCAGTTGTTGGATTTAATATAACTTGTTCAGGTAAAGAGTTTTAAACTTTACCTGAAAAGTTGCCAATTTCAGCCCTGCATTGTTTTTGCTGCTGTGCTCTGATTGGCCAGTCTCTGGCAGCCTGGCCAGGCTGCCTTGATGAGGTGTGAAGTGGCCTGGCTTCACACAAAGAGATGTGCCTGTGGGAGGGGAACTCCCCTCAGCAGATGGTGAGGCAGGAAGGGGGAGGGCTGCCAAACTGGTCTTCAAAGGCAGAGAAGGACATTTGGAGCAACCCAGCAACACCCCCACATCCTGCAACCCCAGACAACTAGGTGCCCCCTTGATTAGATTAGGAGAGGGCAGGAGAAGGGTGTGTTTATAATTTTTAGCCACACCAGTGGGTGGGCTCAGCCAGATGTAACCTCCAAAAATCACTTTCAGCCATGATGGATTTTTGAGGAATGTTGCCTCCTGGGATTGATTTTTGCCACACTTCCCAGGAAGTGGTCATCGCTGGGGGAAGGACCCTGCACCTGATTGGAGAATCAGGACCCCCCTGTTTTTCACCCAGGAGCAAGAATAAAACTGGCAGACCTGCACCCACACTTCAGTCCCTACCACATCCCTACCAGGAAGAACTAAAGAAGAAGAAGGACTACCCTGCTGGACCCCTGACCTGCACCTGGACCCTGCTCTCTGAAGGACTGCACCAGCTGCACACTTGGGCTTCACCACAAGAGGGACTTTACCTGGCTTCAAATGGTTCAAGGAGAGACTCCCTGTTGGCTACAGGTGAACAATTGCTAACCAGAGTCCCCTGGGTGAGCTGTGGACCCAAATAGAACCTTAAAGGAACATCTGGGAGAAGATCCAGAAGTTTGGAGAAGTTTGGAGAACTTTTGAAAAAAAAGCACCATAGAGGGACCGACCCGCCGCGGCTACTCTAGCCGGCTTGCCTCAACCGCGACTCGGCCTGACTCGCAGGCTCGTCCCGGTGAAGAAAATCTCCAAAAAAGAGACTAAGGGGGTCAGGGCCGGGGTTGGAGGATGCACCACCAACAGGCTGGCGGTGCATCAAGGGCAATTCTGACCGTGGCGGTAAAGCCGCGGTCAGAAAAGGGAAACCGGCGGTTTCCCGCCGGTTTTCCCCTGCCCCTGTGAATCCTCCATGGCGGCGCTGCTTCCCGCCAGCCTGGTTCTGGCGGTTTTCACCGCCAGAACCAGGCTGGCGGGAACAGGTGTCGTGGGGCCCCTGGGGGCCCCTGCAGTGCCCATGCCAATGGCATGGTCACTGCAGGGGCCCCCTAACAGGGCCCCACATTGATTTTCAGTGTCTGCCTAGCAGACACTGAAAATCGTGACTGGTGCAACTGCACCCGTCGCACACCACCAACTCCGCCGGCTCCATTCGGAGCCGGCTTCCTCGTTGCTGGTGCTTTCCCGCTGGGCGGGCGGGCGGCCTTTTGGCGGTCGCACGCCAGCCCAGCGGGAAAGTCAGAATGACCGCTGCGGTCTTTTGACCGCGGTACGGTCTTCTGGCGGTTCCCGCCAGGCGGGCGGCTTCCGCCGCCGGCGGGGGTCAGAATGACCCCCTAAGTCCGAACGTAGAAAGTTGACCGGGACCTCCCAGCCAGCATATCCGAGGAGGGCTCCAAGGACGTCGAATCAAGATACAGGTTTGCCCCGGTCGAAGGATTTTCACCTCGAAAAAACAACTAAGTCCGAAGGACAAAAATCTCCACTGAGGGCTCCCACGACGCGTATCCAGAGAAGAGTTCCAGGAGGCTGGATTGGACTGGCAGGTTCGTCCCGCTGAAGAAAATCTTCAGAAAAACGACTAAGTGCGAAGGTAAACTTTTGACCGAGGCATCCTGTGGGTTGTAGCCAAGCCCAGCTCCACCGCGGTCAGCCTTAAACTTTGACTTTGCCCCGGTCGAAGTGCGACCAGATGACCAGATTGGCGCTTTCTTTTTCTAGGTGCTAGAAAACAATAATTCTTAAAAAATTCATATCTCCAGTTCCCCTTATCCGATTTTATTCGTTTTTGTGTCATTTTAAAGATTAAAATATAATCTATTTGTATAAATTGGTTTTGGGTTTTTAAACTGCTTCCTGTGTTTTATTTAATTACTGTTTTGTGATATTTGAATGCTTTACACTCTGGCCCTCATTACAACATTAGTGGTAAATCCTGCTTACCGCTGTGCAGATGACCGCCAACACACCGCTGAGGCGGCTGAATTCCACTACAGCTATTACGACCCACAGGCCAGAATCCGCCAGAATCCAGACACCCACACAAGTCTGCCACACCAAAGATTAGTGATAAACTGCTGATAACAAAACCTCCACCGTCACGCCAACAGGAATACGCCCACACTATCACGACCCATGAATTCATGCAGCGGTCTTTCAACCGCGGTATTCCATTGGCGGTACACACCGCCTCGCTCAAAATACACACACATATACAAAACATCACCACATTGGACAATTCCAAATACACACACCTGATACACATACACACACCACTCCCACACACCCAATACAATATAAAACACACACCCACATCACCCACAAACCCCTACGACAAAAATTGAGAACTAAGCACTGAGAGAGACACCACCATCAACAAATTAGCATCCACAGGCACACAACACCATCACTCACACAACATCCACGCACCTCACACAACACACACAAACACATCCCCTCACAGATCACAACACACACCACCTCACACATCACCCACACCACACCATGGCACCGCAAAGACACCCCAGGTCCTCTGAGGAGGAGCTCAGGGTCATGGTGGAGGAAATTGTCCTGGTAGAGCCACAGCTATTCGGATCACAGGTGCAGCACACCTCCATAGCTAGGAAGATGGAGCTATGGCGCAGAATCGTAGACAGGGTCAACGCAGTGGGACAGCACCCAAGAACACGGGATGACATCAGGAAGAGGTGGAACGACCTACGGTGGAAGGTGAGTTCCGTGGTCTCAAAACACCAGATTGCAGTTCAGAGGACTGGCGGCGGACCCCTACCTCCTCCCCCCTCAACTAACAACATGGGAGGAGCAGGTCTTGGCTCTTCTGCATCCTGAGAGCCTCGCAGGAGTAGCAGGTGGAATGGACTCTGGTAAGTCAAATCTTAACTATTACATCCCCCACCCTACCTGCATGCTATCACATACCCCACCCTCACCCCCATCACTCCAACACCTCACATATGCCCCACTATCACAACCCACACATCCCAATACCAAGCCCTGCATACAACATCAAAGCATGGACACCCATCACCAAAGCATGTCCACTACAGATACCCACACAGACCCCAAACCAATTATCACACAAGGTCCTACACAAGAATGCAAGCACTGGGGTACAGGGTCACCCACCCATTGCACACGATGGCACACACAGATGCAATAATCATGCTTTTACACCCCTGCAGGACCCCTACCCAACGTCACCTGACAGGAGGTTCCAGACATGTCCACTCCCCCCACAGACAAGGCCCACAGTGATGACAGCAGCTCTGTCCAACTAGATCTAGATGACCAGCCCGGCCCACCAGGGAACTCAGGACAGTCGGTTCCCCACACACTGGCACATGCCACCACAGAGCCTCCCGCCTCAGGAAACACCAGCACAGCACTCACCCAGCGGGCCCATACCTCTGTCCCCAGGACACGTCAAGCAGAAGTGTGTCCACCACTACAGGGAACCCAGGCAAACCCACCAACCCAAGAACATCAGGGGCAGTGGCAGTGGGCACACTGTTCAGGGGACAGAGGAACAGGAAATCTGGGGAACTGGGAGGACTGCTGTGCGACAGGGGGAGGTCAGGCCCAGGAAACACACTCTCCACGAGGCCTTCTCCAACATCATATGAGCGTACCATCATTCCGAGGAGACAATGGCAACGGTACTGGCCAAGTTTCAGGAGACCCAGCGGCTGCAGGAGGAACAGTATTTGGGGATCAGGGAGGAACTAAAGTCCATCAACACCACCCTGGTCACCATTGTAGGGGTGCTGAAGGACCTTGTCAACACCAGGAGGGCAACTGTGGCACAACAAGGGGCCCCTGACTCTAGCCTCGATGATGAACTGCCCACCACCTCCGCCGGCGCTAGTGGACAGGAAGCACCGCTATAGGACCACAACACCAGCACCCCACTCCCTGCAGATGGAGAACCACCCCACAAACGGTCCCTGAGATCCAGGGCAAAAACAGAGAACAATGCCAAGACCCCCGCCAAGAAATGAGACCACCCTGAATGTCATCCTTCTGTCCCACTTCGTCACCCTATCCATCCTTAAAATGCCCTATCTCCACTTCCTATGCCCCTTTGAACAATGCACCTGTGAGACTAACACTGAACTCTGCCATGGACATTCCTCCACCATCACCCCTGACCATTTTACAACCCCCCCACTAATTTGCACTTAAATAAACACCCTTGAATCACAAAACAACCTGGAGTCAGTCTGTGCTTTCACAAATGTGTAGTTGTGATAACTAAGGAAAATAGCAATGCCCATTGTATTGTCAACATACCCATATCACACAGCTCTAGTCCATGAGGTAAAATAGCAGAGGTCACACAGTGGGACCCACATCTGTGAAATGGAACTGCAAAGTGACAAGTCAGGGTCCATACACTGGGTGAAAGTGACAGACATATCATAGGTCTAACAAGTGTGTGAGATGTAAGAGGCAGTGATGTCTTCTTACCTGTGTCTCACTGGAAGTATTGCTGGATAATATTGTTTCTGGTGTAGATATCCTCTTCTTCTGCCTCCTCTTCTTCACTGTCCACAGGCTCCACAGCTGCCACAAGACCTCCTTCTGGACCATCCTCCTGCAGAAAAGGCACCTTTTGTTGTAGCAAAGCCAGGTTGTGCAGCATACAGCAGGACACGATGATCTGGCAGACCTTCTTTGGTGAGTAGTAGAGAGAACCACCTGTCATACGGAGGCAACGGAATCTGGCCTTCAGGAGGCCGAAAGTCGGCTCAATAATATGCCTAGTTCGCCCATGTGCCTCATTGTAGCATTCCTCTGCCCTTGTCCTGGGATTTCTCACTGGGGTCAGTAGCCATGACAGGTTGGGGTAACCAGAGTCACCTGCAAATGCCGAGGGACAACTGTTAGACACACATTAACCTTTAGGGACAACCCCAAACCCAGACAATCATTCCCATGGTATAGGGTCCTTCTCCTCACCTATTAGCCACACATAGGGGGTCAATCCTACCCTGGCGGTCCGAGACCGCCAGGGTAGGGGACGGAGGAAGCACCGCCAACAGGCTGGCGGTGCTTCTGGGGCTATTCTGACCGTGGCAGTAAAGCCACGGTCAGAAAATGGAAGCCGGCGGTTTCCCGCCGGTTTCCCGCTGCCCCTGTGAATCCTCCACGGCAGCGCTGCAAGCAGCGCCGCCATGGGGATTCCGACCCCCTTCCCGCCAGCCTGGTTCTGGCGGTTTTCACCGCCAGAACCAGGCTGGCGGGAACGGGTGTCGTGGGGCCCCTGGGGGCCCCTGCAGTGCCCATGCCACTGGCCTGGGCACTACAGGGGCCCCCTAACAGGGCCCCACATTGATTTTCAGTGTCTGCTTGGCAGACACTGAATATCGCGCCGGGTGCAACTGCACCCGTCGCACACCAGCAACTCCGCCGGCTCCATTCGGAGCCGGCATCCTCGTTGCTGGTGCTTTCCCGCTGGGCCGGCGGGCGGCCTTTTGGCGGTCGCCCGCCGGCCCAGCGGGTAAGCCACAATGACCGCCGCGGTCTTTTTACCACGGTGCGGTCTTCTGGCGGGGGAACTTTGGCGGGCGGCCTCCGCCGCCCCGCCGAAGTTGGAATGACCCCCATAGTGCCTCTGGAGTTGCCCCATCATATAAGGGATGCTGCTATTCCTCAAAATGTAAGCATTATACACTGAGCCAGGAAACTTGGCATTCACATGGGAGATGTACTGGTCGGCCAAACACCATCTGCACATTCATCGAATGATAGCTCTTCCTGTTTCTGTACACCTGTTCACTCCTGCGGGGGGTACCAATGCCACATGTGTCCCATCAATGGCACCTATGATGTTGGGGATATGTCCCAGGGCATAGAAGTCACCTTACACTGTGGGCAAATCCTCCACCTGAGGGAAAACGAAGTAGCTGCGCATGTGTTTCAGCAGGGCAGACAACACTCTGGACAATACGTTTGAGAACATAGGCTGGAACATCCCTGATGCAATGGCCACTGTAGTTTGAAAAGACCCACTTGCCAGGAAATGGAGTACTGACAGGACCTGCACTAGAGGGGTGATTCCTGTGGGATGGCGGATAGTTGAAATCAGGTCTGGCTCCAACTGGCCACACAGTTCCATTGTTGACAGGTCCACCAGCGGTCTGTACACCGGAGGATGCCGCCATCTCCTCACCTGCCCCAGCAGACATGCCCTATGGACAAGAACAGCGAGCACAGGGTTAGCCAACACTGAGGTAATAAAAATAACATTTATTGCACACATTTGTCAATCCGCAATGTGCCTGTTACTGTGTGTATGCAAAGCCTAGATAGGTGTGACACATTTAAAATTAATGCCATGTGGCCCCCTGAAATGGCGGCTGCCTGACCTGTAAGGTGGGACAAGAGGATATGACGTAACTGCGCTGGCGTTGTACACCGTCGCGGTAGGCGGTCGAAGACTGCGGTGCAATTCTGCATTGGTTAACATTGGACCCTATGGGTCCCAGGAGCCAAGGACGATGTACGCCGGCGGTGACGGTACGCACCTCTGCGGATGTGACTGCCATTTTCTGTCTGTTTACTCACTTTATACCTGACCTTCGACAGGAGAGGACCTACACTGCAAGTGCTGCTGTGACCTCAGTCTGGAAGCGACGATGGCTCATGTGTCTGGGGAAAGGGCCCCTGCCTTCACTTCGGAGGAGCTGGAGAAGTTAGTGGATGGGGTCCTCCCCCAGTACACGCTACTCTACGGTCCTCCAGACAAACAGGTGAGTACACTGTGAGCATGCTGTATGGGTAATGCCTGTTTGGAGTGGTGTAGATGGAGGATACGGGGGCGACTGAGGCCTGCATGAGCGGACGGTGAGTGTATGTGCGTCAGAGCAAGGGTGGGAACGTGGGTCAATGACTGTGACAGTCCGGACGGTTAAAGATTATCCTTTTCCCCTGTACTATTCCTCTAGGTCAGCGCCCACCATACGCTACTCTACGGTCCTCCAGACAAACAGGTGAGTATACTGTGAGCATGCTGTATGGGTAATGCCTGTTTGGAGTGGTTTGGATGGAGGATACGGGGGGGACTGAGGCCTGCATGAGCGGACGGTGAGTGTATGTGCATCAGGGCAAGGGTGGGAACGTGGGTCAATGACTGTGACAGTCCGGACGGTTAAAGATTATCCTTTTCCCCTGTACTATTCCTCTAGGTCAGCGCCCACCAGAAGAAGGATATTTGGCGTACCATCACCAAGGACGTCCGGACCCTGGGAGTCCACCACAGACAGAGCACCCACTGCCGTAAAAGATGGGAGGACATTCGCTGCTGGAGCAAGCAGATGGTGGAGGCCCAGCTGGGGATGGCCTCCCAACGTGGGAGGGGTGCCCGTCGCACCATGATCCTCCTGATGTTCCGGATCCTGGCTGTGGCATATCTGGAGTTGGATGGGTGCTTGAGGGCATCACATCAGCCACAAGGGGGTGAGTACATTCACATCTATCTGACTCTGTGCGCATTACTAGGTGTCTGGGTGGGGGAGGTGGGCTGTGGGATCCCCTAGGCCAGGGCGAGTTGTGTAGGCAAGGTCCCTTCGTGAGGCAGGCTATGTGGCACCCCAACCCCACCAGTGGTAAGAGCCATCTACACCAAGTCAGGCTCATGTGACTTCCATGTGTGCAGCTATCGGGCATAGGCCTTGTACCCCATGTCCCTATGATTAATTAGGGAACTCTAAGTGCATGGCGTAGTGCAGAGGGCTGCTGTGTCTGTAGTGTCCGCCAACTGTAGCGGTATTGCATGCACTGAACATGTCTTTCTTCTATCTCCCCCCCCCCAATTTTTGTGGTCTCCCTGTTCTTGTGTGCATTAGCATCATCAGGCGGAGGAGCAGTGCCACCGGAGCAGGAGGGAGCTGCATCCCACATGGCCCTGGAGGGCGAGACAATGGACTCTGAAGCCACCAGTGGGACGGAGGGCGAGGGGAGCTCCACGGCAGGGACAGGAGGTGACATCAGCGACAGCGACTCCTCCTCTGATGGGAGCTCCCTGGTGGTGGCAGGCCCTTCTGTGGCCCCCGCATCAACAGGTAGAGCCGCCACTCCCCCTACCAGCACCGCCCTCCCAACAGCCCCTCAGCGTGTGTCCCGTGGCCACTCACCCAGGAGGGTGGGCATCTCCTTCACCCCAGGCACCTCAGGCGCTGCCCCAGTCAGCCCTGCTGCCCTCAGTAAGGAGGCTATTGACCTCCTGAGATCCCTCACTGTTGGGCAGTATACCATTCTGAATGCCATCCAGAGTGCTGAGAGGCATTTGCAACAAACAAATGCATACCTGGAGGGCATTCATTCTGTCTATGCAGCCCAACAGCGAGCATTTCAGGCTCTGGCCTCTGCACTGATGGTAGCCATTGTCCCTGTGTCCAGCCTCCCCCTTCCAGCTTCCTCCACCCATACCCAATCCCCTGTACCTCAGCCTATCCCAAGCACACCATCAGACCAGCATGCACACACCTCAACACACAAGGGTGGCTCTGGCACACATAAGCACCACACATCCCACAGGCACTCACACAAGCATCATACCCATGCAGACATACCAACATCCACTGCCTCCACTGTGTCCCCCTCCTCCACGTCTCCCTCCTCCCTCCCTGTCTCGTCTCCACTCACACCTGCATGCACTACATCTTCAGCCACTACCTCCATCACCAGCACGCCCATCACCACACACCGCTCACGTGCACTCACCACCCCACTACCATTCACACATCCCCAGTTTCCTCTACCAGTGTGTCTGTGAACCCTCCTCCCAAAGTACACAAACGCAGCCACACACCCACCCAACAGCCATCCACATCACAACAGCCTCCAGCCCATGCGCCTTCACCCAAAGTCAGCAAACGTACACCTCCTACATCCACTACTTCTTCCTCCACTCCCAAACCCCCTCCAGCTACCCTTCCCAGTGTGTCTAAAAAGCTTTTCCTATCAAATGTTGACCTCTTCCCTACACCTCCCCCCCGTCCATCCCCTAGGGCCCGCCTTTCCATGTCCCAACCCAGCATCTCAGCCACCACATTACGGGGCACAGTGGTGCCAGCAATAGCGGGATTTTGGAGTGCGCCAAGCAACAGGGCTGCTAGTGTCCCACGGAGCGAGGGCAAGGACATTCTGCCACCTCCAAAAGTCAAAACGTTGCCCACATCGTGGAGGGAGAAGGCAAAAACACCTGCCACCAAGGGCTCAGGCAAAACAAAAGTGGAAAGTGGCAAGACAGCTGCGCCACCATCCAAGGTGGGGAAGGGCCAGAAAATCAAGGGCAGGTCCACGTCGAAGCCAACCTGCACGGCGGACAAGACCGCCACCAGCACTGCAGTCACTGAGCCCACCACCAGCACCGCAGACACTGAGCCCGCCACCAGCACCGCAGTCACTGAGCCTGCAACCAGCACCGCAGTCACTGAGCCCGCCAACAGCACTGCAGTCACTGAGCCCGCCACCAGCACCGCTGCCATAAAGACGTCACCAACACAGCTGCCACAAAGACCGCCATAAGCACCGCCGCCACAAAGACCGCCGCCAGCACTGATTCCACAGAGGCCGCCGCCAGCATAGATTCCACAGAGGCTGCCGCCAGCACAGATTCCACAGAGCCCTCTGCCAGCACCGATGCCACAGAGTTCGCCACAAGCACCGCCGCTACTGACACCGCCGCCAGCACCGCCAGCGGCCCAGCGGCATCCTGAGCCAGTGGCACCACCGCAGACATGGCTGCCATCCCCAGTGGTCAGTCTTCCGAGGCTGGTGGTCAGTTCCAGGAGGCTGGGCAGCGTGCATGTTGCACCACCGTCAGTGGAGTGTCACATCCACTACCTCAGTCCTTGGCAGGATGAAGCACTCTGGCACAAAGCCCCCTCCAGAACCAGTGGAGAAAGGCATCCACTACCTCAGTCCTTGGCAGGATGAAGCACTCTGGGCACAAAGCCCCCTCCAGAACCAGTGGAGTATCACATCCACTACCTCAGTCCTTGGCAGGATTAAGCACTCTGGGCACAAAGCCCCCTCCAGAACCAGTGGAGAAAGGCATCCACTACCTCAGTCTTTGGCAGGATGAAGCACTCTGGACACAAAGCCCCTTCCAGAACCAGTGGAGTATCACATCCACTACCTCAGTCCTTGGCAGGATGAAGCACTCTGGGCACAAAGCCCCCTCCAGAACCAGCGGAGAAAGGCATCCACTACCTCAGTCCTTGGCAGGATGAAGCACTCTGGGCACAAAGCCCCCTCCAGAACCAGTGGAGAAAGGCATCCACTACCTCAGTCCTTGGCAGGATGAAGCACTCTGGGCACACAGCCCCCTCCAGAACCAGTGGAGTATCACATCCACTACCTCTGTCCTTGGCAGGATGAAGCACTCTGGGCACAAAGCCCCCTCCAGAACCAGTGGAGAAAGGCTTCCACTACCTCAGTTCTTGGCAGGATGAAGCACTCTGGGCACAAAGACCCCTCCAGAACCAGTGGAGACAGACTGTTATCCACTTGAGAGACTGTGGCTTTGCACTCCCCAGGATAAAGCAGTGGGCAACCCACCCACTGGAGAGACTTGAGAGACTGTGGCTTTGCACTCCCCAGGATAAAGCAGTGGGCAACCCACCCACTGGAGAGACTTGAGAGACTGTGGCTTTGCACTCCCCAGGATAAAGCTGTGGGCAACCCTCCCACTGGAGAGACTTGAGAGACTGTGGCTTTGCACTCCCCAGGATACATCACTGGGCATGGAGCCCCCTCGTGGAGCTGGCGTCGTGCACTCATCCGGCTGAGGTGCCCCCCCTTCCCTTCCCCCTGAGGTGCCTGTTTCATTTCAATCTGATGCCCCAGCAGTGTTCTCTCCATTTGGAGTCTGGTATCGAGTGTGGGCCTTGCCCATGCATTTTGGGCCCAGTGGTCCACGGACTATGAATGGTGCACTATTCGGACTTGTATAGTTGGTGTACATAATTGTTTATACTGTATTTCAAATTTTGACTAATGGATTTTTCATGATTACAATCGTTCAACTCATTTCCTTTTGTAATTGCGTTCTTCCAGGGGGGACTGGGGGGTGTAAATGTAATGTTGCAGCATGTATTAGTGTGTATGTTGTTGTGGGTGAGGGCGGGGGTGGGGGTGTTGTATGTTGCGTGTGTGTGTCACTCTCTTTTCCCTCCCCTGTGTTGTAGGTGCAGTACTCACTGTGGTCGTCCCCGCTGTCATTCGTGCTCCTGGTAGAGGAGCAGGAATACTATTGCAGGGAGGATTTGGAGTTCTGGCTCCATGGCGTCCTGGTTCCTCATGGGTTGTGTAGAGGTGAGTGTTTTCCTTCCAAGTCCTGTTTCCGCCGTGTTTTGTTCCGCCCCGGAAAAGGTGTTAGATAGCTGTGTTGTGATAGGGTGGGCGGTACATTGTCTTCCGCCTGTCTGTTGCCGGTGACCGCCATGCTGTTTGTTTCTGCTGCCGTGGAGGTCAGAGTGTTAAAGTGGCTGTCTATGTTGGCAGTTTCCGCCATGGTCATGATTCCATTTTTTTACTGCCATCCTGTTGGCGGTCTTACCACCGTTTTAAAACCGACCTCCAGAGTTGTAATGAGGGCCTCTGTCTCCTAAGTTAAGCCTTGCCACTCTTTGCCAAGCTACCAAGGGTTGGGCTGGGTTTAATTTACTGAGACCTAACTGGACCTAAGTGGAGGTTAGTGGCCTATTGCTAAGTGTAGGTACCTACCTGCCCCTACCAACAACCCATTTTCCAACAAGGAGAAAGTCCAAAAAGAGAAAAAGCAAAAAAGAACTCCAAGACAATTATTATGTGGTCACATAATGGTCTGCACTGAAAACAACAGTGTACACTTAATCACTGTATGTCAAGTGCAAATACAAGTTCAATCCTCACCGATGATCACCAATGTGAGAAATGGGGTCTTTGGTTGGCAGTCAGGTTACCCCCTGTCCAAGCAAGGACCCTCACTCTAGTCAGGGCAAAGGAAAAACCCACCTGGTTAAACCCTACTCACCCCCTTGGTAGCTTGGCAAGAGCAGAAAGGCTTCACCCAGAAGCAATGTGTAAAGTATTTGTACCAACACACACAGTAATACATGGAAAACAATGGAAATGTTGGCAGGCACTGTGTCGTTTTTCTCTCCTGCAAGAGAGCGATGCGTCGATTTCCGGACAGGCCGCTCAGAACAGTGCAGGCTTGCGTTGACTTTCAACGGCCAGCTTTGATGTGTATGAAATCCAGCCACAGAGTGATGGAAAACCACGCTACGTGGGGTTTGCAATATTAACAGCAGCCGCAAGTGGGTTTTGCGTTGTTTCTCCAGCTTCAGTGCATCAATCTCCTAGCCGCGATGCAGGTGGAGCGTCGATTACTGCCGTGAATCGGGGTACGTGTCATTTTTCAGCCGCATTGCAGGTGGTGCATCAAAGATTTCCACGCACAGTGTTCTGTGCATGGATTTCAGTCCTTGTTCTGCCAACATCTACTCTCGAGGGCCCAGGGGCTGGATAGGACGCCACTTGGCAGGGCAGGAGTCTCAGCAGAGAGTCCAGGTGCTGGCAGAGGAAGTCTTTGATGGCCCAGAGACTTCAAAGCAGGAGGCAAGCTCAATTCAAGCCCTTGGAGACTCTTTTCAAGCAGGAATGCACAACAAAGTCCAGTCTTTGTCCCCTTTCACAGGTAGAAGCAGCAACTGCAGGATAGCCCAACAAAGCACAGGCAGGGGCAGCACTTTTCCTCAGCTCTTCAGCTCCTCTACTTGGCAGAGGTTCCTCTTGATCTCAGAAGTAATTGAAAAGTTTGGGGTTTTGGGTCCACTACTTGTACCTCTTTCTGCCTTTGAAGGAGGCAAACTACAAAGGTAAGTCTCTGTTGTTCACTAGATACTGCCTGGCCCAGGCCAGGCCCCAGACACATACAAGTATTGTGTGAAGGCAGCCACAGCCCATTCAGGTGTAAGAGACCACTCCCTCCTCCATTCTAGCTCAGATGGCCCATCAGGATATGCAGGGTACTCCCCAGCTCCGTTTGTCTCACTGTCGAGAGGGGATTCACAAACAGCCTAATTGTCAGTGTGACCCAGACAGGGAATCCACAAACAGACAGAGTCACAGAATGGTTTATGCAGGAAAATGTCCACTTTCCAAAAGTGGTATTTTCAAACTGACAATTTAAAAACCAGCTTTACCAAAAGATGTATTTTTAAATTGTGAGATCAGAAACACCAAACTCCAAATTTGTATCTGCTTCCAAAGGGAATCTGCACTTAAAAGCTAAAGGTAGCCCCATGGTAACCTATGAGAGGAATTGGCCTTGCTGAATTTGGCAGTATTTCACTGCTAGGACATGTAAAACACATCAGTACATGTCCCTCCTTTAACGTACACAGCACCCTGCTCATGGGGCTACCTAGGGCCTGCCTTAGTTGTGCCTTACATGTATAAAAAGGAAAGGTTTGGGCCTGTCATGGGAAACACTTGCCAGGTTGAATTGGCAATTTAAAACTGCATTCACAGACACCGCAGTGGCAGGTCTGAGCCATGTTTACAGGGCTACTCAGGTGGGTGGCACAACCAGTGCGGCAGGCCCACTAGTAGCATTTGATTTACAGGCCCTGGGCACCTCTACCACACTTTACTAGGGACTTACTAGTAAATCAAATATGCCAATCACATACATTTTACACAGGGAACACTTGCACATTAGCACTGGTCAGCAGTGGTAAAGTGCCCAGAGTACCAAAAACAGCAGAAACAGAGTCCAGCACACAGTCAAAACCTGGGAAGCTGGGACAAAAAAGACAGGGAGACCATGCCAAAGATGCAGGGTCTAACAACAGGCTTCTTTATTATTGGATGCCACCAGTAGGTCATCAATATAGTGGACCAGAACTGACTTGCAAGGCAGGACCAAGGACTCCAGAACCTTCTTGAGAGTCTGGTTAAAAATGGAGGGACTCTCACTATATACTTGTGGGACTCGGCACCATGCCAAAACACGATTGTCGAACCAAAATGCAAAGATAAACTGACTGTTCTCATGCATCAGTATAGAAAAAAAAGCCTAGCACAAATTGATAACTGTGAACCACTCCCCTCACATGGAATCTGAAACAAAATAACAGCTGGGTTCAGTACCACAGGGCAATAGGGAACAACAACGTTGTTCACTTTCCTCAGATCTTGAACAATGTGATTTTTTTCCACTTGTCTTCTGTAAGATCATAATTCGTGAATTGCATAGACTCCCCATAATCTCCCACAGAATACCTTGTTGAATCATAGATTCAATTACCTGAGTAATTGCAGCAATCATTTCAGTTGTCAATTTCTATTGGGGAGTTCTCATATATTCAGCCTTTGGCTTCACTGTGATTCAAATGGATTCAACATTTTTGACCACCCTTTTCTTGATAAATCCCATACCTTAGACTTGACTATGCCCCTCATTACGACCCTGGCAGCCGGTGATAAAGTGGCGGTAATACCGCCACCAGGCTGACGGTAACTACCGCCAAGTTTTGAACATGGCGGAAAGATCTCCGATAGGCAGCCAATGTACCACACTAACCGCCAGGGCGGAAACAATGGCCACCACAGCGGAAGCCACCTACATCCAGGTGGAAGTCAATGTTCCGCCCACCATATTAAGACACTGCAAACCGCCACCTTTTCAGGGGCGGTACCAACAACATCAAAAGCCTGGTGGAAACTGAGCTCAGAAGGAAAGGACTCACCACTGGAAACACAGGGAAGATCCACGCTGCCATGAAACCTAAACTGCATGCGTTCCCGATGACATTCTTCTATCTGCTCCACCACGAACACCAACGCCGGCGAAGGCGACGATGGTGAGTACATCCGCCTAGCACACAAGGGAGGGGGGAAGGAAAAAGAGAGTGACACACACACACACAACACACACTCCATACACACACATCAGACATACAACCAAATGCAATACAATTTTTTTTTTACCCCATAACTCGGCTGAATAATGCAAGGACAAAACGATTTCGCAAAAGTGAATGTTATAAGATCAACATAGTATGAAAAATAAGTTATGCAAGATAATGGATATATACATATATACAGAAAAAGGGACACAGCCCAGTCCACAATTTGTGTAGGCCACATGGCCAGAGGCAAAAGTCCAAGGCCACACATGTCACCTGCTTCAACACGGAGAGAACACTGCAGGGGCAGCAGCTGGTTAATAGGCAGGCACCTCAGGGGGACGAGGGATGGGGTGACACCTCCGCCAGGAGATGTAACAAGACCACTGGTTCTGGAGGGGCAATGTGCCCTGTGCTTGTTCCTGGGGAGTGATGGGCTACAGTCTCTCAGGTGGGAGTCATACCCACTGGTTCTGGAGGGGGCAACATGCCCTGTTCTTGATCCTGGGGAGTGAAGGCCACAATCTCTAAGGTGGGTGTCATATCCACTGGTTCTGGAGGAGGCAACATGCCCTGTGCTTGATCCTGGGGAGTGATGGGCCACAGTCTCTCAGGTGGGTGTCATACCCACTTGTTCTGAGGGGGCAACGTGCCCTGTGCTTGATCCTGTGAAGTGATGGGTCACAGCCTCTCAGGTGGGTATCTTGCCCACTGGTTTTGGAGGGGGCAGGCCACACAGCAGCCCATGGAGGCAGGATTACATGATGTCCGCCAGCAGTGACGGCTGCACAGTTGTGGTGCTGCTGGTGGGGGGAGGCCCCTGCCCATCCCCTGCAACCTCGGATGGCTGCACAACCATGGGTGGTGGGTGCTCCGTCACAGTTCCTGGTCCAGGCCCCTTGCTTTTCCTGCCTACTGGTGCAGGCTCCTTGGCCTTTCCGGTGGCAGGTTCAGACTCCTTTCCCTTCGTGCCTGCTGGGGCAGTCTCCCTCCCCTTTAGGCTGGCTGGTGCAGGCTCCTTCCCCTTCAGGACATGTGGCCTGGATCCCTTTCCACCACAAGTGGGTGCGGTGAGGACTGGGCCCGTGGACTGTGTGGCTGAGGTACTTGGCTGGGTTCTTACTACCCGGGCCATACCTGCAGGGTCGGGGGGTAGGGGGTAGAGAAGAGGTCAATGGTCGATAGGAACATTATTTTAGAGACATTGGGGTGGAAAGAGGGAGAAGGAATGGGAGCGGAGGATGAGGTAGTGGTTGTTAGAGGAGTCTGCCTGCTGCTTTTGGGTGCAGGTGCATGGGCTGTATGCTGTTGTGAGGTGGATGGCTGTTGGGTGACTGAGTGCTTGAGTTTGTGTACTTTGGTAGGGGGGACAGACACAATGGGAGAGGACACAGGGGACGTGTGCATGGCTGTTGTGGAGGTGTCTGCCAGTGAGATGTGTTTTCTGCTTGGTGTGGTGATACTGGTAGTGGATGATGATATAGTGCATGCAGGTGTGAGTGTGGACATAACTGGGTGGGAGGTGGAGGAGGAGGAGGAGGGGGAGACAGTGAAAATAGTGGATGTTGTTGTGTCTGCAACTGGATGATGTTTGTGTGAGTGTCTGTGGGATGAAGTGTGGTGCTTGTGTTTGCTTGTGACACTCTTGGGTGTTGTCCTGTGTGCATGCTTGTTTGACTGTGTGCTTGGGATGGGTTGGGGTTGAGGTGAATGGGACTGGGAAGTGGTAGTTGGAGGGGGGACAGTAGAAACAGGAACAATTGCTGCCATCAGAGAGGAGGCCAGAGCCGGGATCGACCTCTGTTGGGCCGCCAATCCAGTGTTAATGCCCTCCAGGAATGCATTAGATTGTTGGATCTGGGCTGCCAGCCCCTGGATGGCATTCACAATGTTTGACTGCCCTACAGAGAGGGACCTCAGGAGGTCAATAGCCTCCTCACTCAGGGCAGCAGGGCTAACTGGGGCAGGGCCTGAGCTGCCTGGGGCAAAGGAGATGCCCACCCTCCTGGGTGATCGGGCACGGGCAACTCGATGAGGGGCTGCTGGGAGGGTGGTGCTGGTACGGGGGTGGTGGCTGTAGCTGGGGTGGTCACAGAAGTGTCCGCCACCACCAGGGAGCTTCCATCGGAGGAGGTATCTGTTTCAGAACTGTCCCCTCCAGTCTCCGCCGTGGTGCTCCCCTTGCCCCCTGTCCCACTGGTGCTCTCAGGGTGGGTGGACTCTGCCTCCTGGGTCCTGTGGGATGCAGTTCCCTCCATCGCCAGTGCCTCTGCTCCTCTGCCAGATGATGCTAATGCACATAAGGACAGGATGACATAACAAAAACGGGGGGAAAGAGACAAAGCATACACTTGATCAATGGCTGCACCAACACCACCATTGGCATACAGACAACCTTCACACACAGGGAAGAGCCCTACGCAGTATGCATTGTACTACCAGAGGAATAGTAAGTGGGCAAGGCATGGGGTGGGGCAAACACTGCCAAATGCAGCACACCTGGGACCCACGCAGCCCTGACCAGTAGTGGATGCCTACGAGCTAGGTTGCAAGATTTTCCCTTCTGAACCCTAGCTACCAGGGGAACCTATGCTGCAATGTCAGGCCTGGCCCTGGGGCACCCAGTGACACACATCCCCCACCCGGATACCACCCTATCATGCGTAAGTTGTAATGATGGGTACTGTACTCACCCCCTTGTGGCTGCTGTGATGCCCTCAAGCGCCCATCCAGCTCTGTATAGGCCACCACCAGTATGCCGGCCATCAGGGGGGTCAGGGTTCGACAGGCACCCCTTCCTGGTTGGGAGGCCATCCCCAGCTGGGCCTCCACCGTCTTCCGTGCCCAGGGTCTCAGATCCTCCCACCGTTTCCGACAGGGGGTGCTCTGCCTGCCATAGATCCCGAGGGTCCGCACATCCTTGACGATGGAACACCATATACCCTTCTTTTGATGGGCGGTGACCTGCAGAGGCAATACACACAGGAAAATAGCTTTAGACAAACAGTCCTGCCTGTTACACATATGGCCCACCATACCCGTTTCCATAATCATTTCCACACACATGGCCCAGCACAGAACCTGTACACCGCCCAGAGGATACCCACCCCCCCCTTACATGATGGCTTCACACACACAGCTCCAAACATTCATGCCATATGCATCATGCTCACAGTGTACTCACCTGTTGGTCTGGAGCCCCATACAGCAGTCCATACTGGGGTAGGACCCCATTCACCAGTCTCTCCAACTCCTCCGAAGTGAAGGCTGGGGCCCTTTCCCCAGTCACACGGGCCATGGTAGGTTCCAGACACAGGTCACAGCAGCACATGCAGTATCGGTGCTCTCCTACGGAGTGTCAGGTAGCAAGAGAGGAATCTGATAGTAAATGGCGGTCATGTCCGTGGTGTTGCATACCGTCACCACCGGCCTAGACCATTGGCCACTGTACCCCATAGGGCCCAATGTTAACCAATTAGGAGTTGCACTGTGGTTCAGACCCGCCTCCCACCACGGCGCACAACATCAGCAGGATTACCCCACTTCCACCTGTTCCTCCACACAGGACAGGCGGATGCCATTTTGGGGGGGCAGGTCCAGGAATAATGCTGTACCACACAATGTATTAGCACATACTGGACAAATCACAATGACCCATTACGTGTTTACAGGATGCAAACTACTGTTGTAGCTCCATTGTTCAGTTTGTGACCGGATCCTCACTTTTGTGTCCCTTGGATTGCTACCCCTACGGATGAATAGCAGATGGAGACATACCCCCGTGTACAGTCCCCTGGCAGACTTGGCAACACTGGTGGACAGGCACATTATCCTCACCTATTGACTGGACAGGGCCACACTCACAGAGCTGTGTGCCCAATTGGAGCCTAACCCAATATCTGCTATCCATCACCTCACTGGGATCCCTCTCTATCTGCTATCTATACTCCATTTCCTGGCAACTGGTTCTTTCTAACTGACAGTGGGCTTAGCAGCCAGAATGTCACTGCCAATGTTCTCAATAGTGCTGACAAGAGTGTAGTCTGCCCTGATAAAACACATGTGCAGCTACATTGTTTTCCCCCAGGTTGAAGATTTGGCCACAGTGAAAGCCGAGTTCTATGCAATGGGACATATCCCCTACATAATTGGGGCGACTGATGGAATACATATTGCTTTTGTCCCCCCCGCCAGAACGAACAGGTGTTCAGGAATCAGAAGAGTTTGCACTCAATGAATGTACAGATGGTGTGCCTTGCGGACCAGTATATCTCCCACGTCAATGCTAAGTATCTTGTGTCGGTGCATGATGCCTGTGTCATAAGGAATAGCAGCATCCCAAATGTGATGGCCCAACTACAGAGGCACAGGGTGTGGCTAATAGATGAGCCCTGGTTCCCACCCAGTATATTTTGGTGTATGGGTATGGTGTGGGCCATATGGGATAGTGTGTGGCTAAATATTGTCCCTCAATATTTGCAGGTAACTCTGGTTACCCAAACCTATCATGTCTGCTGACCCCTGTGAGGAATGCCAGGACAAGGGCAGAAGGATGTTATAATGAGGCAAATGGGCAAACCAGAAGGGTTATTGAAAGGACCTTTGGCCTCCTGAAGGGCAGGTTTCGGTGCCTCCATCTAACAGGTGGATCCCTGTGCTACTCACCAAAGAAGGTCTGCCAGATACTGGTGGCATGCTGCATGTTGCATAACCTGGGCCCCAGACGCCATATCCCATTCCTGCAGGAGGAGGAGGCTGGAGATGCCCGTATGGCAGCAGTAGACCCTGTGGACAGTGTGGATGAGGAGGCAGAGGATGAGGACAACAGAACATCTGTGATCCGACAGTACTTCCAATGACACACAGGTAGGACAGTTTTACTTCATATTTCAATGACATTTGTTTGAATTTGTGTGGCAATGGACTACTTACTGTTCTCTCTGGCAATTCATTTTGCAGACGTTGGTGATGTGACAAATTCTCCTGGTGTGATCACTACAGCCAACTGCAGGTCATAAATCTATGGTCATCGTATGAACAGTTAATTAGCAACGTTTATACCTGTTTCAATGAATACATATTTGATATACATGACATACTCCAGATAGATTTCTTTCAACGGGTGTTTATTGAAGTGCTAACATATAGGAGGTGTTAGACTTTTCATCCTTGGTGTGGTTCCCTTAACTTTTTGCCTCTGTTTACCAGGTTGTTGGTGTGTGCTGGACTCAGATTTTGCTGATTTTGTTACTCTGGGCACTTTACTACTGCTAACCAGTGCTAAAGTGCAAGTTATCATTTACAAAATGTGTATGTAATTGGCTTATCCATGATTGGCGTATTTGATGTATTAGTAAGTCCCTAGTACAGTGCACTAGGGTGCCCAGGGCCTGTAAAACAAATGCTACTAGTGGACCTGCAGCAGTGGTTGTGCCACCCACATAAGTATCTCTGTAATCATGTCTCAAACCTGCCATCATAGTGTTCAGGTGTGCAGTTTTAACAGTAAATTCGACTTGGCAAGTGAACCCACTTGCCAGGCCTAAACCTTTCTTTTCTTACATGTAAGGCACCCCTAAGGTTGGCCCTAGGTAGCCCCAAGGGCAGGGTGCAGTGTATGGTTAAGGTTGGACATATAGGGGGTCATTCTGACCCCGGCGGGCGGCGGGAGCCACCCGCCTGGAGGGAACCGCCAGAATACCGCTGCGCGGTCAAAAGACCGCCGCGTTTATTCTGGGTTTCCCACTGGGCTGGCGGGCGACCGCCAAAAGGCCGCCCGCCAGCCCAGTGGGAAACAGCCCTCCATGAGGATGCCGGCTCCGAATGGAGCCGGCGGAGTGGAGGATGTGTGACGGGTGCAGTAGCACCCGTCGCGAATTTCAGTGTCTGCTGAGCAGACACTGAAATTCAAAGTGGGTCCGGCATGGGCACTGCAGGGGCCCCCAGGGGCCCCACGACACCCCTCACCGCCATTCTGTTCCTGGCGGGCGGAACCGCCAGGAACAGGATGGCAGTGAGGGGGTCGGAATCCCCATGGCGGCGCAGCAAGCTGCGCCGCCATGGCGGATTCCCATGGGCAGCGGAAAGTTTCCGTTTCTGGCCGACCAAGGACCGCCGGGGTCAGAATGACCCCCATAGTAATGTGTTTTATATGTCCTGACAGTGAAATACTGCTAAATTTGTTTTTCACTGTTGCAAGGCCTGTCCCTCCCATAGGTTAACATGGGGGCTACCTTTAAGTATGATTAAAGTGTAGATTTCCTTTGGGAGCGGATGGACATGTGGAGTTTGGGGTCTCTGAGCTCACAATTTAAAAATACATCTTTTAGTAAAGTTGATTTTGAGATGGTGTGTTTGAAAATGCCACTTTTAGAAAGTGAGCATTTTTTTGCTCATACCATTTCTGTGACTCTGCCTGTTTGGGGATTCCCTGTCTGGGTCAGTTTGACAGTTGGGCTGGTTGCACCTCACACTAGACAGTTACACAAAGGAGCTGGGGTGTAGTCTGCATTTCCTGATGAGCCATCTGTGCTAGGAGTGGGGGGGAGGAGTGGCCACTCACACCTGAAAGGGCTGTGCCTGCCCTCACACAATCCCGTCTCCACCCCCCTGGTGAGTGTCTGGGGGTTGGCCTGGGGAAAGCAGGATTTCACATTCAAGAGAGACTTTGCTTTGAAGTAGGCCTACTTCAAAGGAAAAATTGGGTATAAGAAGGGCACCCAAAACCACAGACTTTAGAACACTTCTGGAAACCAAGAGGAACATCTGCCTAGAGAAGAGCTGAGGAATAAGAGCTGCCCTGCCTGTGACTGTGCTTTGTGGAGCTATCCTGCAGTTGCTGCTTCTGCCAGAGTAAGAGGGTGAAGGTTGGAATTTGTGTGCCTTCCATCTTGTGAAGATCTCCAAGGGTTTGATTTAGAGCTTGCCTCCTGTTGTTTGAAGTCTTAGGGACAGCAAATACTTCTCTCTGCCAGCACCTGGAGTCTCTGGAGAGACTCCTACTATGCCAAGTGGTGCCCATCCAGTTCCTGGACCCTTAAAGGAAAAGCTGGCAGCCTAAGAGGAAGAAATCCACGCACAGAACTTCGAGCGGGGAAAAAATCGACGAGACTCCGATCTGCGGTTGGAAAACTGACGTGCCGCTGGTTGAAAAGGGACGCTCGACTGCAATGTGACCCAAAGATCGACACCCGGAGCTGGAGAAACGACGCACAGCATCGCTGACAGAGGCTAGTGCGGTGCAACCTGTGCTGCCTGGTTTTCGGATCATCGTGCGGCTGGGTTTCTGACGCAAACACCGCTGGGTGTGTAAAAACAACGCAAGGCCTGTCTGGACCGCAAGAGTGCTGACCGGATCGACGCATCCCTCTCCTGCAGAAAGAAGAAATGACACGCCCCAACCCGACGAGAGGAGAAACAACACAACCCCTTTTTGACACACAATCGACCGAGCTGGATTATTTTTTGATGAGCCCAAGGTACATTTTAATGCTAACAGTGTTAGTGTGTGTTTAAATCTCCATGAAGACTCTCTTTGATTTTTAATTGATAACTTGACTTGTGTATTGTGGATTTTTGTTGTTTTGGTCTTGTTTTGTTTAGATAAATAGTTCCTATTTTTCTAAACCTGTGTTGTGTTATTTTGTAGTGTTTTCATTAAGTTACTGTGTGTGTTGGTACAAATACTTTACACCTAGCACTCTGAAGTTAAGCCTACTGATCGTGCCAATTTACCAAGGGGGTAAGAAGGGGTTAGCTGCAAGTGATTCTTTTTTACCCTGACTAGAGTGAGGGTCCTTGCTTGGACAGGGGGTAACCTGACTGCAAACCAAAGACCCAATTTCTAACAGGGGGAAAGTGCAATGGGATGGGGTGATGATGGAGGAAAGTCCAGGCTATTCTTCCAGTCTATTTGTAGCACAGATGCATTGTCCAAGGGGCCATAGGAAGAGGAGCATTGGCAGTTCAAGGTGGACAGGGTGACTGAGTGGGACACAAGGGTGACAATCAGGAGAGTCTCATTTCCTGGCGGGGGTCTTGACAAGTGTCTCTGGCTTCTGTCTGGACCACAGGGAACATTTGCAGGGTGGTTCATCTTCTGCAGGGGGAGGGGTGCTGGTGGCCTGTGAGTCCTGTGGTGGGGCCTCCTGGCCACTAGCGGCAACGGAAGTGGAAGGCTGTTCAGATGTCTGGCTAGTGGCAGGGGCCCACTGGTGTGAGACTGCCTCCCTCATCATATTGGCCATGTCTGCCAGCACTCTTGCTATGGAGATCAAGGTGTTGTTGATGGTCTGCAAGTCCTCCCTGATCCCTTGGTGTGTCTCTCCTGCAGCCGCCTGTTCTCCTGCACATTGTCCAGAATCTGGCCCATCTTGTCCTGGGAATGTTGATAAGCTCCCAAGATCTCTGCAAGTGCCTCCTGGAGAGTCGGTTCCCTGGGCCTGTCCTCCCCCTGGCACTCAGCACTCCTCCCAGTTTCCCTGTTGGCCTGTGACTCTGTCCCTTGAACTGTGTGCCCGCTGCCACTGACCCCGGGTCCCTGATTGTCTTGGGTATGAGGTGTGGCCTGGGGTCCCTGTAGAGGTGAACACACTGCTTATTGACGTGTCCTTGGGACAGAGGTGTGGGTACGCTGGATGGGTGCTGTGGTGGTGTTTCCTGATGGGGGAGGCTCTGTGGTGGTGTGTGACTGGGCCTGGGTAACTGGCTGTCCAGTGGTCCCTGATGGGCCAGGTAGGTCATCCAGATCCTGAAGACCAGAGTTGCTGTCATCACTGTGGGCCTCTTCAGTTGGGGGACTGAATAGTGCTGGCACCTCCTCTCTGCTGACATTGGCTATGGGTACCTGTGGGGATGTAAATGATGTGTTATGGTTTCTGTGTCTGAAATATTGTGCATCCATGGTTTCCCCTCTTTGGTTGGATTTGCCCTGGCATCTTTCACTTGTGTACGTTGGTGTATGGTAGGATAGGTAGTTCTCTATAGTGTGCATGCTTTATTGATGTGTGCCCATGCAGGTCTATGAGTGGTGTCCATTCATTGGTAGAGCATGCAGGGCTTGGAATTGGGATCAGTGAGATGTGATGGTGGGGTGTGTGGGAAGTGGTGGAGTAATGGGAGTGAGGGTGAGGGTGGGGGTATGTGATGGCACGCAGGTAGAGGGGTAGTAGTAGTAAAGAGTTGAATTACCAGAGTCCAGTCCGCCTCCTACTCCGGCCAGGCCCTCAGGATGTAGGATTGCCAAGACTTGCTCCTCCCATGCTTTGAGTTGTGGGGGAGGAGGTGGGGGTCCACAGCCAGTCCTTTGTACAGCAAGCTGGTGTCTTGCTGCACTGGAACGTACCTTCCCCCATAGGTCGTTCCACCTCTTCCTGATGTCAACCCTAGTTCTTGGGTGCTGTCCCACGGCGTTGAACCTGTCCACGATTCTCTGCCATAGCTCCATCTTCCTAGCTATAGATATCTGCTGCACCTGTGCTCCAAATACCTGTGGCTCTACCCTGATAATTTCCTCCACCATAACCCTTAGCTCCTCCTCTGTGAAACAGAGGTGTCTTTGTGGTGCCATGGGTGTTGTGTGAGGTGTTTTGGTGAGGGTGTGTTGGGTAATGTGTTTGGGTGTGTGATGTGGGGTCCGTGAGTGGTGTGTATGTGTGAATAGTGTGTGGCTCTAGTTGTGTCAGTGGTCTTGTTGTCTCTCTGCTGGCAATGCTTTGTAGTCGTATTGTGGGTAATGTGGGTGTGTGTTTTATAGTGGTGTGGGTGTGCGGGTGTGGTGTGTGTATGGATGTCAGGTGTGTGTTGTTTGATTTGTCCAATGAGCGCGGCGGTGTGTACCGCCAATGGTTTACCACAGTTGAATGTCTGCTGTGGTGATTCGTGGGTCATAATGTGATGGATGTAGTTCTGTTGGCGTAACGGTGTGGGTTTTGATACTGCCAGTTTATCACTGGCTGGTGGTCAGGCAGATTTGTGTATGTGGCTGTATACTGATGGATTGGTATGTGTCATAATATGGCGTTAAGTTAGTGGCCATCAATGTGGCGGTAAGTGGGATTTACTGCCCATGTCATAATGAGAACCTATGTATTTAAGGTCTGGCCACAAGTCATCAATAGTCAACATAGTAAACAATGCAGTCTAAGAACCACCACTCGCCAACTTGAAGGTGACACCCTCATCATGGGTTTGAATTTCTGCACTTTTAGACATACAATAAATGAAACAGTTAAGTTTGCAACAAGGCCTCTCTCCTCAAGAGACTCACTGGACTAGTATCACACACCACAAATTGTTGATTCTCCTCAAAGGACCCAGTTTTCACAGGCACTTCTGTTGTTTCCGGGGCTTTCATTTGTTTATTCACAACTTCTATAACTTGGATCATTTATCCTGAGAGGCATAGTTTTAGGACTAACTGTTCTCAGAGTAGAAGTGGTAGCACTAGTAGAAACCAAAAATGACATGGTGTGTCCATTCACTTTTCATCAAAGAATGGACCACTCTGGACTACTTCCAAGACTGCATCAAGTATGTCCTACCCTCAGGCACCATAAGGATGACTGATCATAACCATAGTTCTAGAATGTCTCTAATATGGGGTACTGTTGGAAAGGATTAATATCTTGAAATATATTCAAATTCATGTTTGTAACTAGATAAGAAGTTAATCATGGGCCATTCGCATTTTGGTGTGTCATCAAGGGGTGGGGAACATGCATCACTGGAGCTTGTGTTACATTCAAATTCTGCCCTCATTGGCTTCGCACATTTTGCATCTGTACAGGGTAGTTACTCATTGGGCTGTGCAAAACCTGAATTCAGGAGTTGATTAGCTGTATTAAGATGACATTCCCTCTTCCAATGCCCCAACTTGTTGCAGAAATGATAAGGGGTTTCTTCTTTAGACTACCCACATCCATCCCTATACAAAGGTCATTCAGGACACCGCAACCTCTACCCTGCATTGCAGTAGTTCCCTACTGATACACTCCGTGCATAGCACCAACATTCCCTACAAAAGGTTGGACCTAAGTACTCCTCTGAACAGCCTTCATCTGAGCAACCATCAGCTTTTCCTTCAGTTTTTTCCTCTTTCATCTCTATATCATCACTACAGTACTTCACATATCCCAAAATCTCATCAACTGATTTATTCTGCCAACAAATAAAATGCTGTTAAATCATCATTTTAATTTCAGGTTTTCCAACCTGTCAAAAACCTCAACACAAACTTTCCTATGTACTTTTGTTCAAGCATCACCATTCCACTATACTGCTTGAACGCATACAACAATCTCTCATAATAAGTATCAATCAACTCTTTGTGTTCCAGAGTTGTTTTGTTTTGTCAATTTTGATCCAATCAATATCCTTCAGCAATACCTTTGACTTAAAAAATGTCACCCCGCTGATAATTTCTCATCAGCAATTGTAAAGGGCCTTCCGTCACTAGGCTCCTCAGTGGCTCTGACTCAAACCATTTAACAGCTATCTTATATTCTGGCCACAAATCACTTGGGACCACAATGTCGAGCAGAGTATTCAGATCAACCCTCAATACTTGTGAAATCTCCACAGATCGCTCAGCCTACTTGTGCCACTCTACTGGCTATTCCCTCAGCTTTGGAAAGTTGTTAGTGAGTCATGCAAGATCACGTCTTCTCCAAGGCGCATGTATGTAACCTCTACCAGGCACTTCTCCCAATTCAAAATCTGATGTGCTCACCTCTCCTATTCCTGTCTGTTCTGCGGTTCAGTCTTCCTTGCCCATCAACATTCCCATTTATCTAGCTCAATCCATTTCCAAAAATTTTGAATTAGCTCTCTAATTCATATTTTCCATCCCTGAAGTTCTAATACAGGCCATATTTCCCTCATTAAAGCATACATAATAACTCTTCTGCAAGATTGTGGTCTTGTTCAAGTCTATCTCATATTTTTGAGCCAATTGAGACAATTTATCATAAACATGTCCTGCATGTCTGGTAACATCCTTACACATGAGTATAAACTCATTTTCAAGATTCACGCTGTTCATCTCATTCAACTCTAACTTCAGTTTAGCCACATCTACCAAGTTCTCTCTCAAAGGTGACTGAATTGTTCCCTGACTGTTAGACCTGGCATCCTTGGCGTAACCTCGCCTGTCTTTTTGCCTCTGCTTCCTGTGTTTTTGACTGTGTTCTGGATTCTGTTTTTGCTGATTTTGGTACTCTGGAAACTTTACCACTGCTGACCAATGCTGAAGTGTAAGTGCTCTCTGGGTAAACTGTATGTGTAATTGGCATTTCCATTGTTGGCCTATTTGATTTACTAGTATATCCCAAGTAAAGGAAATTCTGCTAGTGGGTCTGCAGCATCAATTGTGCCACTCACATGAGTAGCCCATTAAATAGGTGTCAGACCTTCCAATGTAAAGTCTGAGTGCAGTTTTGCACTGCCAATTCAACCTGGCAAGTGTACCCCCTTGCCGGGCCCAAACCTTTCCTTTTGTACATGTAAGGCACCCCTAAGGTAGGGGCTAGGTAGCCTGATGGGAAGGGTTCAATGTATGTTAAAGGTAGGACAGGTACTGATGTGGTTTACATTTCCTGACAGTGAAATACTGCCAAATTCGTTTTTCACTGTTGCAAGGTATATCTTTCTCATAGTTGAACATGGTGACTGCATTTAAATATCTTTTAAGTTTAGTTTCCTATTGGGAGCAGATGGAGATGTGGAGATTAGGGTCTCTGAACTCACAATTTAAAAATACATCTTTTGGTAAAGTTGGTATTTAGATTGTCAGTTTGAAAAGGCCACTTTTAGAATGTGGGTATTTTCATGCTTGAAATATTCTGTGCCTCTCCCAGCTTGTGTATTCCATGTCTGGGTCAGACTCATAGTTGGGTTGGTGTGAATTCCCTCTGGACAGTGACCAGCAACTGGACTCTCTGCTGAGACTCCTACTCTGCCAAGTGGTGCGTAATCCAGTCCCTGAGCCCTTGAAAAGAGAAGCTGGTGAAAAACGAAGAAGAACCAATTGCATCGACTTCGGATGGCTCCGGACTTATGCAGCTGGTGGATTGCGCAACACTGCCTGCAATTGAAGCAGTAGTCCTTGCTGGAGTGCAGTGACCCAGCATGCCGGACCCCGCTGCAGCTACGCTGAAGTCCACGACTCTGTGAGTTCCGAAGTGGCATGTCACTGACATCCGTGTCACCAGGCTTTGCGGCACCACGTTGTGATGCTGGATATCAAGTGTGCGGATCCAACACTTCGCATTGAAGCCGCCTCACCTCCACAGCTCCGCAGTAAGGACCTGATGCCTTACATCTACGACCCCACTCCTTTGCTCCATAGCAGAAGAACCAATGCTGCAACGGATCCACCGACGCCTCGATCCTCGTCTCTGTGCACCGGTTTGTTTCCTCATTTTCACAATGTACTGTACCTGGGGGTCTTTGTGACTGCGTGACTGGTGCCTTTAGCATCGGATTGTTGGGAGTGACTCTGTCACAACACCATGATATCCCCAAATTGAAGCATTTGAGTTTCTAAGCGCTTTTTGAAGTTTAATCTTTAAAAATTCATAACATTGATTGTGTATGTTGGATTTTTGTTGTTGTGATCCTATTTTACTCAGATAAATATTGGCTATTTTCCTAGCCTGGTGTTGAGTCCTTTTGTGGTGTTTTTACTGTGTTTCTGTGTGTGATTGTATAAATATTTCACACACTGCCTTTGAGATAAGACTTACTGCTTATGCCAAGTGACCAAGGGGTGGGCAGGGGTTTTCCTAGGAGTGTAACCCCCTTACCCTGACTAGAGGAGGGTCCCTGCTTGAACAGAGTGCATACTGACTGCCAACCAGAGACCCCATTTGTAACACTAGTAATCAGTGGTGAAGATAGAACTTTTATTTGTACTTGACATAGTGATTGGTGTACACTAATGTTTTATTGAAGACCATTACACAGCCACATACTGTGGGCAGGGTCCCCATCAGAAGAATTGGGGGGCGGTAAGGGTAAACAAGGGGAGTTCTCTAAGGGGCTCCAACCTAGTTCCCAAGGAAAGGATTCCTAGCCCCCAGCTGAAAAGAAACCATGGGTCTCTACAGGAAAACCTGCAGAGAGGGGTCCCCACAAATGTTATGCATGTGATCAGGTGGGTCACATGAGGGGGGACTCCAAATGTCCCAAGGGGACACAGGCACCCACAGGGTTTGGCCAGTGTAGCTCTTGGGGAAGTGTTGGTTCCAGTAGAAGGGTGGGAGCCAGCTAAGATAACCCTTGTCTCATTAGGGGACAGTGAGATGGTCCAGAGGACCCTCGTGCCTGAGAACACTAAGAAGAACAGGCAGTGGGTGACCATCAATGGACAGAGGGTGGCGGCTCTGAGAGACACAGGAGCCAGTGTGACTACTGAGAGAAGACACTGGGTATCTGAAGAGCAGGTATTTCCCCATGCACTTCACCGAGTAGTTGTGGTAGAGAACTTTGAATGCCTGTGCAAAGTGGTGCAGGTTCCCTTTGATTGGGGGGTCTCAGGTTCCTTGACGATAGCTGTGAGTTCACCATGCCTGTTGATTGTCTGCTAGGCAATGACCTGGAGGTTTCCCCTTGAAATGGGGTGGAACACAGATCACACTTGGAGATGTTGGGCCTGTCTGGGTGGGTGTGTGTGACCACCCAGTCAATGGCAGCCCATCAGGGTGATCAGGTGGCCCTAGAGCCTGAACGAGTGGCCGGAATGCCTGCCAGAAGGAGGAAGGGCAAAGGGCATGGGAATGGGAACCCCCCCCCCAGAATTTCCCACTGGGAGGAGGTTGAACATGAGGAGGGACACCCCGGAGCCTACAGAGGAACAAGTGGAGGAGGTGCCCGAGCTGACCCATTGGCAGCAGGAAGGGGGTCCCACCAGGGAGGATATCAGTGAAGCACATAAGTAATTACTACTCTAGAGGGTCTACGGCAGCAGGCTGCAGACCAGACATCTGGCAAGGAGTCTGGATCACACTGGATCAATTGGGAGGATGGCCTCATGTATAGTGATCCTAAGGTTGCTGAGCTTGGGGCAGCATGTGTGCTGGTGGTAACCCAGTACTTCAGAGCCTTCCTACTGGGTTTGGCTGATGATATGCCTTTAGCAGGACATTTTGGGCAGGACAAGACCTTTGAAAGGATTGTCACCCACTTTTACTGGCCACAAATGTGCAGGCACTCTGACGCTTATTGTAGGTCTTGCCAAACTTGTCAACCAAGTGGCAAGAGTGGGTGGAAATGTAAGGCACCCCTCCAACCTTTTCCAGTGGTCAGCAACCGTTTGAAGGGGTGGGTATTGACATTGTGGGGCCTCTGGATCCCAAGACAGCCATGGCAACACGTTTATCCTAGCCTTGGTGTACCATGCCACCCAGTACCAGGAAGCTATCCCTCTGAGATCAATCACAGGCCGCTGTGGTTGGCCGAGCATTGATGGGGGTCTTTACCCGCATGGTGTTCCCCAAGGAGGTAATATCTGACAGGGTACCAACTTCATATCTACTTTGGAAGGAGTGTGGAGTGGCCTAGAAGTTCCCCACTCCTTTCCACTCCCAAGGAAATGGTTTAGAGATTCATTCGCACCCTGAAGGGTGCGATTATGGGCCTGTCAGTGCCCATAAGGCATAAGTAGGATGTCCTCTTGCCATGCCTTCTTTTTGCTTACAGGGAGGTGCCACAGAAGGAATTTGGATTTAGCCCCTTTGAGATGATGTATGCCCCCCCTGCAAGGGGACCTCTTAGTCTGGTGAAAGAGGGCTTGGAGAAGGCCTCCAGTAAGCCCTCCCAGGATGTGTCACATGCTGGCTTTTAAAAAACAGACAGCACTCTTCAGGAAGTTCACTCAGCTGAACCTGGGAGCTAGCCAGGAGGTGAAACCGTGGTATGACCAGAATGCCACTCTGGTTCAGTTTCACCCCGGCCAAAAAGTGTGGGTCATGGCCCCAGTGGAGTCTTGTGCTCCCCAAGATAAGTAGCCTGGGCCTTTTGAGGTGGAGGAGCTCAGGAGTGAGGTCACCTATCTGGTGAACTTGTGGATTCCAAGGAACCCTTTGGGGATACTGCAAGTGAACTGGCTCAAACCTCACTTTGAGAGGTCTGAGTTGACAATGTTTCTAGCAACAGATGATGGGGTGGAGGAAGAGAGTGAGCCTCTTCCTCACCTCTCGTCTGCCTAGGAGAATGATGGGTCTGTGGAAGGTGTGAACCTCTCCCCCTCACTGACCCCAGATCAACAGAGGGACTTTCGCCAGGTGTTGGGAAAGTTTGCCTCCTTGTTCTTGACCCCAGGGGTCACCCATCTGTGAACAAATGATGTGGACACTGGGGATAGTCCACCTGTAAAGGAAAAGATTTACAGAGTGACTGACAAGGTCAGGGCTTGCATCAAGGATGAGTTTTCAAGATGTTAGCGTGAGGGGTTATTGAGTTTTTCGGTAGTCCTTCGGCCAGCCCAGTGGTCTTGGTTCCAATGGCTGCTGCCCCTGGTGCCACCCCAGAACTCAGGTTCTGTGTGGACTACTGTGGACTCAACACCATCAGCAAGACTGACGTGCATGCCATCCCTAGAGCTGATGAGCTCATTGATCAGTTGGGAGCTGCCAAGTTTCTCAGCATGTTTGACCGAACGTCTGGGTTCTGGCTGATTGCTCTCAGTGAGGAGGCAAAGGAGAGGTCAGCATTTTCTATCCCAGATGAGCACTACCAGTTCAGGGTTATGTCCTTTGGGATAGAAAATGCCCCTGCCACCTTTCAGAGGTTGGTCACTCAGGTTTTGGCTGGGTTAGAGGATTTTTGTGCAGCCCACCTGGATGACACTGCAGTGTTCACCTCCATCTAGGAGGAACACCAGCAGCACCTTTGCAAGGTGTGAAGCCCGGCCTCACTATTAAGGCTAGCAAGTGCCAAATAGGGCAGTGTTCTGTGTTGTACTTAGGACACCAGGTGGGGAGGGGCCAGGTAGCACCCCTACAACCAAAGATTGACACCATTCTGGCTTGGGAGTCTCCCAAGACACAGACAGAGATGAGAGCCATTCTAGGTCTCACAGGATACTTCAGGAGGTTTGTGAAGGGGTATGACACTGTTGTTGCTCCCTTAGCCGAGTTAACCTCCAAGAAGCAACCCAAAAAGGTGATCTGGACTGATGCTTGCCATACCGCTTTTGATACCCCGAAGGCAGCCATGTGCACGGCACCCATGCTGAAGCACCTGACTTCTCCAAGGAGTTTGTCGTCCAGATTGATGCTTTAGAGCATGGTTATGGAGCTGTACTTGCTAAGCTGAATGTAGAGAGCCTAGACCAGCCTGTAGCATTCATTAGTAGGAGGTTCTTTCCCCGGGAACGTGGGTGGACTACAATTGAGCATGTAGCTTTTGCTGTAGTCTGGGCACTGACAAAGCTAAGACTCTACTTGTTTGGACTCACTTCTGCATTCAGACAGACCACAGGCCCCTTGGATGTTAATGCAGATGAGGGGTGACAACCCAAAACTATTGAGGTTGTCCATTTCCCTACAGGGAATTGGCTTTACAGTGGAACACCGCCCTGGTACAGAACATGCCAATTATGAAGGTCTGTGCAGATTCTTCTGCCTTTTGTGATGGGAACACCCATGAGGTTGGGTAGTTCTCCCCACTTTCAGCTGGGGGGGACAAGTGTTAGATGTGACATCCTTGGTGTAGTCTCCCATGTCTTTTTGCCTCTGCTTCCCAGGTTTTGACTGTGTGCTGGACTCTGGTTTTGCAGTCCTTGGTACTCTGGGCACTTTACCACTGCTGACCAGTGCTAAAGTGCAAGTGCTCTCTGTGTAAACTGTATGTGTAATTGGTGTTTCCATGATTGCCATATTTGATATACTAGCAAGTCCCTAGTAAAGTGCACTACAGGTACCAGGGCCTGTAAAGCAAATGCTATTAGTGGGCCTGTAGTATTGATTGTGCCACACATATGAGGTGTCCAGGGCCTGTCAATCAAATGCTACTAGTGGGCCTGCAGCACTGGTTGTGCCACCCACATTAGTAGCTCTGTAAATATGTCTCGGACCTGCCACTGCAGAGTCTGTGTGTGCAGTTATGCACTTCCAATTTGACCTGGCAAGTGTACCCACTTGCCAGGCCCAAATCTTCCTTTTTGTACATGTAAGACACTGCTAAGGTAGGCCCTAGGTAGCCCCAAAGGCAGGGTGCAGTGTATGATAAAGGTAGGACAAGTCCTGACATTGAAATACTGCCAAATTTGGTTTTAACTGTTGCAAGGCCTATCTCTCTTATAGATTAACATGGGGACTGTCTTTAAAGATCTTTTAAGTGCAATTTCCCATGGGGAGCAGATAGAGATGTGGAGGTTGGGGTCTCTGAACTCACAATTTAAAAATATATCTTTTGGGAAAGTTGTTTTTTAGATTGTCAGGTTGAAAAGGCCACTTTTAGACAGTGGGCATTTTCTTGCTTAAACCATTCTGTGCCTCTGCCTGCTTGTGTATTCCACATCTGGGTCGGACTGACAGTTGGGTTGGTGTGAACTTCCTCTAGACAGTGACACAAAGGGAGCTGGGGTGTAGCCTGCATATCCTGATGAGTATCCTGTACTAGAGTGGGGAGGGAGGAGATGACACTTACACCTGAATGGGTTCTGCCTGTCCTCACACAATGCAGTTTCCAACACCCTGGAGTGTGTCTGGGGCCAGGCCTGGGCAAGGCAGGATCTTGTAAACAACAGTGACTTTCCTTTGAAGTTTGCCTACTTCAAAGGCATAAAGGGGTATAAGTAGTGGACCCAAAACCCCAGGTGTTTAGGATACTTCTGAAACCAAGAGAGACCTCTGCCAAGGAGAAGAGCTGAAGAGCTGGAGAAGGTGTAATGCCCCTCTGCTATGTGTGCTTTGCTGGGTTGGCCTGCAGTTGCTGTTTCTGCCTTGGAGAGAACAAAGATTGGACTTTGTTGTGTATCCTGCTTGTGAAGTTTCTCCAAGGGCTTGGACTGAGCTTGCCCCTGTCCTGAAGTCTCAGGGTCATCAAAGACTTCCTCCACCAACACCCGGGCTCTCTGCTGAAACTCCTACCCTGGCAAGTGGTGTGTAATCCAGTCCCTGGTCCCTTGAAGGGAGAATCTGGTGAAAAACCAAGAAGGACCAAGTGCACTGACTTCGGATGACTCTGGACTGATGCCGCTGCTGGATCCCGCAACGCCACTTTCAACTGAAGCTGTGGATCTCACTGGACTGCGACGACCCAGCAGGCTTGATGCCGCAGCTATCTCGCTGAAGTCCATAACTTCATGAGTTCCGAAGTGCTTTGTCACCGACATCCATGACACCTGACTTCGCTGCACCATGCCGTGACTGCCAGATATTGACCCCTGACGGAAGTGCATGGATCCAACACTTCGCACCGATGCTGCCACAGCTCCACAGCAAGGACCTGACGCCTCGCACTGAAGCCTCCACTCCTTTGGTCTGCAGCACCAGAACTGATGCCACACTGGATCCAGCAATGCCTAGATACCTCCAACTCCTTGCACCGTCTTGTTTCCTTATTTTCACAAGGCACTGCACCTGGGGATCTGTGTGTATCTGTGACCGACATCTTTAGTGTCAGATTGTGGGAACGACTCTGTCACAACGCCGTGATATTACCAAATTAGAGCATTTGTGTTTCTAAGCGCTATATTGAAGTTTAATCTTCAAAAATTCATAACTCTGTTTGTGTATGTTGGATTGCTGTCGTTTTGGTCTTGTTTTACTCAGATAAACATTGGCTAATTGTCTAGCCTGGTGCTGAGTCCTTTTGTGGTGTATTCACTGTGTTACTGTGTGTGATTGTACAAACACTTTACACACTGCCTTTAAGAGAAGCCTGACTGGTTGTGCCAAGCTATTAAAGAGGTGAGCAGAGGTTGTCTTAGGAGTGTAACTCCCTTACCCTGACTAGAGCAAGGTTCCCTGCTTGGACAGAGTGCATACTAACTGCCAACAGGAGACCCCATTTCTAACACTGACTCAACACAGAACTTCCACTATCACTTTAAGGAGTATTAGTATTGAAAGCTTATGCTGACTTGTCCATTTCCTTAGCACTGCAGGGACCTTAGACATATTCCCATCTGCATGGGTACCACTACTAGATTTTAAAAGCAGCCTCCATACAGGTGTACCAGAAGTCATTCTCTCAAGTGTACCTATGGAACCACACCCTATATGTTTCAAAGTCGAATCAACAGTAGCCACACATGGAAAGCATATGTTTGTTGTTACTAGAGGAACAAATCCTCTTGTATCAGAACTTACAGCAGCATTACCTAAAGCACCTCCTTCACTGGGAACAGCCAATTAATGAGTTATTTTTCCTGTGAAATCAGACTTGTACATGGGATCCACAGGACCAATAGTAACTGGGACAGTAAGAGCATGAGCAGTATTTGGGATAATAGGGTTAACAGGAAGACAAATTCCGTGAACCTTCTTCCATCAGTTCATGATATACGTTTATCTGAATAACTCCCTCTGCACCAAGATTCATATTTATTGATCCGGTAGCTAATCCAATATGTCCACCCTCTTCCTGGGTCTTAATATACTGAGGTGTACGTTCTGACAATAATACATCTAGAAGGTTATCGCCAGAACCACTTTCACTGATCTCATCTGCCTCCTTTCACTTTCCATCCTTTGCTTTCTTGTCCTGATTCTTTTCCTTGTCTCTCTCAATTTGTTCACTCATTAAGGCTGGGTACAATCTAACTCCCTTGATCATATGAGTTATCGATCTCTTTTGTTCAGAATCCCATCTAGGATCAGGGTACATACACACTGCCTTTCAAGTTCTTCCCTGATACTTCTCTTTGTCTCCAGCATCAGCAACACATTCCCAAGCATTCAACACCACATACTGTGCAGGTGTAGGGGGTGGTTTCCTCTCGCATAATACCCTCCTCAGGTTTTCTATAATTCTCAGACAAATATGCAATAACATGGAAATCTCAATGCATCCTCCTTTCCTGTGATCTTGTGCCATTGACCAAGTCAAATACATGTGTGGAGCCCTACATTTGTTGCCATATGATTGACTGGAGCATCTTTGGGAGGTGCCTCTTCTTCCTCTCTATAAGGTACAGACACATCTCCTCTAAACAAATCTTGTATGACCCCAAAACAATTCATTTTTTCAATCAAATATCAATAAACACAGATAGAATTATGTTCAGACTCAGGAAATATCTTTTATCCACAATTCTCATTCAACAGCGACAACCAATCGCAGCATGATTCTTCATGATGTAGCCAACCAATAATAACATGGCACTACAACTACCAAACAATATCAGCACTGCACACTGTGACATAAATCTCGCTGCTTGCAGCGTCTCACCCTCCTTTACAATCTGCATGCATAGACACTTCTCAATGTCTAACACACGTAACAAAATACAATAAAAATAAATATTGTCTGCTCCATTAAAGAATTGACAGTATTCAGTCCCACAAGAGCCAACAAGCACCTCAAACAAAATCACGACCTGCAGGGTATCATTCAGATTAGTACAGATTCACCCTGCGCATTAGGATCCACTATGTCAATGACACCTTTCATTCACACAAAGATAGGTGTGTCCCTATCTCAATTGTACCATCAATGACCTCTTATGACAAGCATAACTAAACTTAGCAGACAAATTACAATATAGTGTCTTTAACACTCTTCAATACTATCCCTGAATCTCAGGTTATGTTGGACCCGATAACAACTTCTTCTTCTTTTACTGGTCACCACACTCACACAACATTCAAAATATACCACAAAACACCTCAAGCTCAGCATGAACCACTGCAATTCGCGACCCTATTGATACTCAGTCCTCCGCTGACATGATTCTCTCCCGAATCTCTGCAACTCCACCAATGTTCCAAATTCTAGACATGGGCACTTGGGACTGGGCTCTAGGGACTAAATAATCTAGAAGGAGGAATTCCAGCTCTTCTTTCTTCAAAATCCAAACCATCCTCGCTATGGTACCATCTGATGACACTTGAGCTCATATGCTTACTTCTCTTCTTCTGATGGCCCTTTCTTGAGGTACTTGGGTGAAAAAAGTTAGGAACCATCTTCTGAATCAATTAACAGTGTAACCTATTTGGTCACACATTAAATTCAGGAGAGGGAAGATAAAGTTCAAGGATTTATTAGACGTTTTAAGCCAGACTGATATAAATGAATCTCAGAAACATGCTGTATAAGTACGGAATCACCAAAGGCAAGGTGAACGTTGAATGAGAATAAATCATACAAGCATAAAACATACAAGAATTTCAAGCAATACAAAAGATGAGAAACAAAATCCAATGAAGAGTATATAAATTGTGGTCTACTTGCCTAATCATTGGAGAAATTAAGTTAATCTAAACACCCTCAACTGAGCTCAAAGGTAATCCTAATTAGGTCTCAGGAAGTATAGGAAAGTGTCAGCATAACAGAAACGTCAGTAGAAATTTGATGGAGAGGTGATGTATAACATAAATCTACACAAACAAGTAGAGAGGTCTGCACCCCTCCAAGTCTGAAGGGAATCTGCTCTTGCCAAAGGACAAAGAGAATCCGCTCTTGTCTAACTATGTGAATACCAAATAAACCTATCTAACTTTTTGGAAGTCAACGTCATCAATACCAGCAGTTTTTCATCCTCCTTGCACAGTTGAAGTTGGCAACTTCCATAGAACCTCACAACCCACAAACTGAACATTAGGATGACCTTCAGTGTCTCTTGGTGTCTGGTAAACAAACAGGAGTCTTTTCTTCTCAGTTCGTTAGAACTCCTTCGTTCTTCCAAAGTATCCTCCAGTACCTCACTATCTCAAATACACACAACATGCCTTTCGTTAACTGTAGACTCTCACGAATGCACCTGCAAAGAAGGAAAATTGCAGCAAGAGCAAAATTCCATGTTGAAGATGAGTCATAAGAAATCAAGGCCCAGATTTAAGAGAGGCTAATGCCTCCTTGCACCATATTAGCATCATGTTTTTTACTCTAATGTGGCTCAACGAAGCCATAATCGTAGCACCATATTTACGAAGTGGAGCAATGCATGCATTGCACCACTTTGTAACCCCTTGCGCCACATTATGCCTACACCAGGCATAATGTATGCAAGGGGGGGCATTCCCCCATTAGGGGGAATACAAAAATGGCACAGTGGAATCTAAGAGATTCCACTGCATCAGGTTTTGCAGCTATTTTTCATGCCTGCACAGAGCAGGCGTTAAAAAGGGGCACACCACTGCTTTCAATGGGCGCCTTTGTACTGTGCAGGATTAGCACCAAAATGTTGGCACTAATCCTACACAGTACATCAATAGCATCAAAAATGTTGATAGTGTTGCCCCTACCCTGCGCTATGGTGCGCCAAATGTTTCAGGCCTTTGGTATGTTAACTTAATGAGGCATTAAATTCACATTCAAAATGCATGATTGTAAGTGCATCTTGCAGTTGTAAATGAAAACAAGAATTGTAAATAAAACATGATTATATGCAGTCACACTATAGTAATATAATTAGAATGCACAAGTATAAATGTGCAAATGCATTACAATTCAGCATGTTAAATTCAAACATTAGAACACGCATATCCATGAACTTTTAACTTTCTACTGTGAATGCACCTTCAGAAATACAATTTAGATGCTGCACTTTACATTAGTAATGCACACAATATACGTATTGTTGATTACATGGTGATATCACTTCCGTAACACATGATGGTACAACCAAAGTTATGTGCTCCCAAACCATTCTTATGGCCCAACGGTCCCAAACAGGAGAACAAGGAAATGACACCACATGCTGTGAGATTGTCAGGGATATTTATTTTTTGTTTTTCAGTAATAAATACCACTTTAAGTGTTTATTTTTTTTAAATAAAAAACATTTTTGAGTGGCGACATTAAGCATGGTGGCTACTCAACAAAATGTCAGTATCCTCAATGGAGTCACCACAATGGCACCCTGGTGCTCTGCCAAAAGCATGAGGTCTCAGTCTTCTAAGGTTAGATCTCTAAGTATGGTAGTCAATTTTCTGCCATGGGAGTGCAGTGCATCCCTCTGCTGCAGTGCCAGATTAACCCCCATGCTCTAAATGAGGGCCTTAGTAATGAAAAAGTCATGAATTTCCATGATTGCCGCACCTCTTCCTTGGCTTTGTGAATCTATTCCCATACGTCAAGGGTTTCAATATGAACAATTTCTCTGTGGTAGTTGGAACGTTCAACACTTTCCACTTAGGCCTTAATTTCGAGATTGACGGAATGCCAATTTGGATGGGAATGAGAGTCTCTGGTGGAACTGGAATTTTGGGATGTGCCAGGTAAAACCTAGAGGTATATGTCATCTATACGCCCAGGTATGTCTAAGCGTCGAGATAACATTGTCCGCAGTGCTAATCAGTTCCTGACATACAAACTTGTAATCGTGTTATGTTATTGCATTTTTGGCATATTAAAATTGGGGTTGGGGGATTAATAAAAAAAAGACATAGGCCCTCATTACAACCCTGGTGGATGGCGGCAATTTGAGGAAAGGTACTGCCAACAGGCTGGCGGTACCTTTTCCCAAGTTATGACATGGCGGTTTGGCTCAGGCCAAACCGCCAATATACCACCCTGTCCGCCAGGGTGGTAACGGCTGCTGAGCTGGAGACTTCAGTCTTCAGCCAGGGGTCCATCACAATCCCACTCTCGGGATTATGACCCCACCTACTGCTGTGGTTTTCGTGGAAAGCATACCACCACGAAAACCATGGCGGTAGGCACTATCAGTGCCAGGGAATTTCTTCCCTGACACTGATAGGGGTCTCCCCTGCCTCCCTTCTCCTCCCCAGAGTCCTCTCCCACCTTCCCCCTCCCTCTCCTGCCCCCCGCACATTTACACACCCACACGCGCACACATACACACTCACACCCACATGCATACCCACATCCACCCACACATGCACACATACATATCCACACACCGCAACACACACCAACATACATTGTCGCTCACACGCATTCATAACACACAACATACACGTACACTCACATTCAGTCATTCACGCATGCATTCAACGAGACTCACACCTGCATGCACACATACAAAAACAGACACCACCACACACCCCCACACACCCCCACACACACACAACACAGACACCACCCCCCACCCCCTTCTCTTGTCAGATAACCCGACTTACCTGTATGCAGGAGGTCCTCCGGCAGGAGACGGGATGCGGCGCTGCTGCCAGCAGCAGAGTCCGCCAGCAAAACACCACCAGGCCGTATCATGGCACAAGATACGGTCTGCAGTGTTTTGCTGGCGTGGCGCTGCAGCTGGCGGCAACGCCACCTTACTGTCGCCCGCGGCCATGACCATCGGCAGTATTCTGCCAGCCTTCTGGCAAAACTCCATCTACAGTCATAATGCTGGTGGGCAGCTGGTAGCCACGGCGACAGTATGTTGGCAGCCGTCGCCGTGACGGTAGGCGGCAGTTACTGCCAAAGTCATAATGAGGGCCATAATCTCTAAACAGTGTTTAGTAGACTAGCTATATTTCACTTTACTTCAACTGAATCGACTCATATGGGATTCCAAGGAGAAAACAATAGGTTATATATAATTTCATCTCACCTATGGCTGCCGCATGTGCTTCTTAATAGTGGGCAATAAGCGTCCTTGGACACAATAAACAGCATCTGCTTTGTCTGGACTGCATCTGGTATATCTCTTTGTCCAGAACAAAGCTTTGTGCAAAGTGCAAAAACATGCTCACCTTTTTTTCATCTTTCGTCTCCAGAACGAATACTTATAGGCCGAGCGTGCTGCAGCACGTGCCCGATGCATTTCAATAGCAAATGTCCTAGCTGAACTTGTTTACTGCGGAACGCTATCAGCAGGTGCACAGAACTGAATCACTCTGAGAATGAGAGTCCGCCGAGAGCATTTCTAATTGTCACTGCGCTGCCCTCACCCCAGAGACAAAAGAGGCAGATAACAATGAAAAACAAATTCCAAAGAGTAAAAATAAATCTCAGTGAGTTAAATGTATCATGGGAATATACCCTTAGGGCTCAGTCAAGAGGATGAATTAACGTTTTTGATTTGTTTCAGTTCTCTGGTTTGTGCATTTACAGACTATGTAAGAGGGCTCCATGTTCAACCGTAACCATTGCGCATAAGGCTCTTCGCATTCAGTGGTTCGTCTCTTACCACATAAAGAATATTTAGGAGACGGTGCAGAAGATGTACCTAACGACCAGAGCGGCTGACTTTAGAACTGAGGAACCTGGTTCAAATCCCTGTGTCTCCTTAGCGTCGTGAGTTTGTTTCTGAGCGAATCACTTAATCTCCCATTTCTAAAAGATGAAAAAAAGAAATGAATCATACCTTATTCAATGTAATATGCTGCTCATATAAAGTGCTTCAAATCTGCTGGACAACTTTGCTCTATATAAAACTCCAAATAAGTGGGCCCCAAAATTAAACATACAGTGAGTGACATCTAACGGGAGAAGGATGGCTGAAGGGTTATGCTGTTTTTCTTGCATAGTAAGTATTAGTTTCACAGGAACCCTGGGGTACATTTAAGAAAAGTGGTGCTGCATCATATCCCCCTAATGCCACCAAATCTGCGCTGTATTTAACATACAGCACACCATGGTGGTAATTGGGGACTATTGTCAACATTTTTTAAGCTAGTTTGGTGCTTGGCAGGAGTAGCTATTTCTTCAAAACACCTAGAGCACCATGGAAAACAATGGGAACCTCCTTTTAATGCCTGCTCTCTGAAGGCCTCAAAAAATTCCAGAAAAAAAATCTTTGCAGCATTTTTTCACCCCTCTTCATTATGTCTGGCACAGTCATAATGTGGCTCAAGGGATTACAAAGTAACGCAATGCATGCATTGCACCACTTTGTAAATATGGTGCTGTGTTTTTGGCCATCTAATACCACATTAGTGTAAAAACAGTTGATGCTAATGTGTTGTTAGAAAGTGCTAGGGGCTCTTAAATATGCCCCCTTGGGTTTAAATATACTATTCAAGGGTGTGTATACCATGGAAGTCAATTTACTGAAATGCCAGGTGTAGCGAGTGACATCCCCTTGACCTTTAGTTTCACTCACACACTTACACAAACACAAATTCACACTTACATACACTCTTTCTCACATAATCACACTCTTACCCACAAGCACGCACACAACATACATTCAAAAGCATTTTCTACGTACCTCAGCTGCCATGAACAGGCATATGACAGGTAACTGTTCTACATTTCTATTAAACGAATAGTGAAAAATATATTATTATTCACTATTAGTGTAATAAAAAATTGACAGAAAACAAAGAAAGTAGTGCCTCAACTGACGTCCATAAGGACAAGATGCCCTTGTGTTCCTGGCGCTGAATTTGCCACCCCTGAGGTGAGGGGTCGCAAAGGCGGTGCCAGGGGTCGCAAAGGGCAAGTCAGGATTCCTAGCTGCGACGATCCCCTGGCAACACCTAAATGATGTCCAAGGTGTATATGGGTGAAATGAAGGGTCTTAACTTTGGTTTTCTTTGCCAGCTCCCTATTTTCATATGTGTTTGTGAGCATTAATTATCTTACACCTTTCCCTCGGGGGAATGCACATTTCTCAATTACTATGATAACAGAGAAACAGTGGAAGATAAGTGTGATTACTAATAGAAGCATCAGAGTCGAGGCTAGGGGTCTGCCTAGGCAAGCGTAAAAAACAAGTTTGAAAATAACAATGCCCACAATGACATAGTACAGATACTCCTGTATGAGTGATGGCATTAACAGTAGTGCAAATTACCACCAGTGACAGTCTCTGTGAACATAACTGATATGGACAATAGCCAAGGAATCTATTCACGACAGAAACGTATCAGAAAGGCAACAGTTTGTATGATGTCTCAGGTGGTAAGGTAAGCCATTTTGTGGGTAGTTAGAAAGATTGCTGTTAATAACCGATTCGACCAAATGCAGAGCATGGGCAGCCATAGGGACCCACTTTGGCCTGATTCTTAGTCACTTTAGAGACTGCTGAATTAGATTTAGCAATTTCTAAATTAAAACCCTTAGCATTACAGGGAACCAGTGCAGTGCTTCCAGGTATTTGTGACAGACTCCGTAGATCAATGGCGCATTTCCATTTCGGTGCCTCTTAAAAATGTTTAAACAGACAGGTTGGGGAGTTGGCCTTAAACGAATTGTAGTAGTTGTGAAATTTGCATGCCATCTGTTTTGGCGACTCCTTTTTTTCAGGTAATGCAGCAGTAGGCTTCTCATTCTAGTGCTTCGTAAATGATTTATGCAAGACCTGGCGAGGTGTTGAATCACAGTGTTGGAAAGGTATGGACATGCTGTGTAGCTCCTGTGGAATGCATTATTGTGCTGTGCATGAGTCTCCGTAGCTGTCTTGCTTTAGATTTCACCACCGCCTCATATGTGATCATATATTGTTTTAGATTTCAGCACTCCTTGATGTAATTGGAGGAAGAGGCGATAGAACACTAGCAGTTTACATTATTTCACTCTTGTGCACAAACTAGTGGCTCTTTATAGAATCCATCATGGAGCGACTAAGGAGGAGCCCACACCATACACTGGATAGAGGCGGTCATGGTGGAGGTTTCATGTAATCCCCCAGAATGACAGGTGAGCAACCTGAAGGTAACCAATCTTTTCAGTTTGATAGAGTAAATTATTTCAAGAGTTCATCCAGGAGAAGCTGCCATTAGAAATTGCCACAATTGCGATTTGCAATGTTCATAATAACAAAATGTAAATAACATTTGCTGAAAAAAAAAAGAGTGATCTATAAGTGATGAGGAGTATTCCACATTCCTAAACAATAGAAACGCCGCAACAGTACAAGTACGTTAAGGGACCACCCAAGAGCCACACGGAAGCATATTGTAGGAGTTGACCAGGTAAAAGGCAGCCAGAGCGAAATCTCCATTGGGTCAGTGTGGGAGCCACAGAGGAGCAGCACACAGCATCACTAGATAAAGACAACAATTGTAAAAGTAACCTACATGCATGCACAGGAGAAATGCAGCCCTAGTTGAGGATCTTTAGAGTACACCCAGCAGAGACACAGTGGCAATACACACAAATGCACTGTTTACAGGAAACTCTGACCGGAAGGTTACAATCAAGTATGCAGAAATAAAAATGTTTTAAAACAAGATATATTTTTTAAGGAAGTCACAAGTCAAAAAGGCCAGCTTGTACAAATAATATTCGCTCCTACCATTGACAAATTAGCATTGTTAAGCAAATGTAAAACTATGATTTAAAAACAACTACCTAAGATAATCACTGGAGCAGCCCATCACATGCATTAGTTAAATGCAGCAAGAAGAAATACTTTTTGTGACTCACTCAGGAGAGCCAGAGAAACAACCTGTGACATTCACAGTGTAAGAAATTGGTTGTTGGTTGACTGGGGTGTGAGCACTGGTCAAGCATCAACCATAATCTTTGTCAGGGTAAGGCCTAAGTAAACCCCAAATCAACCTGTGTTAAAACACCCTGGTAGCTTGGCCCAGAGCAGTCAGGCTTAACTGTGAGGCAATTAGTAAAATATCTGTGCAACACTTCAAACAGTGCCACTGTGAAAGCACGCCAAAAAAGGAGTCCACAACAGAGTTATAAAAATACTGTCGTTTTTAATAAATGAAACAAGACCAGAACAGCAAAAACCCAATTATTAGAACCGGAGATATTGAATTTTAAAGTACTAAGTAAAAATAGCACCAACAAGCACAAAGGGCTATTAGGGATATGTGGTCATGGCAAACTGGGGAAAGTTCAGGCTGACTGTGATGGAGCATTGGTTAACCTACCGGGGCCCAGTTAGTCCCACTGAACAAAGTACCTTAAATCTTGGTTGTAGAATGTTGCATGGATGTGGGGTCAAAGATGCGTCACACAGCTGAAACAATACGTTGGTTCCGAGTGGCGGCGCAGCAGTGGTACGAAGTCCTATTGCCTTGATGTCGAGGATCTCATTGACTGAGCTTGCAACATGAAGGCTGGTATCGGGGATGCGATGCACTGCTGAGGCGATGCGTTGATTCTGAAGAGTGGTGAAGTTGTGATGCAGAATGCAGCAAGCTTGCCTGGCTGATGAGGGGTGATACCCTATATGGCTGGGTCCAAACTGGGGTGGCGTGGTGGGCAAGAAACAAGATGGATTAAACCCATATCTTTGTGACTGGGTTGAATGTTTGCATTGTTCAGCATTCCATCCATCATCTGTTCTTTTTGCTTTTGTCTCCTTAAGTGGGAAGGGTATGCCCAAAATGTGGGTCCTGTGCACACTGCACCACTGGATTCAAGCTAGTCTGGCTGATGAGGGGTGATACCCTGAAACTTGTTCCAGGATGATTGTTTCCAGTCCAGAGAGGACCTGGCTTGGCAGTTCGGGTTTGACTGTTCCCATTGGGGGCGGGGGTCAAGACTGATTTGCTTATGGCTGGGTCCAAATTGGGGTGGAGTGGTGGGCAAACAAACAATGGATTAAACCCAGATCTTTGCTATTGGGGGTGAGTGTTTGCATTGTTCAGCATTCCGTCCATCATTTGTTCTTTTTGCTTGTGATGCAGAGGTTCAGCATCATCATCAAGGCTGCTGCCAACAAGAGATGCAAGGATCTGTAATAGAGAAGCATTGCACAGTGGCAATTCTGAAGATGATGTCTCAGACCCAAGATGTGGGATGGGGCAGCGATGCAAGTATTCTGCGATGGGTCCAATCCATGCAGCAGCCCTGATGTGTCAGTTCAGCTCCAGATGTGCCGCTCAGCCAAGGAGATGCATAGTTCTGTTCCGAGATGCATCACTCAATGGAGAGGATGCATCGGTTCCACTGGCAAGCACCCTAAGCCCACTTCCAGGGGTCCAGGACTGGGGTGGCACCACGTGGCAGGGTTGACTCACAGATGGCAGAGTCCAGGTGCAGAAGCAGGGTTGTTGTAAGTAAGTTATGTCCCTGAGGCTTCAGATCAGGAAGCCTGCCAACTAGTCCTTGGAGTCACTCTGGGTTGTGAGTTCAAGAGATGCAGGTCCAGTGCTTCTGACCCAGACAAGAGGGCAGCAGGCATCAGGCCAACACAGCAAAGAAGGAGTCAGGCAGAGTGCAATCCAGCAGAGTAGCAGTACTTCAGCAGCAGTCCTTCTTCCCTGCCGAGTATCAAAAGGTCCAGATATGTACTGAAGTGTTGGTGTCTGAGGTACAGTATTTATACCCTGGTGCCCTGGTTCTGGAAGGTGGGAGAAACTTCTAGACAGTGGCTTTGAAGTCCAACAAATTCCCTGCAAACCCTGCCCTGGTTCTAAGCTGGCTAGAGGGACAATACAGGATTGTTAAGCCCTTTGTGTGGACAGGACACAGCCTATTCAGTCTTAAGTAAGGCTATGCCCAGGTCCTCCCGCCCATCCTGCTCCAGCTGGCGCATCAAGTAATCCCTAAGCTCCCAATGTGTGTGGCTGTCTAGGAGGAATATACAAAGCCCAACCTCCAACTACACTCAGTCATGCGCCCTCATCGCATGCACTGACGACATCAGGACCAAAGTCAACAAAGGCGAGACCGCCGCACTCATCCTCCTGGACCTCTCGCAAAGCCTTTGACACCGTCTACCACCACACACTCCACACACGCCTCTACAACATAGGAATTTGCCACAAAGCCTTAGACTGGCTCACCTCCTTCCTCACCAACCAGACCCAGAGAGTCCGCCTTCCACCTTTCTACTCCACCGCTACCAAGATCATCTGCGGAGTCCCCCAAGGGTCCTCCCTCAGCCCCACACTTTTCAACATCTACATGATCTCCCTAGCCGACATCCTCCGATCACACGGAATCACTATCCTCTCCCACGCAGATGACACCCAACTCATCCTCTCCCTCACCCGCAACCCCACCGCTGCCAAAACCAACCTACACGCTGCTCTCCTCGATATCGCCACCTGGATGACAACTAACCACCTCAAGCTTAACTCCAACAAAACCGAGATCATCATCTTCAGCCCCAACAAAACCACATGGGACGACTCCTGGTGACCCACCGCCCTAGGCCCCGCACTCACCCCGCAAACCACGCACGCAACCTCGGCATCATCCTGGACCCCTCCCTCTCCATGACACAGCAAATCAATGCTCTAACCTCCTCCTGCTTCCACACACTCCACACTCTAAAAAAATCCTTCAAATGGATTCCCCCAGAGACCAGGAAGACAGTCAACCATGCACTCATCAGCAGCAGACTAGACTACGGTAACGCCCTCTACGCCAGCACCACACTCAAACGCAAACGCCAGACAATCCAGAATACAGCTGCACGCCTCGTCATTGGCCTCCCCTGCCACAAACGAATCTCACCACACCTCAAACCCCTTCACTGGCTCCCCATAGACAAGAGAATCACATTCAAGATCCTCATCCACGCACACAAATCCCTCCACAACACCGGCCCAACCTACCTCAACGAAAGAGTGAACTTCCACACTCCCACACGCAACCTCCGATCAGCCGACCTCGCCCTAGCCACAGTCCCCCGCATCCAACGCACCACCACAGGAGGCAGGTCCTTCTCCTACCTCACCCCCAAAACCTGGAACTCCCTCCCCACCAACCTTCGCAAAACCAAAGACCTCCTGCTTTTTAGAAAGAACCTCAAAACAATGACCCTCCCTGCCCCCCCCTTGACTCCCCCACCCCAGCGCCTTGAGATCCTCACGGGTGAGGAGCGCGCTCTATAAACATTTTTTGATTGATTGATTGATTGATGTGAGCAGAGACAGGCTACAGGCACCAAATAGGTAAGACAAGAAAATGCCAATTTTCTAAAAGTTACAAAAGAACAGGAGGCCAATTTGAATCAGAAAAGAAAAAAGAGCCAACTCTGTCAACAATTATAATACATGAAGGGTCCACAGAATCAAAATTTACAAAAACAACAACAGCCTTTTTAAGGAAGAGGCAGGCAGAGAGGAAGGGGTGCAACAGATATTCCAAACAACCATGGGAAATGACCACTCAACATCAGTATTACAAGAATGAATAACATCACCCATTTTCAATCTTTCAAATAGGCCACTCACTGAATTTGAGGAAAAAGTCTTATCAAAGGCCTTTCTTTTGCTCCAACTAAACACACACATTTTGTATGTTTAAAAACAGAAGCTATTCAATTTTGTAGAAAAAATAGATTGAAGGCCTTCTTCTTGAATCATGATGGACCTCCCAGTTCAGAGGCATCATGTCTTATGAATAAATCCACTTTTTGTGCTGCTCCTAATATGATCTCCAAAGATGTATTGATCTTTGAACAGGCAGTTTTATATGCCACCTCTCAAATGGAAAATAAGAAGGAATACATCAAACACAACATTTCAAGATATGAGAAGAAGGCATTGACAAAATTAAAAAAAGACAACTAGCCTATTGTAATCAAACAGGCTGATAAAGTAGGGGCTTTTTGTATTTGGTCTTCTGATGAGTACAAAAGAAAGGGCAATAGACACGTTGGTAACCCTGAATTCTACTGCAGGCTTCACAAAGATCCCACTAAAGACCTTCAAGGTGAAGTTGAGACTATGGTTAAACATGCTTTCGAGGAGGGACTGATTGGACCAAAGGAGAGCAAGTTTTTAGTTAATAGGAATCTCTGAGTCCCTGTGTTGTATCACCTACCCAAATTGCATAAGAATGAACAGAGGCTGCCAGGGCGCCCTATAGTATCAGGTTGTGATTCAGTTCTGGAGCCTATTGCTAAATATGTCGATATGTTCCTTAAGCCCCTGGTACAACAGGTGCCTTCGTATTTAAGAGACACCACAGATTTCATCAAATAAATTGGAGATCTAGATTTTAATCCCGTATACCAAATTTTGGTCACATTAGATTTGGTGTCTTTGCACACGCAAATTCCCCAAAAAGAGGGCTTAAATGAAATTGAGGTGTTTCCATAGAGCAGACCCAGGCCTCACGAGTCCCAACAGAATTTATATTGAAGTTAACTGGGTTTGCTTTAAAAATAAATGATTTCAAAATTAACAATGAGTTTTTTGTCCAGTTCAAAGGGACAGCAATGGGTTGTTCCTTTGATCCAGAGTTGGCAGTCCTTTACATTGCTCTTTTTGAGGAACAGTTCCTTTATGACAATAATCCCTTCTTACAAGGAATTGAGAAATGGTTCAGATACATCAATGGTATTTTTATATTTGGAGAGGAACAGCTAATTCAATTTATCAGTTCACTTTTTGGCTAAATCAGAGACCGGATGACATCAAATTTAGTGTCACTAGCAGTTGTCAATCAATCACTTTTTTGGATGCTGAGGAAATCCCTTGAGAGGGAAAACTAACAATCACATTGTACATTACGCCTACAGACCGCAACAAGACATTGCATTATTTAAGTCATCATCTTCAAAGTCTCCGTAATAACTTGCCTTATGGGCAGTTCTTAAGAATCAGAAATAACTGCTCAGGTAAAGAAGCACATTTCGAACATGCTCTGAAGTTGAGTTGTCGGCCCAGAGAGAGAGGCTATCCCAAGAAACTGATAAAGAACTCAAGGAAACGGGCATGGTGGACCCCACATGAAGCGATGTTAACTAAGCAAAGGAAGACAACCTCAGAGAGAGTGGTATATGTATCCACCTTTTCTCCTCAGACCAATAACTTCAAGAAGATTGTGTTGCAGAATTAGCATTTGATTGCAAAACTTGAGAAAGCATTTGTAAGATCATTGTTTGCCTTAAAAAAAGATCACAGCATTAGCAGTACAGTAGTTTGAGCATGCACATCGCCAGGTTCTGTGAAAAGAGATCTGCTCTAAGTTTGGAATTTGGCTCCTTTAAAAGGACTTTTCAAGTGTGGATCTTGTGCTTGTTGTAGTTCTACTATTGAAGGAAAATAGTTTGTTTTTGAAGACATTAAATTGAGCCATCTTGCAGTTTCTAATTGTAAAACCAAAAATGTTGTATATGGAATTGGGTGCCCTTGTAAAAAGCTGTGCATTGGTAAGACCAATCAAGAATCAAGGCAATGTATTGCCCAACACAAGTCTCAAATCAGATGTAAGGTCATGACAGCTTCAGTGGTGAGCGAGTGATGTCGTTAGGAGTACCCTCAAGCGTCAATTCCGACGCTAGGCATCATCATCGGGCTAACTCCTCGACGGACCGGCACTGCAATGTCCGACGGGCCACCACTCAAAAGGTGGTGGCTCTTTGACCGAAGGTGGTGTTACTGATCAAGTGGAATCAGTGGAATGTGATAATCGTAAGGCGAAAAAAGGAGAGTAAGAGGTGTATTAAAATTGGCTCTGGACACCAAATGTCTTTAATACTATATATAGGAGTCAGGCCAAGCTTAAAAATGAATCAAGGAGTCCAAAGGGGAATAATGGGGGTGATTCTAACCCTGGCGGTCGGTGATAAAGCGGCGGCCAACCCGCCAACAGGCCGGCGGTCGAAAAAATGGAATTCTGACCCTGGCGGGAACCGCCAACACAGCCCGCCACATTAACACTCCGACCGCCGCGGCGGTGCAGACAAACAGCGTGGCGGTCACCACCAACAGGCAGGCGGCAGACAATGTACCGCCCACACTATCACAACTCACCAATCCACCACTTTTTCCGGGGCGGGAGCCCCGCCGATAAAAACACGGCGGAAACAGACTACGAACGGGAAAACGCACACCAAAACACACTCCACGAGGAAGGAGGACAGCATGGAACCCGAATTAAACATCCTACCTGCTCTCGTCTACCTTCTCATCTACCACGAGTACGAACTCCGGCGCAGACGACAACGGTGAGTACTGCACCTACGACACACGGGAGGGGGGAGGAGGGAAGCTTACGGCACACACATATGCGACCCCCCCCCCCCAAAACTATGTACACACTAATGCAGAGCAACAACGCACAGTGACACCACCCAAACCCCCCTTAAGAATGCAAAGACAGAAATAAATTGGGACAAAATATTTATATAAAAAATAGACTCTGATATGGAGCGGTCAACTACGCAAAATATCCATAACAAAATGATACTATATACACTGCCATGGAGAACCGAGGCAATTAGTCCTGTACATGAAAGTTAAATGGAACAGTCCGTGGGCTACAGTGTAGCGACACAAGGGCAAAGCCCACACAGGAGACCTGAGTCCTTTGGAGAGAACACTGCAGGGGCATCTGATGAAAAAATTACAGGCACCTCAGGGGGAAGGGAAGGGGGAGGCACCATAGCCACATGAGTCCACGACGCCAGATCCACGAAGGGGCCACCATGCCCATTGATGTATCCTGGGGAGTGCAAAGTCACAGTCTCTCAAGTCTCTACAGTGGGTGGGTTGCCCACTAGACCATCCTGGGGAGTGCAAAGCCACAGTCTCTCAAGTCTCTCCGGTGGGTGGGTTGCCCACTTCACCATCCTGGGGAGTGCAAAGCCACAGTCTCTCAAGTCTCTTCAGTGGGTGGGTTGCCCACTTCACCATCCTGGGGAGTGCAAAGCCACAGTCTCTCAAGTCTCTCCAGTGGGTGGGTTGCCCACTTCACCATCCTGGGGAGTGCAAAGCCACAGTCCATCTGGTGGATGACAGTGTCCACTGCTCAAGGAGGAGGCATGGTGGGCACAGTGAACCATAAACAGTGCTTGACAGGAAGGGCCCAGCGGAGCGGTGCTTGAGAGGAAGGGCCCAGCGGAGCGGTGCTTGAGACGGCGGGGCCCAGCGGAGCGGTGCTTGAGAGGAAGGGCCCAGCAGAGCGGTGCTTGAGAGGAAGGGCCCAGCGGAGCGGTGCTTGAGACGGCGGGGCCCAGCGGAGTGGTGCTTGAGAGGAAGGGCCCAGCGGAGCGGTGCTTGAGACGGCGGGGCCCAGCGGAGCGGTGCTTGACAGGAAGGGCCCAGCGGAGCGGTGCTTGAGAGGAAGGGCCCAGCGGAGCGGTGCTTGAGACGGCGGGGCCCAGCGGAGCGGTGCTTGAGAGGAAGGGCCCAGCGGAGCGGTGCTTGAGACGGCGGGGCCCAGCGGAGCGGTGCTTGACAGGAAGGGCCCAGCGGAGCGGTGCTTGAGACAGCGGGGCCCAGCGGAGCGGTGCTTGAGACGGCGGGGCCCAGCGGAGCGGTGCTTGAGACGGCGGTGCCCAGCGGAGCGGTGCTTGAGAGGAAGGGCCCAGCGGAGCGGTGCTTGAGACGGCGGGGCCCAGCGGAGTGGTGCTTGACAGGAAGGGCCCAGCGGAGCGGTGCTTGAGAGGAAGGGCCCAGCGGAGCGGTGCTTGAGACGGCGGGGCCCAGCAGAGCGGTGCTTGAGAGGAAGGGCCCAGCGGAGCGGTGCTTGAGACGGCGGGGCCCAGCGGAGCGGTGCTTGACAGGAAGGGCCCAGCGGAGCGGTGCTTGAGACGGCGGGGCCCAGCGGAGCGATGCTCTTCTGCACGGCGGGGCCCTGTTCAGCGGTGCTCTACTGCACGGCGGGGCCCTGTTCAGCGGTGCTCTTCTGCACGGCGGGGCCCTGTTCAGCGGTGCCTATCTTCACGGCGGGCCCTGTTCAGCGGTGCTCTTCTCCACGGCGGGCCCTGTTCAGCGGTGCTCTTCTGCACGGCGGGGCCCTGTTCAGCGGTGCTCTTCTCCACGGCGGGCCCTGTTCAGCGGTGCCTATCTTCACGGCGGGGCCCTGTTCAGCGGTGCTCTTCTGCACGGCGGGGCCCTGTTCAGCGGTGCCTATCTTCACGGCGGGCCCTGTTCAGCGGTGCTCTTCTCCACGGCGGGCCCTGTTCAGCGGTGCTCTTCTGCACGGCGGGCCCTGTTCAGCGGTGCTCTTCTCCACGGCGGGCCCTGTTCAGCGGTGCCTATCTTCACGGCGGGCCCTGTTCAGCGGTGCTCTTCTCCACGGCGGGCCCTGTTCAGCGGTGCCTATCTTCACGGCGGGCCCTGTTCAGTGGTGCTCTTCTCCACGGCGGGGCCCTGTTCAGCGGTGCCTATCTTCACGGCGGGCCCTGTTCAGCGGTGCTCTTCTCCACGGCGGGCCCTGTTCAGCGGTGCTCTTCTGCATGGCGGGGCCCTGTTCAGCGGTGCTCTTCTCCACGGCGGGCCCTGTTCAGCGGTGCCTATCTTCACGGCGGGCCCTGTTCAGCAGTGCTCTTCTCCACGGCGGGCCCTGTTCAGCGGTGCCTATCTTCACGGCGGGCCCTGTTCAGCGGTGCTCTTCTCCACGGCGGGGCCCTGTTCAGCGGTGCTCTTCTCCACGGCGGGGCCCTGTTCAGCGGTGCCTATCTTCACGGCGGGCCCTGTTCAGCGGTGCTCTTCTCCACGGCGGGCCCTGTTCAGCGGTGCTCTTCTCCACGGTGGAGCCCTGTTCAGCGGTGCCTATCTTCACTGCGGGCCCTGTTCAGCGGTGCTCTTCTCCACGGCGGGCCCTGTTCAGCGGTGCACATCCAGTAGGTCAAGGGAGCCAGACCTGGCCTGGACTCCCTGCTCAGTCGCCCTCCGACCGTGATGCTTCTGGACCCTTCGGGACGGAGTCCTGGGCCCTTTGGTGTCCTCCTTTCCAGCTGGGATGTGGCATGTGGGACCCACCTGCTCCGTGCTCCTGCCGCCTGACTTCTCCGCCCTGCTGCCCTTACGCTCCTTAGATGGGGCTCTCGGGCCCTTGCCTCCCCTAGATGATGTGGCTGGTGAAGTGGGCGAAGTTTGCTCCTTGGGGGCAGCCGTGTCAGTCCTCGCACGGCGGCCCTTGTGTTTCCTGGTCCTCTTGCCGGGGGGGGGCTGGATGTGTCCTTGCTGCTGATGGAGGTGTCACTGCTGGCAAAGGGTGGACTCCAGAACCCATGCACAACAGTGACACCCGAAGCTGGGCTGGTGGTGGCTGTGGTGCTCTTGGGACTCTTTGCAGATGGAGGGGGTAGGTCATCGGAGGGAAAGAGGTCAAGATTAGCCAGGACAACTTTTTTAGGGCCAAGGTAAAGGGTAGGAGAAGTGGTGATGGGAGTGGAGGAAGAGGATGTGGTTGTAGGAGAGTCAGGTGTGCTGTCATTGGGTGAAGGTGCTGGTGCTGTAGGCTGTCGTGAGGTGGATGGCTGTTGGGTGGGTGGCTGCCTGCGTTTGTGTGTCTTGGAAGAGGGGGTGACAGACACAGTGGGAGAGGACACAGGGGACGTGTAAATGGCAGTGGGGGTGGTGACTGCACGCGTGCGGACTGTACAGGAGGGTGTGGTGGTGATGGAAGCACTGGCTGATGTTGGTGTGCATGCAGGTGTGAGTGTAGACGTCACAGGGAGGGAGGAGGGAGACGAGGAGGAGGGGGACACAGGGGTGGCAGTGACTGTTGGAATGTCTGCATCTGGGTGTTGCTTGGGTGAGTGTTTGTGGGATCTGTGGTGCTTGTGTCTGGATGAGCTGCCCTTGGGTGTTGAGGTGTGTGCAGGCTGGTCAGATGGTGTGGATGGGATAGGCTGAGGAACAGGAGACAGAGACAGGCTGGAGGCAGTCAGAAGAGGGAGGCTGGAAACAGGGACAATGGCTGCCGTCAGTGCTGAGGCCAGAGCAGTGAACGATCGTTGATGGGCAGCCTGACCCGAATGAATGCCCTCCAGGTAGGCATTGCTCCGATGCACCTCCCTTTCTACCCCCTGGATGGCATTCAAAAGGGTAGTCTGCCCAACAATGAGCGTCCTCACAAGGTCAATGAGCTCCGCACTGAGGGCAGCAGGGGTGACAGGGGCAGGGGCTGAGGTGCCTGGGGCGAAGGAGACGCCCGCCTTCCTGGGCGAGCGGGCACGGAGCGTAGGCTGAGGGGCTGCAGGGAGGGCGGGGCTGGTGCGCTGGGTGGCGGCTGTACCTGTAGAGGCGGGGGTCCCGGATGTTTCCGCCACCGCTAGGGAGCACCCATCCGAGGACGTGTCTGTGTCACTGCTCTCACCACCGGTCCCCGTTGTGGTGCTCCCCTCGCCCTCCGGATCACTGGTGCCCTCGGTGTCTGTTCCTGTGCCCACCGGGGCCTTGTGACTTGCAGCACCCTCGTGCTCCGATGCCAAATCTCCTCCGCCTGATGATGCTAATGCACACATGCACAAGAAGATGAAGAAGAAGGGGGGGGGAGAAAAAAGAAGACCAGGTTGAGTGCATGCAATGTCAACACCGTTGGCGGAGAGGACAGACACAGGAGCCTCATGCACTAAGCCACGCATTCGGGGTACACTACTCAGTACTTCTGAGTAAGACAACAGGTCAAGAGAGGACAAACGCGCAGATGTGTGAGGCTGGACCATCAATAGCTGTACTTGTCACCCTACAGAGGTGGGGGCCGGGAGCACAGGGCCATGCCTAAGGGAGAGGACTACACTACAGAAAGCGCCCTGGCCTAATGTCACCCACAACACTCCTCCCCCACCCAGACGCCTCCACTGCGCAGAAAGATAGCAGAATGTGCTGATACTCACCCCCTTGTGTCTGCTGTGATGCTCTCAAGCGCCCATCCAAATCAGGGTAGGCCACTGCCAGGATCCGGGACATCAGGGGGGTCAGGGTACGACTGGCACCCCTCCTAGGTTGGGAGGCCATCCCCAGCAGTGACTCGGCGGTCTTCCTGGTTCCGCGGCGGATGTCCTCCCACCTATTGCGGCAGTGGGTGCCCCGTCTGACGTGGACCCCCAGGGCCCGGACTTCCTTGGCGATGGCACGCCAAATCTCAACTTTCTGATGGGCGCTGACCTATGTGACATGTACAGGGTGGGAAGGAAACATTCATCAACTTACTGCATGTTAGATGTGATTGGCCCCCCCTCCCCAACCTTGCCATATGGCACATGCTCTCATCTGTCGTGCGTTGCACTCCTCATTCGCCCCCCACCCCACCAACTTACATCCACCCCACTCCACACAGGCATCGCCCATTCCATGTGCACCCGGTGTACTTACCTGTTGGTCTGGAGGACCGTAGAGTAACGCATACTGGGGGAGGACCCCATCCACGAGCTTCTCCAACTCCTCAGACGTGAAGGCAGGGGCCCTTTCCCCAGTCGCAGCAGCCATTGTCACTTCCAGACCGAGGTCACAGCAGCACTTGCAGTATAGGTCCTCTCCTGTGGATGATCAGGTCTCAAGTGATTAGGCAGATAGAAAATGGCGGTCACGCCCGCGGCGGTGCGTACCGCGGCGGTGCGTACCGCTACCGCCGGCGCACATCGTCATTGGCTCCTGAAACCCATAGCATTCAATGTTAACCAATGCGGCTCCATGTAGCGGTCTTCGACCGCCTACCGCCACGGTGTGCTCCGCCTGCGCATTGACCTCACATCCCATTTTTCCACTTCACAGGTCAGGCAGCCGCCATTTCAAGGGCCCACATGGCATAATTTCTACTGCGACACACAGGCCTAGGCCTTGCATTGCCACACATACACGCCTTTCAAAACATAGATAACCGTGTGCTATGCAAGCTGTGGTGAACGTACCAGTGATTGGCTTGACTCTGTGCTCCATGTTGTCATTCCTAGGCACCGTCCGCTGGGACTTGCGAGGAGAAGGATGAATCCTCGCGTGTACCGACCGCTGGTGGACCTGTCGACAATGGAAGAACGCCACATCATACTACGATACCGACTTGACCGTGCCACTATCCATGAACTGTGTGCCCAGCTGGGGCCAGCCCTGATGTCCCCCATCCGCCAACCCACAGGAATTCCCCCTCTGGTGCAGGTTCTGTCAGTCCTCCATTTTCTTGCAAGTGGCTCATTCCAGACAACTGTGGCCATGTCATCTGGAATGTCTCAGCCTATGTTTTCCAAAGTTTTGTCTAGAGTGTTGTCTGCCCTGACGAAACACATGCGGAGTTACATTATATTCCCTGAGGAGGTTGATTTGGCCACTGTGAAGGGTGATTTTTATGCCCTTGGACATATTCCCAACATCATTGGTGCCATTGATGGGACCCATGTAGCCTTAGTCCCTCCAAAAGACGATGAGCAGGTGTACAGAAACAGGAAAAGTTACCATTCTATGAACGTCCAGGTGGTCTGTTTGGCTGACCAGTACATCTCCCATGTGAATACCATGTTCCCTGGGTCAGTGCATGACGCGTATGTGATGCGTAATAGCAGCATCCCTTATGTGATGGAACAGCTACAGAGACAACGTGTGTGGCTAATAGGTGACTCTGGTTACCCCAACCTGCCTTGGCTATTGACCCCAGTGAGGAATCCCCGGACCAGGGCTGAGGAACGGTACAATGAGGCCCATGGGCGAACTAGGAGGATCATAGAAAGGACCTTTGGGCTCCTGAAGGCCAGATTTAGGTCCCTGCATATGACAGGGGGATCCCTGATGTACTCACCAAAGAAGGTGTGCCAGATCATCGTGGCCTGCTGTATGCTTCACAATCTGGCATTGCGACGTCAGGTGCCTTTCCTGCAGGAGGATGGTCCAGATGGTGGTGTTGAAGCAGCTGTGGAGCCTGCGGAGAGTGAAGAGGAGGAAGACTCAGAGGACGACACAGACAACAGGGACAGAGTTATCCAACAGTATTTTCAGTAGCACACAGGTAAGAATCAACCACGCCATTTTACTTTTCCTGCAAGCCTCCTGCTTCTCAACTTTGTCTATGACCCCCCAGTTCTTTTAAACTGATGTTTGATTTTCCCTTCCCTTTTCAGTGCTGTATGACCCACTCCGTGACTACTGCTTGGTTAGCCCATGGACTAATGCTTATTGATCTCGGTATGTGTTCAGCACAAAGTTAACAGAACATAATTGATCGGTAATGTGTTATACATTTGTAAATAATACAGCCTGACTCCTGTTTGATTTCAGTGCATTGAGTGATTTATTTTTTGTGCTAGATAATGGTACATGGTATAAACACGGTGATGGGTGGGGGTGGAGTAATGGCCATGGCAGAGTCCAGTTCTCAGTCTCACAGGTGCATTGTCCATATGCCTGTGGAAGGATGGAGCAGGGGCAGTTCAAGGTTGGACAGGGTGGCAATGTGGGACAGTGGGATGACTTCAGGGGGTGTCTCATGCTGGCGGGGGTCTTGACATCCTACTCTGTTGATTTTTTTGATCTCAGGCTCCTCTTGCGGGCTGGTTGTTCTTCAGCAGGAGGTGGGGTTCTGGTGGCCCGTCGTTGTGGTGGGGCTTCCTGTCCTCTAGCGCCGGCGGAGGTGGTAGGCTGTTCCGGGCAAGTGACAGGGGCCCTGTGTGGTGCCACACGGTCCCGCAACGTGTCTTCTATCCGGTTGAGGGCCTGGACTATGCTCCCCATAGCGGCAGAGATGTTGGTGAGTTGATTGGTGAACCCCATGTAGCGTTCCTCCTGCTGTGCCTGGATCTCCTGGAACCTGGCCAGTACCGTCGCCATCGTCTCTTGGGAGTGGTAGTAGGCTGCCATGATGGTGGTGAGGGCCTCTTGGAGAGTGGGTTCCCTGGGCCTCTCCTCCCCCCCCTGTCGCACAGCAGCCCTCCGAGTTGCCCTGTTTTCCCCAGCCTCTTTCCCCTGGACGGTGTGCCCACTACCACTGCCCCCAGGTCCCTGTTGTTGTTGGGGTGGTGGGTTAGCCTGGGTGCCCTGTAGTGGCAGACACACCGCTGATTGACCTGTCCTAGAGACAGAGGCATGGGCCCGCTGGGTGGGAGCTGTGCTGTTGGTCCCAGAGGGGGTTGGGTCTGCTGTGGCCTGTGTGTGGGGAACCGACTGTCCAGAGGTCCCCGATGGTCCAGGCTGGTCATCAGGTTCCAGGTCGACAGAGCTGCTGTCATCACTGGGGGCCTCTTCCGGGGGGGGGGAATGGACATTTCTGGACCCTCCTGGCCGGTGTGTTGATGTTCGGGTCCTGCATGGGGTAAGAGAGTATGGTTATTGTTTCTGTGTGTGCTATTGCGTGCCATTGATTGGTGCCCTTGTCCCCCAGTGCTGCCATTCCCTTGGGGGAGGTGTTGTGGGGGTGTTTTGGGGGGGGGGGGGTATGTGCAGTGGTCATGCTTGGGTGATGGGTGTCCATAGTTTGTGGGGGCATGCAGGGGTTGGTGTTGGGTGGGTTGTGCTGGAGAGACATTCTCAGGGAGGATGTGTGATGGGGGGTTGGGGGTGAGGGTGGTGGTGGGGGTTAGCATGCTGGGGGGGGGGTGAAGTAGTTGAGATTGTACTTACCAGAGTCCATTCCTCCGTGTACTCCAGCGAGGCCATCAGGATGCAGGATGTTTAGTACCTCTTGCTCCCATGCTGTGAATTCGGGTGGAGTGGGTGGGGGTCCCCCGCCAGTCTTCTGCACTGCGATGTTGTGTCGCGAGACCATCGAGCGCACCTTTCCCCTTAAGTCGTTCCAGCGTTTGCGGATGTCGTCTCGATTTCTGGGATGCTGTCCCACCGCGTTGACCCTGTCCACGATCCGCTGCCATAGCTCCGCCTTCCTGGCTATAGTGGTGTGCTGCACCTGTGAGCCGAAGAGCTGCGGTCCAACTCTTATGATTTCCTCCACCATGACCCGGAGTTCTTGGTCCGAAAAGCGTGGGTGCCTTTGGGGTGCCATGGGGTGGTGTGGATGAGGTGTGGGGTGGTATATATGGTGATGAGTGTGTTGGTGTGTGGTGCTTTGTGCTTCTATGTGGTGTGTGTGATGGTGTAGTGTGCCTCTGTGTGATGTAGCTCTCTATTCTGTGAAGTGTCTCTCCCTCCTTCGTCTCTGATCTTCGGTCGTAGGGGTTTGTGGGTGATGTGTGTGTGTGTTTTATAGTTGTATGGATGTGTGGGAGTGTTGTTGGTATGTGTGTCAGGTGTGTGTATTTCAAATTGCCCAATGTGGCAGTGTTTTGGAGCTGTGTGTGTATTTTGAGCGCGGCGGTGTGTACCGCCAATGGAATACCGCGGTTGAAAGACCGCTGCGTGGATTGGTGGGTCAGAATGGCATGGGCGTGTTTGTGTTGGCATGGCGGTGGAGGTTTGGTCATCTCCAGTTTTCCGCGGCCCGCTGATGAGGCGGCCTTCCTTGGATGTCGGGTTTTTGGCGGATTCACAGTTGGTGGTCAGAATGACCGTGGCGGTTTACCGCGGCCGCGGCGGTAGTATGGCGGAGTTCTGACCGGCGGTATGGCCCTTTTACCGCCAAGGTCAGAATGACCCCCAATGTACCCTATACTCCTAACACAAAGTGAGGAAAGAAGGAGAAATACTCGATCTTAGCACTGAGAGGTCGACATGTTTCACGCCTGAACGGTCTAAAAAAGATCCAGCGGCGTTTCTTCAGGACCTTAAAAAACAACTTCTCCTTGAAAACAGATAACAATAAGTGCTGGAGGGTCACTTACAGTATATGGACTAAATAGTCGCAGTCAGTCATCTATTGGGTCGCCCATCCCAATTCGAGATAAGGCATCATGAGGACGCTCAAACCTCCGACCAGAGAAGGAACCATTCTGTACGTACTCTGATCCGTTATGCACCTACCCTGGGGCGCGTCCTCGAGGACGTACAGAATGGTTCCTTCTCTGGTCGGAGGTTTGAGCCTCCTCATGATGCCTTATCACTTATTGTTATCTGTTTTCAAGGAGAAGTTGTTTTTTAAGGTCCTGAAGAAACGCCGCTGGATCTTTTTTAGACCGTTCAGGCGTGAAACATGTCGACCTCTCAGTGCTAAGATCGAGTATTTCTCCTTCTTTCCTCACTTTGTGTTAGGAGTATAGGGTACATTATTCCCCTTTGGACTCCTTGATTTATTTTTAAGCTTGGCCTGACTCCTATATATAGTATTAAAGACATTTGGGGGGTCATTCTGACCCTGGCGGTAATTACCGCCATGGCGGAGGTCGGCGTTAGCACCGCCAACAGGCTGGCGGTGCACCGCTGGGCATTCTGACCGCAGCGGTTCAGCCACGGCCAGAAACGGAAAGTCGGCGGTGTACCGCCGACTTCCCGCTGCCCTTGAGAATCCTCCATGGCGGCGGAGCGCGCTCCGCCGCCATGGGGATTCTGACACCCCCTACCGCCATCCGGTTCCTGGCGGTTCTCCCGCCAGGAACAGGATGGCGGTAGGGGGTGCCGCGGGGCCAATGGCATGGGCACTGCAGGGGGCCCCGTAAGAGGGCCCCACGAAGAATTTCAGTGTCTGCTTTGCAGGCACTGAAATTCGCGACGGGTGCAACTGCACCCGTCGCACCTTCCCACTACGCCGGCTCCATTCTGAGCCGGCGTCCTCGTGGGAAGGGTGTTTCCCGCTGGGCTGGCGGGCGGACTTTCGGCGGTCGCCCGCCGGCCCAGTGGGAAAGCCAGAATGACCGCCGCGGTCTTTTGACCGCGGAGCGGTCTTTCGGCGGGAACCGCTTGGCGGGCGGCGACCGCCGTCCGCCGCGGTCAGAATGACCCCCTTGGTGTCCAGAGCCAATTTTAATACACCTCTTACTCTCCTTTTTTCGCCTTACGATTATCACATTCCACTGATTCCACTTGATCAGAAACACCACCTTCGGTCAAAGAGCCACCACCTTTTGAGTGGTGGCCCGTCGGACATTGCAGTGCCGGTCCGGCGAGGAGTTAGCCCGATGATGATGCCTAGCGTCGGAATTGACGCTTGAGGGTACTCCTAACAACATCACTCGCTCGTGTAAACTTGCGTAGACAGACACTTTTGGAACAGTATACTTTTGTTATATAGGTCTATATGTAGGGAGTTCGTATACTGGACCATTAATCCTCCCAGTCCCTCTCCGTTTAGTAGCTTCAGTGGTGAGCCATTACTTAGAAAATCATCACTTAGAAGACAATTTAAAATGGACAGTTCTGGCAGTGGTTAGAGCTGGACAGAGAGGTGGTGATTTAGATAGATTACTCACAAGGAGAGAAGTCCACTAATTCTATGAGTTAGCACTGTAGTAGATGGCCTTAACTAATTTAATGACTGGCATCATTTACTGTAATTTCGTTTGGAGCAATTTCCAACGTAATAATGGAGTGTTGCCCAATGGGGGCAAGGTCTGCTATTTGGTTTTATAGAATTGATCGTTTCAGTCCATTGATTGACGTTCTCAGGGGGTGCCCCCTGTGAGGAAATTGCCTTGAGCTGCTGGGAATGTTAGTTACACTTTCACATTGGGGTTGTCCATAGCATACCAGGGTGCAGCCATACCGCAACCTCATTCCGGTTTTGTGATTGAATTAGACACTGGACAGTTCTTATTTATTCATTGTTTGTTATTTTTTTCTTTGTATTAAATAATATTGGCTTTGACAGATTTCTGCTCAGTTTGCGTGAGGACGGGTGATTCTAGCACTTTGTTCCTTATTGGTTTACTAAGCTTATAGAGCTATATGTCCCACAACTCCTTTTGAATAAGTTGTGAAAGACACAGCAGATGAATTTGATCCATGTCGCAATTATTTGACATCACCTTTAGCGATTGGAATATATTTAACATTCCAAGTGCCTGAGGAAACCCTTACCTCTGATTGGTTCGGTAAGGCGGATTGCAGGTGCATTTGGTGCACTTGATTAACTCAAGAATGGTGCGTATCGACTGCTGAAAAATGCTACTGTTTATCACTCTGTTATGTGTTTTAGAAATATTTTGTGATACATTTTTACCAACACAGTAGTAGGCTTCAAAGGCATTTATACTACAGAGCGGGTTGGCCTCATTGTTTTTCTCTGCTGCACTAAATGTGAAGTAAGATTTTAATTTTTATCTCTTTATGTTAGTAGCTTCAAGTTAGATTAACCCACAGTGTCCTGCATTTTGTTCCATACAATGGGAGCTCAGTGCTTGGGTGGTGGCCCCACTCCATTCCAGTTTGGTACCAGACAGTATCAAGGTGTTTGGGTCATTACCGTTTCACGGTGCACCATCACTTTTTGCTATAATGCATCATTCTAAACTAAGTCCATGTAGAAAGTCTGTCTAGTTTACTTCATTGGTTTACATGCCATTACAATGTAACATTTCACATACAGTTAACTCCTTAAGTTAATCTGCTGTATTTACATTGGTGGCTGATTCGTTAGTTACTCCTTGATATTGTTGCGAACATTGTTGTGTTTTTTGAAGAGCAGCTGCAGCATTAACGCTGCTGATCACATCGGAAGCTAGGCCTCTAACCTGTCTGGAAAGGTTACTTGCATGATGGGTGTTCTCCCGTGTGTGTCAGGTATGTGAGGCATTTGGCAAAAGGGAGCATTTACTAGCTGACAGCTATGAGACACTACCTATTGACTGATGTGTTTTGGGTAATTTTTCTCAATTTTAGGGTCGAGCCTGCGTAGCATGCGCTTGCACATGCGTATCGCTTGCGAGGCGCTGTAGTAGTTAGAAAAGGGCTTGGAGCCCCGTCCATGTCAAGTCGGTGTCTTTCTTTGGTTTGTGGGCTTGCCTTTCAAAATCTGCTTGCTTTCATTAGTGGAAGGCATGCATACATCATGCCTTTTCCGGTGGTTAGCCCTTTCACGAGCGCACCGACCAAGTACGGAAAACATATGAGGCTTGCTGTTTTCCGTCCGTGTTTGTGGACTACTTTTTCTATTTTTTTTTTTTCGCGGCACAATCTCGCTTGTTTAGCAGCGTAATCGGCTTGTTTTTTTTCCATTTAATGAGGCAAGAAACGTCTAGTTGGGAGTTTACAACTGCTAAAAGTTCTAACTCAGAGAAATGCGAGACCCGTTGCATTGCAAATGCTTGTTCATTTTGTAAGGATATCCATGGGTTCTGCATCCTAAGGAGAGCACAGAAATAATGTTGGTTTGAAACTCACTGACAATCAGAGCATCTCACAAGTGCATGTGAAGTTTGATGGGCAAACATGGAGGATTTGTAACTAACTTTTTTGAAGACATATTACCCCTGTATTAGTCACACAAAATAATTGGGCTTCCCGCCTCTGTACTAGGCTGTTTAGTTACAAGCTGTTAAACATTGCTGAACACTTCCAGCTCTCTCTTCCCCTCTTGTTCCTTAAAATTGTCAGAACCTGTATGCCATATTTTATTAATGTTTGTCATTTCATGTTTGTCAAGTTCGGTTATCATAAAAATGAGTTTAGGTCGTGCCATCCTTTCAAATTGTGTTCATATACATTGTTGGTTTGTCTTTTTGTGTTTGACATATTGATGTAAATAATTGATTACATTTGTTTTATATTTCATAATTAATGGTAGGTGCAGTAATTGAATTGCACTTTCACTAACATTCAAAACAATTGTCTTGTAATTGTTAACAGCGTTGGCTCTTTTTTATTTTCTAATTTTATAAAAGTGGCATTTTCAAAAATGCAGTTTGAAATCCTACTTCACCATAATGTAGGGTTTTAAATGGTGATTTCAGAGACACAAAACTTTAAAGAATGATCTTTTCCCATTTGTAAATTACACTTACGAAAGGTAATAAGGCAGCTCCAATGTTATCCTATGGGAGATATAGGCCTTTTAGCAGTGCAAAATGAATTTAAGATTTTGTCACTACTAGGACATGTCAAACTTGAAAGTACATGTCCTACCTTTTAAACACATTGCACCCTGCCATCTGGGCTGTCCAGGGGCTACCCTAGGGGTGACCTTTAAGACTAAAAAGGAAGGCTTGCCAGGTCGAAATAGCAGTTTACAACTACACACACAGACTCTGAAGAGCCAAGCCTAGGATATGTTAAAAGGGCTACTTAAGTGGGGGCACAGTCAGTGCTGCAGGCTCACTAATAGCATTTAATTTATAGGCCCTGGGCTCATGTTAGGGACTTATAAGTAAATTATATGTGCCCATTGGGGATTAGCCAATATTTTCATGGTTAGAGAAGAGAACACTAGCACTTTAGCACTGGTTGGCAGGGGCAAAGTGCACAGAGTTCAAATACCAGCAAAACAAGGTTAGAGAAATGGAAGAAGAAGACAAAAAGTTGGGTAAATACCCCCTAGAGCTGACAGGTCTAATACACGGGGTACGAGATTCAGGATACATTCCCTATTGTGTCCACACAGGAGCAACAGAGGAGCACGTCAAAGGCATGTACTACTAATAGGTAGCCATGGTAAAGGTGATGTAGAAGCAGTCATAGTGAATGTTCTTAAAGAGACTGCCCAGGAGTAACCTGCAGGAGCTCAGTGAATAAAAGCAGCCACAATAAAATCTCAACAAGGTCCGTCCGTGACCGAGGGAACAGTAACCCACAGGTGTACAACAGATGCAGGCAGCTAGGCTAGGTGTACCCTGGGGTCCATCCATTTAAAGGTTAGAAAATACCTTGTTTTTGACAATGTGTACTTTTTATGACTATCCCTTACTCTAATAGAAGTTTATGTTTCCAAGAGTGTTGCAATTATTTTGAGTCCAGTCCCTCTTAGAGTACCTGAAATATATGAGATAAAATATTTTTCTATCGCACATTCACATAGGCCCAGATGTATTAAAAGTTGAGCGGCAAAATTGGTTGTAATCTGCGCACTGAAGTTTGCACTATTTGGATAGGGGGAGCTAAAGTAATATGTACACACAGTCACAGAAGATATAGCCTGAGAGTGTGAAGGGTTGTGCCGGCTATGGCTTTGTGCCCCATTACGTATGCAGTATTTTATATGACAGGAACACTAGGGACAGAAACAGATTAGGTTTCCAGGGAGGTGAAAAAGATTCCCCAAGGGGGACACTAAAGGGGTCATTTACAAGCCCCTACTTCCACAAAAGCGTCACTTTCAGTGATGTTCAGATGGTGCTGTGCCCTTTTCCATATTTACAAGGTGGCTCTAAGCCACTTTGCATGGCTTAACACTGCCTTGTAAATATGGGACACCTGGTGAAGTTTTCTGCAGCAGAGGGTGTGCAATTGGTGTTGCTGTGAGTATTTCCATGCCACACCCATTACTTTTGACAATTTTGGTGCAGCTCTGTGCTCTGACATTTCCTTGTAAATGAGACCCTATAGGCCTCATTTACTAGGGCATTGTGCAGTCAGAACACCACTTTTTCCAACGTTCCGGTGGTGCAATGCCCTGCTCCATATTTACAAAGTGGTGTTAAACCACTTATTATGGCTTCACACTGCCTTGTAAATGTGGCCCCTTTATATGCATCACTTTGCGTGAAAGGAGCATGCAATGAGTGTTGCTGTGGACGTTCCACCACAACACCCACTGCATTTTCATGCTGCACCAGATTTATGAGAAATCATAAACCTGAGGCTGCACAAAAAACTAACGCCACACCAGAGGTGACGTTAGAGTGGCGCAACGAGGAGAAATGCTTTTGCTTCTCCTCGTTTTTCCTTTTTCTATGTGTGCTGCAATCTGCATCACACATAGAAAGAGCAAAATGCCATTAATGATTGTCTATCTGTAGGAAGGTGTCCCTTTCTGCAGACAAACAATCATTAAAAAATGATGATTCGCTACTTAAATGTGTGCTGCACTCTGCGACACACGAAGAAGTAACACATCACCATTATTGTTTGTTTATGTGCAGGAAGGGGCACCTTCTTGCCCATAAATAATCATTCCCTGCAACACCGGCACCCTTGGACTACAGTGCACTATAGTGCAAAGGTGCCTGCGATGGCACTAGGCTGCTAGTTTTAGCTTCAGTGCTAGGGAAAACACAGGGGTGCGCCGTATTGTAATAAATACAGCACATCCCTGAATTTCTGAAGTGATGCAACAAGGCACTGCAAAATTTACAGCAAGGCTGTGCTGCACCACGTCTTTGTAAATGAGGCCCTATATCTCACATGTTCCCTCAAGAATATTTTCCAAAACTGCAGAAAAATCGTTATTTTTTTAAACCATTTTCAAATCGCTGAACAGCCTCATCAATATTCCATTCTATTTATCCTTTTGATTTGTTTTTGTTTCTTAATCTGTGTGTGCAGATCAAAATAAGTAGAGCCAACTGTAGTAAAGTAGACTTCTCATTAACAGGCTTCATATCGAAATTGTGTAAGAAGGTTTATTCATTAAATGAAGAAATACAGGAACATCATCCCAGCCAACTGCCCAGGTACAGAGCCACCGCTTAACAGCCCCGACTCTCCAGAACCAATTTCACACGGTGTTGTACTGCAAAATGATGTACACAGTGCTCCATTGCCAAGTGATACAGCACACCGTATGGCATGTTACCACACACCTCCCTCTCTTACACAATAGAAAACAACACAAAACGAAACAAAAATGAATAAATAAACTAACCTATGCTCATATAAATATTACTAAACAACATGAAACATGATCACTTGAACACCCGAGGATTACATATAAGTATTCCTAAACAACATGAATGAATATGATACATAACAGATCACTTGAACACCCAAGCATTTTAACCCGTCACATAATCCCCAAAATACTTAGGCGATTTCTTCAATCTTGAACTCTTTCTTGCTCACTCATATTTTCCTATTTGCAATGGCATCCTTTGTTCCTCTTTCTCCATCGATTTACCTACTATGACTCTGTTTAAATTCTGTACTCTATGGCAGTGCCTAATTTGTAAACAAAAACGTGCCTGTGCCCAAAGCCCTCCTCTGAAATACACGGCTGCTTCAATGAAATGTGCGAACAGGGATTACTTAGGCAGTGTAATCCTGAAGCTATCTCGGGCCTCTTCAATCCATTTACAGCCACTCCTTGCCCCTTCAACTCACCCCTGCATCTATCTGCTCTCTCCTTTGCAGCACTTTTTCGTTTTTCTCTTCCTCTGTCTTTCTCAAATGTGTCTTTTGCTCGCAATAAATGCTTGAGGAAAAAACATTGAGCGCCGGCCCTCAAACATAAGTGCCGGTGCGCCGCACTGGAAACAACAAGCACAAATTGAGCACTGGTCTATGGTCAGCAGTTCTCACAGCATATTTGAATAATTTGACTACTTGAATGAGTTCCAAGAATTTCATGAGCCTCCCAGGCAACTTGATTCTTACCTAATTCCTCATGTGTACATTTTACTCTCTTCCTCCCATCATACCAAATTTTCCTTTCATGTAACTTTCTCATTTCCCTTTCTTTCACCTGTTTCTCTATCTCTTTAACCTGACCATCATCATCATTCCTCAAACATTTCTCGTTGACCCACAATGGTATCATCGTACTATTAGGTCTCCTTGTCCTAAACAGTTCAAATTGTGATTTCCCAGTTATAACATGGGGAGTGAGATAGTAAGAATTTACTTTCCTTATCACTTCTCTCTTCCAATCCAATATACTCTCTTTCACTATTTCCTTTAACACCCTATTGAAGGGTTGTGCAACACCATTGCTCTCAGGGTGATACAAAGCACACTTTTTATGTTTAATCCCTTTCCTTGCTAAAAACTCTTTCATTTATTTAAAAAACCAACTGAACTACATAATCAGTGAGCAACACATTTGGGATATCCTCCCTGCCAAGTAATTTCTTGAGAAATTCTATAACTTGTTTAGTTTCTGTTCCATGGGCAGATGTCACTTCAGGCTAGTGTGAAAACAAATCAATGAGCACTATAACAAACCTTCAACTATCATTGGATTGTATAGGCCTTAAAATCTCAAGAGCAACTTCTTGCCATGAACCATCTGGGGGCTCCCCTATCACCATGGGTTTGTACTCTGGAATTCAAACTATTGTCACTTGTCATGCATTGAATACACTCTGTTGCTATTCTTTCAGTTTCAATATCCATCCCTGGCAACCAATATGCACACCTTAACCATTCCTCTGTTCTAGGGATTCCTTGGTGTCCCTCATGAGCTAACTCCACTAGAGAATATCTTATTAACACCAGATGAACTAATCGTGTTCCTCTGTACAGCAAACCTTGATTTTCTGCCAGTTCTTCTCGTACATTCCAGAATTTTGAACAACACTGTTCTTCACCTACTTTCCTTTTCCAACCAGTCCTTAACAAAGTTCATACGCCTTGCAACTCTCTGTCCAACTCCATGGCTTTTGTCCAAATGATGTTGCTTTCAATGACATACACTTTTTCATCTTCTTCACCCATCTCATCCTCTGCATCTTCTTCTTCTTCCTTGTCATCATCACAAATTAAGCGTGCTAATGCATCTGCAACACACATTGTTGACACCTGGAACATAATCTACAATAGAATCATGTTCTTTTAAGGCCACAATCCACTTATTAATTCCACTAAACACAGCATCTATACTTTACTTCATAAACATTGCTTTCAATAGTTTATGATCAGTCCTCACTCTAAATTGGACTCCCCACAGAAATGTGTGCATCTTTCTGAAGCCCAGAATATCGCCAAAGTCTCTCTCTCAATGATTGAGTAATGTAACTCTGGACCTTTAAGGATTTGAGAAGCAAACATTATGGTCCTAGACTCATTCCCTTTCCTATGAACTAACACTGCACTCAAACCTTTTGTGGTTGCATCAATGCCTAATGTAGACTTCTTCATGGGATCAAAATTATGTAATTCCGGTGCCATTGCTAGGTCACACTTCAATATCTTCAATTCTTTTTCACACTCAGTGTCCCAACAGAATTCCATGCCCTTCTTAAGCAAACTCCTCATGGTGACACACTTCAAAGAGAGTTTGAAACAAATTTTCAATATTATTCTGCCATTCCCAAAAAACTCAATAGCTCTTCTTTGTTGTGAGGAGAACATAATTTACCAATCACACTGACAGGACTAGTTTTGGATTTACTTCCGTCTCAAGAGATTTCATGTCCCAAATATTCTATTTGACACTGTCTGAACTTTCATTTCTGTCTATTTATATTTAAAGTAGCACCTTTTAATCTCCTCAAATCTTTTCCTACTCCATTGGTATGCTCATTTACATTAAATCCACGAATTAAGTAAGTGGTCGTGGTACATGTTAGAAATGGGGTCCCTAGTTGGCAGAGGTATACACTCTTGTCCAAATAGGGACCACAATCCTTGTCAGGGTAAGTCACACACGATCCAAATTATCCTGTGCCCTCCCTCTGGTAGCTTGGCACTGAGCAGTCAGGCTTAAATTTGAAGGCAATGTGTAAAGCATTTGTGCAATAAATCATACAGTAACACAGTGGAACCACCACAAAAATACACCACATAGGTTTAGAAAAAATATATGATAATTATCTGGTTAAATTAAGGACACAACGATAAAGATCCAATAAGCACAAGTTGAGATATCACTTTTACAAGTTTAAAAAGAGTCTTAAATCTTAAAAATCAACAGTTGTCTCATGATCACACAAATTACCTGGTTTGCATCAAAAAGACCATGCATGGAGACCGCAGAGGAAGAGATGCGTGGAAAAATAGGGTGTACATCAGATTTTCCAATGTGGCACAGACAATGTGTCATTTCTTTCCAAGCTGCAAGGGGCTTTGCGTTGTTTTTCAGCACGCAGTCTTGGTTCCTCACTGCAATGTGGGGATCTTTTTGGCTCCCGGGGACAATGCGGGGAAATGTTAGGCGTGCAGGAAGAGGTCACAGGTGTTTCGTCAGTCCGGCATGGTGATGCGTCAAATTTTCTGTCGCACAACAGGTAGTGCGTCCATTTTCCACTCTGGGAGTTGGCTGCGTCGTTCCGGTTCACCTGTGTATAGATCCGGTAGGGCTGTGTGTCACATTTTGCAAGGCAGGCGCTGCGTCGAATCTTCACTCATGAAGTCAAGATTGGCTGTGCAAATGTGTGTCATTTCAGGTAGGCTGTGCATCGATTTTCAGTGCCCAAGGAGTTTCCTGAAGCGATGAAGTCTTTTTTCGGCCTGAGACTTCAGAAAACAGGAGGCAAGCTCAATCCAAGCCCTTGGAGTGCACTTCTCAGCAAAGTCAAAGGGCAATAGGGCAAAAACAGGGCAGCAGTCCTTCACCACAAAGCAATCCAGATGAGTTCATTGGGCTGCCATGCAATTCCTCTTGACAGGTTCTAGGTTCAGGTACAGAAGTGTCTGAGTTGGTGGGGTCAGAGACCCAGTTTAGATATCCAAAAATGCCTTTGAAGTAGGGGAGACTTCAAAGAGGGGTTTTGAAGTGCACAAGCTCCCCTTTTAGTACAGGTCTGTCTTCCAGGGTCCGAGTAGGGGGTTTGACAGTCCATTGTGTCAGGGTAGGCCACTAGCTATTGAAATGTAAGTGTCAGGCCCTCTCTCCTTCCAGTCCAGGAAGATGAGTGCAGGTGTGACTGAGTACCCTGTGTTTGTGGTTGTCTGGGTGAAACACACAAGGAAGCTGTTAACCAGCCCATTCTAGATGTTGATTAGAGACAGGCTGTAAGGCACTGATGGATTTTAAGTGCAGAGAAATGCTCACTATCTAAAAGTGCATTTCTAAAATAGTAATATAAAATCCAGCCTCAGCAATAAGCAGGATTTTCTATTACCATTCTGGCCATACTAAATATGACCCTTTCTGATCAGAATCTACCACTCAAACAGTATATGAGGGCAGACCTATTGCTAGCCTATGAAAGGAGCACGCCTCACAGTAGTTGAAAACAAATTTAGGAGATTTCCACTACCAGGACATATAAAACACACATGTACATGTCCTGCCTTTTACCTACATAGCACCCTGCCCTATGGGTTTCCTAGGGCCTAACTTAGGGGTGACTTATATGTAGAAAAAGGGGCATTTAAGGCTTGGCAAGTACTTTTAAATGCCAAGACGAAGTGGCAGTGAAACTGCACACACACGCCTTGCAATGGCAGGCCTGAGGCATGGTTAAGGGGCTACTTATGTGGATGGTACAATCAGTGCTGCAGGACCACTAGTAGCATTTAATTTACAGGCCCTGGGCACATGTAGTGCACCTTACTAGGGACTTACTAGTAAATTAAATATGCCAATTGGGTATGAGACAATGTTACCATGTTTTTTAGGGAGAGAGCACATGCACTTTACCACTGGTTAGCAGTGGTAAAGTGTCCAGAGTCCTAAACCCAGCAAAACATGAGGTCAGAAAACGAAGATGAGGAAGACAAAAAGTTTTGGGGTGAACCTTCAGAGAGGCCATTTCCAACAGTACACTCTAATGCCCTCAATTCATTCTAGTACACGCTCCATTGTTCTTTGAAAAACTGATGCTGCTGACACCAACCCAAAAGGCATTCTGTTGAATCTGAACATTCCAAATGGAGTTATGAAAGCAGTAAGGTCTTTTGAATTGTCATTCAATAAAATCTGATGATATGACAATTTTAAGTCAATAGTTGAAAACATACAGGCTCCATTCAAGGATGCTAACATGTCAGTGATATTAGGTATCAGATAGCTATCAAATACAACCCCTTTGTTCAGTTTACTCAAATATATAGATAATCTCACCTCTCCATTACTCTTTCTGGCTACTGCTACCGGTGCTAGGCACTCTGTCCCTTCTAGCTCTTCAATTACATTTTTATCCATCAGTCTTTTTAATTCCGCTTTTATGTCTATGCTCACAGCAAATGGTACATTACGTACCTTACTACACAGGGTGTATCCCTCCTTTAATTTGATAGAGTGGGCATACCCATTAAGACATCTAAGTTCTGCCCTGAATACTGCAGGGCATTTCCCAATCATTTCCATTGCAAAATCACCCCCTTGACTGCTTTCCTAACTTATAAATTGTTTAATATCTTTCAAAATGATTGGTGGATCATTGTTGGGATCTAGAATCACCCCAAGATCATGTTGATGGAACCAGCTTAAAATGCTGTCTCCCCAATCAGAAATATAGAGTTTTCCTGAAACCAATCTTACACCATAACCCAGTGATCCCATAAAAAATCCTTTAAGTTTGATAGGCTCCCCACTGTAAACAAAGGGTTTAATACCAGGTCTCAAAAGTGTAATTATCCCAGCAAGTTGTTTTTCAAAAATTGTTCTTGACACTAAAGTTATTTTTGCCCCAGAGTCAAACAATACTTCATTTGTACAATATGTATTTCATTGCTTCCTCCCTTCTCTTTCTGTTCTTGTTTCACCTTCACTATATTTACATACTGTGAAGCTTCTTTCTTATTAACATCCAAACATTTCATTGAGTGTTCTATTTGTTGAACTATTCTTATTACCTCATCTAAAGATGGATCATCTTTTTGCCAAAGTTCTTCTCTCACCCTCTCAATGTTACAACCAAACATAAATTGATCTCTGATATGTTCTTCCACACCATCTTTAAACTTACAGGATGATGCCAATTTTCTTAAATCTGTAATGTAACCTTTTATAGACTCACTGTTTCTTTGTAACCTTCTCCCGAAATGGTACCTTTTAAGTACTGTGCTAATTTTCGGCAAATAGTGATTTATACGTTTTTTTAAGGAACAGTTCATATTCACTTACATTTTCTGCTTCTCTAGCACTAAGTTCAGGGAGATGATCGAACACTTCTTGACCCTTGGTTCCTAGACAATGCAATTATAAAGCAGCCTTACACTCAGCACTCATTGTGGCCCTACACACTTTAGCATAACGTTAAAAAAAATTTTTTCACTTCACCAATTTTATTTCTAGTTCTCCTGGCATGGGCAGGAAAAAGGGTGGTGTGGTAATAGTCTGCATGATGTAAAAGATGGTGTTCTAACAGTGCTTCAAAGGCTGCAGATTATCACTTTATTGTTGACGAGATTCAATTGTTCAAGGCATGCCTGGCGCCGTAGTGATGACAAAACACTGCCGTCTTGAGAACTGGGTTTTAGGCATGCCTATCTCTGAAAGTGAAGACAGGCTATGGAAGTAGAGACAGGCTAATACGTTTTAACAAGCTTCAATTGTTCAAGAAGTGCCTGTCGACGTAATAATGTCAAAACACTTTACTCTTGAGAACCGGCTTGAACGCATGCCTGTTGCCGAACATGGAGACAGGCTACAGAAGTAGAGACAGGCTATTAGTTTTAGTGGTGTTCTTGTCACTGCAACAAAGTAAAACAGTCTCCATATAAAACTTTACCCAAGATGGCCACATGAATGTGGCTTTACGTGATTATCCACAGTGAGTTGGCCACATCCTAGATGTGTGCAGAGACATTCAACTTCCTGCACAAATGAATGCCCAACTGGTTAAATTGAATACATAGCCAAGGACAAGAGTGCAATGGAAATGCAGAGATTACCTCTTCCACGCACAGTAAGTTTCTCGTGCATAAAGTTTAAACAATGCTGAAGGAAACAACAGAAATTTACAAAGCAAAACACAAACGCTTTTGGATAGCGTAACTGGATGGACAGAATGCGGAACCAATCAAACATTCACCCCCCGTCACAGATCTGGGTTGAATCCATCCATTATTTTGCTAACCATGCCACCCCAGTTTGAACCCAGCCATATGCAAATCAGTCTTGACCCTGTTCCTCATGGGAACAGTCCAGCCCGAACTGCCAGGCCAGGTTCTCCCTGGACCAGAAACAAGCATCCTGGGACCGGTTTTGGGGTTTCACCCCTCATCAGCCAGGCTAGCTTGAGTCCAGTGGCACAGTGAGCCCGGGACCCACGTCTGGGCATACCCGGCGCACTTAGGGCAGCAAAAGCAAAGCAAAACACAAACGCTGTGGGATAGCGTAACAACAGCAATTTAACCTCTTTATCTACAGGTCCCAAATTAGTGACACTGCCAGACTTACCCTCACTGAAATGCAGTGCTTACTCTATTTTGACAAGAAAGTTACCTCAGCCTGTCACAAATTTTTTGTAAACACGCTGCCCAAGACTCACTCATAGCTCCGATACCAAATGATGTAAATAGATTCACATACAAGGTTGTCACGCTTATCTAAACGTATCTCTGGTTGCAGATTTTATACCAACAAACGTTTAACTGTATCTCTGGGCATAGTAAAGCTTATCCCAATAAAAAGCTCCTGATGTTGAGATGATGTTCATCCAATTAAAATATGCAATACTCCTTACTTGAAGAGTTTCAGTCCCGGCATTGTCATCAGTGTAGTAAAGTAGACTTCTCATTAACAGACTCCACATCGAAATTGTGTGAGAAGATTTATTCATCATACGAAGAAATACAAGAACATCCTCCCAGCCAACTGCCCAGGTTCAGAACCACCGTTTAATAGCCCTGACTCTCAAGAATCAACTTCACATGGTGTTCTATTGCAATATGATGTACACAGTGTTCTTTTGCAAAGAGATAAAGCACACCATATGGCATGCAGCACACATGGAAAAAGCAAAAACAAGGAGAAGTAAAAGTATTGCTCCTAGTTGTGCCATGCTAAAGCCACACCTGTGGTGGCATTAGTTTTTGTAGCTGCCACAGATTTACAAATTCTTGTAAATCTGGGCAGCATCAAAAGCAATGGGTGTTGCAGTGGAATGCCCAAGGCAACACCCATTGCACTCCTCTCTGCGCAGAAAACTGCTTTGGATGGGCCCATATTTACAAGGTGGAGTTAAGTCACAAAAGGTGGCTTAGCGTCACCTTGTAATTATGGCACCATGCACAGTGCCACTTGAGCGTCACAAAAAATGATGCTCCGGTGGCGGTAGGGGCTTGTAAATATTCCCTGTGCTCTTTAATGCCAACCCAGAGTTGGTGGTAACCCATTCACAACTGGAAAGGGGACAACTCCCCCTGTTAGAATGGATGAATAAATATTTTTTAAGATCAGGTAGTGGTTCCATGGACCACTGACTACTCTTAAAATATCAAAATGAAACTTTTAATTGTTTTTTTTTTTTAACACATCCCTTTTTTAAGGAAATAGGCTGCTTTTAGAGAAAAGAAATGATCAGGCCCTGGGATGGCAGCGACTCTTAGTGGGTCACAAATAGCAACCTTCCTCGTTAATATTCATGAAGTAGGTCTACTTGCGAACCATTATGAATTGCTAATTGGCCAGATATCACTTTTGTACGTTGGTAATAACGAGTACCAAAGAGCGATTTCAAACAATTGCTATTTGATAATCACTATAAACCATCTTCGTACATCTAGCCCTTAATTACTTACTTTTGCTTTATGCAGCTGAGCAGTGCATTACAGTGAAAATGAAAAGTGAAAGAAGGTAGGAGCAGAATAGAGAAATAAATGGGAAATGCAGAGAAAAAAGGATGTGGGCATAGAGAGAACTTTGGGGGTGATTATGACCTTGGCGGACGGCGGAGGCCGTCCGCCAAGGTACCGCCGCCAAATGACCGCACCGCGGTCAAAAGACCGCGGCGGCCATTCAGACATTTCCTCTGGGCCGGCGGGCGCTCTCCAAAAGAGCGCCCGCCGGCCCAGAGGAAATGCCCCTGCAACGAGGACGCCGGCTCAGAATTGAGCCGGCGTAGTTGCAGGGGTGCGACGGGTGCAGTTTGCACCCGTCGCTTATTTCAGTGTCTGCATTGCAGACACTGAAATACACAGTGGGGCCCTCTTACGGGGGCCCCTGCAGTGCCCATGCCATTGGCATGGGCACTGCAGGGGCCCCCAGGGGCCCCGCGGCACCCCCTACCACCATCCTGTTCCTGGCGGGAGACCCGCCAGGAACAGGATGGCGGTAGGGGGTGTCAGAATCCCGCGCTCCGCCGCCATGGAGGATTCCCCCGAGCAGCGTGAAGTCGGCGGGAGACCGCCGACTTTCCGCTTCTGACCGCGGCTGAACCGCCGCGGTCAGAATGCTCGTGGGAGCACCGCCAGCCTGTTGGCGGTGCTCCCGTGGTCGGTGGTCCTGGCGGCCACCGGCCGCCAGGGTCAGAATGACCCCCTTTGTATTGTCAACAGATACCTCGGTCTCTTATAATGATTCTGAAGGGACACTTTATCCTGAGACTGTCAATGGTTTCCCACCCACTCAGTCTCCTTCCCATTGGCTGTTTTCATGGCTGGGAAGTCTATGGCCCTCATTATGACATTGGCGGTCAGCTGACTGCCATGCCGGCTATGGCGGTAGTACTGTCGCCAGGCCGGCGGGGAAGTCTGCCAAATTATGACCATGGGGTGATCCTTCCTATAGACAGCCATTCTACCACCTGAACAGCCAGAGCGGTCCATCCACTGACCACAGCAGAAGCTGTCTCTAGGCAGGCGGAAGACAATAACCCACCCACCATATTATGACATAGCAGACCGCCAGAATTTGTGGGGTGGGATCACCGCCACGAAAAGCCTGGCAGAAACATATCATATAAAAGGAGACCCTACCTTCAGGGACACAGAGGAGTCCATGGCCGCCATGGAACCAGAAGTGGAAGTCTTCCTGATGCTGTACCACATGATGGCAGTCCAGGAGCACCAACGCTGACGATGACGGTGAGTACAGCCGCCTAGCACACAAGGGAGGAAGGGGAGAGTGACACACACATGCACAACACACACCATACACACACACACAGAAACATCTCTAGAGAAATCCCACAGCAACATAATCCAGAAGGAAAGAAAGCCAGGACACATACCTTTGGTCTAACCACTGTAATACGTTGGGTATAGTGACCTCAAGAAAATCAAATATTTACGGATAGGGCCATGTGCCAGTCCAGCTGAAATACAATGCCACAGGGCAATGTCCAAGGTCCAACTTGACTCCTGACAGCCCAATCACTCCACTGGGCAGGGCCATCATGGAGATGGTAGGCAGGCACCTGAGGAGGTATGGGGGTGTGGGGTGGGGAGCGTTTCTTCTTGGGAGGGGGGTCCTTGGGCTTTGGTTTGGGAGGGGGCAGGTCCTTGCCCTTCTGTTTTGGGGTGAAGGAGTGGCCTTGGGATGGGGTGGCCGGAGTGCCACTCTTTTTCCCCTTAGTGGCCTGAGTACTCATAGGTGGAGGAACGGGAGTCGACTTGAAGCTGGAGGTACTGGGCTGGGGGGTCAGACTTTTCTCTTATGGACAGGGCTGGGGATAAGGGAGGGAAGAGATCAAGGCAGGAAAGGAAAAGCTTCTTTGGACCAATGGGCCAGGCTGTGAGAGGAAGAATGGGTGTGGAGGTAGAGGGAGTGATTGTAGGAGGAGAAGATGTGCTGGACTTGGGTGCAGCTACATGGACAGTGTGCGTGGGTGAGGTGGATGGCTGGGTGTCTGAGTGGGAACGTGTATGTGTCTTTGGAGGGGGGCAGATAGGGTGGGTGGACAAACAGGACGTGTGTATGTATGTTGTAGTAGTGTCTGCAAGTGAGGTAGGTGTGCTGAATGAGGTGTTGATGGTGGAAGTAGTGACAGCGCATGTGGTGTGTGAGGTGCATGTCTGCTGTTGTCGTGACTGCAGGCAAGGCTGTAAAAGGTGGCAGGATCTGGGACTGATGATGCAATGCATGCAGGTGTGAGTGCTGAAGTGATTGTGAGGAAGGAGGAGGAGGGGAGAAAGTGGATGCAGTGGCTTTTGTAGTATGTGCGTCTGGGTGTTGGCTGTGTGTGTGCTTGTGGAGTGAAGTGTGGTATCTGTGCTTGTCTGTGCGAGTCCTGTCTATTGTTCTGTGTGTGTGCTTGTCAGATTATGTGCGTGGGATGGGTTGGGGGAGAGGGCTATGGGACTGGGAACAGGTAGTAGGTGGGGGGACGGAAGAAACAGGGACACCGGCTTCTATCAGAGAGAGGGCTAGAGCCTGAAACGATCTCTGCAGGGCAGCCAAGCCACTGTGACTGCCCTCCAGGAAGGCATTGCATTGCTGCATCTGGGATGCCAGCTCCTGGATCGCATTCACTATGGTTGACTGCCCTACAGAGATGGATCTCAGGAGGTAAATAACCTCCTCACTAAGGGTAGGGGGCAGGGCCTGAGGTGCCTGGGGCGAAGAAGATGCCCACCCTCCTAGGTGAGCGGGCACGGGCAACTGGGTGGGGAGCTACTGGGAGGGTGATGCTGGTACGGGGTGATGGATGATGAAGTAGTTAGGGTGGTCCCAGAGGGGTCCCCCACCCCAGGAAGGAGGAGGAATCTGAGTCTGTAGTGGTTGCTCTTGTGCTCGCCCTCCAACACACTGATCTCCTCAGCATCTGTGCTTTCTGCTTCCTGGATCCTGGGGGCTGCAGCTCCCCCAATCGCCAGTGCCCCTGCACCTTTGCCAGATTATGCTAATGCACACATGATGACAAAAGGGGAGGGGTGGCAGAGAGAAAGGTAGCACAGGGTCAATCATAGCACCAACAGCACATATGGCATACACATCACAATTACTTACTGGGACTTACATTACGCAGAATGGACCACAGTGACAAACCTGCCTATGTACAACAGCAGTAAGGAACCCAAACACTACCAACTGCACACCTTCTTGAACAAACTAAGCCATGTCTGCCATGGTATGCTAGCTACTTACCAATACCAAAAATGCATACCACCCTACATAGCTAAGCAGGACCACACAGGAATAGCTAAACTGGCATATTGGGGCATCCGCTGATTAGATTCTTGCACCCACACCATATGGCAGGCAACAAATACAAAATACCACAAAGCGCCCATTCAACTCAGGATTGGCCACCGCAGGTATGTGGGCCAATAGGGGGTCAGGCTCTGAAGGACACCCCTCCCTCGTTGGGAGTCCGTCCCCAGCTGGGCCTCTGCGGTCTTCTGGGCCCAGCATCTCATACATTCCAGTCTGTCACACAAATGTCTCATATACTGCATTTGCCCGTCATCAAGCACACACATGACCTATATCTCTGCATACACATTACATGTAGCCAACCCCCCCAAATGACACACTGCCACCACACACATATATCTACATGCAGCTATGTCGCATCCAACATACCCATTATACACTCACCTGTTGGTCTGGAAGCCCATACAACTGCCTATATAGGGGTAGGACCTTATCCTAAAGATTCTCCAACTCCTCAGATGTGAAGGCTGGGGACCTTTCCCCTGTAGCACTGGCCATCACAGGTTCCAGACACAGGTCACAACAGCACACGCAATGGAGATGTAGTACTGTGGAAAGTGAGGAATCAAGTGAAGTGTTTAAAAGAAAATAAATGGCAGTCACATCCGAGGCAGTGAACACCGTCACCACCGGTGATGATTATCATTGGTTCCTGTACTCCATAGAGCCCCATGTTAGCCAATGAGGATTTGCACAGCAGTGCAGACTGCCTTCCGCCATGACGCCTAATGCCGGCAGAGTGATGTCACTTCCACCTGTCCCTGCATACAGGACAGGTGGTTTCCTACTGCTAGTACTCATGTTTGGGAAGATATATGTGCATCATTGGTATTGACTGATCACACCTAAACAATTCCAGTCTCCTACATACATACATGCTCTGTGTACTATGATGTTGTATGTATATAGGTCCTGTAGTCACACCCATTTTACTTTTGGCTCACTTAGATCCCAACCACTGAGAAGGATGAAGGAGCAAGCACCCCTGTACAGACCCCTTGTGGGCTTGGCTACTCTGTAGGACCAGCACATCATACTAACCTATTGTCTGGACAGGACTACCATTGTTGAGCTGTGTGCACAGTTGGAGCCTGATCTAATGCCTGCTATCCTTAGCACTACAGCTATTCCCCCTGTAGTACAGGTACTTTCAGTGCTCCACTTCCTGGCAAGTGGTTCTTTCCAGGTGTCTGTGGCTTGGCTGCAGGAATCTCACAGGAAATGCATTCTATTGTGCTTGGAAGGGTTTTGGCTGCCTTGCTCAAACACATGAGCAGCTACATCGCATACCCCCAGAGTGAAGATGTGCCCACTGTGAAGGCTGTATTCTACGCCATGGGACACATACCACATTTGATTGGGGCCATTGACAGGATCCATATTGCCTTGGTCCCTCCCAGGGCAAATGAGCAGGTATACAGGAATAGGAAGAGTTCCCACTCAATTAACGTCCAGGTGTGCTTTTCAGATCAGTACATCTCTAACGTCACTGCCAAGTATCCTGAATCTGTGCATGATGCCTATGTCTTGAGGAATAGCAGCGTCCCACAGGTGATGGCATGACTAGAGAGGCACAGAGTGTGGCTCATAGGTGAGCATGAGTCTTCACACAATGTATGTCAGTGTATGGCGACTGGAGATGTACGGAATGCCAATGTAAATGGGTAGTGTGTGTCCCTCACTACTTCCAGGTGACTCCGGCTACACAAAACTGTCTTGTCCTGGCTGTTGACCCATGTTAGGAATCCGAGAACAGGGTCTCAAAATCCGGACAATGATGGACATGGACCTACCAGAAGGGTTGTAGAATGCACATTTGGCTCACTGAAAGCCAGGTTCAGGTGCCTCCATTTGACAAATGGTTCCTTATACTATGCCCCTAGGAAGGTCTGCCAGACTGTGGTGGCATGCTATATGCTGCACAATGTGGCCCTCAGACTTCATGTGCCCTACCTGCAGGAGGAGGGGGGTGACAATGCACCTATGGCAGCAGTGGATACTGAGGACAATGAGGAGGATGTGGACAATTGGACACATATCATACAGCAGTACTTCCAATGACACACAGGTAAGACCGTAGAGCTGTTAATTTTTCAATTTCTCTGAAGTGCTGTGTGACAGCTGTGTTGAGCCAATCACTGCATTACCCTTTCAATTGACAGTCACTTATGCCTTCCCTCTTTACAGATGTTGGTGTGGTAACAACAGTGTACTGATGTGATGGCTACAGACTGCTTTTCAACATCTGTTTCAAGGAATGATATTTTATAGGACATTTGCACAGTATGAAACAGTTAATTACATTGCACATTTCTGTCTGATAAAGCACTATCACACCAGTTGTGCTCAGGGGTGTTTATTGAAGTGACAATAAGGAATGGACAGTGCAATAGAGTGGGGTGATGGTTGGGGTAAACCACAGTGTAGTGGTCCATTTGGTCATGAGCACAGGTACTATGCACATGGGGCCATAGGATGAGGAGCAAGGGCAGTCCAAAGTGAACAAGGTGACTCAGTGGTACACAAGGGGGACATTCTGAAGGGTCTCATTTCCTGGCAGTGGTCTTGGCATTGGCAGCAGTCTCTGGTGTCTGTCTGGGTCACAGAGTACGTTTTCAGGGTGGTTCTTCTGCTGCAGAGGGAGGGGTGCTGGTGGCCTGTGAGTCCTGTGGCAGGTCCTGCTGTGCACTACCTGCAGCAGATGTTGATGGCTGCTGAGTGGAGTGGCTAGTGGTAGTAGGCAGCTGGTGTACTCTGTTCTCCCACATGGTTTTGGCCATGACACCCAGCACCTCTACAATGGAGGCCATGTTGGCATTTAGGCCCTGTAACTGCTGCATGACCTCCTGGTGGTGTACCCCCTGCTGGTTTTCCGGCATGATGGTGATGACCTGGCCCATCCTGTCCTGGAATTTTTGGTATGCCCTAGGACATGTGTGAGTGCCTCCTGGACAGTCAGTTCCCTAGGCCTGGCCCACTGGCACGCAACTGACCTGCCACTGTCCTGTGCCCCCTGTATATGTGTCCCCTGAACGGTGTGCCAACTCCCAATTACACCAGGAACTTCTTCGTCTTGTCTGTGTGGTGTTGATTCAGGTCCCTGTACAGGTGGGCACACTACTGATCGACGTGTCCTGGGGACAGGGTATTGGTGACGTTGGGTGGCTGCTGTGGTGTTTAAGTTGGAAGGGGGGGTTGTGGTGGACTGATTGTTGGATGTTGAAGCCGACTGACCTGTGGTCCCAGATGGGTCAGGGAGTTCATCCAGCTCGGGACATCCAGAGTTACTGTCATCACTAGGGGCTTCTTCTGGTGGGGGACTGGGTTGCTGTGGCAACTGCTCACCGCTGACATTGGCTGGGGCACCTGTGGGATGTAAGTGATTTGTTAGGGTCATTGTATGGCACATTTTCTGCATTTCTACCTTTCCCTATGGGTTTGGTGGTATCCTCCCACCTTTGGTAATGTATGAAGTTGGATTGTGGGATTGGTAGTACTACATGCTGTCCATGCATTGCTTGTGGGTGTGCATGTAGTGTTGGGAGGGGTGTACCTGCAGTGGGTAGGTCATGCAGGGGTACAGATTTACCTGTGGTCATTGGGGTGGTGCACTATATGGGATGGAGTGGGGTGAAGGGAGTCTGGGTGAGGGGGTGACATGCCATGCAGGTATTGGTGGTGGTAGTTAAGTCATGGTGACCTACCTGTGTCCAGCCCTCTAGTGACTCCAGTGAGACCCTCAGGATGCAGAATTGCCATGACTTGCTCCTCCCATGCTGTCAGCTGTGGAGTAGGAGGTGGGGGTCCACCCCCAGTCCTCATGCTGGCAACCTGGTGCCTTGATGCAATGGAATGCACCTTCCACATAGGTCGTTCCACCTCTTTCGGATGTCGTCCCTTGTGCGCGTATATTGTCCCATGGGGTTCACCCTCTCCACGATCCTCCGCCATAGCTCCATCTTTCTGGCAATGGAGCTCTGCTGGACCTGTGCACCAAACAGCTGTGGCTCTTCACTGATGATTTCCTCTAGCATCACCTGCAACTCCTCATCTGTGAAACAGGGGTGCTTTTGTGGGGACATGCCTATTGTGTGTTGTGTGTGTTGTGCAGAGGGTGTTCAGTGTTGTGGTGCGATGTGTGGTGTGTGATGCGTGAAAGATGTGTAGGTGGATTTGGTGTGTGTCTGCAATTCTGTAAGGGATTGGCCTGGCAAGGTGTGGGTTGTGTGGGCTGTGAGTTTTATAGGGCTGTTGGTGGGTGTGCAAGGTGTGTGTTAATGTGTTAGGGGTGGGGTATTTGAACTGGCCAATGTTGCCTTTTAGTGGTGATGGGTGGCCAATTCCACTGCGGCGGTGTGTACTGCCAATGGCTGACCGCCATTGGATGTCCGCTGTGGTGATTTGTGGGTCATAATTTTGAGGGCGATGTTTTGCTGGCGTAGCTGTGTGGGTGGTGAGTCGAACAGTTTTTTTTTTACCTTAGTTGGGTCTTGCAGACTTGTGGTTTTGGCTGTTTCCTGTCGGTTTTGCGTTTGTGTGTCATAATCTGGCGGGTGGACTACCGCCTCCGCAGCGGTCTGTTGGTGGCCATCACCATGGCGGGGGTTCGGCATAGACCGCCAGTGTCATGATGACCACCTATGTCTGCTCTGGAAGGGTCTCAAACTAATGAGCTCCATCTCAGGCAGGAAGTGGTTGAGATGTGGCCTCAAAGAGAAAATTAGTGTTAAAGCCTTCTATAAGGGAGGAAAATAGAAAGAGGCACATTCAATGTGTAGTTGGAGATTATGGCTAGACTGGCCCTACCGGGCATCGGCATTTCCCCAAGAGGCTGGAAGGGAGGAGAGGCACTTTTGTTACTGGGGCCGGTTTTATAACAGTGCAGCAGTTTTATAAGCACTGCAGAGTTCCTTATATATTCAACCGTTATAATGTAACAATAAAAGTGCCAAGATAAGTCCAATGATTAATGTAGCTTCTGGTTACACATTCACCAATATGTAACCAGCTGTGAGATCTGTGCTCAGGGAAAATCAGAAAGACACGCTCCCAAGGGTCTGTTACAACCCTTACCTGCTCCACCTTTTCCTTGGCACACCGTATGCTTAGACCTCATAGTAGACCTACCTTCCAGTCAAGGTGACAATACATTCTAGTCTGTGTAGATACTTACACCAAAATGACACATTTTGTAACACTAAAGGGTATTCCAACTGCTAAGCAATGAGCACAACTTTTCAATCAACACATAATCCGAGCGCATGGTATGCCCAAAGATCTCATTTCTGACAGGGACTCTCAGTTTGTGTCCAATTTCCAGAAGGCTTTTGCTAGTAGGCTAAATATAGAAACAAGGTACTCAACTAGTTTCCACCCAGAAACAGATGAGCAAACAGAAAGAACAAATCAAGAATTACAGCAATATGTCAGGTTGTTCTCGTTAGACCAAGAAGGAGATTTGCCAGAATATCTATGAGTAGCAGAATTTGCTCACAATAATGCAAAAAAAGTTTAAACTGGTTACTCACCCTTTTATATGAACTATGGCAGACACCCTAACTCATTGATTGAATTCCAAGAAATATCAGTACCAGCAGCAAAATACATTGTACAGCATTTAGCACAGGTTCATAAATCAGCAGTACAGAATCTAATTCAAGCTAAGGAACATTATACCTTTTTTGCTGATAAGAAAATAACCACATTTTCAAATTGGAGATAAAGTTTGGCTCAGTACAAAAAATCTGAAACTAAAGGGTGGTCGGATATTTCAACCTCATTTTGTCGGGCCATACCCTATAGAAAGAATCATCAATCCTGTGATGTTTCATTTGACATTACCAAAGAATACTAAGATTCAACCATTTTTTCATGTCTCCTTATTAAAAACGGCTCCATCAGACTTAAGAATGACTCCTCCCCCTAGACCATTACTAGTAGAAAAGGGAATTGAATTTGAAGTAAAAAGAATCCTTGATTCAAAAAGAGTAAAGAATCAACTTTTCTACTTGATTGATTGGAAGGGTCATGGACCAGACATACGGTCTTGGGAAAAGAACACTGATGTACATGCTTCTCGTTTGACTTAGGCCTTTCCCTTGGTCCTTGTTCATTCTGGAGCTGGCAAGTACCTCCTATAAGAAAAACACAATTAATGAAAGCTCAATATATATTTATATATAGTAAAAGGAAAAGAAAACCAGTTGGCAAGTTGTGAACAATTCTTAGTAAAAAGCAAAGGAGTGGAACAAGAAGGACATTAATATAGATTGAAGTACAATCATCAGCTTTTCTAAAACAACAACTAATTCTCATATATAACGTTATACACACATAGAAGAGGAGCAATAGCATTAGCCATATTGGGTATGTAAAAGTGGTTGAATTTTTTTTTTTTAAAGAAAAGTTTAAATAGTAAAATAGGTAAGGAATGTGATAATGGTTGTTTTTCTTTTTCAGATCCTAAAACTCTGCAAATAAAACAAATTAGTATCACACGTTCTACAAGTAGAAAATAGAAAACATACAGGAGAGGAGAAACTACAAGGCTGTCTGTTCTTATCTTCCCCGTCCACTTTCCCCCCTTAAAGCGCTTCTGTTGTTCAGTTTTATTTGAAAACAGATAATGTTCTGGGAAGGGAATTGGTAATAGTCTTTGCATGTGTTCCTGCGCTAGCAATTGGTAAGAGCCTTCTGACACCTTCCTCCTATTTTGTCTGACCAGTTTTTGTTGGCTTTAGGACTCTGAACACCTTACCACTGCTAACCAGTGCTAAAGTGCATTTGCTCTCTGTCTAAATTGGTTTGGTGATTGGTTCTTCCATGATTTGTATATTTGATTTACCAGTAAGTCCCTAGTAAAGTGCACTGGAGTTGTCCAGGGCTGTAAATCCAGTGCTACTAGTGGGCCTGCAGCACTGATTGTACCACCCTCATGAGTAGGCCTATAAACATGGCTGAGACCTGCCACTGCAGTGTCTATGTGTGCAGTTCTAAACTGCCAATTCGACCTGGCAAGCGTACCCACTTGTCAGGCCCAAACCTTCTCTTTTTATACACGTAAGGGACCCCTAAGGTAGGCGCTGGGTAGCCCAATGGGCAGGTTGCAGTGTATGTTAAAGTTGGGACATGTACTGATGTGTTTTACATGTCTTAACAGTGAAATACTGGCAAGTTAATTTTTCACTGTTGCAAGGCCCCTCTCTCTAATAAGTTAACATGGAGGCTGCCTTTAAATAACTTTTAAGCGCAGTTTCCCTTTGGGAGCAGTTAGAGATGTGGAGTTTGGGGTCTCTGAACTCACAACTTAAAAATACATCTTTTGGTACAGTTGGTTTTTAAATTGTCTGTTTGAAAATACCACTTTTAGAAAGTGGGCATTTTCTTGCTTAAACCATTCTGTGACTCTGCCTGCTTATGTATTCCTTTTATGGGTCAGACTGAAAGTTGGGCTGTTTTGGAAATCTCCACTAGAAAGAGGCACAAAGGGAGCTGGGGTGCAGCCTGCATATCCTGATAGGCAATCAGGGCTATTGTGGAGAGAGGAGGCGTCACTTACACCTGAAAGGGCTGTGCCTGACTTCACACAATGCAGGTTCTAATCCCCTAGTGTGAGTCTGGAGCCAGACCTGGGCAAGGCAGGATTCTGTGAACAACAGATACTTTCTTTTTAAATTTGCCTATTTCAAAGGCAGAAAGGGGTATAAGCAGTGGTCCCAAGGAGAGGAGCTTAAGAGCTGGAGGAGGAGTCTGAGCGTAAATGTGACTGTGCTTTGCTGGGTTAACCTGCAGTTGCTGTTTCTGCCTGAAAGAGGATGAAGACTGTACTTTGTAGTATATTCCTGCTTGTGAAGAATCTCCAAGGGCTTCGACTGAGATTGCCTCCTGTTTTGAAGTCTCAGGGCCATCAAAGTTTTTTTTTTGCCAGCACTTGGACTCTCTGCTGAGAATCCTGCCCTGCCAAATGGTGCCCTATCCACTCCCTGGGTCCCTTAAAGGCGAAGCTGGTAGAACAAGGACTGAAATCCAAAAACAGGAAGCCGTGCAAGGACATTTTTGACACAACACCCACTTGCGGCTGTTAAAATCGACGTGAACCTCACACAGTGCGGGCAGATTTCGCACACATAGTCACTGGGCATCAAAATCACTGTGATCCTGAGCGGATACGGGGTGCCCTGTCTGGAAATTGATGAATCGCTGTTACAGGTGAGGAAAATGACACATCGTTTACAAGACAAGAGAAGAATTGACACACAGCCTCATTTGCAAGTGAGGAATCAATGCATCACTGAATTTTTGACGCACACTCACCTGTGCGGTTTTATTTTTTACGCAAACCAGGCGCTTTGTGTAACAACAACATTTCCATTGTTTTCTATGGAGTAAGACTCTTTTTACTTTAAGAATTCAAAACTTGACTTGACTTTGAGCCTGAGGACTGTTCAGGAAGGATGACGACGGCCAGGTGTTGAGGTCTCACTCTTCATTATGTCCTTGTTTGGATACTCCTGCTTGGAGCCAGCACTATTGCTACTGCTGTGAGAGACAACACCAAACACAAAGGCTGTGTCTGAGCTATAGACAGAAAATAACATTTGAAAGAGAATCACCCTAAGTCAGTTCTGAAACCTTACTTATGGCCCATATTCCCTGTCTGGAATATGAGCATAACAGTGGAACTGTGAAATTATTAATTTATAGGATACAATAATTAAGGTAATAAAATGTCTCTGTTTATTCAGTACCTAATTTCTTTCAATATTGTTAACAAAATCATTGATTAAAATATCTCTGAGTTTATTTTCTTCTGTCTCTTTGATTCCTATATGTCTGTTGTCATTCAGATTCCAATGACAGATTCAGATGACATTCATTTCAAATAATTATAGTCCCAAGGATGCATTTACGACTCAGAAAATAAAGCTAAATGCAACAAACCAGGAACAGCTGCAGCAGCCACTCACTCTCGCTTGGGGGCATATTTATACTCTGTTTGCGCCGGATTTTTGTCATTTTTCTTTTTACGCAAATCCAGTGCAAACTTAACACCATATTTATATCTTGATGCTAGACCTGTCTAGTGTAAAAATAATGGTGTTAACATAATTTTTCGGATGCGTGAAACCTCCTTGCGTCAATGAGATGCAGGGTAGGCGTTCCCGTCCAAAAAATGACTCAAACACCCTAGTGCCATATTTACCCACCCGGGCAAAAAAGACTCACGGGTGGGAGGTGGATCAAAAAAATTATGTTAATACCGATTTGCGGCAAAATGTAATGCCTGGGTCAGGGCAGGCATTAAAATGAGGCAAACATACCACTACTTATGGAAAACACACAGAATCAACATTAAAACCCACAGGAGAAGATGGAGGTGATACTGATACAGCTTGCTAGATGACACAGAGGACAGCAACAACTCCAGCAATCACCACCACTACAACGCGGCCCACAAAGACAAGGCAGACGGTAGGAGAGGCTCTTCAGAACCAGGACAACCCTCCTTGGCCTCAGGGACCTGGACATAATTAGGACTTATAGACTGAACCGGCAAGCCATACTACAATGCTGTACCACATTGAGTCACAAATTGTAGCCAGCCTGCAGACCGCACACAACGTACCACCTACAACAAAGCTACTCACTGTACTGCACATGCTGGCAAGTGGCTTGTTCCAAACTATGGGTGCACTGGTTTCTGGTGTCTCACAGCCGTCATTCTCTGCATTCTGCCAAAGGTCTTAGACGTCATCATCGTCCTGACACTCCGCCACATTAGATTCCCCAAAACCCACCAAAAGCAGCAGGAGAACAAACAGGTGTTCTATCAAATCCATGGCTTCCCGCATGTGCTTGGTGCAATGAACAGCAGCCATGTCCGGCTCGTACCACCTGAAAAAACTGAGCACCAATACCGGAAGTGCAAGAACATGCATTCCATTAAAATGCAGGGCATAGTGGACCACCACGGATTATTCATAAACATTTTGGCCAAGTGGTCCTGGGACTGTCCATGACGCCTACATATTCCATCACAGTGCGATCAATGAACAGTTCCAGGATGGACAATTTGGAAATGGCCTACTTGTGGGTAAGTCAACAAATCTAGTAATGTACACACAACACCCCAACCCTGTCGGACACACAAGACATAGACCACTACAGTAACACATGGCCAGGGTTACACACATGTGCAGATGATAACACATATGCGACATGCTGCAGTATAGCACAATCAGTGCACAACACCAATACACACACCCACATGTATGTAACACACCCACAACTTGGCAGGCACACCACAGGAGGGACAGGTGCAGACATGTACCCTTTGAAAACAGCAGAACTACACCGACCACTACAAGTGGCTTCAGGATGCCCACTATGAACACATCACACACACTACACCAAAGAAACAATAGCATAGACACATCAAGGGCATACACCATGCCCATGTCATGTAACTTCCAAATAGGTACAGAGATCTCAAGTCATGTTGTGCTAATCACTGACAGAACAAATATCAAACACCACACAACTTGCACCAATACCTACTGCATCTCATCAACACATACCTAACTTACCTGTAGTATGCAGAGACATCTGCCTGATGCAGTGGCTCGCACACATAGGAATACAAGATCAATCACCAACACATACTATGTGCCAGATGTGTTAGAAGTGGAACCAGAGTCACTATAGTGCATCCTCACATGCAACACTCACTGACTCATAACACCATCATGTCTGTACCAGATGCAAGAAATGCCTAACGGGGAGGCAGGGACACAGTCAGACAGAGACGATCATGGATGTCATAGTGGGACCCAGTAGGAGACAACGGAAAATCACTGACCTCACATGCGCTGTGTCAAGGGACACATTTGCTAAGTAGCTGAGTTACATCCCATAGTCTGCACAGTGCATGTGTTGAGAGTAGAAAATCACATTATTGTTTTGGAAGATAGGAGAGACACTGCTATTTATGCTGATCATCCAGTGCCAATGGGATACACACCCTTTGACACCTCATGGCTGACACAAACGTTAGCTGCCACTTTGGAACACCAATGGAACAATGTGATAGCCCACAGTTCTATAGTCATGGCCTGCACTGTATGTACTTCTTGGCAGATGACCATATCTACATTACTTTAAGCCACATTCTAAATTGGCCACCTTCCCATGCTCCTTGTAGCATGGAAGGGGTATGCAGTGTTTCTCGCTGCAGGTCTGTCACTACAAGATACATAGCATGAAGGCGCAGACTCCCATGTTGCTGTCCCCTAAGACCTTAGGAAGTGGCAACAAAAAACACCACCCCAGGGGCGCAGTACGCACTTTGCAAATAGGAGGTAGACAGTGCCATGAACTCAGATGAATGTGGCACAAATGCATGCTGCACATGGCTGCACACACAGAAAGAGCCAAGTGACCATCAAAAAGCATATGTCCAGGGCGGTGTACTGTACAGCACAGATACATCCACCTCCACATGGCAGATAGCCAAATACCTTAGTGTAGGGTAGGTAGCGTTGGTGCACGGCTTTACATGTGCAACTGGCGCAAGGGAAAACAAAGGGTTGCCAAGTAACATGTCACACATGGGTCATCCTTGCATTGTTGAAATGTCACAGGACATAGCAGCCAATTTAAGAGACATGTTGTGCATTTACACTAACCAATTTCATAGGCCCTAAATGTCACACCTCATCTGCAATGACACATGTCAAAAGGGATGGAATGTCCAGGCACTGTAGTGCTACCATGTTGCCACCACATCTGACCCCCTTATGTTAACAGGACATGTCATGTCCTCTCTACTGATAGCACACTGAAACAAAAGTGCACTACAAAACGCATGGTACATACATAATGACTGTCAGTGTGGAATCCAAATCAAGTGTTCTAGGTCCTTGACCCATACACAAGATTGTCAGGTCCAACAACCTAGTGCAGAGGAAAGATCACACAAGGTTAGGAAATCACACCAAAACACAAATACATATGAGTCACAACCAGATCCTAATATCAACTGCCATGCTACATGACTTACATCTTGCAAGTCTCACAATGATTTACTCCTGTAATCTTTTGCAGCGGATATGGGTTACGGCATACAGCCATGGATAATGACCCCATTCACAACCCAAGCACAGCAGCAGAGCGTGCATATAATGAGGGACATCAGAGGACACGGACCATTGTGGAGAGGACATTTGGCATCCTGAAGTCCAGATTCAGGTTCCTGGACATCACAGGACGCAGCCTCCTATATACCCCAGAAATGGTCTGCAAGATCATATTGACCCGTGCCATCCTGCACAACATATGTGTACGGATAAACGTACCGTTATATGAGCAGGTTGATGACCTGCCTGAGGAGGAGGAGGACAATGGTGGAGAAGTAAATGAGGGAGAAGACCACAACACAGCTGCTGGTATACGCCATGGACTGCAAATTGTACAGAACTTCTTCCATAATCATCACATAACGCACCTTGTACATTTTGTCAATAAGCATCTCACTCATCCACACAATCTGGCTTTGGTGTCTTCAATCTCTCCAACATATACTTTAGGATTATTAGTCTAACCTCAGGGAGCATGTCACAAATACAAATCTGAAGAGTACTGTGGTAACATCACATTTGAAGCATAAGAGTGAACTGCTACCATCACACATATCACAATTAGCCCCATCACTTGAATGTGACAACTGAAGGAGAGTTTATGGACCACAACATATAATTTATACCCACGTTGCCAACTTGTATAACAATAGCACATCTCACACAACAACAAAATGTCTAAAATTACCTAAAAAGGGGTCCACACATGAGGCAGTGGATGTCAAAATATGGTGATACTGTAATGTTTGAACAGACCACTAACACAACTCAATGTGAGATTTGCAATGGCTACATGGAGCATGTGTGACAAGGTGGGGACATCATTGGTGACAATGCTCAACATGATTAGCCCAGGTATGACAATCAATGGGAGAAATGGAGCATGCGCAGTACATCCATGGAAACCACACCTGCCACTGCCATGGTGCCCAATCTTGTCACAGGGTACACATGACCGTACACTTTGCATAGACATGTCTATGGAATGCACATCAGAATGGATGAGAACATATGCAGCTATGGCTGCAGGTCCACCACAAAGTAATTGTAATTACAAAACATAATATTATGATTTTCAACTGGCTATTGTGTTCAATACATGAAATGGTATGAATTTAGGCAGAGTGTGTCAATTACAGTATGTAGCAAAGATGTACACATGTCAGACATATGTGTAGTCTACACACAAGTCATCCAAATACTCAAGATCAACATATGGAGACATTTGTTGCATAACATTTGCCAATTTGCAAGCATCAGCCATCATCAGCAATCCCTTAGCTGTGAATGTTGCATGAAATGTGATGCTCCATAAGACAACTACACACAGCACATAAGTGAACACAAATCACAATCACATACGATGATGCTTGCATAGTATTTACTGCCATACATATGTGGATACACTGTTGTCACACATACAGACATATGCATGACGTGTATACATTTGCATGCTGTTGATTCTGTAACACACAAATCACATTGTACAACGGACTACTGCATGTGGCCATACACAAAATGCCATACTGCAGCCCAGCACATACAGTTATTATGTTGATACAGGGTGCATACATCAACAAATCTCAAAATCATGCAATCACGATTAGAGTAAAAATAAAAAGAAGCAAATGTGTCAAAAATATTCACAAACGCAAACTACATAACCCATGGGCCCTTAGCGTATTTTCCACCTTCGCTCTCCTCGCAATGCTGATTTACTGTAAAATCGACGCATAAGGGTAATGCGTCTATGCAAATTAACATACATAAGTAATGCGTCAGAAATACTCCTATTTTGAGGAGGAGCGCATGTGTTATTCAATGCTGATAGTAAGCTGATTTACTGTGCATACTCCACACAATGCTGACACTGATGGTTGCTGTCTCATTTTTACAGCTGCCAACATGAATGAGAACCAACTCTGCGTTTCAGAAAAGGGCAGTGCGCAATAGGCACATTTTGGCAGTGGAATCTGGGTTCAGGAGGGTGGCACACAGCTATCGCTCGGAACGATCCACTGGTGAGTGGTGGGCATTCAGCCAAGGGGGACCCACACTGCCCACACAGGCCGGACCAAGCACAACTGCTGTGCAGGGGCCCACAGCTACCAACGTTACCATTGCTCCAGCTGCTGCACCCACAAGTACCATGACACAGCCAACCACATCAGCTGCCATCAACATGAGTGACATAAAAGATCTTCAGAGGGATGTACAACTGGTTCTCCAAAAGTTGGACTCCATTGAGCAGGAGGTGGCCGAGAATAGCAAGGCCCTCAAGAATATAAAAAAAAGTCTCAAAAGGGCCAACCTGTGAATGGCATTGTTTCATTCCTCCAAACTTAACTCCCCTCCCTACTCTTTTTCTACTTTTACTGTGGGTATTAGGGGGTTAGATGTAGGTTAGAATAGGTTAATGGGTTAAGTAGGATAAGTAGGTTTGAGGGGTGGGTTTTTACTACTTTTTATATTGTGCTATGTGGGTGGGTGGCTGGGGGGTGATGTTGGGGCTTTTATATGTTTATAAAAAAAATATATGTGTAAAAAGAAAAATACAAAAAGATATACAGTATATTTGTTTAGTCATAGTTAGTAAATGTGTAGTTTAGTGTATGTTGTCCTGCATGTGTCCTGTGATATAAGGGGGGTGGGGGGCGAATGTTTAGAGTGTGTAGTTAAATGTGTAAGGCAAGTGTAGCATAGAGTAGTTAGGGTCTGTTGTGGGTTTATGTATAGTTAGGATAGGTTAGATGAGGATAGGTGTTAATTACTATTGTTTAATTGATTTATTTATCATAATACATGTTTTTGGGTACTCCCTTTCTTCATGTGTCATATGATTGGGTCTCAGGGTCTTCCCTTGGGTGTACAGTGCAAATTGTGTGTTGTCCTGGGGACTCTGTCCTGCATCCAAATCTCTCTCTTGACATTTTCAACACCTGCTTATGACTGAGCTGTCTCATTGGCAGCTACAACACATCTACTTACCTGTGCACCTGCCATCCAGTGTTCCCACCACTCAAGCTGACTATGTTGACCATGTATAGGACAGGATAGGTGTGGGGATTCAGCTAACATTGTATGTGTTTTGTTTTGGAATGTTTGACAATGTGGGACATGTTACTACTGCCTACATATCATTCCTATCCTGCTAAATTGACCAGTGGCAATATTGGATGAGTCTGAGTCCCTCTGTTGGTGGTACTCCCAGCTGACGAAATTGCCCGATGAATGTTTCACACCCATTCTTGCAGTATGTAGTGGGAGTAGCATACATGTTTTATAAATATATCACATATTCAGTGATTTGATTGTAGGGGAAGAGGCCAACATCAACGTATGACATGTAGGTACCATGTGCATAGATATGTACCCACATATACATGAACTCTTGTACTGGCACTGTGAGACTTGAGACATGTTTCACACATCATAAACACTAGGTATTGTAGAAGTGTCACAACACACATAAGCATGCTGGTTGTGTAGGTGGTGTTTATTTACAAGTGTAACAGTGCAAAGTATATGCAATGTCCAGGTCTGTGACCCCATTTGTGGAATCCATCCAATTGGGACACAACACAAGTCCAGGGTTGAGGGATATGTTTGGGTAAAGTGTCTTTCAGAACAGGAGTACATAAATTGCCAAATGGAAAGTTAGAGACAGTAGCAGTCCATAGCAGAGAGGTCAACAGTGTATTGAGGTGGAGTACATATCTGTCAGAATGCCAAAACTGGCATGATGTCAAGCTCAGGACTAAGGAAAAAATTGCCCTTGAGGCATGGCCTGGTGCTACCCGTAACTCCTACGGGTGAGGGAGATCTGTTCCACATCTTCATCCTCCGATGTGTGTGGTGCCTCCTCTAACCTTAATGGTGGTAGTGGGGAGCTTAGGGGGGGCCACACACACACCTCAGTGGTTGCAGATGTGGACTCCCAATTCCCAGCAGCTGCCATATGTGGCACTATATATGGCATCACTGCAGCAAGGAGGAGCTGCTGGTTTTTAAGTATAGCTGCAACATCCCTGTGGTAGGCAGCCATGTCTAGTCTGAGGATGACCAATTCCCAGTACATGGAGTCCTTACTGTCTTCGGGCACACTGCAGCTAGTTTGGGAGGGCAGATGTTATGGCCTCTCCCTCATGCAGCAGCTATGTCCCTCAGACACTCCTGGATTCCACTCATTGGGGAGTGTGTGCGTCGGTTGGCTGCAGTCTGTTCTGTTGCCATGACCATGCATGTCGCCATCCCCTCAAAGCTGGCTGCCATTGTTTGCATCCCCACCCGCACCTCCTTGGCCAGCTCCCGCTGGACTCCCAACACTGTTCTCTCGAAGCTGGTGCCTGTGTCCTCGGAGTCCTCTGCTGTGTCGGTGCTGACAGGTCATACTCTTGGGGTTCTAAGTGGGGCCTGTGGGATGTCTGCTGATTCAGTACCCCTCCTTGCGACTGGAGGTGGTGTCTAGATGTTCACAAGGACTTCTTAAAGGGTCTCCTGGCTGATAAGTGCCAGCTGGTCATCCAGGTCATCAGTGTACTTCAGGGTAGGCAAATCCGCAGGAGAGCCATCACCCTCTGCAATGAGATGGTGTAAAATCAGTCAATCTGTGTTATGGCAGTTGACAAGTCACTTCACTAACTTGATTTTTGAGGCTCATTGTCATAATAGGCCCATGTTAAAGTAGAAGTGGTGCAGCACGGTGCTGTGCTATAATAATCTGCGCCACACTGCTTCACTTTGGTGACACATTATTGCACCGTATGCAAGTGATTATGGGGCACCCCTGTGTTGTCCCCCATATTGGTGCAAGATTCAGCTGCCAGTCAGTGTAATTGTAGGCATCCTTGCATCATTGTGCAAGGATGTATGCGTTGAGGGGTGTGACTGTTAATGTGTGTGAAAGTGTCCCTTCATGCACATTAACAATCACCAATGGCACTTTGGCACTTCTTTGTGAGCTGTAAAATGCAGCACACTCGGAAGAGCCAAATCGTCATTTACATATGATTGTTTATGTGCATGGAGTTACACCTTCACAGTCTTAAACAATGATTTCTGGCATTTTGCTCTTCCTATGTATGCTGCAGATTGCAGCAGACATGGGGGTCATTACGACTTTGGCGGGCGGTGGAGGCTGCCCGCCAAAGTACCGCCGTCAGAATACCGCTGCGCGGTCAAAAGACCGCCGCGGTAATTCTGAGTTTCCCGCTGGGCTGGCGGGCGACCGCCAGAAGGCCGCTCGCCAGCCCAGCGGGAAACCCCCTTCCATGAGGATGCCGGCTCCGAATGGAGCCGGCGGAGTGGAAAGGGTGCCCCACGACACCCGTTACCGCCAACCAGGTTCTGGCGGTCAAGCCTGCAGCGCCGCCATGGAGGATTCCTCAGGTTTCCCTTTTCTGACCGCGGCTTTACCGCCGCGGTCAGAATAGGCCTGGATGCACCGCCAGCCTGTTGGCGGTGCATCCGCGGTCCCCGGCCCTGGCGGTCCATGGTCGTAATGACCCCCATAGAAATTCAGAAATAAAGGAGGTACAAATCTATTCCTCCTCATTGCAACCTGCTAATGCCACCCCTGGGGCTAGCGTAATAGGTTTGGCTCTACCACATGTTTACAATATTCCATTTATCTGAAGCAGCATTGAAATATATTGTGTGTTGCTGTGGCATGCCCACAGCAACACCCATTGCACCACCTTCAAGGCAATGTCATGATCAGGTGCCTATGTATTTACAAGGGACATAGGCCCTCATTCTGACCCTGGCGGTCGGCGGAGAGGCGGCGGTCGGACCGCGAACAGACCGGCGGTATTAAAAATGGCATTCTGACCCTGGCGGGAACCGCCAACACAGCCCGCCAACTTAACACTCCGACCGCCACAGCGGTACAAACAAACAGCGCGGCGGTTCCCGCCAACAGCCCGGCGGCAGACAAAGTACCGCCCACCCTATTACGACCCACCAATCTGCCACCTTTTCTGGGGCGGGAGCACCGCCGATAAGAACACGGCGGAAACAGACTACGAACGGGAAAACGCTCACCTCTACGCACTCCACGCGAGATTCCGGCAGTATGGAGCCAGAGTTACAGGTCATCCCCGCACTCCTATTCCTCCTCATATACCAGGAGCACGCCCGGCGGCGCGGAAGACATCGGTGAGTACTGCACCTACGACACAGGGGAGGGAAAAGATTACCGGCACACACCCACCCACCCACACCCACTACAACACACACATCAATGCATTCCCACAGATCACTGTCACAACCCACAAACCACCCCCCTCCGAAATAATGCAAAGACCAAAAGAAGAGATCATAAACGGCCAGATATATTGAAATATGGACACCAGTAATCCAAATAAATAAATAAACTATGTACAAAATATATACAGCTACTAAATGTAGTCCAACCACTGTCCGTGGATCACAGGGGTCCTGTGCAAAGGGGCAAGGCCCAGTCCCACGACAAGAACTCCACGGAGAGAACACTGCAGGGGCATCAGAAAGAAAATAGGACAGGCACCTCAGGGGGAAGGGAAGGGGGGGCACCTCAGCCACTTGAGTACACGACGCCAGATCCACGAGGGGACTCCATGACCACTGGCCCATCCTGGGGAGTGCAAAGCCACAGTCCATACAGTCCATACAGTGGGTGGCCTGCCCACTGGGCCATCCTGGGGAGAGCAAAGCCACAGTCCATACAGTCCATACAGTGGGTGGCCTGCCCACTGGGCCATCCTGGGGAGAGCAAAGCCACAGTCCATACAGTCCATACAGTGGGTGGCCTGCCCACTGGGCCATCCTGGGGAGAGCAAAGCCACAGTTCAAACAGTCCATACAGTGGGTGGCCTGTCCACTGGGCCATCCTGGGGAGAGCAAAGCCACAGTCCATACAGTCCATACAGTGGGTGGCCTGCCCACTGGGCCATCCTGGGGAGAGCAAAGCCACAGTCCATACAGTCCATACAGTGGGTGGCCTGCCCACTGGGCCATCCTGGGGAGAGCAAAGCCACAGTTCAAACAGTCCATACAGTGGGTGGCCTGTCCACTGGGCCATCCTGGGGAGAGCAAAGCCACAGTCCATACAGTCCATACAGTGGGTGGCCTGCCCACTGGGCCATCCTGGGGAGAGCAAAGCCACAGTCCATACAGTCCATACAGTGGGTGGCCTGCCCACTGGGCCATCCTGGGGAGAGCAAAGCCACAGTCCATACAGTCCATACAGTGGGTGGCCTGCCCACTGGGCCATCCTGGGGAGAGCAAAGCCACAGTTCAAACAGTCCATACAGTGGGTGGCCTGTCCACTGGGCCATCCTGGGGAGAGCAAAGCCACAGTCCATACAGTCCATACAGTGGGTGGCCTGCCCACTGGGCCATCCTGGGGAGAGCAAAGCCACAGTCCATACAGTCCATACAGTGGGTGGCCTGCCCACTGGGCCATCCTGGGGAGAGCAAAGCCACAGTTCAAACAGTCCATACAGTGGGTGGCCTGTCCACTGGGCCATCCTGGGGAGAGCAAAGCCACAGTCCATACAGTCCATACAGTGGGTGGCCTGCCCACTGGGCCATCCTGGGGAGAGCAAAGCCACAGTCCATACAGTCCATAACAGACCCCACTGCCACTGGAGGAGGCAAGTTGGCCAGAGGACATCCTGCAGCCCTGCCCGAGATAGATCCTGCCCTGCCACGTCTGCCAAAGGGCCAGCGGTTCTTGCCCTGAAGGGCCCAGTTCAGCGGTTCTGGAGACGGCGGGGCCCAGTTCAGCGGTTCTTGCCTTGAAGGGCCCAGTTCAGCGGTTCTTGAGACGGCGGGGCCCAGTTCAGCGGTTCTTGAGACGGCGGGGCCCAGTTCAGCGGTTCTTGAGACGGCGGGGCCCAGTTCAGCGGTTCTTGAGACGGCGGGGCCCAGTTCAGCGGTTCTTGAGACGGCGGGGCCCAGTTCAGCGGTTCTTGAGACGGCGGGGCCCAGTTCAGCGGTTCTTGAGACGGCGGGGCCCAGTTCAGCGGTTCTTGCCTTGAAGGGCCCAGTTCAGCGGTTCTTGAGACGGCGGGGCCCAGTTCAGCGGTTCTTGCCCTGAAGGGCCCAGTTCAGCGGTTCTGGAGACGGCGGGGCCCAGTTCAGCGGTTCTTGCCTTGAAGGGCCCAGTTCAGCGGTTCTTGAGACGGCGGGGCCCAGTTCAGCGGTTCTTGAGACGGCGGGGCCCAGTTCAGCGGTTCTTGAGACGGCGGGGCCCAGTTCAGCGGTTCTTGCCTTGAAGGGCCCAGTTCAGCGGTTCTTGCCTTGAAGGGCCCAGTTCAGCGGTTCTTGAGACGGCGGGGCCCAGTTCAGCGGTTCTTGAGACGGCGGGGCCCAGTTCAGCGGTTCTTGAGACGGCGGGGCCCAGTTCAGCGGTTCTTGCCTTGAAGGGCCCAGTTCAGCGGTTCTTGAGACGGCGGGGCCCAGTTCAGCGGTTCTTGAGACGGCGGGGCCCAGTTCAGCGGTTCTTGCCTTGAAGGGCCCAGTTCAGCGGTTCTTGAGACGGCGGGGCCCAGTTCAGCGGTTCTTGAGACGGCGGGGCCCAGTTCAGCGGTTCTTGAGACGGCGGACGGTCTATGGCCAACTGCTAATTGCCTGGTGGTGCCCTCCTGGGCAGCGGGGATGGTGCTCCTTCACTGCCCACCTGGGCTGTGGGTGGTGGGGCCCTCCTGGCCAGCTGGGCTGGGTCCTCCCTGGGCAGCGGCTATGGGGGTGGTGGGCTCTCCCGGGGCAGCTGTGCCGGTTCCTCCCGGGGCAGCGGCTATGGGGGTTGTGGGCTCCTCCTGGGCAGCAGGCCTGCTGCCTGACCTCTCCAACTTGCTGCCCTTGCCCTCCTTAGTCGTCGGCCTGTGGCCCTTGCCTCCCTTTGGAGCTGTGGCTGGTGACTGTCTCTGGGTGGTGTCCGGGGGGGATGTAGAAGGCGGGCTCCTGCGGCGCCCCTTCCGCCTTCTGCTCCTCTTCCCAGGGGGTGGGCTGGCTGTCCCCTTGCTGCTGGGCGAAGATCCAGACATGCGGGCTGGCGGGCTCCAATACCCCTGCACCCTTGTCAAGGGGGCTGCAGGGCTGGTGGTGGCTGAGGTGCTCTTCTTACCCCGACGAGAAGGAGGGGGGGGCTCAGGGTCAGGAAAGAAGTTAGTAGTGGCGAGGAAGAGCTTCTTGGGACAATGGAGAGTGGTAGGTACAGTGGGAATGGGAGTGGAGGGAGAGGATGTGGTTGTAGGTGAGTCACGTTTGCTGTCTTTGGGTGCAGGTGCAGGAGGGATAGGCTGTCGTGAGGTGGATGGCTGTTGGGTGGGTGGGTGGCTGCGTTTGTGTGGTGTGGAAGAGGGGGTGACAGACACAGTGGGAGAGGACACAGGGGACGTGTAAATGGCAGTGGGGGTGGTGACTGCACGTGTGCGGACTGGAGTGGAGGGTGTGCTGGTGATGGAAACACTGGCTGATGGTGAGGTGAATGGAGGTGTGAGTGTAGACGTCACAGGGAGGGAGGAGGGAGACGAGGAGGTGGGGGTCACAGAGGTGGTAGTGACTGTTGGCATGTCTGCATCGGAATGTTGCGTGTGTGAATGTCTGCGTGATCTGTGGTGTTTATGTTTGGATGAGCTTCTCTTGGGTGTTGAGGTGTGTGCAGGCTGGTCTGATGGTGTGGGTGGGACAGGCAGAGGAACAGGAGACTGGGAGGAGGGAGTTAGTAGAGGCAGGCAGGAGACAGGGACAATGGCTGCCGTCAGTGCTGAGGCCAGAGCCTGGAACGATCGCTGATGGGCAGCCTGACCCGAATGAATGCCCTCCAGGTACGCATTGCTGCGATGAACCTCCCTCTCCACCCCCTGGATGGCATTCAAAAGGGTAGTCTGCCCAACAATGAGCGTTCGGAGGAGGTCAATGACCTCCTCACTGAGGGCAGCGGGGGTAACAGGGGCAGGGCCTGAGGTGCCTGGGGCGAAGGAGATGCCCGGCTTCCTGGCAGAGCGGGCACGGGGCGAACGCGGAGGGGCTGCTGGGAGGGCGGAGATGGTGCGCTGGGTGGCGGCTGTACCTGTAATGGCGGGGGGCACGGATGGTGCCACCCCCGCAAGGGAGCCCCCTTCCGAGGACGTGTCCGTGTCGCTGCAGGCTCCAGTCGTCCCCGTCGTGGAGCTCCCCTCGCCCTCCGTCTCACTGGTCCAGTCTGACTCTGTGGCATGGCCCTCCTGGGCCATGTGAGATGCAGCTCCCTCCTGCCCCGATGCCACTTCTCCTCCGCCTGATGATGCTGATGCACACAAGCACAGAAAGACAAACAAAAAGGGGGGGGGAGAGAGAAATAAAGGGATATTGAGTACATGGATCTCCGGTACAGTTAGCGGACATGACAGACACAGATGCCCCCTGCACTAAGTTGCGCACTTGGGGTCCGCTACGCATTCCGTGGAACATGCCCTACACGCCTAGAGTTGTCAACTGCACCCATGGATGACACGGCCCAGGGATGGCTGTACTGACACACTACTGAGGGTGGTGGCTGGGGACACAGGGGCTTACGGGGGTGCCCAGCCTACAGATATCGCCCTGGCCTAGGGGGACCCACAGCCCTCCTCCCCCACCCAGACACCTCCACTGCACGACAACAGAGTAGATGATGCTTGTACTCACCCCCTTGTGTCTGCTGTGCTGCCCTCACGCGCCCATCCAAATCAGGGTAGGCCACCGCCAGGATCCGGAACATCAGGGGGCTCAGTTGACGGCAGGCACCCCGCCTACGTTGGGAGGCCATCCCCAGCAGAGACTCGGCGGTCTTCTTGGTCCCGCGGCGGATGTCCTCCCACCTCTTGCGGCAGTGGGTGCCCCGTCGATGGTGGACCCCCAGGCCCCGGACTTCCTTGGCGATGGCACGCCAAATCCCGATCTTCTCATGGGCGCGGACCTATGTGACACGTACAGGGAGGGAGAAATACCACGTTCAAGTTACTCAGCATTTTCCTTTCCAGTGGCCCAACGCCCCCCATCCCCGCCAGGCCCCCCGCCAGGCCCCCCGCCATGCCCAACATGCCCCCCATCCCCGCCAGGCCCCCCGCCAGGCCCCCCGCCATGCCCAACATGCCCCCCATCCCCGCCAGGCCCCCCGCCAGGCCCCCCGCCAGCCCCAACATGCACCCCATCCCCGCCAGGCCCCCCGCCATGCCCAACATGCCCCCCATCCCTGCCAGGCCCCCCGCCAGGCCCCCCGCCATGCCCAACATGCCCCCCATCCCCGCCAGGCCCCCCGCCAGGCCCCCCGCCAGCCCCAACATGCACCCCATCCCCGCCAGGCCCCCCTCCAGCCCCAACATGCACCCCATCCCCGCCAGGCCCCCCGCCATGCCCAACATGCCCCCCATCCCCGCCAGGCCCCCCGCCAGGCCCCCCGCCATGCCCAACATGCCCCCCATCCCCGCCAGGCCCCCCGCCAGGCCCCCCGCCAGCCCCAACATGCACCCCATCCCCGCCAGGCCCCCCGCCATGCCCAACATGCCCCCCCATCCCTGCCAGGCCCCTCGCCAGGCCCCCCGCCATGCCCAACATGCCCCCCATCCCCGCCAGGCCCCCCGCCAGGCCCCCCGCCAGCCCCAACATGCACCCCATCCCCGCCAGGCCCCCCTCCAGCCCCAACATGCACCCCATCCCCGCCAGGCCCCCCGCCAGGCCCCCCGCCATGCCCAACATGCACCCCATCCCCGCCAGGCCCCCGCCAGCCCCAACATGCCCCCCATCCCCGCCAGGCCCCCAAGCCAGCCAGTGGCCCCAAATCCAGATAGAATTAAACTCACTTGTTGGTCTGGAGGACCGTAGAGTAGCGCATACTGGGGGAGGACCCCATCCACAAGTTTCTCCAACTCCTCTCCAGTGAAGGCAGGGGCCCTTTCCCCAGTCGCAGCAGCCATTGTCCCTTCCAGACCGAGGTCACAGCAACACTTGCAGTATAGGTCCTCTCCTGTGAAAGTTCAAGTCGCAAGTGGATAAGTAGATAGAAAATGGCGGTCACGTCCGCGGCGGTGCGTACCGCGGCGGTGCGTCCCGCCACCGCCGGCGCCCTTCGCCATTGGCTCCTGAAACCCATAGGCTTCAATGTTAACCAATGCGGCTTCGCGCCGCGGTCTTGGCCCGCCGCCCGCCGCGGTGTGCCACGCCAGCGCATTGACCTCACATCCCATTGTCACACTTCACAGGTCAGGCAGCCGCCATTTCCAGGGCCCACATGGCTCAATTTCAACTGCGTCACACAGGCCTAGGCCTTGCATAGCCACTCATACACGCCATTCACTGCATAGAGAATCGTATACTGTGCTAGCTGTGAGTACGTACCTGTGGGTTGCCTGACTGTGTGCTCCATGTTGTCCTTCCTAGGCACCGTCCGCTGGGTTGGGCGAGGAGACGGATGAATCCTCCCGTGTACCGACCGCTGGTGGACCTGGCGACAATGGAAGAACGCCACATTATCCTGACCTACCGTCTTAACCGTGCCACTATCCATGAACTGTGTGCCCGGCTGGAGCCCGACCTGATGTCCCCCATCCGCCAACCCACAGGGATTCCCCCTCTGGTGCAGGTCATGTCAGTACTCCATTTCTTGGCAAGTGGGTCATTTCAGACAACCGTGGGAATTGCTTCTGGGATGTCTCAGCCCATGTTTTCAAAGGTGTTATCCAGAGTGTTGTCTGCCCTGATGAAATCCGTGAGGAACTACATCATTTTCCCTGAGGTGGGCGAACTGGCTACAGTGAAGGGTGATTTCTACGCCCTTGGACATATTCCCAACGTAATTGGTGCCATTGATGGGACCCATGTGGCTTTGGTTCCCCCAAGAGACAGGGAGCAGGTGTACAGGAACAGAAAAAGTTACCATTCAATGAACATCCAGGTGGTGTGTTTGGCTGACCAGTACATCTCGCATGTAAATGCCAAATTCCCAGGGTCAGTGCATGACGCCTACATCCTCAGGAATAGCAGCATCCCTTACGTGATGGAACAGCTACAGAGACACCGTGTATGGCTAGTGGGGGACTCTGGGTACCCCAACCTGTCGTGGCTACTGACCCCAGTAAGGAATCCCCGGACCAGGGCAGAGGAACGGTACAATGAGGCCCATGGGCGTACTAGGAGGGTGATCGAACGCACCTTTGGCCTCCTAAAGGCCAGGTTTCGCTGCCTGCATATGACCGGTGGATCCCTAATGTACTCACCTAAGAAGGTGTGTCACATCATCGTGGCCTGCTGCATGCTTCACAACCTGGCTTTGCGCCGCCAGGTGCCTTTCCTGCAGGAGGATGGTCGAGACGGTGGTGTTGTGGCAGCGGTGGAACCTGAGGAGAGTGACGAGGAGGAAGACGACGGGGCTGAAACAGACAACAGGGACAGAATCATTGAACAGTACTTCCAATAGGACACAGGTAACATTTCAAAGATAATTTAGTAAAAGTTAACTACTCTGCAGCATCTCTGCTGCCTGTCTATTTGCCCCAGTGTATGATGACTGAGTTTTGGCTTTTCCCTCCCTATTTCAGATCTGGGGTCCCCACTACGAGTCCTGTGCTTCGTTTCCCCATGGACTACAGCTTTGTGGCAGCTGTTTGTTGACTTCACCATGTACAAGGACATATTTGCACTGTCATGTCAATTACAATCTATTGAAATCACAGCCAGACTCCTGATATTTTGGTGCAAAATAGGTGTTTATTGAAGTGCTCAAAATGGGATGGGTGGTTTCAAGTGGGTGGGGGCTATGGTGAAGGAATGTCCATGGCAGAGTCCAGAGTAACAGTCACACAGGTGCATTGTCCAGAGGCCTGTGGAGAGATGGAGCATGGGCAGTTCGAGGATGGACAGGGTGACAATGTGGGACAGTGGGATGACATCAGGTGGTATCCATTGCTGGCGGGGGTCTTGACATCCTACTCTGTCTTGCGAGATCTCAGGGCCCTCTTGCGGGGTGGTTCTTCTCCTGCAGGAGGTGGGGGTCTGGTGGGCTGCTGCTGTGCGGGGGCCTCCTGTCCACTAGCGCCGGCGGAGGTGGATGGCTGTTCTTGGTCCCGGCTAGTGGCAGGGGCCCTTGGGTGTTGTTCAGTGTCCGCCCTGCTGTTTACGAGGTCCTGCAGCAGCCCTACCATGGTAACCAGGGTGGTGTTGATGGCTCGGATGTCCTCCCTGTACCCCCGATAGTGTTCCTCCTGCAGCACCTGGATCTCCTGGAACCGGGCCAGTACCGTCGCCATCGTCTCCTGGGAGCGGTTGTATGCTCCCATGATGGTGGTGAGGACCTCGTGGAGAGTGGGTTCCCTGGGCCTCTCCTCCCCCCCCTGTCGCACAGCTGCCCGCCGAGTTGCCCTGTTTCCCTGGGCCTCTGCCCCCTGGCCGGTGTGCCCACTACCACTGCCCCCAGGTCCCTGTTGTTGTTGGGGTGGTGGGTTATCCTGGGTGCCCTGTAGTGGTAGACACACCGCAGATTGACGCGCCCTGGAGACAGAGGCATGGGCCCGCTGGGTGGGAGCTGTGCTGGTGTTCCCAGAGGGGTTAGGGTCTATAGTGGCCTGTGCCTGTGTGAGGGGAACCGACTGTCCAGAGGTCCCCGATGGTCCGGGCTGGTCATCGGTGTCCAGATCGACAGAGCTGCTGTCATCGCTGACGGCCTCTTGGGTGGGGGGTGTGGATAATTCTGGCCCCTCCGCCGCGGTGTGTTGACGGTCGGGTCCTGCAGGGGTATAGAGGTATGGTTATAGTTTCAATGTGTGGCATATGGGTGTATCTGTGGGTTCCCGTGTCCCCAAGTGCTGGCATTCGTGTGTGGGGGCTTTGGTGAGGGTGGCTTGTGGGGGGGATGTGTATATGCATTGGGCATGCTTTGGTGATGGGTGTCCATGCTTAGTGGACGCATGCAGGCCTAGGTTTTGGGATGTGTGGGTTGTGATGGTGAGACATTGGCGGGGAATAGGTGTGCTGGGGGTGGGGGTGAGGATGGTGGTGGGGGTGAGGATGGTGGTGGGGGTGAGGGTGGGGGTGAGGATGGTGGTGTGGGTGAGGGTGGGGGTGAGGATGGGGGTGGGGGTGAGGGTGGGGTTCGAGGATGGGGGTGAGGGTTGGGGTCTGATTTGGCATGCAGGTGGGGGGGAAGCAGTATTGAAGCTTCAACTTACCAGTATCCATTCCTCCGCCGACTCCTGCGAGGCCGTCAGGATGCAGGATGTTCAAGACTTCCTCCTCCCATGATGTGAATTGTGGGGGTTGAGGTGGGGGTCCTCCGCCAGTCTTCTGCACGGCGATGTTGTGCCTGGATACCATGGAACGCACCTTCCCCCGTAGGTCGCTCCATCGCTTCCTGATGTCTTCCCGATTTCTGGGGTGCTGTCCCACTGCGTTCACCCTGTCGACAATCCTCTGCCATAGCTCCGTCCTCCGGGCAATGCTGGTGTATTGGACCTGTGTGCCGAACAGCTGGGGCTCTACACGAACGATTTCCTCCACCATAACCCTGAGTTCTTCGTCTGTGAAGCGGGGTTGTCTTTGGGGTGCCATGGGGTGGTGTGTATGATGTGTGGGGTGGAGTATGTGTATTTAAGTGAGTTGAGTGTGGTGGTGTGTTGTTTTGTGTGTGGATAGTGTGTGGGTGATGGTGTTGAGTGGCTGTGGCTGTTATGTTTTGGATGCTGGTGTCTCGCTCTTGCCTTCTTTACGATTTTGTAAGCGTAGGGGTTTGTGGGTGATGTGGGTGGGTGTTTTATATTGTATTGTGTGTGTGGGAGTGGTGTGTGTATGTGTATCAGGTGTGTGGGATTCAAATCGTCCAATGTGGGTGAGTTTTGTTCGTTGGTGGGTATTCTGACCGCGCCGGTGTGTCCCGCCAATGGAATACCGCGTTTGAATGACCGCCGCGTGGATTCGTGGGTCGTAATGGGATGGGCGTATTTCTGTTGGCGTGGCGGTGGAGGTTTGGTCACCTCCACCTTTCCGCCGACCGCTGGTCTGGCGGTCTGTTGTGGCGGTCGGATTTTCGGAGGTTTGCCTTCTGCGGGTCAGAATGACCGTGGCGGGTTTCCGCGACCGCGGCGGGATTATGGAGGACTTCTGACCGGCGGTAGGCGCCTTTTACCGCCGAGGTCAGAATGACCACCATAATGCCATAAAAAGTATCTTAACTCTACTTTGTAAATACAGCGCAGTGCTTGCCTCCACTGGAGCATCACTGAAAATGGCACTCCAGTGGCACTAGGGGCCTATGATGCACCCATTAGTTCCAATGGATTGTACCAGTACATCATAGCTGCAGTCTACAGCCCTCTACAACCTGAATGTCATATGAATGAAAGCCCAGTTGCCACAATTGTCTGCGTCATATCTTCTAATTGTGTTGTCTATCCTTATTGTGTCTTGACAGCCTCTTACTTTGTTCTGCTCCTGGCACAGCACGACACATGGCAATTACACACCTGTCCCAGTCTTACATGTTTCACATACACCCATGCTGTGCTGAGACCTTGCACCACTCCAGGGATGGCATAGTCGCCACACTGTGCTCTTGTTACCATTGATGTCTCCTCAAGTTGTGATTTTTGTTTGTTTGCTACTTTGCATAGCACTCATGAACCTGGCAGAGTACTGTTTCTACTCCTGTCAGAGGAGGTTGTTTAAATTACTGAACACCTATGTCCTCCCCCTCATTGCAGCTCTCCTTGCACTATGATACATGAGTGCAGCATGGTGACAGTTCAGCTCATTTTACAAAAGCACAGGTTTAAACCCAGGGATGCCCAATATGAGTATGAATTGTCTGCTCTGTACATCATTCTGTTTGTGACGGTGCCTGATTTTAAATGTTTCTATGGACATTGCCAATTCTAAGGAGTTGTAGCCAGGTCAGGGCCTGAGGTAGATTCATATTTCATGTGCAACAGTTCAAGGGGCACCTGACTGCCACTGTGTAATTGTTCATCCCCTACAGCACAGGTGGTGGTGGCAACTGTTGTCAAAGTGTAATGCCCCATGGGCCAATGGCCTAGACATGGCAGGTTACCAGCAGCTGAGAGACTGGCTATGGCATCAGTCCTGTGACACCTGATCAGTGATACGTTCAACACTACCCTCCAGGTATATTTCCACATTTTCTCCAGCCTTTGCATGGCGGTATAACCCCCATGAAATGGTTGTTGGTGAAGCGGTGTGGTGTGCCCCTGGGTGGCCCTGCACAGCCCTTGTACTTGGCATGGGCAGTACAGGGTGTGCCATACCTTGGCCCTTTGCCCTTCACACTGCCTGATTTACACCCAATGCAGGCCACAACTGGCACTGACTCTGTTTGATCCATCTACATTGTCTAGTGTGTGCCCTACAGAGCTACCATGTGCAGACATATTACCAGCCGCCATCCCAATGTGTGACTCATACTGCCAAGTGCAGTAGGTACACTGCACTGGTAGTCTTACCAACACAGGCTTGCCCATGCACCATCCCCTGCCCGTTGATGTGGAATTAACCACCATTATGTAAAAGTCATACCCCATGTGTTGTATGAGTGTGTTTATTTCTCAATTCCCATGTGTCTGGCACTATTGTGGCCAAATAGTTGTGGGCTCAGCCCGTGACTGTTGTGACCTACTGTTTTCTATCTGTGATACATATTTTGGCCCTCGTTACGACCCCCGCCACAGCCATTTGGAGATCCCCGCTAGGTGGCGGGCGGAAACCTAGTTTCCGCCCGCCGGCCCAGCGGGGATCTCGGCCACAACACAGGAGCCGCCTCCAAATGGAGCCGGCGGTGTTGCGGCCGTGCGACGGGTGCAGTTGCACCCGTCGCACTTTTCACTGTCTGCTATGCAGACAGTGAAAAGCTGCACGGGGCCCTGCCAGTGGCATGGGCAGTGCAGGGGCCCCCAGGGGCCCCGCGACTCCCCGTACCACCAGCCTTTTCCTGGCAGTTCAAACCACCAGGAAAAGGCTGGCGGTAGGGGGACTCGGAATCCCCTTGGCAGCACTGCTAGCAGCGCTGCCCTGGCGGATTACTACCGCCGGGGCCATTGTAGCGGGAAACCGCTGGCCCCGGTGGTGCGACCGCAGCGCTTCCAACGCAGTCGTAATGACCTGTGAAGCACCGCCAGCCTGTTGGCGGTGCTTCCGTCATTACAGCCCTGGCGGTCTTGTACCCCCAGAGTTGTAAGGACCCCCTATGTGTATTGGCACATTTCAGTTCAGCATCAATATGTGGTTGAACACAACTTCAATTTAGTTGGTCTGGGTAGTGGCATGTTACCAATGATTCCAGTCCAGCCTGCTATTACGCCAGCACCTGTTGAGTTAAACGTTTCATGCTCCCAGAGGACACCATGACTGCGTGAAGTAGGGATGGCTGCCTCATGTGGATGTGTTGTCCAAGTGTAGTGGTGCTACTAGCACATGCCGGGGTACTGTTGGGACAGCTGCAATGACTAGTGTGCTGTGAGATGCACACATGTGTTTGGGCAATGAGGCAAGGCTGTTACAAAATGTAACAGCAAGGGACAGCACTATGTATTAGCCCCAGGAACGGTGTTGTCTGACTACCTGGTCTCTGAGGTGTTGGTCTTGTTAGTGGTGTTGATGTGACTACATGCAAGAGATGTAGTGATATCACAACCAGAGGCACAGTGATTATACATGCCATCCATCCCATGTGCTGCATTTGTACATTTGGGTATTTAGGGCTGGTGTTCTTAATATGTCCAGGTCATGTATGTTTCAAAGGTGCATGGCATTCCCAAGGCACAGGTACATGGTTAAGTTTACGTTGGCATGGTGCAAGTTGCTTAATGTGCATTGTATCCCTCTGCGCTCCTTTGACATACATTGTGCGAGTCCTATGTTCCTCCCCCTTCTTGCACTTGACAATTAAGCATATATTTCCCTGTGCAACTTACCCTGCATTTGTGGTGTTTTCTGGTATTCTGCACTGTCCTGTCCTTGTATCCCTGTGACAATTTCTTCCGGGATGACTGCTGGAACCATCTCCTCCATCTCATCCCTGTCCTCTTGTGGTGCTGGACTCCCACCTCCAGTTTGCAGTGCTGCCTTCCTGTTCCGTGCCATTTTTTCCTTGGTCCTTCTCTTGCAGTCATGCCAGTGTTTCTTGCACTCAGTCACTGTTCTCCTAACCTCTGCCAAGTTGTTGACCTTATCCACAATCTGATGCCAGATTGCCTCTCTTCTTCCAATTGGCAATTTGGAGGTGATGAAGAGTTGATTTTGATGCTCCGTAGCTTCTCACCAGTATTTCGTGCTCCTCTGCACTGAAACAACACTTCCCCTTTTTTTCTCCCTACCTTGGGTCTTGTCTGTGTGCTGCTGGCTGGTTCCTGGTTGTTTGGGGTCTCCCTGCAGTCTCTCCTGGCTTCTGGGATCCACTTTGGGGCTCCTTTGACTTTCTGCTCCGTTTGCCTCTCTTTTGGACGCTATTGCGGTAAAAAATGGTGCATTTCCGTTTTGCAACATGTTTCCATGTTGTAAACTGAATTAGAGTAATTTTTCCTCCGTTAACATAATTTTGCTTTACGACAAGGCGCAAATGTTAAAGTGGAAAAAAATGACTCTAAACATTTTTTAGCGCCACCCAGTGTCAAAGTATAAATTTGACACCCGAGTGGTGTTAAAAAATGGCGTTAGTTAGCGCTAACCTTTTTGACGCAAACTGCGTTAGCACAGTTTTGCGTCAAAAAGTATAAATCAGTGCCTCAGTTTATTGTTACTGTGCTCCTGCATTAGAACTTTTGCCCCAAATTACGCGACTGGGCGTAATGTCATATATTGAGTAATTTCGCATCACAAGGGTTTTGTGAAATTACTTAAATTACTCTGGTGTAATAAACATTTGGTCCAGCCCTACCTAAATGTTGGTGCTTGCATCTAAGCCAGCTTCAGCTGTAAGGGCCTCATGTCACAAAATCACAGGGTTTGTGACCACAAAAGTGCCTACCTTTGTGTAGAAAACCCATTTTATGAGTTTGGAAATTCTTTATACTCATAAGACTGTTTCAATTGTTTCTAAATTACAAATAGGAGGGGTCATGAAAGAGGTTCCCCCCCTTCCCCTTTCCAAGTCAGAAAGTAATTGATTGATAGTTTATACGTGCAATTGCTGTCATAAACCATTGATGAGCTAATGACCCCCCGAGTTAGGGTATTAACTAATTTGCAATCAGCTTTTAGGAGCTCTCTCCATTTGGGAATTATGGTATCAAAAACAGGAGGAAACGTTTTCCAAAACTGAACTTTTTCTATGACAGCAACACCAGTTTTCTTAAGGAACATGGGCTGCTTTAAAAAAAATCAATTTTGTAATGCAGTCATACAGATAGTGGCGTGCTGCCACTTGCAGGCCACCATACCTGTGATTAAAGCCAATCACAGAGGGTCACAAATAGACACAAGTGTAATATCTATAAATTAGACAGATAACTCTGCAACCCCTGCAATTCACTCTTTTGTGGAACAACCTTATGCTACATAGGTTGATTTGTAAAAAAAAGAAAGTGTGTGTGCAATTTGTGATCAGTTTTTGTGAAATAATTAAGGACCCAAACATTTGTAAAGAGATGTGCTGTTTACTTGACTTCTGGTCAAATAGTACATAACCACCGCTATTTAGCCTGTTGCCAGGTAAATAGAGAGGTTTCCTTGTTATTTGCATGGCTGCAGGCCAAACAGTGTACTATCTATACTCTTTAGCCAGGGCTGGGTAAATAGTAAAGTTTTCTGCTATTTGCAAGAAGGAAAGTGTTCAACCTCTTTTATAGGCAGTTGCCGGGTAAATAGTTATGTTTCTCTGCTATTTTGAAGGCCGCCAGGAAAACAGTAAATAATTTCCAAAATTTAGCCACTGGCTATATAAAATGCAGAAAAAGGCACCACTTATCCACCAGTAGGCTAAATAGCCAGTACCCAAATCATACACATGCTTTTCAGTTTCTACGTCTCCTGTAATGTTGCCTTTTTATTCTTTTGTATTATAGGTGGCATTTTCAAGTGTTACATTTGATTCAAAATTTGTAGTTATGTTTTAATAGAGCTTCTTTACAGGAATTGGTAAATGGCTACCAATGCATGCCCAAAGTCACGTGTAATGTTCAAACTTGTTAAGATAAGTCTCCAATTCCTTTTCAGTGAAAGTCCCAGCCACTTGGCATGGCAGGCAGTGACAGGGAAGCAACTCCCTTATAAACACAAAATTCTTATCTCCTGCCCTGGGCTCCTCCACAGGGGATCCCTTGCAACAAGTAGTCATGGCCTCAATGTTTTGTTTGGAAGCACTTTTTTATCATTTCATAACAAAGCACAGTTCTGGCGCATTTCAGGGACACGCTCCCCCTTGATCATGAGTCAGCTATCATTAACAATACCTCTGTAAATCCTCCACATCTAGTGCAATGAGTGCTAAACATTAATGACAGACTACAGGATTAAACAGCTGTACCAGTGCAAGCAAAATGTGTTGACCATTTTTAAACATTCCATCCATAAATCATAATTGCAGATTATTCAATCATACGGTTACGGTTGTATGATGGAAACAGGCATGCAGCAACCACGCATGCCTGAACAACGTGGTCGGAACAATGACAGTGTTGTTTCCACGCGTGCCTTTACCACGCATGCCTTTACACTGATTTTCCATTGTAGAGGCATGTGTAGAAACGCCATGTGTGGTTGTCGCATTCCACACCCTACCCTAAAAACAAAAGTACCCCAACCCACCCACCCTTAAAAACTACCCCGATACCCCCCTCATCCATCATTAGCCATAAAACTGACCCCCACCCTAAAAAATAAAACAACCTAACACGTAAAAACAAAATTACCCCAACCCCCACCCCACCCCTAAAAACAGAAGTACCCTGACCCCCCACCTTTAAAAACTAACCCGATACCCCCACCCACCATGAGCCCTAAAACTGACCTCACCCCCAAAAATAAAACAACCCAACCCCTAAAAACAAAATTACTATGACCCCCCCACCCCTGAAAACAGAAGTACTCCGACCCCCCACCTTTAAAAACTACCCTGATAGTAGCCCCACCCACCCGAGCCCTAAAACCAACACCCCCAAAAATAAAACTACACAACCCCTAAAAACAAAATTACCCCGACCCCCATCCCTGCCCCTAAAACCTAACCCCCGCCTTCCCTGAATACAATATTACCCCAACCTTGACCCAGCCCCTAAAATCCCAACCCCCTTTCTAAATACAAAATTACCCAAATCCCGACCCCTAAAAACCCGCCCGCCCTAAATACAGAACTACCCCAACTCCCCACCCTTCCCCTAAAAACCCGACCCATCACCTGCCCTGAATCCAAAATTACCCCAACCCCCACCCCACCCCACCCCTAAAAACGAGACCCCCCACCTGTCCTAAATACAAAATTACCCCGACTCCCACCCATGAAAACCCGCCTCCCACCCTAAATGCAAAATTACCCAGCGCCTTGAGACCCTCACGGGTGAGTAGTGTGCTGTACAAATCCCTGATTGATTGATAGATTGACCCCCACCCCTAATAACCCGCACCCCACCTGCCCTAAATACAAAATTACACCAACTCCCTGCCCCTAAAAACCTGACCCCCCACCAACCCTAAATAGAAAATTACCCCAACCCCCGCCCTTAAAAACCCGACCCCCACTCCCTAAATACACTCCCCCACCCCTAAAAACAAAATAACCCCGACCACCCACCCCTGCCCTAAAAACTATAGCACTGAACCCCCACCCTGCCTCTTAAAAAAAAATATATATGTCCTAACTATCCCAAACCCTTTACCCCACACATAAAACTACCCCCAACCCTGCCCCAGCCCCACTTACCTGCCCACGTCCTCTCTCGATGGATTTTTCTTTTTCTTTGCCTTAACCACGCATGTGCGTTGTTCACTGGCATGAACAACGCAGGCATGGTTCCGGACGTGTTGTCCCGGATCTTTCCCTACAGTTACATTATCAGCCCAATATGACCAGTTCTTTGAAATGTTGTTAAACATAGACATATAACAATCAAAAATCTCACAGGGCAAACCCTGACTTTTCATATTCAATCAAACTCAAGTGGGCAACTAGTCATTCTACACTTCATATAACTGCCCTGATCACTATTGGCATCCTTTTACTATATAACACAACCAAATACAAACATCAGCTTTTATATAAAAGATTATACAATGGCTCTGTTGTTTAATAATAACAACCCTAAGGTTAATATCATATTTCGACTTGTGGCCTGCTCGCCTCCATGACAGCTTCTTAGTCCATCACCCTAATTATAGAAGCTAAAAAGTGAAAATGTGAAACACTGTTACCTGTTGAAAACAATCAATAAAATACTTTGATGCCAATAACAACTAAAAAGAAATGAAGAGACAAATAATCATGTGGCATTTAATGTCTCGCCCCACTTCTCATTCATAATCATCCCACATGCTCTGCCAGTTCCTCATCCAAGTTCAGTCCTGCGGGGAGTAAGGTATTGAACGCGATGACCAATTTCAATTCCAATCTCATTAATTTAAGGGCCCTGTTACCCCCTCTCTCATCCACAGGGACTCTGTCCATTACTGTCCATTACTACAGATTGCAACTTATTCACTCGTTTATCATGACATGTCTTAAAATGCCTTGTAGTGTAGATTTTGTCCTCATGGAGAATGGCTCTCTTGTGTTCTAAAGCTCGCTTTTTCACTTTATGGATCATGCTGCCCGCAAAATATTTATCACATGGGCAATGCTTAGACACAGTATTCCTAATTACAAGCCAGATTTTCTTTTATGCAGTAGGATATAGAAATTGTTGGAACCTTAACTTCTTAACAGCTCTTACTGTGTCTTTATGCCTTGCACTCATCACAGACAAAGAAACCTTGAATAGCATTACTCAGCTCTAGTTGTGGTACTAGGCTCTGACTTAAAGAGTCTTTTAGGGAGGGGCTCTTCCTGAACGTGAACTTCGGATAATCTTCCTGAATGGTATTAAGCATATCGTCAGTTTTTAACACATGCCAACATTTCTGAAAGATCTTTTTTAATTCATTAGTTTTATTAAGTCTTAGTCTTGTCGTTAAGATAACTATAAAAAATGATTTAAGAGGCATCTTAATATTTACAGTCAAAGGGATTCTCAATTTATAGTGAACTGAAAAACTGCCTTTTAAAGGCTGCCAGGGGGATGCTTATAAAATGATACATTTATGAATGTATACTTATTCATGCATCACCATTCTGTGACAAGAGCTTTATGTTTTTTTGTTTTTGTTTGCTTTTGTAATTTTGGATGCAATCACTGACAATTTTAGCTCAAAAGCAAAATAATTCACATTTTCTTAAAGGAGTATATTTCCAAACATGTCTTAAGTGTTCGCACAAACTCATTTATTACCAATGTACTTGAGCTGTGCTTGATTGAATGCATGCGCATGCCAATGTAAGCTTTCCCCAGAAAAGTCCAGGAGGCTATTTACTATTGTAATTCCAGTTCTAGAAAGTATTGTGGAATGTAAAAAAAAAAACAATCTCCAAGTATTGTGAAAACAAGGTAGGCTTACAAACCATTTATTGCTACCATTTGCAATGGGTGGCGAGGTGGTGGGAGGTCACCACAAGACCCAACAGTTCTAGAAGAGTGTTAATTGCCACCCCCATTGGACAGGGGGGAGTGCTTATCCTTGGTGGGTAGCCCAAATAACCCTCTAGAGTTTTTGGCAGTTATATATAAAAACAAAATGATAATACTCTAGCGGGATAGGTACAGGCATTTTATTCTACAGTAAAACTTGAATATAATTGGATCATGTCATCATATGCTAATACATTTTTCAAATGTATTAATCCATTCAGACTCTCCCTTCAGTGTTGTTATACATCAATAGTTTATTTGTAAGTGCCTAAGTTAAATCAAATTACCAAAAACTTTAAAACCACAGGCACACTGTGCCTGATTTAGAGTTTGGCAGAGAGGGTCACTCTGCCACAATCATGACAGATATCCTGTCCGCCATTTTACAATGCTAATATAGTCTATGGTACTTGTAATACAGCAAACTGAATATCCCCTCCGGCAAACTCTAAATCAGGCCCATTGTCCTCATATATATAGCAATAAGTGGACAGCCCAAAACATCATTCCTAGTTGGGTCTGTCATGAGGTAGTCCACTTTCCATTCTTTATAACCTTCACATAATATTCACATGTTGAACATCAAATGTAATTAGGCTTGTAATTTGTGCATCAATCTTCCCTTTCCAATATCAACGTGGAGTCCTCTTGAGAAATAGTTGAAACGTTTCGGCCAATCAATTTCTGGCCTCTATAGGACTATACAAGGGAGTGCGACCTTACAGAATTTGCCACCATATTATTATCAGGCCTCGCTCATGCATGTTTAGAATTCACCTTCAACATTTGGTATTCTCAGTAGTGAGGTGCTATTATACAAAACCTGTATATGGTCAATGTCAGTGATATGGCAACTGGATGCATACATGGGAGCTCTCAAGAATGAGTGTCTCGCTAAGCAGGAGGGAGTGGGCAGGCGATGGACTGATCCTCTTCATAAAGTCCCTGCCCACAGTTGACCTGGAAACAGCAGGCCTCTTGTCGTCTCAAAATGTAATGAACTTATAAAGGTTGCTTTAATCTTGCTCATTGGCCTATTGCCCTCTCTGTGCTCTTGATTTGATGGGCAAGTACATTCTGCCAACTTCATCTGTGAGAGTTTTTTCCTGTTAACCCTTTCATTAACACTTTACAGTTAGTGGACCATGATATCATTGGATCATGGTGAAAGGTAAAGCACTTCGCTGCCTAGTTTTGTATTCTTTGCAAACTGGCAATGAGAGATTTGGGGATCATTGTAGATAAAGTTATAGTAATCAAGGCAAGACAGAATGTTGCTCTCATCAGTTCCAGCTGTTAGATGGTAGTGTGAGGATTATACTGTCAAGGGAAAGATGGAGATTAATGCTTATCACTACCACTAGAATATCCCCCATGGCCAAGAGGCACATTGACCGAAGGGCCAAGACACCTGTCACATCTATACACTACTAGTAAGGAGGTGTACAAAAGGGGAAAACCTTGCTCTTGTTATATATATCTCTCACTCACTCTAATAGTGGCATGCTTCATCATCAGGTTTACCCTGACTCCTAGAGGTCAGGTTGGGCTCAACCATCTGCCAGGGAGCTATTTTAAGAAAATTAACAAGGGGCTTAACTCTAAGATAGAAATTCCTGATCTACTCCCAAGGTATCCATTCAATAATGGGGATGTATGGCAGCGGTTAAAATCTATGCTACAATAGGGGTTTTATATGGCTTAATGATTCTATGACCCTAAGTTCACCAACCACACCAACATGATTCAGCCCTACACTAATGGCCTATGAAGGTCCCAGGCTTTTGTCAGGGTGGGTTCCAAATTATAGCTTGCCCCAGGCGATTTGTTTCATGTGTTTTTGTGCAGTATGCAAAGACACTCAAAGCATGCAATGGCAGTCATATGCGTGCCACTCCAAGTTTCCAACTGTAGTCATGAAATGAATGGCATGCTACATTATGTCTCAGGAAGTGACATGTACTCATCCCCATCGTGTGTGCCAATCGTATGCTACACAATTGTGAGCTACACTAACACTCATTGGTGTCCTTTTAACTTCACATATGCGCCATCAAAATGGCTTTTTGCCACAAAATGTTTTTGTGCCATGCCTGCGCGAAGCAGCTGCTGACCCAACTCATGTTTTTCAGAAGTGAGACTTGATATGTGCTAGCCGCAATCTGGCTATCACCCCAGTGCCCGCATATCTCAACAACCATCACCCAGGGCTCCCCTCATCAGGGTGTGGGATATACTCACCTATAACCATACATCTGAGACCGTGCTGCTGAGTTGGATAGCACCATATATACACTCACCCAATGATTGGGATACTCTGACTCCACCAGATCTGGAGGTGTAGAACCTGTAGTCAAACCCTGAAATGGCAATGGAACAACTTATAATGATTATAATAAACCCTTTTTAGAAAGCACCTACTGCTTATTTCAGATATTTCCTTTTTTTTTAAAATTGTATTAGGCAAAATCACACCTCATGCATTTTCAGCACTTTGTCAAGGGTCCCTACCCTCCTCAGCACCTACTTGGCTCCACTCTCACTGGCTTGTGGCAGATAATGCCTAGTTGAGAAGGTTTATATCCACCCCAGCTCTGCCAGTTTTAACTAGCTGAGGAACCTCCCAGCCTATCCTAGGGGCCATAGAAGTCTTTGCAACTGCTGTGTAGCTGCAATGATTGAACGTGTTACATGCCTTGCTGTGATTCAGCCCTGTGGTGTGCTGTGCCATACCACCAAGATCAGAGTTGGCACTTTCTCAATCATAAACCAGGTTGCAGTGCCATGGGAGATGTAGTCTTCAAGAGATGCATTCCTGTGCCAGAGCCTGCAAGTGTGTCATAACCCCAATTGTGGAACTGGTGAATGCTTGCCAATGCGTCAGACCTTGTAATCATGGGAGATGTAGTGTCCTTATGCTGCATACAGTGTTGTACACAGGGGAAGTCCCATGAGATTTTGAAATTCAATTCTGTCTTCAATAATGCCCATTAATGACCACTATTGAAAAAAAGAGGGTTTCTTATATATTTTTATCAGGGTTAAGCTACTTCTTAACTGAGGGGGGTTAAAAGAAAGTAGGATTTTAGTGATTTCCAAATAATGGTTATACTCCTTCATTTATGAACCGAAAATGACATCTCTAACAGGGAAACCTGATTATCAGACCATATCTTTATTTAGCAACAAGTGTGACAAAAACCATTCCCACAAACACTGTGTTATTTCTTAGTGGGGCTAGTGATTCCAAGGGATTTTATCAATCAAACCGTATTTGTTTGTTTCCAATCTGTAGACCTTGCTCCTTCTCTAGGAGTCTATTATTGATCCAAACTCGAGGGGCAAGTTTCTCATAAATTGACCACCTAATTTCCTTATTGCTGTGATTTTTCTCAAGAAAATGTCATCAATTTTGTTGATGTTTTCCTACACCTGACTGTACTCATTTTTATTTTTCTTGTCATTATACCTATGTAGCAGAGGCCACACGAACAAGTGATTATGTATATTTTGTTGCTTCTGTTGCAGTTGGCATGCACCCTCTGCTCTCAAAGCTTGGGGAAGCCAAGGTCTATAGTTTTGGTTTGTGTGGTTAAGGGGCAGACTGCACAACCGGCACAGGAAAAATGTGTAGTGACTGCCGCAAGGTCCAATGAAGTGGTCTGTGTTTCAGGGGTGATTTGCAACAAGCTGCTGTGCACCACTCTATCCTGTATGCTCCTGTTTTCCTGGAATGAAAAGAGAGGTTCATCAAAAGTCAACTGATTGGAAGCCAGGATGCGCCAGTGCTTATTCCCGATCTTCTTTATGATGTTAGTCGAGGAATTGAAGGTGCTGACAAGAATCAGGGAATTGGTGTCTTGCTGGATGTTGGTTTCGAGGAGGGCATCGTTGGCAACATTTTGCACCCTCTTCTGTGCTTTAGTTGTAATACATTCTTGGTATTCCTTCCCCTTCAATTTGTTTGTGAGTTTTTCTGCATTTATGAAGTCTGGATCTCAACACAGTTTCTCCTGATTCATAGGGACTACCCCACTGGTATATTCTGTCTGAGAGCAAATGGGTGAGCCCTATTAAAATGCACCAAGCTAGTCTGATCTAGTCTGATCTGTCGGCTTGGTGTACAATCAACTGATGAGCTTGCCATACTTTGTCGTGATCTTGACATCAACGAACGAAACACAGATTCTGACTGTTTACATTTTAAAAATCATCAATGGATTTCTTTTATTCAGCCAGGCATTAAAAGATTCAAAAGTAGTTTCATCTGCTTGCCAGATGACTAGAATGTCATTGCTATATTGCAGCCAAAACCATATATGGTCACCAAATTGATTGTTGGTCCATATGTTCTCATCTTCAGACAAGCTCATGTAGAGGCAGGCTATGCTTGGCTTAAAGGTACTTCCATAGAAGTACCATAGCGTTGTAAAAAGATTTGATCCTCGAATGTGAAGAAATTCTCCATTAATGTTAGCTCCGCAAGTTTCATTGTTCACTGAATTCGGGCAGCCCATGGCCACTCTTAGGCTAGCAAAAGGTTGGTAATTACCTGTAGGCTTTCCACTTGCAGAATGCTAGTATAGAGCACCTCATCATCAAAACACAAAAAAGTTTCAGCTGCTGAGTCATATGTTACTTCCTTCAGTAGATTCAGCAGGTGCTTAGTGTCCTTGATGTAAGAACTTGTTTGTGTTACAAAGGGGCACAAGAACCTATCGATATATTGTGACAGTAGTTCCAACACCTAACCTATGCCTGATACTATATGTGTTCTTGCTTGGGGGGCATACTGCCTTTATGAATTTTAGAAATGGTATCAAATGGAGGCATTCTAGATTGAGTAGTAATGAGAAACTCTTGCTTTTTCTTAGCGATCCACTCATCGTCACTAGCCTCAACTACTAGCTCTTTATTCAAGTCCTGTAGACAGCTAGTGTGATCTGTCCAGAGGACCTCGTAGTTCCTTTCATCTCGTAATAGCTTGACACATGCCTCTCTGTATTATTCTTTGCCTTGTGTGACTATGGCTCCCCCTTTTCTGCAGGTTTTATAATCAAGTGGGACTTCATACTAAGGGGCTGATTTAGGAGCCCCTCCTCCTAGTGCCACATTAGTGTCATTTTTTTACACTAGTGGGGCCCAACCAGGCCAAAATCTCTGCACCATATTTACAAAGTGGTGCAATGCATGCATTGCGTGACTTCGTAACCCTTTGACCTACCTTATGCCTGTGCCAGGCATAATGTATGCAAGGGGGGCCAAAAAAATCTTAAAGATTTCTTTGCGCCATTTATTTCGGCACTTGTAACACCTTGTAACACTTGCTCAGAGCAGGCGTTAAAAGGAGGCATGCCATTTCAATGGTTCTCAATGGGCTTCACAGGATTGGCGTTAAAAAATTTTATGCTAATCCTGCCAAGCTTCGAACTAGCGTAAAAGAAATTGATGCTAGTTCCCTAATGCCATGGTGCGCTGTATCTTAGATATAACACACACAGGGTGGCATGGGGGTGGTGCTTAGGGGTGGAAGAAAAGTGGTGCTGCACTGGGTGCAGCACAATGTTTCTTAAATCAGGACCTAAAGGTTTTTGATGCCATTCTTTCCTTTCTAGCCAGATTCTGAAAGCTGTCTCTCCTAGGGTTTAATTCCTCAACCCGTTTTATCACCACCTCCTCAAATGCCCATAGATCAGGAGGTATGGTGGTGGATTAAATTTGGATTTCTTCTTAGGGTAGTGTATCCATCATCTGATTCCCTAGCTGGATTATTACAGAAAAAAACATTACTCATGTTTTTCCAAAAAAACTCTGTTAGTTCGCACCCCATCTTGAATTTGTCAATGTGTGCTGTGGCAACAAAACCAAGTACCTTGTTGAGTACAGATAGTACAGAGAGTTCATCTGTTGAGAGGATCCCTTCTATGAGGTTGACCACCACATCTAAAGGCCGGTCGGGGCCGCTTGCTGCTCCCATGTTTGGCACTGGGTGTTCATCCCTTCTGTCTCTTCGTTGATCCACTGGATTCACCTTCTTTCTCATCTCCCTCGTTTTCCTCTCCTGCAGCCTCTCCCTAAAAATGTTGGTCGTGCTGGAAAAATGACACATTCTGAGGTTGTGGTGAGCCTGGATACATTTGAGGGCCATTCTGTCCTGGACAAAAGATCACCAGAGGCGGAGTTTAAAGAACCCCCTCTCCTTTGTTGATATTAATGCCTCTTACCAATGCAATAGCGTGTGGGTGAACAACAGTTCATCATCAAGAGCACATTCAGGTTTCTGGCCTTTGAGGTAGCTGAAGAATCCCAAGTCCAGGGACCATCAAAGAGATGTGAGACAGGTTCAGTTTCTCCAATTATGATTACACATATATGTGTTGCTTTTTCTTTTATTTCACCTGTTCATTTGAAATCTCTCTGTCTCTCTTTTTTCTCACTCATCCTGTGCTGTATTTATTCATCTGTCTCTCTGCATTTTCATTTCACTACATATGTGTAAGAAATTAGCCTCTTTCTAGCATGGTTACCACCATTTTGGCCTGTTTTTCAGTGTTTTTACTGTCTCACTGGTGTCCTGCTGGCCAGTACCCTAGTGCTCATAGTTTGAAAACTATTTGTCAGTGTGTGGTTTTACTGTCTCACTGGGACTCTGCTAGCCTGGACCCCAGTGCTCATAGCTTGTGGCCTATGTGTATTGTCAGTATGCTTTACTATGTCACTGGAACTCTGCTAACTAGAACTCCAGTGCTTATGCTCTCTCTGTTTACAAAATTTATCACTATAGTTAAGTGATTCCATATTCCAAGCCCGGTTGGCACACTGGACCCCTAGTATATTGTATCTAGGTACCCAGGGCATTGAGGTTCCAGGTGATCCTTATGGGCTGAAGCATTTCTTTTGCCACCCATAAGGAGCTCAGACAAACCCTTTCACAGGACTGCCACTGCAGCCTGCGTGAAATAACGCACATGTTATTTCACAGCCATTTTCACTGCACTTAAGTAACTTATAAGGTTAGGTGCAAAGTTACTAAGTGTGAGGGCACCCTTGCACTAGCAAAGGTGCCCCCACATAGTTCAGGGCCATTTCCCCGGACGTTGTAAGTGCAAGGATGCCATTACACGTGTGCACTACATATAGGTCAATACCTCTATGTAGCTTCACAATGGTCACTCCGAATATGGCCATGTAAGGTGTCTAAGATCATGGAATTGTCCCCATTCCAAATCTGGTATTGGGGAGCCAATTACATGCACTATGGACCCCTAGTACTGCCGAACTAGCTCTCTGAGGCTTGCACTGCAGCCAGCAGCTGCTGCCACCTCACAGACAGGGATCTGCCCTCCTAGGGTCTGAGCAGCTAAGTCTCAGGAAGGCAGAACAAAGCATTCCCGTTGGGAGCAGGGTGTTACACCCTCTCCCTTTTGAAATAGAGTACACAGGATGGGGAGGGGTAGCCTCCCCCTGCCTCTGAAAATTGTTTGAAGGGCACAGACTCCTTGTCCCCTGTTCTGGCGCGAAACTGGACAAAGGAAAGGGGAGTGACCACTCTTCTGTCCATCACCACCCTATGGGTGGTGCCCAGAGCTCCTCCAGTGTGTTCCAGACTTCAGTCATCAAGCTGCAAGGTGTGGGGGCACTCTAGAGGGCTCTGAGTGGCCAGTGCCAGCAGGTGATGTCAGAGACCCCTCCTGACTGATAAGGTAGCCATTCCCCCTCTCAGGACTATTTTGGGTCTGTCCTGTGGGTTCTCCTCCGATTCTACTTGCAAGTTTCCAGCAGGAATCCTCTGCAACTACTACTTCATCCTCTGACCTCGGATCAACCGCAGCCTGCTCCAGGAACTGCTGTAACAGCAACAAAATATCCACAAGGGATACTTTTCTTCTGCAACTTCAGCTCCAGCCAGCAACTGCAACATTTTCCATGGTGTGCACGCTCTGAGGACTCCCTGTCTTCACCCTGCACCAGAAGGACCGAAGAAATCTCCAGTGGGGGGATGGAGTCACTCCCCTGCTCACACAGGCACGTTCTCAGTTGACGACCTGTTCTCTTGTACTCCTTTCACAGTGACAAGCTTGCTCCTTGGAACACAGAGGGTGGACCCCATCGACACAGACTGTCCTGAGGTCGGGCTGTCTCAATTTGGAGGAGGAAAGACCTTGCCTTCCCCAGAACGACAGTACCCGTGTGCACTGTGTCTTCTTCACCTCCTGAGCCCTCTGTGCACTATTTGCAAAATTCCTTCATGCACAGGCTGGCCCAGGTCCCCAGCACTCTATCCTGCGATGCTCAACTCACTGAATTGATCTCCGGCGGTGTGGGACCTTCCTTTGTAGTGCTGCACCAACTGCATTTTGCACCTCCTTTGTCCCCGTGTCCTGGGACAACCGTGGGCTCTATCTGGTGCTCTGAGGGCTCTCTGAAGTGCTCAGAGCCCCGTCTTAGCCCTCACACAGAGTTGAGGACCCCAGGTCCCTCCTGGGTCCAGATAGCGCCCAGTTGACTCAAAATGCGACTTTGCTGGAACCAAGGCTTGTTGGAGGAATCCAGTGCCAAAACTCACCTGCATCCAACTTCATGATGTGGGACATCCTTTGCATCATGCAGAAACCTGCTGGCATCTTCAGAGGGTGCATTCCTGCAGTCTTCGTCCAACCAGGGACTCTTCTTTTGCACCCTCTCCTGGGTTGGCAGGGGCTCCTGTCCTTCCTGGAACTTCTTTCGACTTCTGGACGTGGTCTCCTTCTTTGCAGGTCTTCAGGTCCAGGAATCCACTGTTCGTTGTTTGTAGACTTGGTTGTTTCTTGCAATAATCCCAATCACGAGGTGTAGTTTGTCCTAAGGAAACTTGCAGTACTTTACTCCTGCTTTTCTGGGCTCTGGGGTGGGGTAATTTACTTACCTTAACTGTATTCTTACTCTCCCAGCAATTCTGCACACACTACACTTGCCTTCGCATTCCACTTTCTTAGTATATGGTTTGTGTTGCCCCTAGACCTATTTTCTCCCATTGCATTCTTCAGCATTTCCTATTGTTTGCACTGTCCTATGACTATTTACTTGCTTTATTTTGGTGTCTAGTGTATATAGTGTGTATAATACGAACCTCCAGAGGGAGTATTGTATCTCAGATATTTTTGGTACTGTGTCACCCAAATAAATACCTTTACTTTTGGTAACACTGAGTATTGTCTTTGCCTGTGTATAATTACTGTGTAACGATAAGTGGTATTTCATGAGCTTTGCATGTCTCCTAGTTCAGCCTAAGCTGCTCTGCCATAGTTACCGCTATCAGCCTAAGCTGCTAGAACACTACTACATTTCACTAATAAGGGATAACTGGACCCGGTATAAGGTGTAAGTACCCAAGGTACCCACTATAAACCAGTCCTCCCTCCTACACAAACGTCCAGTTGTCCAAATGTGGTGGAGGTAAGAGCTTACCTCTTCGTGTAGCGACAGTTCCCCTGTGTACTACGTCTTCTGCAGCTCCTTGTGCTTCTGTGCACTTCTTCCAAAAGTTCTTCATGCACAGCGTAGCCCAGGTCCCCAGCACTCCATTCTGCGATGCACAGCTCTCTGAGTTGTTCTCCGGTGGCGTGGGATCCTCCTGTGTATTGCTGCGATTAACACACTTTGCAACTTCTGTGTCCTCTTGTCCTGGGACTCCTGTGGGTGCTGCCTGGTCTTGTGAGGGCTCTCGGAAGTGCTGTGAGCCCCCTCTGTCTCCTCAGTCTAAGTTGAGACCCCCAGGTCCCTCCTGGGTCCGTGCAGCTCCTCTTTGACGCAAAATGTGTACTTGGTGAACCAAGGCTTGTTGGCTGAATCCAGTGATGCAAACAGTCTGCATCCAACAACTCGACGTGGGACATCTCTTGCACCAAGCAGGAACCCACAGCTATCTTCTTTAGTGCATTTTTGTACTTTTCTTCCAACTGGAGAATCCACTTTTACACCTTCTTCAAGGTGGGCAGGGGCTGCTGTTCTTCTTGGACTCTTCTTGGACTTCTGGACTTGATCTCCTCTCTCGACAGGTCTTCAGGTCCAGGAATCCATCGTTGGTTGCTTGCAGTCTTGCTTGGTCCTTGCATAATTCTTCATCACGACTTGTAGTGTGTTCTGAGGAAACTTGTACTTTACCCCGGCTTTCCTGGGCCCTGGGTTGGGGTACTTTTCTTGTCGTTGGTGTTCACTTACACTCCCAGAACCCCTCTACACACTACACTTGCCTAGGGGGGAATTAGACATTCGCATTCCACTAATTTAGTATATGGTTTGTGTTGCACCTAGGCCTATTGCAATATATTGTATTTTCTACTGTTTGCACTATTCCATGACTGTTTACTTGCCTGATTTTGGTTACTAGTGTATATATTGTGTATAATACTTACCTCCAGAAGGAGTATTGCCTCTAAGATACTTTGTGGCCTTGCGTCACTAAAATAAAGTACTGTTATTTTTGGTAACACTGAGCATTATCTTTTATTGTGTATATGTACTGTGTGACTATAGTGGTAGTGCAAAATCTTTGCATGTCTTCTAGTTCAGCCTTGGCTGCTCTACTACAGCTACTCCTAGACAGCCTAAGCTGCTAGACACTGCCTACATTTCACTAATAAAGGATAACTGAACCTGGTATAAGGTGTAAGTACCTTAGGTACCCACTACAAACCAGGCCAGCCTCCTACAATAAGTTTTGTTTTTTTGATGCCTCTGACTCTCTCCTATTTTCATGCTTTTTTGCCTCTTTGCCCTGTCATATTTTCAGTCTATGTCTTTGACCTACACCTGACATGCTTTAGGCATTTGTGATCCTCTAGCTCCCTCTTAACCTCCTTCTTTTTTACACACACATTCAGACACAAGTACAAATACACACACACCCACACACACACACTAAATCAGCACCATTCCTTTGAACTCCCTCTTTTTCATCTCAATTCCTATCAGTTATATTAATGAGTCTCTCTCTTACATTTCTCGTTCTTTGTCTCCTATTTGTGCCTTGACGCCACCTCTGAATCTCTAGCTCCCTCTGTGTCCCTATATCACTTCTGCCTCCATTATTTTTCCCCATGTTATGCACCTCTATGTTGTTTATGGGTCATTTTGACTGGGTTTTGTCTGTCATTTTCTGCCTCGCTATCTCTCGCTCTTTCATACATATTTCTTCCTGCTCAATGACCCTGTGTGCAATATCATACTCTCCATATCTTATACTTGTGCCCAAGTCTTTCTTTCCCACACTTCCAGCACTTATCTCTGTACTTTCAAGATCTCTTGCTCTGTATTATTTTGTCTCACTTTCTCTTTCCCTCCAAACTTTCTCGCACACCTCTATATCTATTACTCTCTGTCCCTCTAATCTCTTCACCTATGATCTCTCACAAGCTCACGCTAGTGCCTTTGACATGTCTCTTTCTTTGTCTCCCTGACCCATGCACCTGAAATAAAATATACTTGTTGTAGATGAGTAAAGCTTGAAGTGTCATTCATCGTTGTAAGGGGTTGGAAGAGGTGCTGAATCTGAGCCAGTGTCCAGGGTGGGGAACTGGTTGTGGTTTCGGCAAGCTGAAGGCCTGCCAGCCAACGTTCTACCCACTGAAGCTGAGAGGCCAAGTAATAGTGCTTCATATTTGGCACCCAGAGGCCACCTTGGGCCAGGGGTAAGTAGAGTTTTTTTAACGCTACTCTGCAACGACTTTTGTTTCAGATAAATTTCTGCATTCTAGGTTCCAATTCGCTGAAGACGCCGGCTGTAACATTGTATGGCAAATTGGAGTAGTAGTATAGGAGGCGAGGAGCACCACCATTTTCAGGAGGGCGATCCTGCCAACTACCAAAAGTGGCAGTGTTTGCCTGAAGGTCATCTGAGAGTGGATGGATGACACTGCCTTGTGAAGATTGGCATCATGAAGATCCCTCTCCTTGTGAAATACCTGTATGCCCAGATAGCGGAATGTCCTGGGTTGCCAGGGGACATCAGTTCCAGAAAGTCGCAGTCCTGGATCTGGCAGTTCTGAATCAAAGAGGAAGAGGCACAATTGTGCCCAATTAACATGCAGACCGGAGAGGGTGGTGAAATGGTTCAGGATGACTGTAATTTCAGGATCGACGTTACCAATGTCTCTGAAATACAAAGGAAGATCATCTGCATATAAAGATGTGATGTGTAGGCCGTCACCCAATGGGATGCCCCATGCCCCTCCAGTTCTGCGGAATTCCACAGCCAGAGGCTCCATTGCCAGAGAAACCAGTAACAGAGAGGGGGTAGCCCTGTCTAGTACCTCTGCCCACCTCTATCGGATCAGATATGATTGTGCCAGCTTTAACCCTGGACTTGGGCCGGGTATACAGCAGCCGGACCATGTGTAGGAACTGTGGGCTGATACCAAATCGGTGCAGCGACTTGAACAGATAGGACCATTCCAAATAATCAAAGGCCTTCTCCAGGTTGGGCACTAGACATCCTGCATGAGGCCAGTCCCACGTTGAGTATTTCATGACTCTGAATAGGCACCTGGTATTGTGTGAAGTGTTCCGCACTGGCACAAAACCATTCTGGTCCGAGTGCACTAGTTGCAGGAGCAGAGGCGCCAAATGCATTGCCAGAACCTTTGACAGGATTTTGTAGTCAGTATTGATCATCGCTAGTGGTCTGTAGGAACCCAGTTCCGATGGGTCCTTGCCCGGCTTAGGGAGTGACACCAGTAGTGCCTCACGCTGTGAAGCTGGTAGGGATGTCTCCTGCAGTGCTTGCTCATTAAGACAGATAAGACGAGGCACAAGAGTTGCAGAGAAGGTCTTGAAAAAGTCAGACGGGAGACCGTCCGGGCCTGGGGTTTTGCCTGCTGATTTGGCACGTACACTATTGTGCACTTCAGCCAATGTTATGGGCGCCTCCAGCTCTTCTCGCTGGTCGGTGTAAGGAAAGTAATGAGAAAAAGTCAGCTTTTTCCTCAAGATCTGCTGTCACTGTGGAGCGGTAAAGCGACTGATAATGCCTAGTATGTTCAGTGTGGATTTCTTGCGGAGTGTGGAGGATGTTCCCCATTGCCAAATGGAGTTCCATATTAGGACCTCGGTCTTGATCTTGGCGAATAAGCCAGGCCAACAATTTGCCCGATTGGTCGGCCATGGCATTTGTGCGAGCCGAGTGAACTGCATAGTTTAAACAGCGCAATCTCTCTAGTAAGGAAATACATTCTGCTCTGGCATTTGCTAGCTGTTGGGAGTCTGATGCGAGGTGGGAGTTTCTACGCTCATATCTCATCAGGGACTTCTCCAGTTTGGTCAAGTCGCTCTGACTAGACCTCCGCAAGTTCCACTGTGTGCCCATACAATGACCTCTGATGAAGACCTTAAATGCTTCCCGTTTTACTAGTCCGGAGGATGCCGTGCCCATATTATGTTCGAAGTATTCAGGAATTGCCTTGTCCAGCGATGCCCTAAATCCTGCATTCTCTAAGAGCTCCCGGCGGAGTCGCCAAGTGGGGATACTGGGGTGAGCTGTGTCCCATCCCAATTGTAGAAGCTGTGGATTGTGATCTGAGTGAATGCAGACCAAATAGTCGGACCACAGTATTGCAGGATATACATTAGTGGTACACTAGCATCCTGTCAAGACGGACATGCAGTTGGTGTGGAGCAGAAAAGAACGAGTAGATCCTAAAGGTAGGGTGACGCTGGCACCACACATCCACTGATTACCAGAGTTGGAGCCAGCTGCGTAGCGCATGCGCAGCTGTATCTGTAGGTGCAGTGGGTAACAGCGGGAAGGAGAGGTCTAGAGAAGGGTCTAGGACGCAAAGAAAGTCGCCCCCTAATAACCAGGGGAGATCACTCCAGAGAGAAATGAGGCTGGATAATGTCTGGAGGAAAGAGGCTTGATCTTTGTTCAGAGCATATATAGACTGCAGCATTACTGCATTGCCAGCAAGATGTCTGCGCACCAGTACACATCGCCCCTGTGCATCCACAATATGATCTTCAGCTACAAAGGGGATGTCTGGTTTAATCCAAATAAGTGTCCCCCTGGCATAAGAGGAGAAACCTGTCACATAAAGCTGTCCGCACCAGCGCCGTTGCAATCTAGCCACCTCAGGTTGCGCAAGGTGGGTCTCCTGCAGGAAAGCTTTATGAATTAAATGCCTTTTAAGATATGAATATCTGGAATATCTGCGTGCTTGTGTGTGTATGCCTTGCACATTCCATGTGAAGAGATTGAAAGGGCTCATGGTGGATCAGTAGTTAGACAGTGTTCCAGAGCCTCCACCCCAGAGACAGGGAGTTCCACTGGACCAGCAGCTGGGCCCCAATGGGACAGCGGGCAGGGTGAATGCAGGCTCCCTACAAAGAAAAACAGGAACAACTTAGGACAAGTAACAGGTCCAGTAGTAACATAAATGAATACCATTAGAGCAGAGGGACAACTGGTGTCTTCCCAAATTAAACAATACACCTATTTAGCGTAACAAATACAAGTAAAAGGACTCCTCTAGTGGGAGAGTGGGGTAGGCGAGGTGAGTGATATGTGGTAAGAGCCGGGGCACAACCTCTAGACCAGCATAAATGTGGGGAGTTAACAGCAGCAGAATGAAACATGTAATGTAGGGGACATAGGGCAGCGTGACGCCCAGTGGCCCGCCAGCCGTAGCTTCAGGGTCAGCAGCGCCAGACCACCCGTGTGGTCACAAGCTAGATTGAGATGCGTGGTGCATCAGTGCACAACTATTCGAGTAGTACATTTAACATTTACATTACCACTGACTGCTTAACAATGAATTGTGTGACAATTGGGTAGAGTCAGAGTAATTTGTCAGCTGTCTGGGGTGTCACCGCTGGACTGTGGGATGATCCAAGTTCAGAGGACGTCTCAAGGGAGGAGCCTCCATCTCCGTTAGAGTTAGTGAGGTCCGCTTCTCCATCCGAGGCAACGGAAAGGATACTGATGGCTGCTGCGATTTGTAGTGCACACTGGAGTTATTGTTTAATTTGTTCCAGGTCGGGAGCGTGTTGCACCTCTCCCAAGGCAGCCGCCCACCATTTACGATGTCTATGTTTACGGGGTTGTAGGTCCCGGGACGCTGCTTTGGCTATGTCGGGGTCTCTTTGACTATCAGTTTTAAAGACTCCACCCAGTCCCAAACCACCTCTGGCATGCTGAAGAAATGCGTTTTATCATCAGCTACTCCTCCCAGCTTGGCTGGGAAGAGAAGGGAATACAACAGATTAAGGGTGCGGTGTTTGCACTTAATGGGCAAGAAGGATGCACCCTCTCTTTGTACTGCAATGGTGTATTCCCGAAATATCATAACCAGATTGTTGTGCACTCGGATTGTGGGGAGTGTTCTTACTGCTCGGAGCATGATATCTTTGTCTGCATAATGTAAGAGACAGAGATGGAAAGGGCGTGGTCCAGCACCCAGCCGGCAGGCCCTGGTAGGAACTCTGTGGGCTCGTTCAACCAAAAAGAAGAGTGTCAATGAGCCCTCCGGCACCAGCTTCCGAAGCCAGGATTCAGTGAAGGCAACCACGTCTGGGCCCTCCGTGCCTTCCGGCAGGCCTATGACTCTGATGTTGTTCCATCTGGTACGACCTTCTGCATCTATTACACAGTGCTCCAGGATCCCTATCCGGTCCAGCATGTTTTGCAACAAAGTCTCTAGCCGGTCCGTCTTAGGTGTTAAGTCTTAAAGCTGGCCTTCTAGTCTGCGGGTTTTATCCGCTAGTTTTCAGTGGTCTGCGTGCAGGAGGGTGAGATCACTAGCCACTTTATCAATTTTGCCCTCTAACGAGGTCTGAGCCTGATCTAGGGAGGTGCCTATGCGCTCCACAGCCTCCAGCACCGCATCCAGTTTACTGCTATCCAGGGGTAGGGCCTCCGACTGTGGTGTCTGCAGCCTGGCTCCCGTTCAAGAGCGGAGGCGGCCCGCTCCTGCCATATTGTGGTTTGGGGGGGTCTGTGCATTAACTCAGGTCACAAGTGTGGGCACCTGCGCGGTATCGTCCATAAGAGATGTAGGAAGCCCGCTTGCATGCACAGTCCTATAGTCAAGGTGCAGCAGTACGAGCAGCCCAGATGCACAGGGAACTCACCAATCGGTTTCCCCTAGGAGCAATCTGCAATAATGTCCGGCAGTTCTGGACGGTCAAACAAAGATTCGCAGAGGGGGTCAGCCAAGCAGGGCAGCAGCCTTCCACCTGTTGGCCTCTGCACTCCAGTGCACAACTCTGGTCCAAACGACAGGCACTGACTCAGTTGCACTCCCCTTCCGCCACCGGGGAGCAGCAAATCAAGTTGCAGCAGGCCATCACTTCTCATAGGGCCCCACCATGCACCTCCCCTCGGTCCACCACAGTCTTCAGGGCCCGGTGACAGCACCGCAGGAGCCCAATATTCGCAGGCCCTGCACGCCCAGCCACTGCAGGGCCGCAGTAATGCCCGTCAGGCTCTGCGTGGCTGAGCGGGGCAGCCGCTCACTCTCAACTAGACGACCCCCGTACCTCATCGCCCATCCCAGACTCGGCAGCAACCGTAGTGTTGTGTACACTCTCTGCCTCTGCCATCTCTGCTGCCTCCAACGGGCCTGGAGGCACCGCAGCGTTGGTCCAATCGCCACCAGTCCGGGCTGTGCAGCGCCCCCAGGGTAGGCTACGCCCCTCATCCTCTCACATGGCCCGGCTGCTCTGGCGGCGGTCCGGATGCTTCCCCAATGCACCCAAACAGCTCCCCCAGCTCCAGGGGGTCCCACTTTCAGATGGGTGCTGGTGCAGGTGCCGATTGTCCCCCAAGTCCGTATAACTTACGGATAATTGGGGTGTCACCATGGAGCGCACTTAACTTGCGCCCACCATCTTAGCCAGCAAGCCACGCCCCCTCCACAAGTGCTTGCTTTATGCAAACAGACCTTTACATTTTATTCTTATCTTGTCTGATGTGCTGGTATTCAAAGATAGAGGTCAAATGTCAGGCTTGAGCTTCCGAGGGAGCTTGGTGTTTACTTTTCTTTCTCTGACTTCAAAGTGAGAATATTTATGTGACAATCTTGTGTTGAAAGGAAAGGGTTTTTCAAGCACACAACATTTAAAAATATGTAAGTAAACGGTGCAGATATTTCTATTCTTCCACAAGTGCTAGTTTATGGAAACAGACCTTTAAATCGTATTCTTATCTTGTCAAATGTGCTAGCATTCAAAGAGGTCAAATGTCAGACTCGATCTTCTGAGAGAGCTTGGTGCTTACTTTTCTTTCTCTGACTTCAAAGTGAGAGTATTTATGTAACAATGTTGTGGTGAAAGGAAATGATTTTTCTAGCATACATCAGCATTTAAATATATGGAAATAAACTGTGCAGATATTTCAGAATATGGAGAGTTAGGAAAGCACAAATAAAGCACATATGTTGTAATTCTGAATTGAGATAGACACAAATATTTTATTACAATCAAGATACGTTAGTACACGACCTTATGCCATTTTCACACATTATTGTTTATGTGTTGTATAATGTTATCATTAAAAGTGTATGTCTGTGCACTTGTAATGGTCATTTCAATTGAAAAAGTGCTATTTGTAAGGAGGTTCCATACCACACCATGTATACATGATACAGCACCACTCCACTCAACAACACTTTACTCCACTCTATGTCCTTCTAGTCTACGTCGCTCTACTACATAGACCTCCATTCTTTGACACTCCACTCTATGACACTCCGCTCCCCTCTATGACACTCCACTCCATGTTACTCCACTCCATTCTACGCCATCCAACTCCACTCCATTATATGCCACTTCACTCTACAACACATCACTCTACTCCTTGACATGCCGTTCTACCCTATGACTTGCCACTGCACTCTACTAAATGTTACCCACTCTACCTTATGACATGTAACTCCACTCTATGTCACTCCACCTTATGCCCCTCCACTCTAAGACACTTTATGACACACCACTCTATGACTCACCACATCACTTTACTCTTTGACATGCCACTCTATTCCACTCCACTGTACTTTGACATGCTATGGCACTCCACATCACTCCACTCTACGTCACTCTTCTCTATGCCACTACACATTTCACTCATCTCCACAACATGCCACTCCACTCAAACCCCCTTAATTCTATGCCCCTCCACTCTAAGATTATGATCTCAATAAACCATTTAAAGTTAGCAAAACATGTGTCTGTGTATTTTTATAAACTTTTTAACCATGAAAAATGCAAGCATAAAACAACCCCTAGAGAGCATCACATTTTAACTACATTAACTTACAACCATAGACTTAGGGGGTCATTACAACCCTGGTGGAAGGCGGAGAACCGGCGGTAAGACCGCCAACAGGCTGGCGGTCTTACTTTGTGGAATTATGACCATGGCGGTTACCGCCATGGTCATCCGCCGGTTCTCCGTTCCGCCCGCCAGGGCGGAGACGTCCACTGGGCTGGAGACCTGGGTCTCCAGCCCGGCGGCCGTCACTAGACCGCCGGCGGTATTCGGACCCGGCTTACCGCCGTGGATTTCCAGCGGTTTGAACCGCCATGAAATCCATGACGGTAAGCACTATCAGTGCCAGGGAATTCCTTCCCTGGCACTGATAGGGGTCTCCCCCAACCCTCACCCCCACCCCGACTCCCTCCCCTACCCCCCACCACCCCTGCCACCCCCCAAAGGTGGCAAGGCCCCCCTCCCCACCCGACCCCCAACATCACATCACCCATACCCACACGACACGCACGCAGGCACCACCTACACACTTACACGCACACACGCCGACATACATGCCTACATCCACACACACAGTCAGACACGCACACCCACATTCAAACATACACGCACACATCCATACAGACATACCCACAGACATAAACGCACTCATTCCCATACACACAACACCCCCGCAAGCATACATGCACTCACACACCCCCTCTACATACACACATGCACACCCCCATGCACCCACACAACACACAACACACCCCACCCCCCTCCCCTCATGGACGATCGACTTACCTGGTCCGACGATCCTCCGGGAGGGGACGGGAGCCATGGGACAGCTCCACCGACACCACACCGCCAACAGAACACCACCATGGCGAATCACAGGACGTGATTCGCTGGGCGGTGTTCTGTTGGCGTGGCGGTGGAGGTGGAGCAACCTCCACTTCCCCGCCTCCCGCCAGTATGGCTGTTGGCAGCTCTCCATCCGTAAAAGGACAGAGAGCTGCCAACAGTCATAATAGGCCGAGCAGCAAACCACCACCGCTGGTGGTCTTCCGCACGGCGGTCCCTCGGCGGTCTTTAAAAAAGACAGCTGAGGTCAAAATTACCCCCTTAGTCCCTACAGGGCACTTCAGAACATGCATCTCCTTTAACAACTTTCAGGCCACAATAACTGCAGCCATTAACACAGCCCCTAGAGGATACAGCAATCCCAACTGTAGAGCAGAAGCTCCAGCCTGGGGAGTGGTTTGAAAACATTACTGAAATTATAGAGAGGTCCTGATTTTAAGGACCCCACAAACATTGAGTCATTACTTTTGAAACTTATAAGGTGGGAGCTGCTGCATTCATGCAGCCCCCACCCACATTTCTATTCTTTTGCTGGTGGTGCCCTTGCTATCCTTCTCTGCAGAGAAAGTGTCTAAAATTGTAGCATTATGAGGCACTCTTCTAGGTGCAGTGAATATTTTATTATCAGCTCTCTCTCTGCTTACAGGAGAGATGTGCTGCTTTAAGGGGCCTGGCACAGCAATTTCCTTTGTTTTTTCTTCATTTTTTGTGGGGTGCATGCTCTCACCAGGGCACTCCATATGCCTCCATTTGTTGGGGGCAGTTGAGGGAGGCTACCCCTTGCTGCCCTACCGGCTCCCACATGGCCTGCACCTTTAGGAGCCGGCAACTTCTCTGTCCCTGCCCCCTCCTGTGGGCAGGATCTCCTCTGTTTGTGGTTGCTGCCCAGATGACATGCCACCACTGGGGGGGGTGATGGTGATTCCCCTAACTCTTGACATTCAGAGGTCAGGATGGTTTCCCACCCCACTCCATTACAAATATGGCCCCCGGGATAGGGTATGCAGGCCCAAAGAAAAGACTGAGGAGGGGGCTACAAGCACACCCAGACTGTGGAAAAATTGGTGAAAACAGCAGCAGAACCCTACACTCTTTATCTAAGAAGAAAGAAAAGGTAAAATGTCACTGAACTTTAAAATGCCATAACTCAGGCCCCATAGTCCCATTTACACTATTTAGTTCATTTTACTCCTCATAATGAGCACTGTCCACCAGGGGCAGTTGCGCGAGATCTCCACACCTCCAATATGGTACAGTCCTCATGGAGCTGGTTTTCCAAGCTCTGTGTGCCAGCCTTCCTCCTGATGTTGGTTTCTGGGTGCAAACGTCTAAGGATTTTCCCCAACTGGTACTCAAGAGGTGTAGAAGGGCCAGCCTCACTGATCCTGGAGGAGTCCCACTGGTTCCTGGGTTCAACTGAACAGAGTTCCTAGTCCTTTCCAGCCATAAAGGGGGGGTACTCCTTCAGGGTTCTGCAGTGAAGTGCAGAGAAATCACCAGGCAAGAGAGAGTCTCTCCCTTGTGCAAGAGTTTTTAAAGGAAGAGGAATGTTCTAAAAATCAGGCACCCTTGGCTAATCCTAGGGTGCCACATCACCTCTCTACCCCTCTCCCAACCCTCCTCCGCCGGCATTCTAGCACAGTTTAAAATGGCATCATCCAGTAGTCACTGGTAACATCTGCTAATAGGGGTCTCAGGTCCACCTCTGCTGACATTACATAATTGTGGATGACCCGTAAGTTGTCCATATGCGATTGTGGAACTTACAGAATTGATTTTCCCACAAAGGGTACGCCCTAAGTCAATCTGTCAGTTGTCTCTGTATTCTAAAGGGAAGTGAAATTGCACTCTAAAGCAGTCCTCTCTATGTGTATAATAAAGTATCACTACAGACAAAACAGTAAATCACACTAAATTTTCCTATTACTGTATACTAACATTATAAGACCTACTCCAGGTCAATAGCTAATCCTGCAGAGTTCCCATTGTGCCAGGCTACCTGTGTGAACTTACCAAGCTGTGTATGAGAGTAGTCTCTTATTCACATCCCATACATGTGCGAACAAGCGTGTGTACAGGTGTTCATGTTTAACCATGTGCAGTCCATTTGCCATGTGATTACTGTAGGTGAGACACCTGTAGTGAGATACAGCCATAGTAAAAGGTCCAAACAATCCAGACATAGCGAATGGGCAGGATCCAATTGCAACTCACTCCATTCCACTCTAAGTTACTCCACAACACTCTACTCTAGGCCACTCCATGACTCTCTATGCCACTTCACAACACTCTACTCCACTATATGCCACTCCATGACACTCTACACCACCCTTTGCCACTTAATTACACTCTACTCCACTCTACACCACTCCAAGCAACTCCACTCTATGACACTCCATTCTATGACACTCCTCTACAGCCCACTCTCCTTTTCGCCTTTAACATTTAGCAATGCTGAACACCAGCCACTCCGGTGTACAACATGAGTAAAACACACTGGCAAAGACAATAGCTCTTGCACTGGCTTTGCTAGTTTTTGTTTTTTTGAGTTTGGTATTGCGATACTGAAGGCTGCTATTCTTTTATTGGTTTGCATGCGCTTTTTGATAAATTCCAATGGACTTATACTTTCATTCAAGTGCTAAGACGAACTTTCAAAAATGTGTAACTTATTAGTTGCTAGAAGTTAATCCGCTAGGCTGACACTCACATCATTACTATAGCTATGTCCAGTTCATGAGGTGGTGCACATATACAGTTTCCATTCACGGTAACAATGACCTGGCATACCTACAATTTTTCATACACTATTTCCTTAGATTGCCTTTGGTCATGGCACATTCTCTATAGGTAGCTTTCACATGGTGATGTCACCCCTAAGTTACATTCTGCTCCTGATTTGGGGCCAGTGAAAGAAAATCAATTGCCTGATCCATGGATAATAGGGGGTGGGCTCCCACAAAGGACAAACCTAGAAGACACAAGCCATGCCATTAAATTGTATTAATTAAATTAATCCTTGATGCTTAGTCCTCAACTTGTGACCATGCAATTCCAAATAACAGCTGGAGCACTAACCTGACTGACGGAGTTTCATGTCCAACCAGTCCAAAACTGTGGGCCTTTTGAGCACTGCCCAGTCACGCCCAAGGTCCAGGTCAGTGGCAGCTAAGTCCTTGAACCACACTTAGGGGGTCATTACGACCCCAGCAGTCAGCGTTAATATGGCTGGAGGTACCGTCAACAGGCTGCCGGTACTTACCGCCATATTATGACATTGGCGGGTTGGCTGAAGTCAACCCTCCAATGTACCACTCTGACTGGCACGACGGTAACAGCCGACGGGGTAGAGATATCAATCTCCAGCCCGGTGGCCGCCATTGTTCAGCCTGCCGGATTATGACCCCATCTACCGCCATGGTTTCCATGGCATTCATAACGCCATGAAAACCATGGCCATAGGCCATATAAGTGACAGGCAATTCCTTCCCTGTCACTGATAGGGGTCTCTCCCCTCCTTTCCACTCCAGTTACGCCCCACCCCCTACCTCTCCAGGCCCCCCACCCTCTTCATTCACTCCCCCTTCACACACACACACATACGCATACACACACCCATTCCCAAATGCTTCCACACATGCATCCATCCATTCACACACACATCTGCACACACTTTCAGACATACACGCAGACATGCATTCACATGACACAACATACACGCACTCACATCTCCATACATGCACACACGCATTCAACACACCCACATCCACGCACACACAAACATTCACCCCCCCACGTACACAACACTCCCCACCCCCAACCCCTCTCGGAGACCCGACTTACCTGTATTCAGGGGGTCCTCCGGCAGTATACGGGAGGGGGCACTGTTACCGCCAGCAGCGCCCTCCAGGCTGTATTATTGGTCATAATACGGCTGGTGGAGGTCTACTGGCGTGGCGCTGCTGGTGACAGCAGTGTCACCTTACCGTCATCCGTCAGCATGGCCACAGCAGGTTTTTTTTGTGGCAGAAATCTGTCTAGTAGCCGCAGCGATGGTCCTTTGGCAGCCGTTGCTGCGTCGGTAGGTGGTTCTTACCATCAATATCAAAATGAGGGCCTTAATTTTTTAAGTAGGGACATCCCAACTGGACCTACACTTCTGGGTGTGTTTCCCTGTGCAAAGTGGCACAAGAGTAGCATTGATTAACATCCCTGAATTTTGTGCTGAAATGTAACCCTCATGTAATGTTAAATTGGTTTGCACCACAAGTACCATACCAACCTCTCATTATTTTATGCAAAATGAACATAACTGTGACAACCCAGTGTAAACACCCCCGGGAGTTGCTACAGGCCATAACAAACATAATATCCTTACTTTTGTGTAAGATCCTTAGGTCAAGTGAAATGATGGCAAACAAAGGGAAAGAGGTATATTGTGTGATAGGCCTACTCATAAAATGTACTTAGCCTCGTATGGCTGCTGTGGCACATTGGAATTTGTAATGAAGCCTTTTCCTCGACCCCAAATCCTTGACTAGACACAGCTAAGGAACCTTTGCACCATAACACATGCCAGAGAATAGTGCATGATCTGCAGATGGCATCATGAATGATGTTAATCAAAGTACTAATAGTTTGGTTGTAAAGTAGTGCACTGAGAAGCCATATTAGTGTGCATACACTTTAGACTAACTTAACCCATGTGGTATAGCTTTAAAAATTCATGTTTGAAGAATTTATTTGTGATCATGTAATATTTTAGATTTAAAACTAATAGTCTGCACTAAAGTGATATTAGATTTGCAATGGGAAATGTTTTAAAATCGTATGCAAAGCTAACGAAATTTAGTTGTGTGCAATACTGACAGAAATGTATTAGAAGAGTTTTTACTGTAAAATTAACACTAACAGAAGTATATTATCATTATATAATTTGGGTGTGAATTGTGTTGTGTTTGCATGATTTAATGTGCAGTTTTAATCCACTTGCAGGAGCCTAAGTGAGGCCTGTTAGACCCTGCCTTTGTGAATATGCAGAAATTGTTTTGTCATCTTGTTAGCATGAGCTGTTCTTCCAGATTTTATTCTCATGAGAATGCTAGCTTGGCAATAGATGTCTATTCTTTACACATGGTGAGCCTGGGAAGTTGTCCTTGAGTACAGTACATTCAGGACTGCGGACTAGCAACCTATGCAACTGTTACAATCTTGCATTTAAGAATACAGATAGATACCCTTATCATGAACATCTTGAGACTCTTCACTAATGTTGCAGTCTGAGTCACATGATCATTTTCTATTTGATATTACACCTTCAATGTTATGTGGAGTGATGGATGGACGAATCATCTTCCCTTTTGCACTTTAATATACCATTCACCAGCTAGACATTGATGAGATGATGAGCCGTCCCATTCCAGACCCCGTTGAAGCTGTCTGCACCACCCTATTCTCCTTACTGACTCCCCTGGACTCTGAGAGGTATTGTCCTCTCTGCTCTTGCCCCTTTGAAATGCTTTGCTGAGACTAAGATATTTTCCCTTTAACCAAAGAAGAAGACTACTGCTCGAGCTTCTGAAATGCTGATGCTTTCCCTTTTTACTCATCTTTTGCCCTCTTTAGTTGGTTATTTGTTGCCCAGATTTCCTTTTTCCAAATTATTTTTACATTTGTTTTACTTTTTGTCTTTTGCCTATGTGTGTTTAGACCAGCACATTTAAATCCATAATTGCCCAATCTGTAGGGTTTTCCTTTGCCCAAACTAATTGAATTGAATGATTTAAAGTGCCTTTAAGCTTATTAAAACTAAACAACACTTATTGTCTGTGCAGCAGGATATTTTTCCGATGTTCTGTATTGTATTGATTGAGTGTTTAGTTTTATTATTGCTAGTTTGCCTGAACTTATTTTGTCACCTTGGGCAACCCCTGGTGATATTGTATCGTTATAATGTTGTCTTTTGAATTGTCTACATAACTGTGAGTCTAAGCTTATAATAAAACCCCCTAACCTTATTCCTGACTGGAGTTTTCTTTGTGTGGCCACATTTATCATAATTTGTAGATTGAATTGGTTTGTATTGAAATTTTATTACTTTTTCTCCACACCCTTATGTTGGGTCCAAGATTCATTGACCTTGGCAGGTATTAATTCCTGTGAAGTAAGAAATGCATCAATGAATCTGGTAGCCGAGGATGGTTTGTTCCACAAGAAGGGAAAACAATGTAGGCATAGTATTAGGGAAATAGTATTGGTCCCATGTGATTGCCTACTCCAAATTGTGCCTGTCCCATGGTTCTTTCTGAAAACTGATGAAGTCCACCATCGTCCTGCATAAGACAGATGTGCGAGTATTATTAGGGATTCCCGCTTGCATTGCTTTAGGGTTGAAGATTGCAGTAAAGTGTGATGTTGTGAAGTGTTTTGTGGAGTTGTTGTTTTTGTGTGATGTGGTGTTTGTTGCTAAAAAATGTTCGCTAAAAATGTCCGCAATTGCTGCTGTTGTAGTTGACAGGTCTGGTATGTAGAAGACACTCGGGCCAGATGTATCAAAGGGTTTTACCCATTTTGTGTCTATGGGAAAATGTGTTCATACATATGGCCCTTAGTTAATTTATTGTCTGCATGAAACATCATTGATATTGCCAATATTTTGTCCTTGAATGAGTATTGGTTTAGTTGTTACTAAGTGAATCCTGAGTGCACATGGGGGATCTGTATCAACAGGAGTGAGAATTGCTGGTCAAGTTTTACTCATTGAGTTATTGTGAAAGCCATAGTCGGAAAGTGTACCTATGTACTGCTTCAAAGTGTTTGGGTTACTAGTAAGCAGACATGCTGTTGGTTTTTACTCACAATATTTTTGCATTAGGTGTGTATGAGTGATTGTGTGAGAAACAGGTGTGAAGCAAATGTGTTGCTGAAAGGAGAGAGTTTGATGTCATCATGTGCCGCACTGGTATAGGTCAGTTGGTGGAAAGCTGTGCTGGTATTGATGGGCAGTATTGTGTTGCTATTGATTGAGAACATCAAGAGAAAAGGATGGTGGGATAGAAGTTACTTCTTGTTTTGAATGAAAACTTATTGTGAGTTATTGAAATTGATTGAAAATTAAGTTCTTTAAAGTGTTAAACAGCACATTAAAATGAGATGTGTTTATTCCAGTTAAACAGGGTATGGAGACCTCACGGAAGGTACTCCAGGTCATTATGTAACATCTGAAAAAGGTCTTCATGCATGTATGTGGCTTGAACAGTAGTGCAAGATTACTGGGAAAGAAGGTGTATTAGCTTTTCCCTGTTATAAAACTTTTAACCTCAGGATTATAGATAACCTGAAGCGAGGTCTTTATTAGATGAAACCCCGCCCCTGACTTGTACAATTTGAAGCACTTAATATTTGGGAACACATAGCATGACATAAACTGAAAATCAAGTATGAGGATGGAATGCAGAAATCCTTATAGACAATTGCAGAGGCAAGGTGGGTTAAAGAGCCGAAAGCTTGGAGAACAGAGGTTATAGAAGGAACTATACTGTATCCACTTATTGTGAGTGAAAATGGGTAAAACACTAAAGACACAACTAAGAAAAGGACAGGAAAAGCAGAACAGACAACAGATATGGAAGGTAAAAAGACAGTGACACATGAGAGTGACGCGGATGATGAATTTATAAATCAGATTTTGTTAAATCATCCTCCTCCGTACTATTCTGTTGGGGTAGAAGCAAGAAGTAAAGCTCCACAAAATGTAATCTTGAATGTGCCTACTGCTCCAGTTACATAAATCCTGAATCAGATAGTACCATGTATGCCTGTGAATTCAGTGACATAAATTCATAAAGTGAATCAACCAGTTCAGAGTATTACCACAGTTCTGTCTGTACAGAGTTCTATTGTGAATCAGAGTATGTTGAGCCCTAATGTGAACCAGTTGGTGTAGTCACCTTATATGAATCTGCCTGTGCAAATTTTATTCAGAACCAATCTGTGCAAATGTTCAGTCCAGGTCAGTCCATATCATATGTTTCAACTGGCTGAAACAGGACATGTGATGCTGCGCTCTACTGCGGCATCCCTTTTTCGGGCTGCGATTGGGCGGCCGCTCCGAGCATCGGAGTGCCGGCATCACCGCAGCCCGTGTTTTTGTGTTCCTATTTTTGCAGCGCAGCCCAGAAAGCACATTTTGACCTCTGGGGAATATCTTCTTCTTTCCTCCTTTTTTCTTCTTCTTTTCGTCCAACTTCGTTTCTTTCCTTGTTCTGGTGTCCATGCTGTCTTTCTTCCTGGTGTTCTTTTTCCCAGAATGCCTTTTTCTTTTTCCTTTTCTACTGGTACTTTTTTCCTGTTCTTTTCTATTTGGCCTTTCCCTTTCAAAGATGGTGTCACTCTTTTCTTCCTGTTTGTCACTTCTTGTTTCTCTGTATATAAGCCCTTCAGTTCTTGTCTTTGCAAACACTTCCGCTTGGTGGTGATCCTCACTCTTGTTTCTCTGTGTTTTCTCCAGTTCTTGTTGCTCTTTGCAGGAGATTATTCCATTTTTGTTCTTTTTGTCATTATTTCGTTTTCAGGAGTTCTTGTGTAGAGGTTTTTTCCCACATTTTTTGTTTTTTTCTCTGGGACTCCTTCTGGAGGGTACTGTCTGCTTTGGCGTTCCCAGTCAATCTGCATCTTGGCTACTAGAAAGGGTTGCCCCTCTCTTGGTGAGTCCAAAACCAGTAGAAGACTGCGTACTCCTTCAAGTTCTTCAGCCAACGGTGGTAAGCGATGTGCAGACCATGATAGATTGCAACGCCAAAAGAATCTACGTTGTGAAAGAACCATGGAAGGACCACAGGATGATGTTGTAGAAAATGCACAAGCCATGCTTCATACAGTGCTACAACAAGCTCAAGAATTACAACAATTGTGGGCTGAGAATACCACACTACAACAAGTCTTGTCTTCCCGACCTGTGGATTTACCTCCTTTGCCCACCTCAACACTTCGATATTCCAGAGATCAGCATCAGATAAAGGAATTTCTGGACTCTTTGACAGTCTGCCTTTCAACCATTACAATTCTCATCTGACAAAGCCAAGGTGGGTTATTTAATCAGTGCCTTATCTGGCCCTACACTAGCTTGGGCGACCCCTAGTCTCTGCTGGAGATCCTGCCTTAAATAACTATCCTGCTTTTTTTAAACTCTTCAAGCAGATGATCAAGTGACCCAGGTTAGAGGCAGCTGCTGAAGAAGCATTATGTGATATACAGCAAGGCAATCAGGATGTCTTACAATATATAACCTGCTTCAAAAATTTAGCAGCTGAAACCACTTAGGTAGAACACACTCTTGTAACCCTGTTTCACAGTGGACTTTGAGAAGACATAAAGGATGAATTGGTACATTCCACTCAAGCTCGATCTCTGAAAGAACAGATGGATCAAGCAATGAATATAGAGTATAGATTGCGAGAACGTAAGATGGAAAAACGAAAGACTTGATTACCATACCAACCTGGAGTACTCCGTACTACAAGCCGACGTTCTGCCGAAGTCCATCTTGAAGCACCAAGATCTACAGAGAAAATACCTTGCAGATTGATCTAGTCCGTGGTCCTTTATTCGACTCAGAAAAGGAGGACCGATGGCGAAAGAATACTTGTCTATATTGTGGCAAAGCTGGTCATCTGATCCGAAGTTGTCCTGTCCGTCCCTCAAGGCTTTCGGGAAACCCCAACTCCCGCCCCCTGTGAGGAGGAAGGGGACGGGAGGAGAAGAAGTACCTTCAAAATGTTCCTCCAGAGAGAATTTTTCCACCTTGTTTATGTTATCCGTTACGTTACAAAGTTCACAAGGCCAGGAAGAACAATTTTTGCTCTATTGGATTGTGGAGCCAGTGGTATATATTTGGGCCAGAGAAAAAGGGAATTCCATGAGTTCTTAAAGAAACGCCGGAACAAGTACACACAGTTGATGCTTCTCCTTTAACCTCAGGACCAGTGGTGGAGTCTACACCTACTCTATGTCTGCGTTTTGGTAGGCACTAGGAGAACATTACTTTCGATCTCATATCCTCTCCGAACCATACTATGCTTTTAGGAATACCCTGGTTAACTCAGCACAACCCTTATATCAATTGGGAAACAAGAACCATATCTTTGACATCTCAGTTTTGCCAACTGAACTGCTACTCCACAAACTCTTATTGGTCTCCCAAAGGGTTATGTCTTTCTCCCAAAGATAATGACTGCTCTATTAATACGATACAGGGAGCACCTAGTTGTTACAGGGAATACTATGATGTCTTCCAGAAGCCTAGCAAGCCCTTCTTACCTCCTCATCCTGTCTGTGACTGTGCTATTACGTTGATTCTGAAAGAAGTGGTTATCTTTGGTCAGATGTATTCCTTGAAGAAACAGGAAAAGAAGGTAATTAAAGAATACTTAGATGACAGTCCTCTGAACGGTTTAGTCGTTCCCTCTTCATCCCCTGCAGGGGCTTCCCTTTTCTTCGTTCCTAAGAAAATTAAAGATCTGCATCCCTGTGTTGACTTTCGCATACTCAACAAAATAGCAAACAAGGATCGTTATCTCTTACCCTTGATTAGGGATATACTGGACGATGTCCAAGGAGCCAAGATGTTTACTAAATTGGATCTAAGGGGTGCCTATCATCTCTTGCATATCAAAGAAGGAGATGAATGGATAACAGCCTTTCATACTCCGTTTGGTCACTAGGAATACTGAGTCATGCACTTTGGTCTAACCAATGCACCCTCTATATTCCAACGATTCATGGATTCCGTGTTTTCTGACTTATTAAATCATAGTGTGCTGATTTATCTGGATGATATCCTAATATACTCCCATACTCCTGAACAGCATACTGAGCATGTACTTCAGGTCCTGGAAAGACTCAGACAGAAACAATTATATTGTAAACCAGAAAAAAGTGAATTTAACAAGATTGAAGTACAGTATCTTGGGTTCTGCATCAATCAGACGGGAATAGCTATGGATCAAGACAAAGTACAAGCCATCTTGGACTGTCCCTCTCCCTCTTCTGTGAAAGAAACCCAGTGCTTCCTAGGGCTCTCGAACTTTTATCGACAGCTTATACAAGACTTTGCCCATCAACAAAGTTTTATCACCCAGACTATCAAGAAGGAATATCTGAAGAATGGATTTGTCTGGACTGATAGTGCAGAAAAGGCCTTTTAAGATCTAAAATGATCCTTTACCCAAGCACCTATATTGCGACACCCAGACACTACTAAAATATTTATAGAAGTTACTGACGCTTCTGAGAGAGCCATTGGTGCAGTCCTACTTCAAAGACAAGAAGATGATGGTTTGGAACATCCTATCTTTTACCTCTCCCACATACTGACAGAAACTGAATGCAATTGTTCAGAATTAGAACGAGAATTACTCGCTCTCAAGGTAGCCTGTAAAGAATGGAGACATTTTCTAATGGGTACTAAAGAACCGTTTGAAGCAAGAACTGACCATCGTAATTTACAATGTCTCAGGAGCTTCCAATGCCAAAACAGCTGTCAAGCAAGATGGGCCTTCTTTTCAGCCAATACGACTTTGTTATAACCTACATTCCCGGATCCCAGAACTTAGTGGCTGATCCATTATCCTGTCGTTATCCTGAAAGCACCAACACCTCCTCTCCAAACATCATTGAATCCAGTGGAATCATTTGGGTCACTCGGTCTTTTCTCGTCTGTGTCAAGTCTGAATACCAGAACCTTCCACTAGAAGAGTGGAATAAATTGAATCCTCAACTTCTATTGTCAAGACGCTCTATTCTTGCCTACTAAGAAAATACAAACCAAAGCATTACAGGTGTGCCATGATTCTCCCGTAGCTGGGCATCGAGGAGTTAAAAAGACCCAGGAGCTGCTCCTACGTTCCTTTAGGTGGCCTACCCTTAAGAACAATGCTGAAACTTATGTAAAAGCATGTCCTGTATGTGCCCAAACCAAGACACCCCGAACCAAGCCAGCATGATTATTAATGCCCTTACCTGTTCCCTCAGCTCCATGGCACACCCTGTCTACAGATTTCATATGTTCACTACTGTCTTCTTCAGGTGATCATGTCATCCTGGTAACTGTTGATTACTTTACCAAAATGGCGCATTTCACAGCCTTGAAGAAGTTGCCCACAGCTCCTGAAATGAGTTGTATATTCATGCAGGATATGTTTCCCCTCCATGGCCTCCCACAAGAGGTTATTTCAGATTGAGGACCACAATATGTGTCACGTTTTTGAAAGCTTTTTGTGCCTTACTGAACATTGATATAGCCCTTTCATCAGGATTTCACCCACAAACCAAAGGTCAAACTGAACTTTTAAATCAAGAACTCCAACAATATTTACATTGTTTCTGTAATGCTACTCAAAGTAACTGGTCAGAATTTCTTTCTCTAGCTGAATTTTTCTACAATAATACAATGCATAGCGCAACTAGATCAACACTTTTTTATTGCACCCATGGTTTCCATCCTAAGACTTTTTCCACTATTCCTCGTAGATCTCCATCTGTTCCTGCAGTTACTTCATTTGCACAACAAATCCACCATATTCATTACCTAATCTATGCTTCCCTATTGGCTTCCAAAGAGACTATGAAAAGGAAGGTGGATCGTCAACATCAGGTGGCACCTTCTTATCAACCAGGAAACAAAGTATGGCTTTCATCTAAATTTCTGCCCTCTCGTTTCTCACAAAATAAGTTCAAACCCTGTTTTTATGGCCCTTTTCGGAGACTACAGTTGTTGAATCCTGTTTGGCTACGGTTGCCTCAAACTTGGAAGGTTCATCCAGTTTTTCATGTCTCACAGTTAAAACCTTTTGTTTCTGATCCGTACCACTGACGTTTTCAACGTCCTCCTCCTCCCCTCTCTGTGGATGGCCATCCTGAATATGAGTTGCAAGAGATGTGTGTTTCTCGATTTTTTCAGAACAAACAGCAGTTTTTTATCCACTGGAAGGGTTATCCCCTCAGTGACTGTTCTTGGGAGAATGCTTCTTCAGTCCATGTACCCCGTTTGGTTCACATTTTTTATTCTTGTTTTCCTGACAAGCCTGGGGCCTCAGGGAGAGGACCTACTGTGATGCCGCGCTCTACAACGGCATCCCTTTTTTGGGCTGTAATGAGGCCGCCGCTCTGAGTATCAGAGCGCCGGCATTGCCGCAGCCCGCGTTTTTGTGTTCCTATTATTGAGGCACGGGCCAGAAAGCACATTTCATGTCTAGATCGTGCCACTGCCCCAGCCTGCCTCCCTGATATTTATACTTACTTACCTCTGGGGATTATCGTCTTCTTTCCTCCTTTTTTCTTCTTCTTTTCTTCCATGTTCATTTCATCCTTGTTCTGGTGTCCAGGTTTTCTTTCTTCTTGATGTTCTTTTTTTGCAGTATGCCTTTTTCTTTTTCTACTGGTACTTTTGTCCTATTCTTTTCTATTTGGCCTTTCCCAATCTAAGATGGTGTCGCTCTTTCTTCCTGTTTCTTGGTACATAAGCCCTTCAGTTCTTGTCTTCCTTGCGTTGCAAACACTTCCGCTTGGTGGTGATCCTCGCTCCTGTTTCTCCGTGTTTTCTCCAGTTCCTATTGCTCTTTGGAAGAGATTATTCCATTTATTTCCCTTTTTTCATTTTTTTTATTCCTCTTTTTCAGGAGTTCCTGTGTAGAGTTTTTTCCCACATTTTTGGGTTTTTCCTCTGGCACTCCTTCTGGAGGATACGGTCTGCTTTGGCATTCTGAATCAATCAGCATTGTGGCTACTAGAAAGTGTCAACCCTATCTTGGTCAGTCCAGAACCAGTAGAAGACCGGGTGCTCCTTCAAGTTCTGCAGGCAACGGTGATAAGCAACGTGCAGACCGTGACAGGACAAAGTTTCAGTATTGTCTTGTCAGGACAAAGTGCAGGAATGACAATTCCTCAGAAAGAGGCAAAGCATATTGGTCCAGATGCCTTAACACTTCCTGTGTCTATAGGTTCTGTTGTTCCTTTGTATGCTCCAGGTATGTCTCAAAGTATTGGACATTTATTAAATGTCCCGACAGTTCTTGATCCAGCTACATCTCTACATCGTATGCAAAGATCATTATATTCTAATTACTCAGAGATAGAGAGTACGGGTTCTCTTCTGAGGCCGTTGACCCCTACAAGGATCACAGATTTAACCCCATTAACAAGTCAGACAGGATTTACCCCGGATGCGAGGTTTCCTCAGACGTCACCACCTTATTTGTTGACCAGATCAGAACAGATCTCGAATGCAAACTGCAATACCCCACAAGGAAGAATACCTTTTAACATTCCTAAAGAGCTGTCTATTGCAAGTACTCCAAATCAACCAGTTGCAGGTCCTTCAGGAGCAGAGGTGTTCCAGAATATTCCCGTAATTCTGAGAGGTTTCACTGCACAGAAACTAAATGACTGGTTAAATAATTTGAGTCATGAAGGTGCGATGGGTAGAGTGAACAGTAATATAAGAACAGAAGATACTCCAGAGAGAGATAGATCGTTAAATGTGTCTTGACTAAAATTGGAATGAAATTAAATGTTATTTGGAATGTTAGACACAGCCCAATTGGAAACTTACACTGAAGATGAACTGCGGTTTGTGTGAAAAGACACTACTCAACGCGCAGGACAGGCTTATGAAAGCTTAGCTGAAGCAGCCTGGAAATATGATGAGGATTTGGAGAAATCAAAGCTCTTAAAGAGAAGTTATGCATTAGATTTCAACATAAAAGACACAGCTAACACGAGAGCCCTTGGAATGAAATTGCACATTGAGGAATTGATTATGTACATTAAGAGATGGGAAGCTACAGATAAGTGGGAAGAAGATGGGTGACGAAAAGAGATCAGAAGAAAGCCAAGCCAGATGTGCCTCCTGCCGGAGCAAATTAGGCTGAGGCCAATGTAAAAATGCTGCCCATGAGAAAAACCAGGTGGAGGTTATGTTCATGTATCATGGAGTAGGAGTCAAATTTTCTCATTCATAAATGACTTCCAGAGATTGAGAGAAAAACAGTGAAATTGTACAAGCAGATAAAAAGGTTTGTGAAACTTTTAAAATGCCTGTGGGGGGTTTTGAACATGTTGTTTGATATTGTGGTTCCAAGTGATTTGTTGACTGAATGTGAAGTTAATGTTGATTGGCCAGCCAGTAAGCCTCCAAGAGACCCGATAATAGGTGTGCCATCAGAAGAAAAGGTATTATAAGGAAATTGAGTTCTTGAAAAACAAGGTGTCTCTGAAGATCATTGATTGGCACAGGATTGGCAGGACAACACAGAACTTGAAGAAGTCAATTCATGCCTATTATAAGATATTGCTGCATGCCTTTTAAAGATTTCAGTAGTTCAGAGACAATGGAAGCTAAAGATATGGGTCATTGTGTGTTTAGATTTGTGCAAGGATTGAAACCAGACATATGTGAGATGATACAGCAGCATTTGATATGTTGGTTGATCAAACAGATTGATGAAATCCCGTGTTACACGAAGTACTGTAGTAATGAATTGGAATTGAAGCAGAAGAAATTAAAAGAGAAAGTCATGGTCATGCCATTGAAACCTGCAGAAAAAGCTTGTCATTGCCCATAAATGATGGTGAACACTGGTGGCAAGTCAGGAGTGCCACAGCAGGGAACTAATGTTATCCAACCTAGAGATAGAGGATGTGGTGTTTAGGTAGGCCTGTGTGTGCAGTTTCAATGCCAATTCAAAGTGGCATTTAAAAGTACTTGCCAAGCCTAAAACTCCCCTTTTTCTACATATAAGACACCCCTACGGTATGCCCTAGGTAACCCATAAGGCATGGTACTGTTTAGGCAAAAGGCTGGACATGTACCTATGTAGTTTACGTGTCCTGGTATTGTAAAACCCCTAAATTCATTTTTACACTGCAGTGAGGCCTGCCCCCTTCATAGGCTAACACTGGGGGTGCCCTCATTCATTGTTTGAGTGGTAGTTGCTGATCTGAAAGGAGTAGGAAGGTATTATTTAGTATGGCCAGAAAGGTGATATAAAATCCTGCTGACTGGTGAAGTTGGATTTAATATTACTATTTTAGAAATGGCACTTTTAGAACATGAGCATTTCTCTGCACTTAAATCTTTCTGTGCCTTACAATCCATGTCTGGCTGAGTTTAGTTGACAGTTCCTTGTGCATTCACTCAGACACACCCCCAAACACAGGATACTCAGCCTCACTTGCATACATCTACATTTTGAATGGGTCTTCATGGGCTGGGAGGGTGGAGGGCCTGCTCTCACACAAAGGGCTGCACAACCCCTACTGGGACCCTGGCAGACAGGATTGAACTGAAAGGGGACCTGGTGCACTTCTAAGCCAGTCTTTGAAGTCTCCCCCACTTCAAAGGCACAATTGGGTATATAAGCAGGGCCTCTGCCCCTTCCAACTCAGACACTTCCCGGAAAAGAAACTTGTAACCAGAACCTGCATCCTGCCAAGAAGAACTGCCTGGTAGCCCAAAGGACTCACCAGACTTCTTTCTGTGAAGAACTGCTGCTTGCTGTTGCCCTGCTGTGTTGCTGCTCTCTGGCTCAGTTGAAGAAGTGCTCTCCAAGGGCTTGGATAGAGCTTGCCTCCTGTTCCCTGAAGTCTCAGGACCAAAAAGACTTAATCTCTTCAAGAAGGACTCCATGTGAGGCAAAATTCGATGCATAGCCTGCCAGAAACGGCGCACAGCCTGCACCACGGTGAAAATTTCACTGGACGCCGAACCGGAACGACTGAGCCCGACTTCGCAAGAAGAAGATCGACGCAGCTCCAGCGTAGCGGGCGGAAATTTGACGCATGGCCCGCTGGATCGACACATAGCTGAGCCAGAACGACGCAGCCTGACTTCCAGAGAGGAATCCACACAGCGCCTGCCGTGCGCTAGAAAAGTTTATGCAATGCATACCGGATCGATGCAGCTCCTGTGACTTCATCCTGCCAGTGCAGGAAATCCACGCACCGTCCCCGGGGCATCTGAAAACCCTGCAACCCGAAGAGGATCCACGACCGAGCGCCAGAAATCGACGCACAGCCATTCCTGCATGGAAACTAAATGATGCCGAGAAATCGACGCACACTCCTTTGTTTTCACCCTTCTCCTCCTCTGCAAACCCTTTGCGGAGATTTTTCACATAAATCAGGTAATTTGTGCTTGAAAGAGACTTTGTTTGCTTTAAACAGACTTAAGAAACTTTGGGCCTCATTATGACCCTGGCGGGCGGCGGAGGCCGCCCGCCGGGATGCCGCCCTCCAAAATACCGCGCCGCGGTCAAAAGACCGCGGCGGGTATTACAAGTTTTCCCCTGGGCTGGCGGGCGGTTGCTGAAAAACCGCCCGCCAGCCCAGGGGAAAACGACCTTCCCACGAGGATGCCGGCTCGTAATCGAGCTGGCGGAGTGGGAAGGTGCGACGGGTGCAGTGGCACCCGTCGCGTATTTCAGTGTCTGCAAGGCAGACACTGAAATACTTTGCGGGGCCCTCTTACGGGGGCCCCTGCCGTGCCCATGCCATTGGCCGAATCATTTGCACAGAAGTGTAAACAAGCCTGTGTCTTATTTTTCCGCCACACTTGATCTTGTGGCTTTTGCTCTGCCTGGTTGTTTGAAGGCAGCACTGAACATCAGCAACAGTGCCTAGCCATTGTTATGCGTCACCCTCCAAATGTTTTTGCTGTCGGGCTTGCTGATTGCGATGAAACTGAACACTGAAATCTCATTACTGCTTGGCGAACAGAGTGATTACATTTTGGAAGCGATTATGAGCTGTGGTTTTATCAGAGACATTTAGGTGGTCATTATGACCCTGGCGGTATTATGACCGCCAGGGCCAAAACGACAGGAGCACCGCCAACAGGCTGGCGGTTCCTCCTGGCGTATTATGACCGCAGCGGTAACGCCGCGGTCGCACCGCCGGGGCTGGCGGTTTACCGCCACAATGGCCCCGGCAGATGTAATCCGCCAGGGCAGCGCTGCTTGCAGCGCTGCCCTGGGGATTACGACCCCCTTACCGCCAGCCTGTTTCTGGCGGTTTGCACCACCAGGAAGAGGCTGGCGGTAAGGGGTGTCCTGGGGCCCCTGGGGGCCCCTGCACTGCCCATGCCACTGGCCTGGGCATGGGCAGTGCAGGGGCCCCCTATCAGGGCCCCGGCCAGCTTTTCACTGTCTGCATAGCAGACAGTGAAAAGCGCGACGGGTGCAACTGCACCCGTCGCACGGCCGCAACACCGCCGGCTCCATTAGTAGCCGGCTCCTATGTTGCAGCCTCATTCCCGCTGGACTGGCGGGCGCAAACAGCGGGAATGTCATAATAGGGGCCGCCTGAGTGCGGCCGCATTGGCGGTTACCGCCAAGGTCGTAATGACCCCCTTTATCTTTTAGTAGAGGCCTTATGAACATTTGCAAGTAGAGAAAACTCTTGATGATCTTTGCAGAAGATCAAGGAACTTTTTGTGAATAATTGCACTTTTTGAAAGGACTATTTTTGATATGTGCTTTGCTCAAAAATAAAAAAATGACTGAAAGAGACAGTAATACATTAAAGCCGCTTTGCATTTTTATATTTTTTGTTTTTGAATCAGAATTTTTTATCTGAAATTGGAAAATCATGGAGTTGAATGGAAGTAGAGGTAGCAATTATAAATACACATGTGTAGGCTTCATAGTTGTGACAGTTATCTGGATCATATTGTTGCTCATTGGATTGAGTCTACCAGCACCAAATGAACACAGTTGCCTTCATCAGTGAGTGAGGGAATCACCTACCAATGTCTTCCCTTAACCTATGGAGTTTCCTGTAGCCTGCTTCTAACACTTTTGTATCAGCAGAAATTGAATCAATGTTATTACTCCATTTATGCTCTTGTGTTTTCAGGTGCCTTAATTGTATTGTATTGTATTGTATTGTACTGGATATTTATAAAGCGCATTCCAGCTGAAGCATTGAGGCACTAAAATAGGAAAGGAGCAAGTAACTGAAAGCCAGAGAAAAAAACTAACAGAGACCAGACGTAACGCGGGAAAAGCCAAGCTTTAACTATTCTCCTGAAGGCCAAAAAATGTTGTCAATCATGAAACATTTAAGCAACATTGTCAAAGCAAAAAAACATTGACACATTGAGAGGTTTCTGTGAGCCTACATTGACATTGGTACAATTTATGACCATAAACATAATCTGACCTGCATTCGTACCTCACTAAAGAAAGAGTTTATTTGACAAGTCGAGGAAAGGAGAAGCACTATGAAGGCTAAAGTACAAAAGGGAATAGTTCTACATAGTTGGGAAAAAATGAGACTCACTCATTAGCTTGAAATCAAGAATCCCTTGCTTTAGATTGGCAACATGTACGGGAGGTCTGTGTAAATAGGTTCAAATTAAAGACTGGCACGCATTTTGTAGGGACTAGAGAATTTAGACATGAGTCTTTGTTTAAGAGTGCTTGGGCTTTTCTGTTGAATGGACAAGACCCTGCCATTCCTGGTGTTTATTTCATTTGTTGTAAAAACGCCTATTACAAGCAGCCGAAAGGCTGGTGTGGTACATGTTACATGGGAGTGTTTTTTCCAAAGATGTATCATTGTGACCATTTGACTGATCTAGTCTAGAATGAGAAATCAAACCCCGAAACCAAGAAAGGTGCTAATGCTTTTGAGACTGTAGGAAGTATGTTTGGTGCCATAATTCCTTCATCAGGTGTGATCTTGAATGATGTCAAGATTAGGAAGATGTCAACAATAGTAGATAAGCTATCTACAGACATTGTGTAGGAAAGTCCTTTTTTTTTGCCTGATCACCCCCACTCTTTCTGGATAGGTACTGGTGGTTACTGACTCTTGGCTGTGCCCTGGGTACTGCTTACCAGTCCCAGGGCCAGTGCTCTGTGTAAAATGGATATGCAAATTAGGCTAATTATAATTGGCTAAGTTAACCTACCTATAAGTCCCTAGTATATGGTAGGGCATGTAGGTTTAGGGACCACAGCATAGGTGGTGCACACCTAGGTGCATTGCTGAGGTGCCCAGTGTCATTTTAAAAGCAAGCCTGCCTTGCTGGCTGCTTTTAAATTAAAGTTATATGCAAATTCGACTTTGGAATTAAAGGTACTTCCAAAGTCTTAAACTACCTTATTTTTACATATAAGTCACCCCTAAGGTGTGCCCTATGTGCCCCTAGGGCTGGGTGCCATGTAACTATAAGCAGGGACTTTATAAAAATAGATTTATAAGCCCTGGTGAGGTAAAAACAGCCAAATTCGTTTTTCCCTCATTGAAGTAAATGGCCTTCATAGGCTAGAATGGGCAGACTTTATTTTAAATTTTAAAGTCTCCTTAAATGTTACATACAAAGAATTTGGTATCAAATTGATTGTTATAATAAATCCCACAACTTCCAGTTGTTGGATTTAATATAACTAGTGCAGGTAAAAAGTTTAGACTTTACCTAAAAAGTTGCCAATTTCAGCTCTGCATTGTTTTTGCTGCTGTGCTCTGATTGGCCAGCCTGCAGCAGCTTCTGCCAGGCTACTTTAATGAGGTGTGAAGTGGCCTGGCTTCACACAAAGGAATGTGCTTGGGGGAGAGAATCTCCCCTCAGCAGATGGTGAGGCAGGAAGGGGGAGGGCTGCCAAACTGGTCTTCAAAGGCAGAGAAGGACATCTGGAGCACCCAGCAACACCCCCACATCCTGCAACCCCAGACAGCTAGGTGCCCCCTTGATTAGATTAGGAGAGGGCAGGAGAGGGGTGTGTTTATGATTTTTAGCCACACCAGTGGGTGGGCTCAGCCAGATCTCTCCTCCAAAAATCAGATTCATCCATTTTGGATTTTTAGAGACTGTTGCCTTCTGGGATGGATTTTTGCCACACTTCCCAGGAAGTGGTCATCACAGGGGGACGACCCTGGCCCTGATTGGAGAACCAGGGCCCCCCTGCTTTTCACCCAGGAGCAAGGATAAAACTGGCAGACCTGCACCCACGCCTCAGATCCCCACCAAATTTCAAGAAGAAGGAACTACAAGAAGAAGAAGGACTGCCCTGCTGGACCCCTGGCCTGCACCTGGACCCTGCACTCAGAAAGACTGCACCAGCTGCACACTTGGGCTTCACCACAAGAAGGACTTTGCCTGGCTTCCACTGGTTCAAGGAGGGACTCCCTGTTTGCTACAGGTGAAAAATTGCTATCCAGAGTCCCCTGCACCAACTCCTGAAAAAGTGACCAGCTGACCACTGTCCAGTGGCCAAAAAGGAGTTTGCGCCAGGTGTATTCTGGGAGTTGAAGTCCGCACTTCCCAAGGACCATCACAGAACTTCTGGACCCTTGGGGTGAGCTGTGGACCCCAAAAGAACCTTAAAAGAACATCTGGGTGAAGCCCCAGAAGTTTGGAAAAGATTGGAGAATTTTTGAAAAAAAGCTCCATAAAGTGACCGACCCGACACGGAAATTCTATCCGGCTTGCCTCAACCGCGACCCGGCCTGACTTCGTGGTTCGTCCCGGTAAAGAAAAACATCCAAAAAAGAGACTAAGTCTGAACGTAAAAAGTTGACCGGGACCTTCCAGCCATCGTATCCGAGAAGGGCTCCACGGACGTCGGATCAAGATCCAGGTTTACCCCGGTCGAAGGATTTTCATCTCGAAAAAACGACTAAGTCCGAAGGTAAAAATCACCACCGAGGAAACCGACTTCGCGTATCCGGACAAGGGCTCCAGGAGGTCGGATCCAACTGGCAGGTTCGTCCCGGGGAAGAAAAACATCAAAAAAGAGACTAAGTCAGAAGGTAACTTTTTAACCGAGGCCTCCCGCGACTTGTAGCCGAGCAGGGCTCCATCGCGGTCGGCCTGAAAGTTTGACTTTGCCCCGGTCCTGGTGCAACCAGATGACCCGATTGGCGCTTTTTGTTTCTAAGCGCTAGAAAATAATAATACTTTAAAAATTCATATCTCCGGTTCCCCTGAACCGATTTTAATAGTTTTTGTGTCATTTTAAAGATAAAAATATAAGCTATTTTTATAAATTGGTTTTGGATTTTTAAACTGTTTCCTGTGTTTTATTTAATTACTGTTGTGTGATATTTGAATGCTTTACACTTTGTCTCCTAAGTTAAGCCTTAACGCTCGATGCCAAGCTACCAAGGGTAGAGCTGGGATTAATTTACTGAGACCTAACTGTACTTATGTGGAGGTTTGTGGCTTGTTGCTAGGTGTAGGTACCTACCTGCCCTACCAATAACCCATTTTCCAACACATTGCAAGTGCCATCTTGTTAATTGACACAGATATAGTTGCCATAAGATCAATGGTTTTACAAAATTGCCCTGCATTAGACATTCTTCTTGCAAAGGAGAGTGGAGTTTGCAGAATATTGCAGGCTCAACAATGCTTCACGTATATCCCTGAAAATAGTAAGGAGCTGAGGAAGGACTTTGTGAATATTACAAACTTGAGAGAGGACTTGCAGGAGTTAACAGTGACAGGTGCCTGAGAAGCTGTAGGTAATGGTTTTTCAGCAGTTGGAAAGTGGTATGGAAGTCTAGGGAAAGGAATTTTTAGAACCATTTTGAGACCCCTATTGATAATAGCCTTGTATGCCATAGTTTCAGTTGGTCTTTACAAATTACACACAAATGTCAAAGGAATACGAGCAAAAAGAAAGAGGAGGCAGGTAGAGATTAAATTGGAGACAGGGAGGAGCATACATTATAGTAACATCAAGGAGTTAGAGGAGTCCAGAAGACCTCACCTGGAACAACCTCTGACATTTTGAGCTGTCTCACTGAAAATAAGAATGATATGTTTTGTGATGTCTTGATTAGCCATAAGAGGGGTGACTGATGTAGTAGAAATTTTAGCACTGTCCCTCATGTCACAGTGATCATCTATGTGTGACATTTTATGCATTATGTTAATCAGAGTACTAATAGTTTGGTTGTATAGTGGTGCACTGAGAAGTCATATCAGTGTGCATACACGCTAGACTAACCGATGAAACCCATGTGATATAAATTTAAAATTTCTATTTTGAAGAATTAATTTGTCATCATGTTAACTTGTTTGATTGATTTTTGCCAAAGTGTAATACAACAACTCCCACCTACATTGGGTGACACAGAACATCAACAACCATAGAGAACATAGCCAAAAGGGTAGAAGGGAAAGGGGATGGGGAAATAGGAAAAATGGGTAGATTTCACAGACCCAAAGAAAATGTTCTGGAGCACCCACCAGGAAAGAGATTAAGTGAAACAGGTCATGAAAGGAGTCATTCGCTAGAAAGGGGTGCACTGTGTGAGTCTTAATATGAGTAAACTGTTGGGGCAAATTAACTCCTGAAACTCCCGGGTAAGAACTGTATGCAGGAACCCCACATTTTGTCACATTGTGGTAGAATGTGGTGAATTACTGCTGTAAGTTTCTCCATCCCCAGGAGTTCCCATAATTTTTGGACCCAATCTAGGTGTGTCGCTATGACATCAGTACCTCAACAGGACAGTTGCACCTGCTTAGCTGCGCTTATAGTTAGTGTTATAGCTTGTTCTCTTTCTGATTTCATGGGGTAGGTCAAAACATTTGGGAGGCCTAACAGCATATAACTAGGGAACCGAGGTAACTCAGTGTCATACATTTTTTCAGCATCTGCTAAAACCTATGTCCAGAACCTCTGTATTTTACGACAGTGACAAAGTAAATGCATAAGAGTGCCAATTTGGTCACAGTGTCTCCAGCAATGTAATTTCCTGCCGGGCTTCCACTTGGCTACCTGAGCCAGTGTGTAGTACCAATAATGGGAGATATCCTTACCTGGCGCACTACAGGCTGAAGCATGTGCTCGGTGCTTAATGTCTTGCCACTCACGTGGGGCGGATTCTCATTTGCATTCCTGTTCCCATCTCTGCTGTCCCAGGGTTTTAGTAGAGTTAATAGGGGTAAGCAAGAATGTGTAAATGTCTGAGAGAATTTGTTTGTCGGAATAGTGCATAGGGAGCCATTTTTCAAAGGGGGGTGAGGCTGGCTAGCGTAAGGATGCATGTGGGGCTGCATTACCCAATCGCAAAAGGCAATATATTGCCATTATGCCAAAGAAGGAAGGCCATTGTCAGTCCGTACTTGAACGAATTCTATTATCTCCCCTAAATCAAAAAGATCTCCACCCTCTTGCAGTCAGCCTCCTTCCAGCACATGAATGTTGCTTCCTGGGATGCCGGAGGGAAGTCTGGATTGCCCAGAAGCAGGGTTAAGCAGGAGACAGAGGAGGAGAGACAGTGTTGTTCTTGCACTCTACCCCACACTTCCACCGTTGCCTGCACCACCAAAGAGACAAACACCACCACTGGTCAATGCACTCTAGGAAGCCATGGATTCTTCCAGATGTGTATGCCGGCGATGGCCTGATCTATGAAGCACCAGTGTTTTTCAGTGCTTGTCCTGGCCCACCCCACCATATACAGCAGTTGAGCAGCCTGGTAGTACCTTAATGTGGCACACCCAGTCCCCCCTCCGTTTGACGCAAGTATGTCTGATTCTTTGCCATTCTCTCCTTTTTGCCTGCCCAGATAAAATCACTTATCACTCATTGTATTTCATCCAGGACATGAGTGGCATGTGCTGTATAGCCACAAGCACTTCTGTCATTTGTATGTCTTTGTCGAGTTTGAGGCTTTGTCCTGAAGAAGCTGGGTGACTGAAAATTTGGCTACAAATTCCTCAGATGCCTTGGGTCACGCGCTTCTGCTGAGTATAGGGCAGAATGAAAATGTTTGAACTCATGCGTGATGTGTTTGTCCTGATGGACTCTAGAGCTCTGCAAACTTTCTATTTCGGGGATCCTTTGTTGCACAGTTTGCACCCAAAGCTGCTGTGCAAGCAAGCAGTTTGTCTTTTTCCCCCACATAATGGCCCTCATTCTGACCTTGGCGGGCGGCGGAGGCCGCCCGCCAAAGTCCTGCCGTCAGGTTACCGTTCCGCGGTCGAAAGACCGCGGCGGTAATTCTGACTTTCCCGCTGGGCTGGCGGGCGGTCGCCTTCAGACCGCCAGCCAGCCCAGCGGGAAAGAGGCTTCCACGATGAAGCCGGCTCGGAATCGAGCCGGCGGAGTGGAAGCTGTGCGACGGGTGCAGTTGCACCCGTCGCGTATTTCACTGTCTGCGCAGCAGACAGTGAAATACATGTAGGGGCCCTCTTACGGGGGCCCCTGCAATGCCCATGCCAGTGGCATGGGCACTGCAGGGGCCCCCAGGGGCCCCGCGACCCCCCCTACCGCCATCCGGATCTCGGCGGTCCGACCGCCGGGATCTGGATGGCGGTAGGGGGGGGTCGGAATCCCCGCGGCGGTGCAGCAAGCTGCGCCGCCGCGGAGGATTCAATGGGGCCGCGGTACACTGGCGGGACCCCGCCAGTGGTGCCGGTCCGACCGCGGCTTTACCGCCGCGGTCGGAATCCCCATTGGAGCACCGCCGGCCTGTCGGCGGTGCTCCCGCGGTCCTCCGCCCTGGCGGTCAAAGACCGCCAGGGTCAGAATGACCACCAATATATCTATTTTATATGCGGGGTTGCATACTCTGCTGTATCTAAGTCTAAGGCTTTCAATTGTTTACAGGCTATTGTCAGTTGGTGATATGTTCTAAGGCAGCCTTTGCAGACCTGGGCCACTTCAAAATCCCTTACAACCCACTCCAACTGTGCATGCTTATCTTGTCACTCCCTATTAAGGTAAGTGGCGATTGCACTAAATTGGCCTCGAATTACAGTCTTCAAAGTATCCCAAAGTGAAGCAATAGGGGTATCATGGTTGTTTTTAATGTTTAAATAGCCATGTAGTGTGTCAGTGATCTCAGTAACAATGGCAGGGTAAGAAAGAAGCTTGTGATTCAAGCAACATGTGTGCTCTTTGCGGTCCTGTATGGGGTAGCAGAAGAATTATTGTTACAGGAAAGTGGTCATAGAGGGCCGCTGCCCTGATGTCTACAGCTGTCATGTTCATGGTGAGGTGTGGGAAAGTAAAAAAAAGGTCTAGTCTGGCAAATGTTTGAAGTGCTGTTGAAAAAAGATAATGCCCTTGTTTGTGAATTGCACTGCCTCCATATATCCACTAGCCCCATAATGGAAACCCATAACTGACTGTGCTGCTTAAGTGCTCCTGCTTGCCCCACCCTATGAATCGACATGCCTAGGGAAGTGACAAACACTGTCTTAGAATTTCCCCCAAAAGGATGTCTTTTTCTACGGTAGTCACCACCCTTTCGATCGCAACCCGAAGAAATGCCTCTTGATTGTCATTTATGGCATACACTGTGGCAAGCGTACAGGTGTAGCCCGCTACCTCAAAGCACAGGGACAGCAGCCTGCCTGGGAGCTCCACCTGCATTTGTGCCACTCTCCCTGGAAAGTAAGTATCTAGCAGAATGGAACACCCGCCCTCTTCCCCGGTCCTGATGAGAAATATTGGCTGTCAAACCATTGAGATTTCATGTGCTTCCAGTCTGAGGTGACCAGGTGGGTTTTCTGGAGAAGACAGATGTCACAGGCCCTGAGGAAGGTGAGAAGTGGCAGTCATTTTGTATGGGCATTAAGGCCACAGATATTGAGACTTAAAATCTTCACTGTGGAGTCATATATTTGTGGATGTTGGCTAAGACACAACTAGGTAGGTGGCACGTGGGGACCCAGTGGCGGGATAAGTTTGGAGAGATGTATGGTGCATGTATGGTAAAAAGGGGGCCTGTTGCTTGAATAGGAAAAAGAAAAAAGCAAACAGCAACCCAACTCAATATGTCCTCTTCAGAGGACCAAACCATCAAACAACCAAGAGTCCATGTCTCTGATAAGTGTCTTCTCCTTCGATCATTATGGTGGGAGATGGGGAGCTCTGGTGAGAACCATCGTCTAATGTACTTGAGGGGGTGAAGCAGCAAACAATCATGATTCGACTGGAAGCAGGGGCCCGCAGGTGCCACATCAGCCAAGACCAGTAGCACCTCAATCAGAGTTTGGTTTGAAGCTTTGTCCTCTTGCTGCAACTGACACAGAAAAGCTGCGTGTTCTTTACAGTTCTCTATGTCCAAGGTCTTCTGTACATGTTTCTTAGCGGCTGTTGTGGCTTGGGTGTTCCTCAAGGCTATGCAGGTGATCTTGGTGGGGAGGCAGTGCTGTCCTCTTCCCAGAGGCCGTCCAGGTCAAGTAGCAATCTGGCCTCCTTCAGGGTGTGGACGCTGCTGATTTCTTTATTCCAGACAAAAATCAATCTAAATAGATAACCCCATTTATAGCAGATCCCCTGCTCCCTGAGGAATTCTGTGATGGGATGGAGCAATCTGTGGCATTGGAGCATAACCAGAGATAGTTCCTGATGTAGGCAGACCTTGTCGCCTTTGAATTCAACAGCAGCTCTATCCCGGATGGCTGCCATGATTGCTTTCTTCTGGTATTCCAGGTGATTTTGCCGGATGCTCTGCCCTGCGGGTATGATCCAGCACTACTTCCTTTTCATCTAAGTCGGGGCCAAAAGAGATATAGAACGTAGGGCTCGAGGCATCCGGAGTCAGCCTGCAGAAGAACTCCCTTGATCTGACTGTTGAAGCGCCGGGACCTTTTCTTTTAATCCTCTAGCTGGTAGAGAAGATCCTCATTTTTGTTTTTGAGCATTATCAGCTCCTGTCTGTGCATTTCCAGTTCCTCTTCACAGGAGACCTCTGCTTGCTCCATAACTTTGACTCTCTACCCCAGTTCATTACAATCCTCTTTCAAATCTTAAATGTCCCGCTTGAAGGTGGCCAGGTCTTCCATCAGAGTACCAAACAACTTTTCAAGGAAGCATCGGGTAACTGGAGCATCATCCTCTAATTGCAATCCGGCACCAGCAGGCATAGGAAGCAGAGACTTGGGCAGCGGGGATGCTGCAACTAGGTCAGCTTTCTTAGCATGGGGTTTCAGGAATATACCTTTAAGTGTGGTATCCTTTTTACTGCTCCAGTTGGATGACATATTGGTGGAGGAGGGTGTCACAACACCAAGGAAACTCGACACCTGTCTAATAGAGGGAGGATGGGGACCAGGCACAATGTGTGGCTATCCTTGTGCCTGAAATGTGCCCCATTGACATAAGAACTGGTGCAGAAGCCTGGGGCTGTGGCTCCAAAGGGGCTAAAGCAGAGTCTCCCCAACTGCGACCTGCAGCTGTCAAAGGTACCCACCAGGGGGGCAGCATCAGCCATACTCTTCTTCTTGCACCTCTTCTCCTAAGTCAGTATTCAGTCGGGCCCCCTTCCACTCCAGATTACAGCACGCCGGGCCAGGCCCCACTCCGCAGGCCTCACCAGGTGCGGATGAGCGATAACACAACCTCTGTGTTCAGCATAATATTGGCAGGGCCATGGTCTGCACTAAGCATCCGCTACACAGCTCCCCTCCTGTGGCTGTCTTCGTCCCTGTTGTCAGCTTCAGGCCCTCTGTGAGGTCAGTGCTACCTCACAGCCGCCAATTTGATCAACCTCCAATGTGGTGCACCATCCGTCTTCACCTCCAGTGCGGGCCGGCAAGGTTGTATTTGCTATTTGTGGCCCTCATCAAATTTATGAGGCCATGGCTGTACAGGGTGCTGCCTAAGGGCTCTTAATGCACCACTTATGCCCCGCCTATGTCCAAGCAGCGGAGCTCCATCAGAGTGCATCTCTGCAGGCACCATGTTGGACTAACCCCCTATCATGTTATACTGTATTTTAGGGTGAAAACTATTAGCCTGCATGAAAATGATATTAGAATTCTAATGGGAAATGTTTTAAAATTGTTTGCAATGGTAGAGAAATGTATTTCTGAGCCATATTGACAGAAATGTATTAACAGAGTTACAGTAAAATGAATGCTAATAGAAGTTTATTAATGTTGAATTTACAATTGGTGTGTTAATATTGTGGCATATGCATGATTTAGCATGCTGTTTTAATTTACTTGTCTTTGCCTAAGTGAGGCCTGTTAGGCCCTGTCTTCGAGACTGTGCAGAAATTGTTTGGTCATCTTGTTAAAGTGAACCTTTCTTTCATATTTTGTTCTCATGAGAATGCAAACTTGGTAATAGATGTCTATTGTTTTACTCATAGTGAGTCTGGGAAGTTTTCCCTGAGTACAGTACATTCAGTAATAAAGTACTGTGGAGTGGCAACCTATACAATTGTTACAATGTCACCTGGAAGAATACAGATAGACACCCTTCTCATGAACGTCTTGAGAATCTTCACTAATGTTGCAGTCTGAGTCGCATGATCATTTTCTATTAGATGTTACACCTTCAACGTCATGTGGAATGATGGATGGACGAATCATCTTGCTCTATGAACAATAGTATGGCTGGGCTTTGAGAAAATAATGAGCAGACTCTCTCCAGACCCCATTGCAGCTGTCTGCTCCATTCTATTCTGCTTAGTGAACCCCTTGGACTCTGAGAGTTATTGTACTCCCTGCCCTTGCCTCTTTGAAATGCTTTGCTGAGACTTACAGATTTTTCCCGTCAACCCAAGAAGAAGACTCTTGACTGAGCTTCTGAAATGCTGATGCCTTCCCTTTTTACTTATCTTTTGCCCACTTTAATTAGTGATTTGTTGTCCCAGATTTCCTTTTTCCAAATTCTTTTTATCCTGTTTGCCCTTTTTGTCTTTTGCCCCTTTTGCCCACATGTGTTTAGCCCAACACATGTTATTCCTTGATTGGATAATCTGTAGGGGTTTCCCTTGCCTAAACTATATGAATTAAATGATTAAAATGTCCCTAATGCTTATTAAAACTGAGCAGTGTTTTTTTTTCCGGTAGATCAGGTTATTCTTCTGATGTTCTGTATTGTATTTGTTGAGTGTTTAGTTTTATTAATGCTAGTTTATCTGAACTTATTTTGTTGCCATGGGCAACCCCTGGCGATTCTGTGTCTTTATAATTTTGTCTTAAGAATTGTCTACATGATGAGAGGGATAAAATTTTATAATGGATTAGTGGCATGGAAGTTAGAATATGGTGATTAATTAACCTACATTTAAAGGCCTATCATAGAAAATAACACAAGTTGTAAAATGTGCATGTTTGAATTATGGTGGACCATGGTGCCACCATTCATATTAAACATTACATCTTATCATGAAAGATATTTTGCATTCATATTAAATGAAGTACTAATGTGAATTAACTTAAAGAGTGTTCTTATTAAGATGAATATTAGACCCCCCTCTCTCATACTCTTACAAGACACGACCTCCCTTCCAGACTTCTCTAGACCCCACAGAAGACTGCTACACACTGCATTAGCCACTGCAAAAATCTGCATAGTCCGTCATTGGCGGTCGGAGGCCTCCTCCAACCCAGGAAGAATGGATTGTAGCCATGACCCGCATGGCCATGCATGAAAGAACCATCTATAACCTGCAAGACCAAGCCCAAATATTCAACCAGGTGTGGGCTCCCTTCCTTACAGTGGGAAGATAGTAAATCACCCGAAACCACTTCCCCCTTCTTCCCCCACCCTCCTCCCCTTTTCCTTAACCCTCCCTTCCCTATCCCCTCCTTCCTCTCTTTTCTCCCTCTTTTTCTCCTCACTAGCCCCCCCTTTTTCTTTTCTTTTTTCTTTTTGTCTTTCTTAATTTCACCAGAGACTAGATACTGGTCCCTTCTATCTTCTCAAGCAGACTTTTCTTGCAGCTTCCTCTTTCCGAGCCATTAGAAGGACACTTAGTACTAAGCTTGAGCTGGCCGAGCGCAGACAGAAGATCTAAGTCCCAATATCCTGATTGTGCAACTACCTTGACAACATACAGCTCTAGGGTCTACTATCGTCTTGGCATTATGACCCTCAAGGCAAAGACGTCCGTCCGAACACCCCACGGTACAATCGCCCTATGACCTGTTCCCAATCTAGATGTCGACACAGCGAGAAGCCCACCCCCTATCCCTAGGGAACCAGATGACCCTGCATTCATGTCCTCGCTACTCGACTAGCTTGCTTATCCGCTTATTCTCCTTATCCTTTCTCGCCTATATCCAGAGTGTCCTATGACTCGATACTTTGTTTACTCTCTATCTCTTATCTCTACCTATACCTTTTCTCAAGTCCCCTTCCTTCTTTCCCGTCTGATCTGATCAGTACAACATGTTTTCAAACCACGAATGACAATACCCCATTGTCTTACCCGTTTTCCTTATCCTTTGATGTACAATTGTTCACAGATGCCGGGATCTCGATCCCACCTGGTTTTGTACTGTATTGCAGTGTTTACAATAAAATCATATAAAAAAAAGATGAATATTAGAAATTAAGTATAAAATGAACATTCACGAATTGTACTTATATTGATTGAAATGGATTTTAATAATATGAGTTACATGTGTGCAAAAAAATGAATGCACATTTAAAATAGTTTAACATTTCATAAATAATGTTTGCAATTAAATAACTTGCTCTGCATGTTTGATTTGAATTGCACCTTGCCCAGTTTTATTAATGTATTAATTGTATTAATGTGTGTTAAGGCTTTCTTAGCTTGACTCTTCCTGAAAGATTCATTTTATTAGCAGTAGAGGAAAATCATTTGCTTATTCTGCTCCCTCTGACCTGAATTCTTTTTCCTTGGTTGCTGACGTGATACTGCATGTCCTAATGTATTGAAAGCGAGGAACATATTTCAGTATTAACTATGGAACAATATTTGTTCTAGCTGTCGAACTAGATAGCAAACTCATGATTCCCATGTGAAACTTGTTAGTTTATTTTGTGTATCGTGAGCAAGGACCTGAAGTAACAATTAGATAATGTAATATTTTGTCAGAAATTTGTGAAATCAATGAAATGACAATGCACTTTTGCTGCGAAAATCTGAAATAGTTGCAAAACTGATGGTGCCACCGGCAACCATTGGACACTACTTTACGTAGGATGAGCACGCTTGAAGGACCAATCAGCGGACCATGTATATTTCTAATTAGTAGGGAACTTTGGAAACTTGGAATTAGTTTGCGTTAGTCTACTCCTGACTCAAGTCTGTCCAGATCTCTGTCAGAATCCATCTACTCCTGTCTTAAGTCTGCTGCTGTCACCTGCTGTCTTTTCTAAGGGCCAGATGTACCAAGAAAGCCTTTTGCGAGTCGGAAATAGCGATTTTTAAGAAATCGCTATTTCTGATTCGCAAAATGCAATGTATCACATTTCCGATTCGGTAACAGCGATTTCTTAAAAATCGCAAACGCTATTACCGAATCGCAAATTGCGATACCGGCCCCATTCGCACCTATGGGCCTGTAGGCCCATATCTGCTAATTTTTTGCATTTCCAAAATTGCGATTTCTTAACTGGAAATCGTAATTTCGGAAATGCAAAACCCCAGGATGCTGGGGGCTTAAGGCCCTTCCTACTGCACCCCAAAATAATTTTTTACAACAGGGCATGTGTGCTTTACATGTACATTTTAAAAATGCATTTCAAATGCATTTTTTAAAATTTGCACATGGTTACCACCAGGTTCAACCTGGTGGTAAATATCGATTCCTAAATGCCCAATTCACATTTAGGAATTGCTTCTTACATGTGCTTTAGAAATCGCAAATAAGGAATCCTTATTTGCAATTTCTTATTTAGAGAGTCGCAATTTAAACAGGGTCGCAATTTTAAGGAATGGCTATTTTAGCGATTCCTTAAAATTGCTTTCAGAATGCCTTTAATACATTCTGAAATGGCTTTTTGCATTCGCAAATGGGCATTAGCACCGTTTGCGAATGCAAAAAGCTTTCATACATCTGGTCCCAGGTCTCTTGATGAGTTTCCACTTAGGCTTAATTGCCCCATTTGTTTATACTGTTCATTACTAATATGCCCAACTAATTCTGACCTGGTGACCTGTCCTATGTGCAGCCTGTGTCTGCACTGTCATGTTGCTGCTGTCAAGAAGAAAGTGACTGTTCTAGCAGATGAAGCATTTCTATCTGCTGTCCCATGAGGAGAGGTACAACTAAATGTGACTTCTTGTTTTCCTTTTCAGCTTAGGTAATTACACCAGCATATTTGTATGAAGCTAACCCTAGTTTTCTGACATTCCTGACAGCCTATGGTTTTCATGTCTGTTTATAACTTAGTTTTGCACACCATATATGTTACTTTGATTTTGGGATTGTATTAAAGTCTTGAAAATTTATTCGGTTTGGAGTTTGATTTAGTGTTAAATTGTTCATGGTGTCTGTAGTTGTTTATAGTATGTCTTTGACTTGTGATTGAATGAACCTGACTACTACACTCTTCACCAAGTCCAAAGACCTAGTTGACCTTTATTGGTGAGAATAGTGATCGCGTCTCACCAGCGCGCTTGTGGTTTCTGAACCCGAGGTGGGGAGAAGATTTCCACAGGTGCGTCAGCAATGAATTTGAGTCTGAGCTTGGATTAAAACTCCTTAACTTTATTCCCGATTGGAGTTTTGCTTTTTTGGCCACATTGGTCATACTGTGTAGACTGAATTGGTTGGTAGTGAAATTTGATTACTTTTTCTCTACACCCTTATGCTGGGTTCAAAGATTTATTGACCTCGTCAGTCATTGATTCCTGCAAAGGAAGAAATTAGGGCTGGGCGGAGTGAACGGAGTCCAGCTTTGCCTAATTCCGTGGAGTTGAAAAAAAACTCTGTGGAATTGGGCATAGAGGCAGCTTTTTAGGGGTGAGTGCAAAGCGCTCCGTCCTGTGTTGTAATCTCTCTTTGGGCTCCAAACCACACCCATGTCACATCAGTTTCTTTCATTGGTTCGTGAGCTTGCCTGTTAAAAAAATCTGCTTGTTTTCATTAGAGAAAGGCATGCATAAGTCATGCCTTTTCTAGTGTTTAGCCCTCCTCGATCGCAGCGACCAAGTACTGAAAACATACAAGGCTCTGCATTTTCAGTCTGGTTTCTGGACTACTTTTTCTCTTTTTTTCGCAGTGCGATCTTGCTGGACAGAAGTCGAGCACTTTGCAATAGTTAATTGCACTTTTGCCGGTTATGTAGATAATTGCACTTTTGCCGATAGGTTTCACTACGAGTCAACTTGTATTTCCCTTTGTGTATCTGCTTTGCACTGATGGCGGCCGTCAGCTCGCTTATGTGAAACTTTTACTTTTCAGTTCATATGGCAAGAAAAGTCCAGTTAGTTATGTGAAAATGTTTTATTTTCATTTTCAATGTATGTGGCAAAAAAAGTCTGGTTAGGAGTTTACAATGTTAATTGCTCTAGCTCAGGCAAATGCGAGACTTGTTGCATTGCAAATGCTTGTTTTCACTGCCTACAGCCCTGGCCTGAATTCAGACCATGGCCGTAGGCAGTGAAAGCTGCCAGGCCTCTTGTGCACTGGCCTGCCCCGTGTGCAGTGCACACAGAACAAGCCGGTGCACAAGAGGCCTGAAACGGAAGCTTCCACTGCCTACGGCCTTGGCCTGAATTCAGGCTAGGGCCATAGGCAGCAGAAGCTGATGTTTCAGTCCTTGTTTGTGCACCAGTGTGGACAAACAATGATAATCAAAGAGACGAGGACTTACCTGAGTCTTCCAGAGGGTCCTCTACTCCTCCTCGTCCGACGGCGACGAGGAGTCCTCCTCTTCAGTGGCTGCCTCCCCCCTCTGTTTGAGTGTGCGCTGCAGCCCAGTTATGGGTTGCGCACCACAAGCACAGACTGCCCATACTGGGCTGCAGCATGCACCGGGTGAGCTGCGCTCCGCTGGTGGGGCAAGCAGAATTTTTGGACTAACTCTGCGTTCCAAGCAGAGTTCCAAAAACTCCATTAGCTCTGCCAGCAGTGCAGAGCTCCCCACAAACCCCCAGAAGAATTCTGTCAACAAATCCATACCCCTTGGTAAATCTGTCGCTGACCCACTCTGTAGTTCAGCTAAGGAATCACAACAATTTGTCACATAGCGCTGTGATGCATGAATAAATGTAAATCTACACCTGTGTATTTTCCCTTTCATGCAGTGGTCCATGCAATTTTCATTTCAAGTTTTTACATGATCTCATAAGCAAAATGGTCCATTCCTAGGTCATTCCAGTACAATGGGCGAAAGAGAGACAATTCGCAGACATAAATATCAAAACAATATGTCTGGATTGAACAACCCACAGCTCAAAGCCTTACAACACTGAACGTCAGAGAGAATTACTGAGAGAGATCCAGGCTGGGGCACACAGCGGGAAGGCAGCAAAGAAACAAGCGTATGCTGGCAGAGAGAACCTCTCTCGCGCGCGCCGTTGACAAGAGCTGACAGCTGGAAAATTGTGTGTAAACCTTTCCATCCGAAGAGATCAATGCAAAATGCACTGTTACGTTTAATCTTTAATTCCTCTTCGAAAGGAGCCCGCCATTTGCTGAAATGAATTTTTTTTACTGAGAAATGATATCGCGAGCGCTACCTAACATAAAGCAGCATCTCCCATGTACTGTGATACAGTGGGGTCCGATAAAGGTATTATGCCATGCCTGAAGCATATTCTGTTTATAGCTTACGAGAAAAACCCACATAAAAGATCTGGTTCAGAGAACAAAATTAGAGAGCAGGAGATGCACTGAAACAGTCCATGTAATACTATGTGACATACTCAGCAATGACCATAAAACACTCTACAGGTTCTATTCATTCATTTGTCTGTCTGATGGTGTTCCCTTTTTGACCTTTTTTACCCTGAGATGCCTTTGCTTTCTGAAAAGGAAAACGAAAATGCCTGAAATTAAGTTTACAGACGGCAGGATGCTGCCACTATATTTAGACAAGAAACATCAGAAAGTTGCTAGTGGTTGCAAAAAAGTGCAGATTTATCAAAATGTCACACACAAAGTGCAGCAAGGCATCTTGCCATATTTAACATTTAATGGAGTATTCCGGTCCTTTTCTTGTGCTGTCACACTTTTGGCTGCCTAGCACCAACTCAGCCATCCTTGCACCGTGGTGAAAGTTCCTGATTTGCAGGAGGGATTGTTGTTGTGCAGTAAAAGACACCTTCCTGCACAAAACAATCTTTGAAACTTTTTCCTCTTTCTTGGTGTGCTGCAGAATACAGCACACACAAAAAGAGGAAAGAAAATTAAATAAAGATATTTCTCCTCATTGAACTTCTCCTGAGAAGGTGTAGCATTTTGATGTATTTCCAAGTCTGCCACAAATGGTAAATCGGGAAAAATCTCCAAAATATATTGGTGGATGCTTGGGAATACCCACGCTCCTCACTTGGAACACCTCCCAGTGACAGAGTAATGTACGGCGGTGACTTGCACTGCCTTGCATTACTCTAGATTTACCCAGCAACGCAGGGCCATGGAAGATAGCCTTGTGTGGCTTGGTAAGTCTCATCTAGTTTTTGCATCGCCCTGGGGTTACCTTGCCTGGTGCAAGGGTGACACAATTTTTTAAATAAATATGAACCTGAGTATTGAGGCTTGACAAAATGATGGAAACATAGGCTGGATTTGATCACTCTTGTAGTATCAGTGCAGCAGCCAAAGTGACATCTCTCTTCCTTAAATATGCAGACTGCCAGTCAGGCTAGTGCCTTAGGCATGGTCCGTTTAGTCACGACTGTAGAGCATCTGCCTTTGGGAGCTTTCAAAAGCATGAGAGAGGCATAGGAAGAAATCTCAGCTCAAAATTTGGTCTCTTTGGGCCTTTGAGAAGTTGGTGGCACCCTTGTTTTTAAAAGGTTGGAATAAACTTGCTCTATTTGCAAAAAATTATGATCTTCTTATTGTTAAATGGTTCGTGATGTAGAAATGTGCAGAATTAGGATTTAACCCTGCCTTTAAAAATGTGCATAGACACAATGTCACCAATTGTGATTGCTGTTCGATATCTTATCTCATTCATTTGGCACTATTTCACTGATTTGATAATATCTGCCTTCTCCATGGGTTTGCAGATCTTTCCTTTTGTGATTATGTTTTTTTGCTGCAAATGCACAGAATGCGTTTTTGACACTTTGGCTATGTTGACACTATTCACATTTATGTTTTTTTTACCATAATGCAACCCTTTGTCCAGCGGATTTTGATTGTCAGAACAGCTAGACTCGGTCAGATCAAAAGGGAACATTAGGATGAGCAACTTACAAGCATCCAGATTAGTGCAACTACACCACAAAGGTGACTGTCAATGTGCTCACAGCAGCTCTCTCATCCATGCAACATCACACATTTATTGAACAACAACACATTACACAGTAGTCTGTACACCTGTTCAACACAACCTAGACATTCCAATATGGGTATCAATGAGGCCACAGCATCATGCATGATTATGAAGAATGTATACAACAGATCACACTGTATTGAGCAGCACAAACGCAGCACAGGACAGTTGGCACATGCATTTGAATTTCACTTTGCACATAACCTTTCGCTAGGAAACAATGCTCAACATCCAAGAGAGCACATTGAGCAGGACACTGACCAAGGGCCCAACGTAGCTCATATTTGCAACATATCATTGACTTCACAGCTGGACAAATCATAATAAACAGCAATCACACCTCCAAATTTCATATTAGACAGAATATGGCGTACAACAAGCATATCAGAGCAGCAGATGACACACTAAACCAGCACCCATTTTATGACCCATGGTTAAACTGGTTAAAGGAATATTGTGCATCCTAACAATGCACACTACTCACAGTTACTTCAGACATATACTTCAAGCAATGTACAACCCAGGTTCCCTAGATGGCATGTACTCAAATTCATAACAACTTTCAGACACACATACACAGCATTAACAAATATTATGATATACACACATGACTGAGCATACATGTATAACAGTATATTGTACATACCAACACTACTGTATGTATATCTGTATGCATATGATATTTGTATAGTGTAAAACTAGTGAAAAGGCAGTAGAGTGCTGTACTGGGACAAAAGCCAATCATTGAGTGAATGGCTGGTTTGTAGACTGTTGATGAATTAATGATTCATTAACAATAATGTTAATGATGTAGAGTTTTTTTACAGATGTGCATTTTCATCTCTTTCTTGACTTGGAACAGCATTAGGACAGTTCTGATGGTTACAGGGATGTTGTTGCAGATCCTGGATGCATAAATGGATAAGGCCTGCTATCTTGTTTTATTTTTATTTTTTGCACTTCTGAGTCTTTAGTCTGATGGTGTCCCGACTGCAGGTGTGCCAAGATCCACTAGATAGTGAGCTTGTCTGGAAGCTAAGCTAGGGTACTGTTTGTGATGGTTTTGTAAATGATGCAGCTAAGTGTAAATATGATGTGGGCACAGCAGTGGAGCCAATGAAATTCCATCTGGTGGTAGTGATGCAATCATATTTCCTAGGTCCTGGGTGAAATGTGTTGTGCAATTTAAGATTCCCTTAAGGAGCGCCACTATTTTGTACTATTTGGAGCTTGTTGTGCTTGGCAAATTAAACAAATTCTGTCATGGGTTGAGCTTCAGAGAGACACTAAACATAATGGTCTGGATGAGATGCAGGCAGTGTTTGCGGTGTTGGGTAACTGGGGCAGAAGAGGCTTTTAAGTGGAGTTGTGATCACTGGCATATTGATTAATTTTAATGCTTTTATCTGTGAGTAGAGCCCCAAGGGGGTTTATGTAGAAGCTGAAGATGACAGCGAACCATATGAATTCCTAGGGGATTCTGCAGGTAATAAGGATGTTCTTTCGGCGTCGAATTGGTCATGTGAACAAACTGGTGTCAGAGCAAAGGTAGGAGGATAACCATTGATGGACACTGCAAGCACAACCCATTTATGGCTCCAGTGTGTAGATGAGGGTGGAATAGGCGATTATGCTGAAGGCAGCTGAGAGGTCAATCAATATAGGTAGGCAGGGGTCATCTTAATCAGTGGCCAGGAATGCATCCTCTATGATTTGTACGATAGCGGTCTCCATGTTGCAGTGTGATCTGAAGCTAGATTGCTAGTCATGCAGGAGGTGGTTAACAGTGATCTTCGAGTTCAGTGCAAACTACTTTTTTGATGATCTTTCTGCACCCCCACCTATTGTTAAAAACCTATAGCTGTACCAGAAGCTCACTATGGAATATGATTTGAAGAAACATTCTGCCTGCTTTTTTGGCCCACTAAGGAGTGTCAAGAAATTCTTGGGTGAGATCCCAAAACATACAAAGAATAGTTGTTCAAGTAATCACCACCTCTTGTCTGCATTTTGGAAATGTGCTCTACCTTGGCATGAATCAAAAGGTGAAAAAAAGGCTACAGACTGTCCAGGAAGCAGCTGCCTGCTTTTTACTGCAGGTTCCCAGACATGCATCGTCTGTTCCTATCTTACACAACTGCATTGGCTGACGACTGATAAAAGAATAACATTTAAGCATTGTGCTTTGATTTTTGTGCATTTTTGCACATTTTCCAGCTCGGAGCCCTCCTACAATCACAAAGTGATTCAACCCCATCCTCACCCAAGGGCCCTGAAACCAGGGAATCTTAGATTAGGCTTGGTCCCATGGGTAATTAGAGCCCTAGCTCCTAAACTCTATAAAACACTTCCAGATTAGCTGCTTATGAATCCAAATGAAACCTTCTCTAAGAAGCTGCAGAAGACCTGATTAGTGTATTTACTGCTCTCACGTCATCGGTTCAGAGAAGTGCTGTGAAGCCCAGGTTGGATAGCCACGTGCTGAATAAATGTTTAAAACATAAGCATAAAGGGCATGTGAGAGATCAGTTGATAGTTATCAATGTCATCAGGGTCTAGTGTAGGTTTCTTCAAGAGTGGGAGGAAATAGCCTGCCCTGAGAGCTTTTGCAAAGATGCCTTGAGTGAGGAAGGCATTGACAATGTTAAGTATTGGTCAGAGAGCTTTTGTGAAGGATGAAGATAAGATATCATCTTCAGAAGATGTGGCAGTTGAGAATGTCAGTGAGATCTGCATAAGATAGGGTTTTGAAGGATGAGCACTGAAGCATTCTGTGATAAGACGTAGCCAAAAGTGTAGAAGCAGGCTTGGTGTTGTTGGCCTGCTGTTAGATCTCAGAGTTTTTTTTCTCTGAAGAAGATGGCATTGCACGTGTCGGTGGAGAGTAGAATACATGGGTCAGGCAGGAGGTTGAAGCTGTACTTGTCTAATTGTCTTGAAAAGTGTTCAGCTTCTGTTGCTGGCTTCTTTGACGGTGCTGGTATAGTACTTTGCTGTCTATGTGTTTTGCAGAGGGACTTCAGTATCGTGAGGTCATTGAGAGTTTTGGCTTTCTTCCATTTTCTGACCTATCTGTGGACGGAATGTTTATTGTTAGCAAGGTTTTTAGAGTAGCAGGATACTAAAGGTTTTGAATGCACTTGCCTGTTTAGGAAGAGCATGGAAGTTTATGTAGTTTTCAAAGACAGTGCTGAAGTCATTTGAAGAGTGTTGACACTGAACTTGGATTTTTTCAGGGCGAGGGCTGAGTTCAAGCATAATTTTGTTGGTGAGAATTCTTTAAAGGATCTGAAGGTTTGCTCTTCTTGTTTGGGTTAACCTTAGGTGTTGGTAGGACACTGAACAGGGAGCTAGAGAGGGTGAGGTGGTCAATCAAGTTCTGGGAGGTAGGTGGTTTGCTTGGGATTTTGATGATGTTGAGAAGGTAAAGTTGGGGATGTGGCCTTTGGAGTGTGTTGAGAAGGTTGACGATCTAATTTATGGAGATACCAGACCTCTGACAGGGCAGCACTGCCACACTAATGGTAGACCATGTGCTATACAAAACTGTATGACATAAAACAATTTAAACAAAATATGTAGGATATATTTCAGCATTGTGAATTGCAGTGGATAAAATCCAAGGCAACCTTGACCTTAATGTGAAGAAAAAGTTCCTCCAAACCAAAATACATACAGGTTCATAATTGCTTAAGGATTACCAGTTCCTCTTCTTTTATTTGTCTTTGAGCAAATGTGTGTCAACAGGTGTGCCAATAATAACTATTCTTAAAATAGGACAAACTGATGATGTTTAGCAACATCATATGAATACAAAGCAAATGAAGATTGTAATACAAATAAAAAGTTCAAGAATAAAAAGGATAGAGGAATTAGAATGGAGATAGTGTCAGGATCCTACGGAGGTTTCCTGTTGAGAAAACTCTTATGCCAGTGTAGTTTCAACCAAAATCAAAAGTACAAGTAGGAAAACAAACTAACAATTAGAAATGCAAGATGGCTGCCAGATTAGTTTTTTCTGCAGTGCACTAGATGTTCTCTCCTCCAAGCACAAAAGGAATGTGAAGTGCGCACTAACTAAGCAATGTGCACTTCACTGAAGAATTTTCACTGAGAACAGCTTTCTCCAGAATGTCTGTCGGGAAAGCTAGTTTAGGTAGAGGCGTCCTTATTTTAGCCTCATTTTAGTGTCTTGGGTTTAGAATTCTTGTGTCAGCATCCTGGATTAGGAAGGTAAACATCTAATTTTTTCCATTCTGTCCAGAAGGACTTTCCACTGCCTTCTTTTTAATGCCTTCCTTTCTTTCTGTTTTGAGAAATTTTTTACCTGTTTAATGCTAAACAGTCTAAACCATGAAATTCCCAGGAAAGGAAGACTTGTCTGTCAGAAAGAAAGTTTGGTTACATTATTTCATTTATGGCATTTCAGTGAACTGGTTTGACCATGAATTTAACAATTACTCTCAATTTAGCAGTGTGCTTTTAAGATGCAGTTCATCGAAAGGTGAGCAGTTTTCAAAAAAAGGAAATTAAAACTATAGAATCTGTGGAGCTAAAGTTATGGTCTTTTCCCTTGGACCTTGTCTTTTCTGGAGCTAGAAAGTACATCTTATAAGAAAAAGACAATTAATGAAAGCTCAATAAATATTTATATATATTAAAAGGAAAAGAAAACCAGTTGGCAAGTTGTGAATAATTCTGAGTCAAAAGCTAAGGAGTGGAACAAGAAGGTTGTTAATATAGACAGAAGTTCAATCATCAACTTTTCTAAAACAACATCTAATTCTTATATATAATGTCATAAACACATAGAAGAGGAGCAATAGCCTTAGTCATATTGGGTATGTAGAAGTTGTAGAGTTTTGAAAAAAAAGCTTCAATTAGCCAAATAGGTAATGAATTTGATAATGGTTGTTTTTCTTTTGCAGATACTCAAACTCCACAAATAAGAAAACAAACTAGCAGTATCACATGCTCTACACATAGAAGATAGAAAACACACAGGAGAGAAGCAACCAGTGACAACAAGGCTGTCTCTTCTTGTCTTTCCCATCCCCTTCCCCCCACTTAGAGTTCTTCTGTTGTTCAGATTTATTTGAGACCAGAAAGTGCTCTGGGAAGGGAATTGGAAATAGTCTTCGCATCTGTTCCTGTGCAAGCAATTGGTAAGAGCCTTCTGACAGGTAGAGTTGAGAACCTGTTTTCAATGCTGTTTGTAGCATGGCCTCTATGAACACTCTGTCACTCTGGTAGAGGACTAAAGTATCCATTTTGGATTCCATGTATCCCTGAGTAGCCTTACAGTATTTGGGGTCTTGTGGACAGAGCTGATCATTTAACACGTAATTGGCTTCTTCCCAAAGGGCTCACAAGAAAGTGCTGAGTGCTCTTTTGCCTTACTCTGCCTTCCTTGCCACTTATGTGGGTGGCACAATAAGTGCTGCAGGCCCCACTAGTAGCATTTGATTTACAGGTCCTTGGCACACCTGGTATACTTTACTAGGGACCTGCTTGCAAATCAAATATGCCAATAATGGATAAACCAATCACCAATACCATTGAGACAGAGAAATCTTGCAATTTAGCCCTGGTCAGCAGTGGTAAAGTGCCTAGAGTCCTAAAAACAGCAAAAAACGTAATGCAGCATATGATCAAAAATAGAAGGTCAGAAGCAAAATGTCTTGGGATAACCCTGCAAAAAGGGGAATTTTCAACAGTCCCCTCTAGGTGCTGGGACTGGGGTGGTAGAATCAGGCTCCTTCTGTGTCAGATCCTCCCTGTTTGTGGCTGGCAGAGTTGTAGTTTTCCCAGATGTTGAGGGATCACAGATAGGGGCTGATGGACCCGGAAAAACCCTGCGCATGAGCATGTAGATGTTATACATCACCCTATTCAAGGAGCCTAAAGTTGAATTGATGTTCTTGAACGCAACATTGTTCTCCCGATGCACCTGCTTCAGGTCCCATATCTCAGTTGGGACCTTGCCCATCATGTCTTGGGACTGTAGGACAGATCCCAAGACTTGGCCTAGGGTGGTCTGGCTCACCCAAACCCCAGTAGCCTCCCTTGGCTGGCACACAGATTCCCTCCCATGGCCCCTACCCCCACTGGCCTGTGCCCTTAAGGTGTACCCCAAACCACTGGTTCCGGGCAGGCCTGTTGCAAGGGTTCTTGGTGACTCAACAGGAGCCAACATTGGGGGGCACAGGATGGGTATGCTGACTGTTGGTGCACACGTAGTAGAGGTGTCCTCTTGCTTTCGGTGGTCTTGTAGCAGTGGTGGGAGGTGTTGTTGTGGACTGGGTCTGACTTACTGGAGTGGTGTGGTTAGACAGACCAGATGGGCTATATTGCTCCTCATCATCTGGACTTGCAGCATTAGGGTCCTCACTGAAGCCTTGCTCCTGGGCTGAAGTGGAGGTCTCCTGGGTACCAGATAGTGGTGCATTGGTCCGAGTGGCTGAAACTCTGAATGATACACAGTATATGTGAAGTAAATATTGTTTGTGCATTTCATGTTTCTTTACTTACATGAGGACCAACCTAAATCCTAGAAAGGTTGAGATTGACTGATTAGGACTTGGTGTGATTCACACTGTTTAACCCATGCAGCCTGATTTACACATATGGAAAAAGTGAAAGTTCAGATTTGTGGGTCAGATATGACAGACTTTGGGGCCAGGGCAGAGGTGGGTACATTGTAGTCCTGTGTGGGCTTTCAAGGTCTAGCAGGCTGCAAAACATTGCATGCACAATGGTTCATAACTCACAAAATACTGCAATTGAACATCATATGAACAGTGAAACTTTACTTGTGTATGGCTACTAATTCTGTTCTGCATACCACTACAAATCTTCTTGTTTCTTGGATTCAGAAAATAATGACTTATATAAGCATTTTCAGCAATTCATTGTGGCAATGAGCAGGTGTCTACATGGTTGAGATGTGCAAGACGTTATATTTAATTCTTAAACATGACATGGTGACTGACAAATGTGTCAGCGTTTGAGATGTGTGTGCATATTGAAGTAATTGACAGTGTTACATCATTACACTCCACTTTTGATTGTCAGATCTAGGAACAGAGGATCATGGTAGATGTAGTAATTAGATAACACCATGGACAATACTTGTTTGAAAAATAGCTTCCACATATCACTTTCAATGACTGCATTAGATTTGAAAACACGTTTGCAACTGGTACACGCATATGAATATCATTTGAATGGGAGACAATGCAACTTAGGGACACTCTACTCTCCAGTGAAAATAGATGTAGGATGGGCTTGGTTTAGGTAGGACAACGACATACATTTATAGACACTAATGGACAAAGCCCATGCAAGGGTAGATCCATGGGAACTACAAACAATCTGGCTAGCCATATAGCATTATGTTAGGAGGAGAGACAAAGCCAATCTGCTGGCAATATATATGACAAAACATATTTTGTTTAGTCACAAATAGCTACATCTGTTTTGTTGAGGATGTGGCAGCATTCTAACGCTCTATCTTAAAGTAAGGACTCCATTAGTGATTAGGGAGGCATACATAGGTTTGATTTACAAGTCTGCACTCTACCAGGGATTTCTGCCAAGCCTTCAGGATGGAGATGTGAAAGACTTTCTCCTCCCAGGGAAAGAGTTGTGATGGGGGACAGGAGAACCACCACCAGCTATCTGAAATTGCTGTATTTTGGACTTGTGCTCCAAACAACTGTGGCTCTACTTTAATGTTTTCATCCACCATGACAGACAATTTTCTCTCTGTGAAATGGGGATTTCTTCTCCATGACAAGGAATGGCAAAGGGTCCTGGTCTGAAATGAAGTGTGTTTTATAGTGTGCCTTGCAGATGTTCACAATCGTCAAATATGCAACAAGTGTGGGCTACTGGCATTCAACTAACTAGGCTTGGTTGGATGCCGTTGTCAAGATGGCAATGGAGTGGTACTGGTCGGTATTGGAGTCTGCTGCGTCAGTTGCGGGATGCAGCTGACCTGACGGAGTATACTCCATTGTGGCAGTCTTTGGTTTAGCCGCACTACATCTAAATATGGTGGGCGGGAGATCACTGTTGTGACATTTTTTTCAGACCTGTCTCCTACGCGTCTTGGTGGTAAGACCGCCAATATATAAATCAGGCCCATAGTCTGTAATAGCATATAGTGTAGTAGCGTGCAGTGGAGAGGTGTATAATGAAGTGGCCTACACTAGAATGAAAAAGAGCGTAATAGCATACAGTGGAGTGGTGTACAGTGAAGTGACATTCAATCTAATAGTGTAGAATGGAGAGGCGTACAATGGATTGTCCAACACCATGGACAATACTTGTTTGAAAAATAGCTTCCACATATCACTTTCAATGACTGCATTAGATTTGAAAACATGTTTGCAACTGGTACACGCATATGAATATCATGTGAATGGGAGACAATGCAACTTAGAGACACTCTACTCTCCTGTGAAAATAGATGTAGGATGGGCTTGGTTTAGGTAGGACAACGACATACATTTATAGACACTAATGGGCAAAGCCCATGCAAGGGTAGATCCATGGGAACTACAAACAATCTGGCTAGCCATATAGCATTATGTTAGAAGGAGAGACAAAGCCATGCTGCTGGCAATTCATATGACAAAACATATTTTGTTTAGTCACAAATAGCTACATCTGTTTTGTTGAGGATGTGGCAGCATTCTAACGCTCTTTCTTAAAGTAAGGACTCCATTAGTGATTAGGGAGGCATACATAGGTTTGATTTACAAGTCTGCACTCTACTAGGGATTTCTGCCAAGGTTTCAGGATGGAGATGTGCAAGACTTTCTCCTCCCAGGGAAAGAGTTGTGATGGGGGAGAGGAGAACCACCACCAGCTATCTGCCTCTCCTGGTGTCACTTGGAGGTCAGTGAACAAACTTTCCCCCGCAGGTCATTCCACTTCTTCCTAATCTCCTCCTGTGTGCGCAGGTTGTTAGCACGGCATTCACCCTGACAACTATTTTGAATGACATTTGTCTTTTCTGGGAAATTGCTGTATTTTGGACTTGTGCTCCAAACAACTGTGGCTCTACTTTAATGTTTTCATCCACCATGACAGACAATTTTCTCTCTGTGAAATGGGGATTTCTTCTCCATGACAAGGAATGGCAAAGGGTCCTGGTCTGAAATGAAGTGTGTTTTATAGTGTGCCTTGCAGATGTTCACAATCGTCAAATATGCAACAAGTGTGGGCTACTGGCATTCAACTAACTAGGCTTGGTTGGATGCCGTTGTCAAGATGGCAATGGAGTGGTACTGGTCGGTATTGGAGTCTGCTGCGTCAGTTGCGGGATGCAGCTGACCTGACGGAGTATACTCCATTGTGGCAGTCTTTGGTTTAGCCGCACTACATCTAAATATGGTGGGCGGGAGATCACTGTTGTGACATTTTTTTCAGACCTGTCTCCTACGCGGCTTGGTGGTAAGACCGCCAATATATAAATCAGGCCTATAGTCTGTAATAGCATATAGTGTAGTAGCGTGCAGTGGAGAGGTGTATAATGAAGTGGCCTACACTAGAATGAAAAAGAGTGTAATAGCATACAGTGGAGTGGTGTACAGTAAAGTGACATTCAATCTAATAGTGTAGAATGGAGAGGCGTACAATGGATTGTCCAACACCATGGACAATACTTGTTTGAAAAATAGCTTCCACATATCACTTTCAATGACTGCATTAGATTTGAAAACATGTTTGCAACTGGTACACGCATATGAATATCATGTGAATGGGAGACAATGCAACTTAGAGACACTCTACTCTCCTGTGAAAATAGATGTAGGATGGGCTTGGTTTAGGTAGGACTACGACATACATTTATAGACACTAATGGGCAAAGCCCATGCAAGGGTAGATCCACAGGAACTACAAACAATCTGGCTAGCCATATAGCATTATGTTAGAAGGAGAGACAAAGCCATGCTGCTGGCAATTTATATGACAAAACATATTTTGTTTAGTCACAAATAGCTACATCTGTTTTGTTGAGGATGTGGCAGCAATCTAATGCTCTATCTTAAAGTAAGGACTCCATTAGTGATTAGGGAGGCATACATAGGTTTGATTTACAAGTCTGCACTCTACTAGGGATTTCTGCCAAGCCTTCAGGATGGAGATGTGCAAGACTTTCTCCTCCCAGGGAAAGAGTTGTGATGGGGGAGAGGAGAACCACCACCAGCTATCTGCCTCTCCTGGTGTCACTTGGAGGTCAGTGAACAAACTTTCCCCCGCAGGTCATTCCACTTCTTCCTAATCTCCTCCTGTGTGCGCAGGTTGTTAGCACTGCATTCACCCTGACAACTATTTTGAATGACATTTGTCTTTTCTGGGAAATTGCTGTATTTTGGACCTGTGCTCCAAACAACTGTGGCTCTACTGTAATGTTTTCATCCACCATGACAGACAATTTTCTCTCTGTGAAATGGGGATTTCTTCTCCATGTCATGGAATGGCAAAGGATCCTGGTCTGAAATGAAGTGTGTTTTATAGTGTGCCTTGCAGATGTTCACAATCGTCAAATATGCAACAAGTGTGGGCTACTGGCATTCAACTAACTAGGCTTGGTTGGATGCCGTTGTCAAGATGGCAATGGAGTGGTACTGGTCGGTATTGGAGTCTGCCGCGTCAGTTGCGGGATGCAGCTGACCTGACGGAGTATACTCCATTGTGGCAGTCTTTGGTTTAGCTGCACTGCATCTAAATATGGTGGGCGGGAGATCACTGTTGTGACATTTTTTTCAGACCTGTCTCCTACGCGGCTTGGTGGTAAGACCGCCAATATATAAATCAGGCCCATAGTCTGTAATAGCATATAGTGTAGTAGCGTGCAGTGGAGAGGTGTATAATGAAGTGGCCTACACTAGAATGAAAAAGAGTGTAATAGCATACAGTGGAGTGGTGTACAGTAAAGTGACATTCAATCTAATAGTGTAGAATGGAGAGGCGTACAGTGGAGTGGGGTAGAGTGGAAACCATACAGTTGAATGATGAAAATTGAAGTTTTGTGAAGTGTGATAGCGTGGAGTGGATGGTGTACAGTGCAATAGCTTAGACTGGAGACTAGTAGATTAGCATAGAGTGAAGAAACACACAGAGGAGTGGCATATAGGGGGTCATTTTGACCTCGGCGGTCTTTTTGCAAGACCGCCGAGGGACCCCGTGCGGAAGACCGCCAGTGGTGGCGGTTTTCCGCTCGGCCTATTATGACCGTTGGCAGCTCTCCGTCCTTTTGCGGACGGAGAGCCGCCAACAGCCATACTGGCGGGAGGCGGGGAAGTGGAGGTTGCTCCACCTCCACCGCCACGCCAACAGAACACCGCCCAGCGAATCACGTCCTGTGATTCGCCGTGGCGGTGTTCTGTTGGCGGTGTGGTGTCGGCGGAGCTGCCCCCATGGCTCCCGTCCCCTCCCGGAGGATCGTCGGACCAGGTAAGTCGATCGTCCGTGAGGGGAGCGGGTGGGGGGTGTTGGGTGTTGTGTGCGTGCATGGGGGTGTGCGTGTGTGTATGTGAAGGGGGAGTGTGAGTGCGTGTATGCTTGCGGGGGTGTTGTGTGTATGTGAATGAGTGCGTGTATGTCTGTGGGTATGTCAGTATGGATGTGTGCGTGAATGTTTGAATGTGGGTGTGCGTGTCTGCCTGTGTGTGTGTATGTAGGCATGTCGTGTGTGTGTGAGTTATGTGATGTTGGGGGTTGGGGTGGGGAGGGGGACCCTGCCACTTTTGGGGGGTGGCAGGGGTGGTGGGGGGTAGGGGAGGGAGTCGGGGTGGGGATGGGGTGTGGGGGAAACCCCTATCAGTGCCAGGGAAGGAATTCCCTGGCACTGATAGTGCTTACCGCCATGGATTTCACGGCGGTTCAAACCGCTGGAAATCCACGGCGGTAAGCCGGGTCAAAATACCACCGGCGGTATAGTAACAGCCGCTGGGCTGGAGACCCAGGTCTCCAGCCCGGCGGGCGGAACGGAGAACCGGCGGATGACAATGGCAGTAACCGCCATGGTCATAATTCCATGAAGGGAGACCGCCAGCCTGTTGGCGGTCTTACCACCGGTTCTCCGCCTTCCGCCAGGGTCGTAATGACCCCCATAGTGTAGTGACATAGACTGGAGTACCTGAAAGTGGAGTGGGCTAGAGTGGAATAGCATACAGTGGAGTGGCATCCAATGGCATCCAATGGACTAGTGGAGAATGGAGTGGCATAGAGTGGAGTGGTGCAGAGTGGAGTAGCATATAGGGGAGTGGCATGCAGTGAAATAGTGTAAGGTGGCGTGGCATACTTTGAAGTGGTGTAAAATGGAATACCCTATAGTGGAGTAGTGTACAGTGGAGGGGCGAACATTGGGGTAGTGTAGAGTGTAATTTCATACAGTGAAGTGGCGTACAGTGGAGAGGCATCCGATAGAATAGCACAGAATGGAATTGTGTGGATTGGAGCGACACACACAGGAGTGGCATTCAGTGGAGGATCGTGCAGTGTAGTGGCATACAGTGAAATAGCATAGAATGGAGTGGCCAACAGTGGAAGGACGTAGATTGGAATTGCATACAGTGGAGTAGCATATAGTAGAGTGACATACAGTGGAGTGGCATACACTGAAGAGGCAAAGAGTGTTTTTGCATACAGTGTTACAGTGTTGTAGAGTGGACTGCAATCTGTGTACAATTCACTAGTATAGAGTGGAGTTGTGAAGAGTGGAGTGGCATAGAATGTAATAGCGTATAGTTGAGTAGTGTACAGTGGAGTGGTGTATAGTGTAATGGTGTAGACTGAAGTGCCATACAGTGGAGTGCAGTAGAATTTAATATCTTACAGTAGAATGGCATACATTGGATTGCCATCCAATGGAATAGCAAACAATGAAGTAGCTTAGAGTTAAGTGCCATACACCAGAGTGGCATAGAGTGACGTAGCATACAGTGAAGTGGCAAACACTGGAATAGCTTACAGTGGAGTGTTGTAGAGTGTAGTGGCATACAGTGGAATAGTGTAGAGTAGAGTGCCATGCATAGCATATAGTGGAGTGGAGTAACGTCTACTAGAGTGGCATACAGTGGCACGGTGTAGACTGGAGTGATATAGAGTGGAGGTGAGTACAGTGTTGGAGCAAAGAGTGCAGTGGTGTACAATGGAGTTGCATACAGTGTAACAGCATAGAGCGGATTGGCATAGAGTGGAGTCTTATGCAGTAGAGAGGCACAGATTGGAGTGCTGTAGATTGGAAAATAGTAGAGTGATCTACAGTGGAGTGGAGTGGTTTACACTGGAGTAGAGTAATATGGCATACCATCGAGTGGATTGGTGTATAGTGTAGTGGTATACAGTGGAGTGGCATATTGTGTATGTGAAATTTAGAAGCAATGTAGATTATGGTGAGCAGAATAGCACAAAAAATTGTGCTGCCTTGCATTTCTCCAGGTTTACCAAGCAATGCAGGGTCATGCAGCCTTGTGTTGCTTTGTACATCTGACTTAAATGTAGCATTGCCCAGGTGACACCACGTCTGATGCAATACAATAATACAGTTAGGCCTATGTTACATTTTGCAACCTTTTTAACATGAGCTTACACTACAAATAAAAAACTGTACCAAGATATTGGATGGAGGCTAATTCAAGCATAGAAGCTCTCTTGATGAAACATTATCTGTATAAACTAGGCTACCACTGTTATCTTGTCAGATATTTTTTATACAAGTTGCAGACTTGCTTACAAAAATTCATGCAAAATTGTGCAATGCAAACTTTTGTGAAATTTATGTCACACAAAATTAGTGGACTTCAACAGCCTAATTGAAATTTCACCCAAGCCTCATATATAGGCATGTACTGGTGATCATTATGGCATTCTGGTTGAGTACAGGAGGTAGTATCTGTTACTATAAGAGTTATCAGAACTAGGTAGCACAGTGTGGAACAGTAGAAGGTAAGGCTCAGGGATGAAGCTGGAACTTAAGATTGCCCCCCAACATTTATTGTCCACCTATAGGAAAATACATTTAGAATTGTAATACAGTAAAAACAGGGGAGAGGCTCCTACTAGCTCAGTTACCTAAGGCTAAGTCATCCTCAGCTCTTTTCATGAATCTCTTGGGGATCAGTGTCTATGAAACCTCATGATCATAATATTGATACACTGCCAATACATGTCCTTGTTTACAACTTTTTTTTACCCAAAAAATATTTGTTAATTTTAGCCGTTCATTTCAGATATGGGTAGAAATGCATGATACCAAAATTCATTACTAGTACAGCAATTTCACATAAACATAAATTCCTCAATCTTCAACTCGCTTTTCATCAGTTCCCCCTTTCCTTCCAAAACTTCATTGCATTGACGAAGACGATCCTCCTTCCCAGATATTCTGAACTTTAATAACGTCCCCACTTTTTGAACACATACTTTTTCCTTATATTGGACTTGACGCATTTTATGGGGCCATAGCTTGTATGATGGAAATTCAGTGGTCTTCCATAGTTATAACATTAACAATTTTGCTGTTAGAGATGTGGTAAAAAGCAACTGGCATTGCCGTACTGTCAGATTTGGCTGAGATCTAATGCCAAATAGAGTGCCCAGGGCATCAGGAGCTAAGCAGACTTGCAGCCAGGTGCTTAGCCACTTGAAAATTGTCCCCTAAAAACAAAGCTAAATCCTGACAAGTAGACCATATATGAAGCTAGTCCCCCGTGCAATGCCTACATCTGAAAGAAATCTCTGAAGTATAGGGGAACATTTTGTTTAATTGCACAGGGGTATATTACATCATCTATCTGCAAAAGAAGGCCATTCTTTTAAAATTGGCCTCCCTTATAACTTTGTAGGCCCATTGATTATACTGTCTCCAAAGCCGAAGATCAATTTTGCACCCGGTAGAATCTTCGATCCATGCCAGAATACTGGGGCCAATACTTAATGGCAGTTGCTGCAGCAAAATACTATACAAATTGCCAACGCCTAATAAACCTCATAAATAGAAGGCTTGAGTGATGATAGAGTGAGAACATCTGCTGGTAGCTGAAATGATCTTTAAAAATTGTGAATTTTGAGGTAATGGAAAAACAGTGTAGAAGGAATCATCGGATTGCTTGATAGCAGTTGCTCCCATGATTTAATGGCCCGGATGAAAATAAACCACTGAAGCGAGAGATTTCCAGCCTCTCCCAACCTTTAATCTTCTCTATACTGATTTCTAGACCCAATAGGTTGCACTGGTTTAATGGCATGGAGGGATGAAAGCATGAAAACTAAAATGCTTCCTAAAGTTGATTGTATCAAAGGCCTTCCATGTGGGGGAGCCTATATCTGGTACGCTTGGGAAGCTTTGGAATTTTCAAGAAGTGAGAGAGCCTAATGCTGTTCGCCTGGAGCATTTGATTGAGGAAAAAATTATTCTGCAGACCCCTGGGTGGTGCTGTCCCGCCTTCAATGTTTAATGGAAGGGTTGCCAATTTTGTATGTGGCTTTTTACCAGGCCAAACAAAATAGTGTTATATCTGAACGATTCCATAAATTGTTTTTAAGGAACCTTGACAATAACGTTCGAAAACAAGCAAAGGAATAAAGGAAGAATCATCATTTTTATCAATGCTACATGCCCTATACTTGTTAACAAGACTGTTTGCCATTGCTGCAGTAATGTTTTGGCCTCTTTCAGAATTGGCAGATAATTTAGTTTGTATAAGTCTGAGAACTGATAAGATACAAAAATGCCCAAATATCTAATCAGCAATTTTTTGGGGAAATGACCACACACATCCAGAGAGAGAACCACTTGCGAGCAATTAAAGAAAAGTGCTTCCAATTTTACTTGATCAATTCTGTAGCTGCCTAAATTGGAAAATATTTACATTTTTAAAAATGCTCGAATAATATTGTATTCATCAGCAGCTAGATACAAAATCATGGCGTCCGCAAACAAACAATTTGATTTTAGGTGCATCCTGGAAGGGTGCCTTAATATGATGGTCCTGACGCAGTGCAGCGGCCAATGGTTCAATGAATAGTGTAAATAGCACAGGAGATATAGGACAGGCCTGTGGATTGCTGCGACAAATTGAGACACTTCCCACCATATAAGAGTTGATTATATATTTTGCTTCTGCCTTATGATGTAGATTTTGCAATAATCGGATCAGCTTTGATGAAAAATTGAAGCAACGAAGGAAAGCAAAAAGAGCTGACTACAGAAAAGCCAACAGTAGAAATAATACTCAATCGGATCTTGAAGGAGCTTCAGGAACTGGAAATATCTTAGGAAGATGCTCATAGAAAAACTAAGAATGAACTGGGTCGAATTAGCGCCAGCATTCTTCAGCACTCCTCTTGCATGTCCCAGGTTGAGCAAAGAGTGCCAGATTTAGAGGATGCAACCAACAAGCAAGAAATGAGAATAACAAAATTGCAGTCCTAACTCGAGGAACTCCAGTTAAAATTGTTTGATGCTGAGGACAGGGTCTTATGCTCCAAGTTAAGGTATGTGGTATTCCTGAGGATTACGAAGCAGGATACACAGCAAGCAAAGTGATTACAGACCTCGTCTATAAACATATACTTCCAGATATAGCAGCTGAGAGTTTTGCTCTAACAATAATGCAGGCTCACCGTGTCCCTGTGGTGAGGTCTTCCAATGCTAAATTTCCTTGCATTATCCTTGTAAACATTGGTGACTTTAGAATTAAGGAGCAAATATTGTTGCACGCCATTAGAACTAAAGTCTACAACTCCTCTGAAAATTTCTCTTTTTTAATATTTTTGGACATGTGCATCCTGGCGGCACGTCGCTGGAGAGAGTTTCTGGGACTGATTAGTGACTTCAGGAACCAAGGGGCACCCATAAGGGTTATTCAGCAACCTAACCTTAAAGTGTTTAAAAAATGACAAGTCCATATTTTCCACTCCGTGTACCATGCAAAGGGTTTCCTTCAGTCAATAAATGGTAAGGTGGACCCAGTATGAGTTAAGCCTCTGAGATGTTTGAGGAGCTTGACTTAAACTAGCACATCTGATTGACTTTCAAAGAACTTACTGCTGCCTAAAACGTAAGCAATATTGAGCGGGTCATATGATGACTTCAGGATTTTGGCATAGTGACCACAGGCTCCAATTTCGATAGAGCACTAAGGGAAACATGACTCTACTCCACTGAGACTTATATACATTTATTTATGTCCATCTGCTGCTATATCCCTCAGACGTAGGTTCAATGAGTGCCATGTCAAAGCACTCTGTGCTTCTGGGGGGTGTCAGGGAGGGGTTAAAAGCCACAAAGGGGGGTATTACTGCTGGGGGTGGAACCCATGATGGGCGGGTGTACAAGGGGGCAGTGAGGGAAGGGTTATGGAAGGAAAGGGGCTGGGGGGTCACTCTGAGGTATAGGGGATAGGTGCAGTGGCATGGGTAGAAAGAAGACAATGTGGTTTCAGTACGGAATTGAAAACCTTTTTTCAGGGCTTGAGCAACCATGGCCAAGATTGCAGGATAAGTCAAGGCTGGAGGGTAAGCAGGCATAAGATGAGGTCATGGCTACAAAAGCTATTATGATCGCTACCTGAAATGTGAATGGGCTCAATAACCAGTTTACATTTTGGGAAATTCACCCATGGCTAAAGAAGTTGCAAATACAAGTAATCTTAATTTAAGAGACACATCTTAAACGTCATGCTAAACCACCCAAACTTTCAAGTCACATGTCACAAGCATATCACACCTCAGCGAATGCGGCAGTACAGGAGGTGGCAGTGCTGATAGCTTGAGGTTTCACGTCTGAGGTGTGTCAGGTCTTTGGAGTTCTCCAAGCCAGGTGGATTGTAGTCAGTCTGCTAATTGAGGGCCAACTATTCCATGTGGACAGCATCTATGACCCCTTGGAAGATAAGGCTTCACCTTTGGACAATCTATATAAACTGCTTGCCTCATGACCAGGGTGCTTTATTATTGGGGGTGACTTTAATATAACCCAAGATTTACAGCTAGACACATCTCGTAAGAATGGATCTCAGAACAAACCTAGAACCTTTCTATCTCTGACAAAAATGATTCAGGACCTAGCTTTGAAAGACCCTTGAAGGCTAGATCATCCCAGAACTCTTTAATTCACTTACTTCTCAAAATGATTCAATACTGCCTCAAGGATCAATTTTTTTCTCACATTTGTAGGCCAGGGAAAACTCCTATATTTTGGCAAATCCCTTTTTGGACTAGACAGTTCCCATTATTCAAATTCAAATGTATACCAACCGGATGAGCAGGCCGAGGTGGGCATTAGGTAAATCATTATTACCTGATCTTGGGTGGATATCCACTCTGTGAACAGTAATTGTAGAACTTCTATCTAGAAATAAAGGCATAGCATCAACCTTTTCCATTTGAGGGGCATGTAAGGCCTTCATAAGGGGAGAGGCTATTGCCTATCAAGATGAAATTTTCAAAGTAAGAAAGGAGAAAGCCCAAAGTCTGCAACAAGAATTAGATCTCACAACTTTGGCCTATGTGGCAGATGGCTCTCAGGCCTCGAGGAATGCATGGAGTAAGCTAAATCGAAGCTGAAGGAGCTCTACATGAGCCGAGAAATTTTGAATCAGAATTTATGCTCTCAACAGTATTATGAGGTGAGCTAGCATGCTGGGCTCCTGCTGGCATGGTGTGTTAAAAAGAGATGTAACAGTATGGTGATTAGGTCTATTCTTGACAAGACCAGCAATCGGATGGTTAATCAACCAGCAGACATAGATAAGTTGTTGTTGCCTCATTATATAGATTTGTACACCTCCACATCCAGTACTGATTTGGCTAGAACAGAGGAATTTCTTGGGTCAGTTGAACTGCCCATTATTACTAGACAAAACAGGGCATCAGCAGAGTTTCCCATTACACTGGATGAAGTGACTAGTGCCATAACAAACTCCCTTAACTGAAAGGCATGTGGGAGTGATGGGCTATTGGTCGATCTCTATACAAATTAAATTTTGGTGGATCAGCATGGAGAGTTTCTTGTTACGCCTTTTAATGAGATTCTGAATGGTTGCAAAGTCCCAAGTCCTTCTGTTGAGGCAGTTATGGTAAACTTCTTAAATAAAGAAAGATAAGACAGCAAATAGGCCGGGTTACTATCGGCCTATTAGTGTTTTAAATAACAATTATAAGCTACTTGCCAGGATTATGGTTTTAAGGATCACTCAAGCAGTGGTCCATATGGATCAAATTGGATTCTTGCCAGAAAGAGACATTTCAACGAGCACAATCTTTCCGTTGCAAGAAATTGACTACTTTGAGAATAACAAGGTTATGGCTGCCATCATTATGCTCGATGCCGATAAGGCGTTTGACCTTGTTCAATGGGAAGCTCCTTATTCGTGCCTGTTGCTGTACTTTCACATTAAGGCCCTCATTACAACCCTGGCGGTAAATCCCGCTTACCGCCGTCCTGATGGCCGCCAACATGCTGTGACTGTGGCATAAATCTGCTACGGGTATTATGACCCACACAGAGAAATCTGCCACTATACAGACACCCACACAAGTCCTCCACACTAAAAGTCAGTGATAAACTCGCGATAGCAAAACCCACACCGTCACGCCAACAGGAATACGCCCACAGTATTACGACCCACGAATCAATGCAGTGGTCTTTCAACTGCGGTAAACTATTGGTGGTACACACCACTGCGCTCAAAATACACATACACATACAAAACACAACCACATTGGACAATTCAAAATACACACACCTGACACACATACACACACCACACACACAACACTATAAAACACACACTCACATTACCCACAACCCCTTACAGCAAACAATTTTTAAGAAGCAGAGAGAGAGAAAAGCAAACACCACACCATCATCCAGGGGCACCTCACACAATCACACATACACCATCCATGCACTTCACACCACACACCCCAACACATCACCCCACACATCACCTCACACATCACCCCACGCATCACTTACACCACATCTTGGCACCTCAAAGACACCCCAGGTTTTCTGAGGAGGAGCTCAGGGTCATGGTGGAGGAAATCATCCGGGTAGAGCCACAGCTATTCGGATCACAGGTGCAGCAGACATCCATTGTAAGGAAGATGGAGCTATGGCGGAGAATTGTGGACAGGGTCAACGCAGTGGGACAGCATCCAACAACTAGGGATGACATCAGGAAGAGGTGGAACGACCCACGGGGGAAGGTACGTTCCGTGGTATCAAGACACCAGGTAGCTGTACAGGGGACTGGCAGTTGACCCCCACCTCCTCCCCAACAACTAACAACATGAGAGAAGCAAGTCTTGGCGATCATGTATCCTGAGGGCCTCGCAGGAGTAGCAGGAGGACTGGACTCTGGTCAAAGTCAAATCTTTACTACTATGTCCCCCCCACCCTACCTGCATGCCATCACATACTCCCACCCTCACCCTCACCCTCGCCCTCACTCCCATGACTCCACCACCTCCCACACACTCCACCATCACAACCCACCACTCCCACAACCAAGCCCTGCATGCAACGACAATGCATGGACACCCATTACAGAAATGCATGGACACCCATCACCAAAGCATGTCCAATGGAGAGACTCACCCAGGCCACAAAATCACCACTCACACAAGGGCCAAGGCAATAGAGCAAGCACATTAATGCAGGGAAACACACTAATTGCACAAGATGGCACACAGAGATACAATAACAATGCATTTACATCCCAATGAGCCCCACCCAACGTCACCGGACAGGAGGTGCCAGCCATATCCAGTCCCCGACAGAAGAGGCCCACAGTGATGACAGCAGCTCTGCACGCCTGGATGACGATGACCAGCCCGGCCCATCAGGGACCTCTGGACAGTCGGTTACCCTGCCACAATCCCAAACCACCACAGAGCCCCCCCCTCAGGAAACACCAGCACAGCACCCACCCAACGGGCCCATGCCACTGTCCCCAGGACACGTCAATCAGCAGTGTGTCCTCCACTACAGGGACCCCAGGCAGCCCCACTAACCCAGGACGGACCTTGGGTCAGTGGCAGTGGGCACATGGTTCAGGGGACAGAGGCACAGGACAGCAGGGAAGCTGGGAGGACTGCTGTGTGACAGGGGGAGGACAGGCCCAGGGAACCATCCCTCAACAAGGCACTCTCCAACATCATGGGAGCATACCACCATTCCCAGGAGACCATGGGCACGGTAGTGGCTAACTTTCAGGAGACCAAGCGGCTACAGGAGGGGCAATACATGGGGATCATGGAGGACCTCACCAAAATCTACACAATCCTGGTCACCATAGCAGGGGTGCTGGCAGACATAGGCAAGACCATGAGGGAGGCAGTGACACAACAAAGGGCCCCTGACAGTGGCCAAATCGAGGAACAGCCCTCCACCTCCGCCGGCGCTACTGGACAGGAGGCCACGCCACCTGACCAAAAGGCCACCAGCACCCCACCCCCTGCAGAAGGAGAACCACCCAGCAAACTGTCCCTGCGATCCAGGCAGAAGACAGAGTACATTGCCAAGACCGCCGCCAGGAAATAAGACTCTCCTGATTGTCACCCTTCTGTCCCACTCTGTCACCCTGTCCACCTTGAACTGCCATTACTTCCCTTCCTATGCCCCATTGGACAATGCACCTGTGATACCAAGAGATTGGACTCCATCTTGGACATTTCTCCACCATGACCCCAGCCCCTTGCACATACCCCAATACTCATTAGCCCCTAAATAAACACCCTTTAAGCACAAACCAATCTGGAGTCGGTCTGATCATTCACAAATGTATAATGACAACATTAGTAACAAATAGCAATGTAAATGTTCATTTACTCATACCAATGTATGACAGTTGTTTGGCAGCAGTACATATAGCAGAAGGCAGAATGGGGTACCCAGATCTGAAAAATGGAAATCCAAAGTGAACTGTCAGTGTCCATAGACAGAGGTTAAGAGGCTGACTTATACAATGTCCTAAAGTATTCTGAAATGTGAGGAGGAGTTACAGTGGCTTACCTGTGTGTCACTGGAAGTACTACATGATGATGTTTGTTCGGTTGTCAATATCTTCTTCCTCTGCCTCCTCTTCCTCACTGTCCACAGGCTCCACTGCTGCCACAAGACCATCACCAGGCTCATCCTCCTGCAGAAAAGGCACCTGGCGTCGCAATGCCAGGTTGTGCAACATGCAGCATGCCACGATTATCGGGCACACCTTCTTCGGTGAGTAGTATAGGGAGCCACCTGTTAGATGGAGGCACCCGAATCCGGCCTTCAGGAGGTCGAATGTCCTCTCAATAATACGCCTAGTTCGTCCATGTGCCTCATTGGAGCGGTCCACTGCCCTTGTCCTGGTATTCCTCACTGGGGTCAGTAGCCATGAGAGGTTGGGGTAACCAGAGTCACCTGCAAATGTCGGGGGATACCTGTTAGCCAGACACTCACCCTTAGGGACAAACCCATACCCTGACACCTACTTATTCTGTGTGGGGACCTTGGCCTCACCTATTAGCCACACACAGTGCCTCTGGATTTGGCCCATCGCATAAGGGATACTGCTATTCCTCAAAATGTAGCCATCATGCACAGACCCAGATACTTGGCATTCACATGGGAGATGTACTTGTCCGCCAAACACACCATCTGCACATTCATCGGATGGTAGCTTTTTCTATTTCTGTACACTTGTTCATTTCTGCAGGGGGGACAAATGCCACATGTGTACCATCAATGGCACCAATGATGTTGGGGATATGTCCCAGGGCATAAAAGTCAGCCTTCACTATGGGCAAATCCTCATCCTGGGGAAACACGATGCACATGTGTTTCAGCAGTGCAGACAACACTCTGGTCAACACATTAGAAAACATTGGCTGAGACATCCCTAATGCCATGGCCACTGTTGTTTGTAAGGAGCCACTTGCCACGAAATGGAGCACTGACTGGACCTGCACTAGAGGGGGATTCCTGTGGGATGGCAGATAGATGACATCAGGTCTGGCTCCAATTGGGCACACAGGTCTTGGATTGTGGCACGATCAAGTCTGTAGGTGATTATGATGTGTCTGTCTTCCATTGTCAACAGGTCCACCAGGGGTCTGTACACCGGAGGATGCCGCCATCTCATCATCTGCCCCAGAGGTTGTGGCCGATGGAGGAGAACGCTGAGCAGAGGATCATGTACCACATAGGTTGCACAAGTGTGTCTGCAGTAATGTTCATAAATCCGTGTGTGACGTAGTTAGTCCGTATATGTGCCAAAATGTGCTGTGACGCAGTTAGGTGCCATAGCATGTGCCCCCCTGAAATGGCTGCTGCCTGACTTGTGAGGAGGGACAAGGGGAAATGAGTTAACTGCGCTGACGTTGTGCTGCGTCGCGGTAGGCGGTCAAACACCGCCGCGTAATTTAGCATTGGTTATCATTGGGCCCTATGGGTTCCAGGAGCCAATGGCGATGTACGCCGGCAGTGACGGTACGCACCGCCGCGGAGGTGACCGCCATTTTCTATCTGTTCACTCACTTGATACCTGACCTTCAACAGGAGAGGAACTACACCTCAAGTGCTGCTGTGACCTGTGTCTGGAAGCGACAATGGCTCGAGTGTCTGGGGAAAGGGCCCCAGCCTTCACACCGGAGGAGTTGGACAAACTGGTGGATGGGGTCCTCCCCCAGTACATGCTACTCTACGGTCCTCCAGACAAACAGGTGAGTTCACTGTGAGCATGAAGCGTGGGCAATGCCTGCTTGGAGTGGTGTGGATGGAAGATACATGTTGGGGCAGCTGAGGGTTGCATGTGAGGATGGTCGGTGTATGTGCGTCAGGGCATGGTTGGGAACTGGTGGGCAATGAGTCTGACCGTCCGGAAGGGTGAGTAATGTCCTTTCCTCCTGTGCCTTTCCTCTAGATCAGCGCCAACCAGAAGAAGGGTATTTGGCGTGCCATCGCCAAGGAAGTGCGGACCCTGGGGGTCTATCATAGACGGAGCACCCACTGCTGCAAGAGATGGGAGGACCTGCGCCGCTGGAGCAAGAAGACTGTGAAGGCCTAGCTGGGGCTGGCCTCCCAACGTGGAAAGGGTGCCCGTCGCACCATGACCCCCCTGATGTTCTGCATCCTTGTGGTGGCCTATCCGGAGTTGGATGGGCGCTTGAGGGCATACCAACAGCCACAAGGGGGTGAGTACTGTGTCATAAAGCTGACTCTGCACGGTTTAGGAAGTATCTGGGTGGGGGATGTGGGCTGTGGGTGCCCCTAGGCCAGGGCGAACATGGCAGTGTAGGTCCCTTGTTGGGCAGGCTCTGAGGCACTCCAACCCCAATAGTGTTAGTGGGCATCTACTACTGGGCATACTGCTGTGGGTTTCAGGTGTGCAGCTAATGGGGTTAAACATTGTACCCCATGGGCTGGTGACCATCTGACTAACTGGTAGTTCATTGCCTAGTGCATAGGGCTGCTCTCTCTGTGTTGTGTCCACCAACGGTAGTGGTGTTGCTGGCATTGACCATGTGTGTTCTCTGTCTTTCCCCCCCTTCTTGTTTTGTCACCCTATCCTTGTGTGCATTAGCATCATCTGGTGGAGGAGCAGAGGCACCGGCGACGGAGGGAGCTGCATCCCACATGGTCCATGAGGGTGAATCCACGGTGGGTGAAGGCACCAGTGGGAAGGAGGGTGAGGGGAACTCCACGACGGGGACAGGAGGGGATACCAGCGACAGTGACTCCTCCTCTGATGGAAGCTCCCTGGTGGTGGCGGACACCTTAGTGCCTACCCCAACAACAGGTACAGCCGCCACCCCCCCTACCAGCACGGCCCTCCCAACAGCCCCTCAGCAAGTTTCTCGTGCCCAATCACCCAGGAGGGTGGGCATCTCCTTCACCCAAGTCACCTCAGGCCCTGCCCCAGTCAGCCCTGCTGCCCTCAGTGAGGAGGCTATTGACCTCCTGAGATTCCTCACTGTTGGGCAGTCAACCATTCTGAATGCCATCCAGGGTGTTGAGAGGCATTTGCAGCAAACAAATGCATACCTGAAGGGCATTCATTCTGGAGTGGCAGCCCAACAGAGAGCATTTCAGGCTCTGGCCTCAGCACTGATGGCAGCCATTGTCCCTGTGTCCAGCCTCCCCCCTCCAACTTCTAGTACCCAGACCCAATCCCCTCTACCTCAGCCTATCCCAAGCACACCATCAGACCAGCATGCACACACATCAACACAAAAAAGTGGCTCAGGAAAACATAAGCACCACACATCCCACAGGCACTCACACAAACACCATACCCATGCACACATACCAACATCCACTTCCTCCACTGTGTCCCCCTGGAATATCCGTCACTGTTGTGATGGAGTAACCCATCCGCCAAGTTCTAAATCAGGTTTCAAGTCCTCTTGAAGTCACAGTCACTGAACGAGGTCAAGATACAGCTATTTTTTTTAGCATAAGCTTTGAGGTGGAAAATGTTAATTTTGCTCTAATGAAGTTCTCTCATCAGCCAGATACTTTTTGCCCTTTCACCCGTGTCGAGAGTTCTACCTTTAGACTTAGGGCCTGATTTAGATCTTGGCAGTATTACCACCAATAAACAACATCAAGTCTGCCCGCCTTATTTGGATGCATTGCATCTGAGTAGCAGACCGCCACAACGGAGTGCTCTTCCTAGCTGTTAGGCTGGAAGGTTCCATCTAACCCTAGTTAGATGTTACAGTACTGCAGGTGGTGTACTGGTGGCACATTGCTGACAGAGAGAGCCCATTGCTGGACCCAACTGACATCGTACAATGGCAGTGGCAATGAAATAGGGGTGAGTCAAGCACACACACTGTACCTTAGCTATATATGTCCTCCTGCACAACACACTACACAACACACTGCATACACACTGTAATCCATTGCCATTCCAACACTACACAACATGTACATTCTGAAAACATACATTGCCATATATCCATGACACTGCACCCACACATGACACAACCACAACAACCGACACAGCTAGGCACTCATCAACAGAAACACACTACAAACAAGCACAACTACACACATCATGACAACAACTATACAACAACACTCACCTGAATGTTGTCCACAGCTATACAACACACACAGACCTTCTAACTCACAATACAAATGTGTGACACACAATATTGGCTCCCCTGACATGGTCTCCAGGTGAGGAGCCAATATCACATGCTGGCTAAACAGTGGTTTTCATCTTTTTTTGCGGAGACTTTTAACTGCTGTTGTTCATTAATGGGTGTGAACAACACCCCAGGACATTGGCAGCAGCTACAGCAAGGTTTCGCCTTTTTTTTTTTTTTGGTGGGGGGGTTTGCGGCCATGGTGGGGGCAAAAGTGCCTCTTAGGTGCTTATCAGCATGAAGCCACACACGCTCTAAAGTCCTGACTCACCTCCTTTTTGGTTAAGCTGGCAGGTCTGCACACAACCAAACATACACAACAACATGTAACCCACATGCAATCATGAAGTGACACACCTACAGCCACAACCACATCACCCACTCCAGTTCCCTCTACCTCAACCAGCCAATCAAATCACACACACACATAGATGTAATGACTTACCTACACAATTGGAAGCACAACATCACAGGTACATGTCCCTGTGGTGCCAGCATTTATTTGGTAATTAATACTGACACCAAAATGACAGTTGTGTGTGTGTGCGATATGTGTCATGTACCAGTGTGTCCCCATCCATGTCCCCCACAAATGTGCTCAGGAAATACATATGTCACAGTAATTTAAAAAAATGACTGTGACATGTATATGACTGCAGTGGTCCCAAGCTCAAATGTGGTGACTACACAACATACACAGCCAATGCGTGTTCCCTACCTTTAGGACCGGCGCCGGGGGGGTCATGTTCCTCCATGGTCCAGAGGCATCAGCAACTGAAGTTCTTGTCTAGTTGTGTCCAGTCAAATACGGACGTGGAAAGGGAAAAAAGGTAGGTTTGTACCTCACTTCCCCTCTAATCCGCCAACTCAGGTGTGGAGGTCGATCCGCCACAGTTGGCTTGGCAGTAAGGCACATCTAAATCTGCTCAGTGGTAAAGGTGACTGGAGCCCCGCCTTCAGCCCCTTTTCCCAATGCCACAGTTGAGGCGGCTGGAGATTCTTTGCGGAGTCGGCGGGATTTGGGTGTTCTTTCACCTATGGTACAGGCAACATCTAAATTGACTGGGTGAACCTCCAAGGCAGAAAACAGGTTTTCCAATGGAATTCTGGCAGCTGGACTGTTACCGCCTAAATCTAAATCATGCCCTTAGTTTCTTTTTTGGAGTTCAAAAACCTCCCCTGGGCCAAGTATCAAATCTTTATCCAAGGAAGTCCTCTAGAAATTGGATATCTTTTCTATATCGTTTTGCAGAAGACTGGAGGTCTTGGAAGATTGACATTTTTCTAAGTTTCACTTTTTTCAACATTCTGGAACACCTCCTCCTGGTCACTTCTAAGTCTCCAGACCTTCAGGGACAGCATGTCGGGGCAAGGACTCACTCCAGAAGAGCGTACCAGCAGGGACCAGTTTAGGCCCAGTTGTAATTGGTCACCCTATGGAAAACAGCTCTTGCAGCATTTGATGTACCTGACACAGGAGGTCAGCCAACTGGCCCTGGACTCTGAGGACGCAGACATCACCTTTAAAAGGACAGTTGTAGGAGTCCAGCAGAAGCTGGACAAGCAGGTGTAGGTGGGGATGGAGATCATGGCAAGCAGCCTAGAGGAAGTGCAGAGGTGCCTCAGTCCAAATAAGGACATCTCAGCTGCCATCAAAGGCACCCACTCCACGCTACAGGGACTCCAGCAGTCCCTGGCCGACATAGCTCCTGTCATGAGGCAGCACTTGAACAATAGCCCTCCCAAAGTGGCAGCAGCATGATAGATAACAGGCTGGGGTGAATCAAAATGCCCTGGAGTTCTGAGAACAGGAAGTGGCCTCCCCCAGGGAAAACATGGCTGCCTCCCACCGTGATGTAGCTGCAGTGGTGAGAAATCTGCAGTCCCTCCTTTCTGCAGTGATGCCTTATGTTTTCCCACAAACGGCAGCTGCTGGGACCTTTGATTCCACATTTCTATCCCCTGATGTGTGTGTGGCCCCCTCAACTTCAATAACAGTACCAACAATGGCACAGGAGGCACCACAAACATTAGAGGATGAAGATGTGGAAGGAGCAACATTCACACATAAAACCACCTGGTAGCACCAGTCTGTGCCACATGGAAAGTATCTCCTTAGTTCTGTGCTTAAGATAGTGCCAGTGTTGTGACAGCTGTCAATATGCCCTCTTCACTCAACCACTGTTGACCTATCTGCTATGGACTGTCATTGTCTCAATTCCTACCTATTGTCAATTTGAATACATCAAATGGCTCAGTATCTCTCATGGGTTCAGTGAACTGGACATTGTACTGCATTGGAAAATAATCTTGCACATGTAAATAAATCATCATAATTACATGTATCATGTACTTTTTCAGTATTTAATCAACTCATATAAATGTCTGTATTGTGTGAAGTAATGTCAATGAGAACAGAATCAAATTACATGTGTGGTTTATTGTCAGACCGAAGGCACACACTAGGTCTCAAACATGATAAAGGTGACCAATGGTGTTTTGGACCACAAACATCTTACTGAGCCTCGCAATCATGTATTGAACATATTTCCATGCAAGTTGACATATGACATGAATGGTTCTGATTCCAAGTGTCAGGTAATTTTACTGACTAATGTATTAATACAACAAATATGCAAGGAACTGAAGCGCATATTTAAAATTGTGACATGCAGCTGTCAGGTTGCTAGTATTCATACCCCAAATAAGGTGGAGTATAATGTGCAAAACATTTCTAAAAAGATTGTGACAGATATTAGCAATGACAATTGATTTAGCATCATTACATGACAAATATATTGTTTCCATAAACAATCAGAGTGTCAGGAACTGTGCTGAAAACTGTCTTGATTAGATGATGTCATAGCGCTGCCAATCAGACATGTCCTTGGACATTGGGGACACACATGGTCATACATGTAAATCAATATTGAATGCAAAACCTAAGGCATTTCCCCAACTTGGGCAGTGCAGACATCAGGACACCCAGACAGTCAATCATCATACACACCTAATCGACCGAAATATAACAGGATTTGTTGGTACCTAAACACACAAGCTATCAAAAACCTAACTTACTCATTAACCTACACTAAGCTAACCTATCCAAACTTATCTTAACTTAATCCTTCAGCTATCTATTACATTCTATTACAGTGGGTCTGATTACAACTTTGGAGGAAGGTGTTAATACCACCAGCCGTATTACGAGTCCATTATATCCTATGGAACTCGTAATACGGCTGGTGGTATATCCTTCACATTTGGGATGGATTAACACCTCCTCCAAAGTTGTAATCAGGCCCATTGTCCTTCACCCCCCCATTATGAGACAATAGACGTGTAGGACAACATGAACGAAACTACACACATACTAACTAATCCTATGTTCTAAACAAATACATATTTTTTTTATTTTTCAAAATTGTAATTGTTTTTTATTTTATTTATTTTATGTACATATACCCCTAAACATAACCCCCACCCAACTACCCCAAAACAAAAACAATGCCTAAATCTCACACTAATTATATCCTACAACCAACCTCCACTATCCTGTTTAACCTATGTCTAACCCACTAAAACCGACTAAAACCTTTAACTATGCACTGACGAAGGAAAGGTCAATGAAAGTGGTGAGCGGCCACACCTACAGCATCTTGAGCTTTCTCTTCATGAATTTCAGCATTTTATTATTTCGGGCATTGTCCGCCTCCAGTCTGGCCAACCTAGCCTTGAGCTCAGCCATGTCTTTTTGCATTTCTGCCTCAAAGCTGGTCCTAGTGGCAGATGGTGGTGGCTGTCGTGGTGCTGGTTTTGTCTGATGTGCTGCTGATGTTGAGGATGCCAGACCTGAAAGAGCACCACGGACTCTGGGTGCAGAGGACACTCCTGAAGTTGAGGTAGTTTTAGGATGTTTGGCTGGTCCACCATTGGGGAAGGTCTTCCCCGCCCAAGATGACTTATCCTTGTGCTATCTTCTTTCCATCTTCCTGTAACCAGCCTGGACCTTGCAAATATGCCAGAACCCTCCCACATGTTTAGTGAACTTCTGTTTTTGCAATGGAGTCACTGTGGTAGCTAAAACATGAGTTGAACATGTCATCAGACACTACATTGGGTAGAGGAAGAACAAGCATGCATAGTAAACAGCATTTTGCGATGACACATGTTGCAAGCAGTAAGCCTACAACAAGGGCAAGGCCCAAGTCCATATAAATCTGTCTGGCAAGCATCAACATTATTTGGCACATGTCACAGAAATAATGGCTATCCAAATTTGCTCACTAGGGCCAAGATGTGAGAGGGTCTAGGGCCTCCTTCAACCACATTAGCGTCATAAGCAAAATGACACAAGTAAGGCACAACAAGGCCAAATGGTCAGCAGAATCTCAACAAAGTGGTGCAATACCTGCATTGTGCCACTTTGTCACCTCTTGCCCCATATTAGGCCTGTGCACATGATGTATGCAAGGTTTGTGTTACCCCAGTAGGGTGACTGACAAATGGTGCACTGCAATCTAAGAGATTCAGCTGCTTCATTTTATTATTCCTAGTTTTAATACCAGCTCAGAGCTGGAGCTAAAATGGGGTACACCATTGGTCAAAATGGGCCCCTATGAACAGTCCAGGGTTAGCATTAGATTCTCTTGCACTACCCATGAATGGTATATCATGTCCATCAAGCTGCTAATGACATTTGGCACATAACCAGGGCCATGGTGCACCGTATATCATATACAGCACACACTAGTTGGCTGAGACGAGGGAGGTAAGGACCACAAGAGAAGTGGTGTAGAACGGGGTGCAGCGCCAGTTTACCTGTATCTGCCCCTATCTGTGCACAAACCTTATACACCTCCTAACTACCAGGTACACAATCACAATGCACATGTCATACTCATGTGATGTGATCATGCTTGCCCACAACTATCATGATGGATAAAACCTGTTGTTTCATCTGCACACATCTTATTCGCTACAATCAATGGACTTGTCCCGCATCCATCTGGAGAAGAGCGCAAATCTCAATGGGTACTCACCTGACTGTTGTCTTTCTCAACAGACCTCCTTGTATGTCTGCTGCCTCACTTCATTATCGAAGAGCAGTGAAGCACTAGTGGTGCAAGTGTCTCCTTACAAAATGCACTTGGAGAGCTATACCCAAGTACATATATTGTACCATGTTCTGACTAAATTTGTGCAACATGTGGAATGGTTGCTGTGAAAACATATGTTTACTGCATCCATGCATTGCAGAAAGCCAGACCTCTGACACATTTTGTGAGTGACATCAGTGTGTTTGTGACCATAGAAAACATTTCCTGAGACCCACCAATCCATGGCAGCACATGTTGGCACTTGTGCAACATTCTATAAATTCCACATTCTCAGCTTACCATCAGACATGATGTTGATTCCCAAGGATACATGATGCTGTCGAAATTGACACACACGACATTTGTACATGGGTTAATACACATCAAACTCTCAGACACAACACTGTATGTACATTTATGACACACAAGGTGACACTTATTGGTTGCATTGGGTTCTTCAAAAGTGGAAGTCTCTCCTATGGTGTAGGTTGGATGTCCACCTGCAAAACATGACAGAAAAGCATAGCTTTATGATTTGTGAACAAAAACAAGCATGGACAACTGTTACACATTGCACTTGTTTAGCTGAGTGACCTAGTCAACTTAGTGTTCAGAATGACCCTCTGCCATCTACAACATGTCAGTCACACAGAAATAGGTAGCACCCAAACACATATATAGCAATGTGAGTTACCCATACATATGTCTCTGATTCATACGTCACACTTCCCGGGGGACAGGACACTGTTAATTTTGCAAAGCTTAGGGGCAGATAATAGGGAAGTATCACTGCACCCAGTGCAGGCCCACTTTCCTAGCACCCCCTACTGCCACCATATGTGTGCCGTATCTTAGATACAGTGCACAGATGGTGGCGGTAGGGGGGTGCTAAGGGTGCAAGGAAAGTGGTGCTGTACTGGGTGCGACAACACTTTCCTTACATCTGCCTCTTGATGTCCTCACCTTTGTCATAAAATTCTATTATTTTCCTTATGCCCTACTGTCATGCACATGCAAAGGAGGATGTAGCAAAGTTACAAATTTGCTTACCAACAGGTCTGCCAACTCGAACCACAAGGAGATCCAGGAAACCGCCTTTCCTGGCAATGAGGTCTTCCCACCAGTGCTTGGTCTGATGGTCTGTGCGGTCCACCTCGAAGATACTGCACAGCTGGAACAAGACCTTCCCCCAGCGCAGCTTCCTGGCCTCAGTAGGGGAGTCTATGATCACACAGCCACCCATTCTCAACATGTTGGGGAGGTAGTGGCACACCAACCAAATGCCCCCCCGGTTAATCTGGACTCATGCGCCGGGCCCTCTCTTGACAGACATCCTGCTGTCTCCCTCCACAGCAACCAATGACCCAGAAATAAAATATAAAATGAGCCCACCTAACCCCAAATACTCAAACAAACAAACTACCCCAAGACGAACACCCGACAATACTAGCACAATGACAGCGCAATTACACTACACAAAACTCACAAATATTGTACAACAAAAAGGACTAAACAGCAACAGGACACAGCACAAAACTCTCACCAACCACCACTCCTCAACCAGCACCAGCACCAGCTCCACACAACCTCTCTGAACCACAGACAGAATAGGCTGTAAATAAAAGTGAAAGTAAATTCACTTTACCATGTGTGCAGCAAGGAAGTCCTGTTGCATCACTTGCTGGGCATAAGCGTCACGTTTCCTAAAATGCATAATTTTTTTTGAAGTATGACAGCCATGAGTAGATTTTTACCCTGAAGGCTGACAAGGCCTGTCAACTTTCAATTGACGTGCAAAGGCCATGCACCATTGTTAGAATTTGCGATGTCTGTAGGACATTGGTATGTGTCAAATATTTTGACGCATACTGGACATGCATGAAGTTTTGAGGGAAGGCTCAGACAGGAAGACAGTTCAGATGCGCACAGTGCCAGGCATCATTTTAGTTATTTGTGCTCTATGGAGATGTACCATATCTGTCAAATTTTTTGACGCATACCATTGTCCTACAGACATCGCAAATTCCAACAATGGTGCCTGGCCTTTGCGCATCAATTGCAAGTTGTGGCAGCCTGATGCATGACACTCTGTGGCGTCTATAGGGAAGTTGGTCTTGACAAATCTCACCCCTTTCTCTTGTAAGCAAAAGGTCTCATACATACATATAGGCTAAAGAAAAAGATGCAGGATGGTTTTCAATACATTTATTGAAAAGGCTGCAATTTACTATAACAATTATTAGGACAATGTGACATAACAGGATTAGGATGGTGGTGGCCATAGCAGAGAAACTAAACAGTCCCTAAATATTGGAATAACATACATAGATGAAATTTACCTAACACCTAATTGTGAGCGTAGCTGTGATCGCCCAAACTGTCCACATTTAGTCCATGAGAGGAGCTCCCACCCCCATTACGTGGAAGATAGGGGTCTGCCGCTGTCTCTGGGGCTGGATGTAGAGACAGGGCTGAGGTCAGCAATGAAATGGCATGCAGCATGGATGGGTATCCTGGCCGGAATGACCTCCCTGTTGTCCCTTGGCTTGTACACTGTCTTTATAAGAAACATTTTTCTGTTCCGTGAAAAGACCTGACGTGGGCATGTGTCTAAGTGTTGGACTGTTTGCATACTCTTGTGGTGACAATTGCTAGCTGTATTATAATGTACTGTTCTTGTGAACCTTGGACAGAGGTACATGGTGAAATGTCATGCACAGAATAATGATAACAATGCTTTCGCAGAATTACAGAGTTACAGCTGATTAAAAAACAAAAACTTCCCCGCCGAAAAGCAGGCTAACTAAAAATAAATAAAACTGAACAAATGAAATCAGAGTGCATATGTAGGTGAAAGGGCCCAAGCCGCAGGCCTAAGCTAACTAAAATATGTATGCCCAAGCAGAGTGTAAATGAAGCCATGACAATATACCAAGGGTGGGAATCAACAAGCTGTGGATGTCGCTCATAGATCATGAATCACAAGCAATATGCCAGGACCAGCACTGTGTTCCAGTGTTTTTTTCACTCTTGTACTTATTAATGTCTGAATGGAGTCCAAGCAGTCATGATTGGGGCGCTCTCTTCCCCAATATATAAAAAGCTAAATATTGCGAGTACCTTGTCATGAGTATATAATTTTTATCAGCTGGGGTTTCACTCAATGTTTTTGAAGCTGTAACTGGGACCTGCAACTGCGTATATATTTCTAATCTGCTTATACTTCCATTTGGACAAACCACAGCTATTTACCCATAAGTGAAGTAATCACCTCACTGGAGCAACCAATGGGTACACAGATAAATCCATTGCTGTGTGCCGGGTTTCATATCATTGATGTACTACCTATGAAAATAAGGCACAAGAGATGCTATTAGAGGCATCGGCCTCAGGAGACTTTGGCCTGGGGACTCGATGTCCCTGAATTCAAGGAGAAGAGGAGGGTTCACCTAGTGCTGCTCCCACGTCGTGCACTTGAGAAGTGCATTCTACCTCCACCAGTGCTGGATGCTATAGGAGGCATCAGCCTCAGGAGACTTTGGCCTGGGAGCTCATTGTCAGTCAATCCAAGCTCAGAAGGAGGAACCACCTGCTGCTGTTCCTGCGCACTGCGCTTGATAAGCACCTTCTACCTCGCATGGCGCGAGACACTATCAAAAGCATCGGCCTCAGGAGTCTTTGGCCTGGGGACTCATTGTCCCACAATCTAAGGAGAGGAGGAGGGGCCATCTGCTGCTTTTGCTGTGCTACACACTTGATAAGCACCTTCTACCTCCTGTGGCACAGGGCATGTGTGGGCAGCACTGCGGTAAAGCGGAGGCCAAGGATAGGCTCCCATCATCACTCGGAAGAGGCTAGGCTTGGCCACCCCTCTTGCCTTCTACATTGCCAATCAGAAATGGTGAGTATTTTTATCTAGGGCCCAGGGTCCACATCTTATTTGATACGGCCCTCATTGCACAACCATGGTCAAAGACAAACTGCAAAGGGACAGAGACATTGCCTCTAAAACACCAGGTGGCACCATCCTTGACTCATTTTTGTTGCGAGCTGTATCAGTCATAGATAAAGAAATTGTCCTTGCAGAACCGCATTTGCTACTTGATTTGGGTGACTGTCCATGGGTATGTTTGGGTCCCACCAGAATCACACAGACTTCACTCTGATATGATTGCTCGACAATCTTAACCACCATTACTCACAGCCAGCATGCCTATTAACCCCAATTCTCTGAATATCAGTGAAGATGGCTCCTCAGCTCAGAGGAAAAGGAAACCCAAGCAAGCAAGAACATCTAGGGCTTTTAGGGTGTCCATATCCCAGACGACCATTTCAAAAGAGAACTTTTCTACCTAATTTCCATGTATTTCAGGTACATCCTTTCACACTGGTGGTTTAAAAGCCGCATCAAACCTTGACTGGGATCAGATCTTTAACAAATTCAAGCTTATGGTGACTGCGAGTTTGTCTCCACTTATAGACAGATCATGCAATTTGAGAGCTGCTGTCTCTCAGTTTTCAAAGTCCCATGCTAATTTGTTGGTCTTGTTGAGATCAGCCAGGACCCCGTACATGCTGTTACATTGTCTCATACTTTGAGTTCTGCCTCTACTGTGGCCCAAGGCCCAACACAGAGCGTTACACCTTCCATCCCCCCATACCCCCCTCAATATTAGCGCAGATGGCTCAGGAGTAAGGGAATGAAAGGGACAGTGTGTCATAGCGCAACAGAGCCTAACTTAGAGATCCAATCCAAGGAGTTATTCCCAAATTTCAAAATTTCACTAATCAATCCTGTCTTAATCTCCCTCCAGATTGTTGCCCTTACGTGGTTACTTTGACTAGCAAACCGCATCTGAATTCTCCAAGAGAAGAATCAACCCTCCAGCTGAAAAAGAGTTTCTCAATGGTTGACTCGCAATTCAGACTTTGCCATTAATGCATTTAAGGATATTCTGTTCATGAGAAGGGTTGGGTAGATTGATCCATCAGTCAAGCACTTGAGTGGGGACTGTACTGTGGCAAATTCTAAAACTCCAAGTCTTTGCCTAACAATTTATTAATTGAATTATTATCAAGGGTGCTGGCATTATCATTGTCTCCTTTGGTTATTTTTATTAACAGCTCCAACCCCATCAACCAAGTGCAGATGGTGAGATTTTTTTTTTTGAGGGGAGGGTGGATGCAACATCTGGATTTGCTGTCCCAATTTGCAACAGGTTCCACCGCTTTCAGATTTGACCGGTGTTGATTGAAACCCATTGACAACTGCCACTTCGACAGAGTTGGTTAAACCAGGTACTCCTCCGGTGATACAGGTCTGTGGTGATGGAAATTTAGTAGAGCTGGTTAGCAGGAACATCTCAGGGATTAGGGACAAACAGGTGGATCCCAAATGGTTTAATTTTATCTCACATTTTGATGTAGTTCTTTTTCAAGAAACTTGGACTCATGTGGGATGGCTATGTTAGCTTTTGTGTTCCAGCTGAGGATTCCCATAGGGCATAGAGCACGGGACAGTCCTGCAATTTTTGTTAGGACCATGATGACCTTAAAAGACCATAGAGTGATTCAGATTGTGTGGTTTGTTTTGTCTAATACGTTCAATTTATTCTTAAATATTTTTTACAACTCTGTTGGTAAATCAGGCTGTCAGCTAGATACTCTTTTTGCAGGGTGGTATCCATCCTGCATTCAAGATCTATCACTCTGGGCAGCTGCTTTAATGTTATTTTAGGGGAGCAATTTTAATGCTAAACTAGGCTCTGTGGCCACAGTGGTTGACCCTTTTCAGCTGGAGGATGTGCACATCGATCAAGTTACCCTAAACCAGAGGGGAAGGAGATTACACAAGGCTATGTGCAATTCGGCCTCTCCAGTTGGATTCACATTGAATGCACCCATCTGCCCTCTTCCTGGTGGAGTCCCTGGGGGCCATTGGCCTTTTTTCACAAGACAAGGGCCATAGACTCAAATGGCAGGCTCCGAACATTTCTTCCCTGACAAAAAGTTTGGTAAAGGAAAATCTGACTGTCTTTGAGGACCATCTATTATCTTGTCTCTCTTCAGCTACTGATATTCTGGAGGCCTTTTTGCTCTTCGATAATTTAGTTAGAACCATCTTGCTGAGGTATTGTCATGTGAATGGGTAGAGGTCAATGGGGTGGTTTACTAAACAGTGTTGTACTGCCAATCGCAGGCTCCATGCACTGTTGAATGTGAGACCATGGGACCAGCCAAGTGGTAAGGCTGCTACAGCGGTTTACAGCAAGGACATACAGAACAGGAAACTTGTTTCAAATGAGTAGAGACGGGAGCGCCTAGTAACGGCATGCGGAGTCAGGGACCTAAGGGGGTTTTGGGAGAATAATAATAGCAAGCCTACATTTCTTTGTTCGTCAGACAGTCTTGGGACCAACATCAACCCTAGAAATAGGTTGCCCATTTTAAAACTATTTGCTCATATTCATCTGAGATAAGGGTGCCATCTTTTGAACCTTCGGCCCAATTCCCCATAAATATTGCCTTTGAGTTCATTGAAATCATTCATGCCATTGAGGTTAGCCCTGCTAACAAGGCTCCTGGGCCTGACGGGGTCCCAATGGAACTGTTTAGCGCCAATATTGATCTTTGGGCCTCCTTCATTACCAATGTGCTTAATGACGTCACCCGTTAAAACAATAATCCTAGAGTCATGGAAGCGTGCAATATTTGTCACCGTTTTTAAGAAAGGCAGCAGACAAGACCCCTGTTGTTACAGGCCGTTTTCGTTATTAGACTCCATGGCTAGGATTTGTAGAATGGGTCATTCTAGACAGAATAGAGGTGTGGGCACAGGAGAATAATATCCTCTGCCCACCACAATATCGCTTCAGGAAATGTTTGAGAACTTTTGAACAATATTTAAACTAAAACCTTATATTTGGAAAGTATGTGACAGCCAAGAAAGGGGCATTTCTATATGGCCTTAATGGACATGAGCAGTGTTGTTAACAGGGCCAACCGGTCCAAGGTCAGGCATATTATAATTTGAATGAGCTTACCCACCCTGTTGGTAGACTTTTTGTGGGCTTTGTCCATAGGGGTTAGTGCTGCAGGAAGAAATGTTGCTGAGGGGGAATGCAATTAATTTTTTCAGCTTTCCTGAGGCATCCTGCAAGGTTGTGTCCTAGTTCTGATTCTGTTTTTATTGTATATCTATGGCCTCAGCTTCTTTTTGACCTCTAACGGAAGGGACATGCCCAAAGTGAAATACGTGCCCATTCTGGCCCTCAAGTACACAGACAGCGCTGTTGTGATATCTCGCTCCTCCAATGGTTTAAGAGGACTTGTAGATGCCTCCATGAGGTTCATGAATAGCCTTGACATCCACACTAATATCGCTAAGACACACTTTATGGTGTGTGGAAGGCATCTCAATAAAGTGAGGCTGATTACAACTAAGGGCAAATCCATGTGGAGTGTTTGAGAGTTCTCTTATTTAGGAATTATATTTGATTAAAAAATCCTTGGGCTCCTTGTCGTTCTAACCGCTGTTTGCGGTTTAATCTTGTGGGGCTTTATTCAAATACTCTTCCAGCATAGGCAGCAAACCCTTGCTGCCTCTGTTGGAAGTGTATATACTGAAGTGCTCTCCCGTGTTGAATCAAGGGGGCGGGCAGCATTTGGGATTATTGAGATTGTTCTGCGTTACAGATTGAGGAGAAACGTTTCTGTAGAAGTTTGCTGGGAATAGTGCAAGGTATCCCTAATTTCTTCATGGATGAGGATTTCAATTGACCCTATGTTGAGGATACACTCAGGTTTGCCACTCTGCTTTTATGGATGGCAGTTTGGAGCAATGAATTTAACTCCCTCAATTGTGACGTGATTGAGGATTGCCTTAGTTGCAAGTTTGGTCATAAAATGCTGTGGCCTGTATATGTTAGGCACCCGGCCGCCTCCATCGGAGGACCTGACTTGTATTCCTCCTTGCAGGTGATGGGCAGGAGTGAGCATGTGAAGTTAAAAGTGGATTACGTTTTAAGTGCTCAAGAATCCAGAGAAAATGAGGTCATGGGTGAACTCATTTTGAGAGATTATTTGTTTATTAAATCCACAGTTGGGCTGGAGTCATACTTGTCACTAGTGAGGAAATCAAGGCAAAGATCTCTTTTAACCTATTTACTGCCAAGCCTTTCCCCCCTCAGGTGCCAAGCCTTTTTTTGTCTATTTGGGGTAGTTCAGGCTTAGGCACACATAACTTTATGTCCACAAAAGCTATCCACACCAAATTTGCGTCCTTTTTTCCAACTTCCTAGGGATTCTAAAGGTACCCAGAGTTTTTGGGTTTCCCTGGAGGAGATCAAGAAATTAGCAAAAATACAGCTAAAATTCATTTTTTTCGGAAAAATGGGGAAAAGGGCTGCAGAAGAAAGTATGTGTTTTTTTCCCCCGAAAATGGCATCAACAAAGGGTTTGTGGTGCTAAAATCACCATCTTCCCAGTTTTCAGGGACAGGAAGACTTGAATCAGAAAACCACATTTCATTTTTCAACACAATTTTGGCGTTTTACTGGGACATACCCCATTTTTACTATTTTTTGTGCTTTTAGTCTCTTTCCAGTTAGTGACAGAAATGGGTGTGAAACCAATGCTGGTTCCCTGACAGCTAAACATTTCTGAAAAGCATTTCGGTCCATGTTTTCTTCTATAACTTTATCCAGCTATGGCACAATTTTGAAAGCAATATACTGTTACATCTTTTTGAATCCTGTGGTTGTAGGTTATATAGGGCTTGTAGGTTCATCAAGAACCCTTGGTAACCAGAGCCAATAAATGAGCTGCATTGTGCAATGTGTCTTCATTGTACATCGGGTACACAGCAATTCATTTGGTAAAATATAAAGAGTGAAAAATAGGTATCAAGGAAATCTTTGTATTTCCAAAATGGGCACAAGATAAGGTGTTTAGAAGCAGTGATTATTTGTACATCTCTAAATTCCAGGGTCCCATACTAGCATGTGAATTACGGGGCATTTCTCAAATAGACTTCTTTCTTTCACACTGTGTAACATTTGAAAGGAAAAAATGTAGAGAAAGACAATGGACAATAACTCTTGTTCTTCTATTCTGTATTTTCCCAAGTCTTCCGATAAAAAAGGTACCTCATTTGTGTAGGTAGACTCAGTGCCTATGACAGGAAAGGCCCCAAAACACAATGTGGACAATTCACATTTTCCCAAAGAAAACTGACATGTTTTTTGCAAAGGGCCCAACTGTGGATTTTAGCCTATAGCTGAGCCGGCAACTAGGGAAACCTAGCAAACCTATACATTTCTGAAAACTAGGCACCTAGGGAAATTTAGAATGGGGTGACTCGTGGGGCTCTCACCAAGTTCTGTTACCGAGAAAACTTTGCAAACCTAAAATTTGGCAAAAAAATACTTTTTCCTCACATTTTGGTGCTGCTAAATTCTGTAATCTGAGGGAAGCCACAAACTTCCTTCCACCCAGCCTTACCCCACATCTCCAGATACAAATGGTACCTCACTTGTGTGGGTAGGCTTAATGCCCACAACAGGAAATGCCCCAAAACACAACTTGGACACATAACATTTTCCCAAAGAAAACTGACATGTTTTTTGCAAAGTGCCTAGCCGTGGATTTAGGCCTCTAGCTCAGCCGGCACCTAGGGAAACCTAGAAAACCTGTGCATTTTTAAAAAGTAGACACCTAGGGAGGTCTAGGCTGGGGTGACATGTGGGGCTCTCACCAGGTGCTGTTACCCAGAATCTTTTCAAATCTCAAAAGCTGGCAAAAAAAGACCTTTTCCTCAAATTTCAGTGATGGGAAGTTCTGAAATCTGAGAGGAGCCACAAATTTCCTTCCATCCAGCATTTCCCCAAGTCTCCCAATAAAAATGGTACCTAACTTGTGTGGGTAGATTCAGTGCCCGCGACAGCAAATGCCCCAAAACACAATGTGGATAATTCACATTTTCCCAAAGAAAACAGACATGTATTTTGCAAAGCGCCTAGCTGTGGACATTGGCCTCTAGCTGAGCCGGCAACTAGGGAAACCCAGCAAACCTATACATTTTTTAAAACTAGACACCTAGGGAAATTCAGAATAGGGTGACTTGTGGGGCTCTCACTGAGTTCTGCTAGCCAGAATCCTTTGCAAAACTAACAATTTGGCAAAAAAAAAAAACATTTTCCTCACATTTCAGTGCTGCAAAGTTCTGGAATCTCAGGGGAGCCACAAATTCTTTCCACCCAGCATTCCGCCACATCTCCTGATAAAAATGGTACCCACTTGTGTGGGTAGGCCCAGTGCCCGCCACAGGAAAATGCCCCAAAACGCAACATGGACACATTACATTTTCCCTAAGAAAACTGACATGTTTTTTGCAAAGTGCCTAGCTGTGGATTTAGGCCTCTAGCTCAGCCGGCACCTATGGAAACCTAGAAAACCTGTGCATTTTTAAAAACTACACAGCTAGAGAAATTCAGAATGAGGTGACTTGTGGGGCTCTCACTGAGTTCTGTTACCCAAAATCTTTTGCAAACCTCAAAATATGGCAAAAAACACCTTTTCCTCATATTTCGGTGCTGCAAAGTTCTAGATTCTGAGGGGAGCCACAAACTTCCTTCCACCCAGCATTTCCCCAAGTCTCCCAATAAACATGGTACCTCACTTGTGTGGGTAGACTCAGTGCCTGCGACAGGAAATGCCCCAAAACACAATGTGGATAATTAACATTTTCCCAAAGAAAACAGACATGTTTTTACAAAGTGCCTAGCTGTGAATTTTGGCCTCTAGCTCAGCCAGCACCTAGGAAAATGAAGCAAACCTATAAATGTTTTAAAGCTAGAGACCTAGGGGAATTCAGAATGGGGTGAATTGTAACGCTCACACTGAGCTCTGTTACCCAGAATCCTGGGCAAATCTTATAATTTGGCAAAAAAAATACTTTTCAGCACTGTAAAGTTCTGTAACCCGAGGGGAGCCACAAACGTCCTTCTACACAGCTATCCCCCAGGTCTCCTGATAAAAATGGTACTTCACTTGTGCGGGTATACCCAGTGCCCGTGACAGGAAATGCCCCAAAACACAACGTGGACACATCAAAATGATCTATTACAAAACTACCTGTTTTTTCAAGGGGAGTTGGGGGGCACCTGAGTTTTTGGTCCTGGGTGCAGCGGTCATCTGGAGAAACCTACCAAAACTAGACACCCAGTGGAGTCCAGTGAGGTGTGGATTGCGTGGATCCCTCATCATTTTCTTCCCAGACTTCCTGCCAACCTCAAAATTTGATTAAAAAAGCACATTTCCCTCACTTTTCTTTGTAGACCACTGCATCCGGGACCAAAACCGCAGGTGTACCCCCTGCTAAAACAGGTAGTTTTGTAATAGATCATTTTGATGTGTCCACATCGTTCTGTGATGTTCCAAACATTCAAATTGTGAAAAGAAACGCCCTTAGGTTATTTTCAAAAGACCCCCTCACCTACCAACCTAGTTGGTGGCATGCTTCATCATCGGGGTCCCACCCAAAACAGCTAGAATGTCACGGGTGTACTTCGATGCCTGATTACAGCGAAGCGTTTTTTTCAGTTTTTATTTTACCGCACATACAGTACTAGTTGAATTTTGCACAAGGGTAAGTGATGGTTCAATAGATAAAATTTTATTAACAAAAGATTTCACAAAAATGAAATGCACTATTAATAACTGACTGGCCAAAAAACTGAACCAATGACTCACAGCTCATGAGCTGTAAAGCCACGACAAGGCACCAACCGCTTTACAGTCCATTCACAACCTTTCATACATGACTTTCATAAGACCATTCACAACTCAGCTGCGGGCCTATCACATTACAACACTCGCATCAACAGACAGCACCATTCAAGGGCCCATCACTTCCATACGCCCACATGCCTGACACAGCACTCACACCAGCTGACAGAGTCTGTGGACTGGCATTTGGCTAGCAGTGTCACTATTTACACCGCCAGTCAAGCGCCACTGTAGGCACACCACCATCACTTTTTTTTAAAGAAAAAAGAAAACACTAATTATGAGTACAAAACTACAAAATATAAAACAATATAGAACAGGCTGTTTAAATTCATGGTAGTTCCCAATAATTCTTCTGAGTGTGGTAACTTCTGAAACCGCCGGCCATATACAGCCCAGGATTAGAAGGACAGTCATGGCAGTATATACTAGTCTCCCTACAGATACCTCTTCGGGCACAGACTCTACATTTCTTAGTGGGAAAGTGTTTTTTGGGAGTGGGAGAAATCTGATCAGGAAAGTGGCAATCTTTCAATCTAGCTACAGCCTCCACCACTGCTACTCTAGGAACTGTTGCCTATTCCACCACAACAAGGCTCTCTATCATTGACTCCTGAAATGTAACAAATTTTACCCGTGATTCAGGTGAACAATCCTTGAACACAAAAAAAACATTAAACGTTGCTAAATGGAACAAATGCATAGCCAACTTTTTATACCAAATGTAAGACTTACGAACAGCAGTATAAGGTTCCAACCTCGGATCTACTCTATCAACACCCCCCATGTGCTTACTGTAGTCCAAAATGCACGCAGGTGTGCACACTTCGGCAACCTGACCCCAAACAGTCACAGGGAAAGTACTCTCATTGTGGATGGTAGTTAGCATATAGACATCCCTCCCGTCTGCAAATTTTACAGCTAGCAGCTCATCATTCTACAAGGCACTTCACTGTCCCCTCTCTAATGTTTTTACATACAAGCTCCCTTGGATAGCCTTTCTGATTAGAACGGATTGTGCCACAAGCAACATTGTCCACTCTGAACAATTCTTTGAACAATTGCACTCCAGAGTAGAAGTTATCTGGTTACAAATGGTGACCTTTGTTAAACAGGCGTCTTCCAAGTTCCCACACAATTTTCTCAATAACTCCAAAACTGGGCAGACAAGCAACGGGATCAATACTGGAATCCCTACCAGTGTAGACCTAGAAATTATAAACATATCCTGCACTACTTTCAAAGGGCATATACATCCTAATTCCATACCATCCCCTCTTGCTAGGAATGTAGTGCCTAAAAACCAAACGGCCCTTCAACAGGACCAAAGACTCATTTACAAATATTTCTTTCCCTGGAACATAGACCTCTGAAAACCGAGCTACAAAATGATCAAAGACAGGCCTAATCTTAAAAAGACGGTCAGAATCAGGGTGATCTTGGGTAAGGTGAAAGCATTGTCAACAAAATGCAGCATCTGAAGAAGTAAACACCGATTACGACTCATGGTTGCAGGAAATATAGCCATTGCCATCAAGGGACTAGTAGACCAATAAGAAGCCAGTAATGGCTTCCTTATCAACCCCATCAAAAAAGTCAAACCAAATAACCTTTTCATCTCTTCCAAATTTGTGGGAATCCACTGGATAGCTCTAAACTGTGGCCTAAGTCTGGCACTGTTGTCCCTCAAATACTGCTCAGCATACACATTAGTCTGCCTAACAATCTTTTCCAAAAATACATAGTCCGTAAACAACTGAAAGCAATTGATAGGTAAAAAGTTTTCCGTATTGACTCTACACCCAGGGAGACAGTAAAGGCAGGCAGCTCTGGCTGCTGCATGTCTGGGGCAACCCAGAGTTCAGGTCTTCCAATGGGAAACCTTTCAGCTTCAGACTGCTGCACTTTTGGCACATCAGTGTCCTCCTCTAAAACAGGCCCTTTATATGCACTGAGAGTGGCTTCCTTATCAAAACATTCCTCCCGGACAGAAAATTAATGGCCAGAATCTCTCACTTCCTCCTCTGCCTCATATGCAGAGTCAGTCTCATAATCATGGTCAGAAGATGACTCAAACAGCATACCAACAACTTATGTCATAAAAGAGTGTACACCAGAAAGTCGTAAAGTGAAAATATAGGCCAGTGTAGCTGAAGACCCATTACCAGCCACGAAGTGACATGCGGTAACAAGAGTTTAATTCAAGTCACAAAAAAGGGAGGGTGATTTACATTGAAGAAAACACACATACCAAAAGTAGTATTCCAATTAAGATAATGTTGTTGTTCACGATTGTAAAAAATTGGAAAAGAAAACTCGTGACAAAATGTACGACGAGAGAATTATTGATTTCAAAGAATATGAATGAGCTAGAAATGCAATGTTTGAGTTAAGTACAATTAAACCAGGAAGAAATATGGAGACTGGAAAGGTTTACACTGTGAATACATAGTAAAGAAACAGTGGTACCATCGGAAATAAATTTAAAAGTATTTAGGTAACCGCGTTCGTAAGTACACAGGCTTTCCCAGCCTTACCTGAAAGTTTGTAATGAGTTGTTACGCAGTGGTCCCGATAATAGTAAAGGCGGGTAGCCAAGGAAACAAATAGTAAGGGAGACAGGCCCGGTCGTGTGCCGCCCGTCAGCTAATCAACGTCCGAGTGTCCAAAGTTGTAAAAAAGGAGATGCCAGGTATTTGTAATCTCGACATGAACGGGAAAAAAGTGTCAACAAAGAAGACGGACTGTGTAAAGTTTGCGTCTTGAAGAATTGGTATATTCATGGTCAAGCACGGTGGCCATATTGGAATGAAAAAACGAACCGTGTAAAGCTGGCATCATCAAAGAGTTAGTATACTCATGGTCATGCGTGGCGGCCATATTGAAATAAGAAGAAAATATACGAAAAAAATACAAAAAAAAGATTAGAAAAGAAAGGGAGAGACAGTAAAAGACAGTGACAAGCCCAAATAGGAGAAAAATATAATCCAAGTGATCCGCGAAAAGTGATAAGAGAACATATACCCGGCCATGAAGAGTGAAAGGATAGTTACACAATGTCATTTGCGGCAATAAGAAAATATACAGTGCAAATAACAATTCAATCTCCAATTGTCATTAAGTTGACCTATTTGCATAAATTAGGCAAATAAATATAAACAGACACTGGCCCAGATAAACATAGAAAATAATATTTCGAATATTATTAAATTGATTTTGAGGCCTAGGCAAGTACATGAAAAGAATCATTTCGACATACAATAATCCCATAGGCTAGCTGTACATAAGATCAATATGAAGAGACAGTTTTTTTGACAACAGATTTATATAGAAAACTCAACGAAATACATCATTCAAAAATCAAAAGAGAAGTATTGTAAGAAAGTTGGTATGTGTATTGTGTAATAGAGATATTATAAATAATAATGAAATTCATGGTCTGTGTTATGTCCCAGTTCGACTGTTCGTAAACGACAAATCCAGGCTGCCTCCCTTTTACGTAGTTGCAGCTCTCTATTGCCCCCTCTGGGGTTTGGTGGGACATGGTCAATCCCATGAAACGAGATTAAGTCGCCATGTGGGTGAGCCAGTGTCATATGTGATGACAATGGGTACCTACTATCATTGTTCTTGATAGCACGTATGTGTTCCTGTATTCGATGTTTAAGAGGTCTTATGGTGCTACCCACATATACTTTATTGCAAGCGCACTTCAAAATGTAGATCACAAATTTGGTATTACAGTTAATAAAACTCTTAATAGTAAAAATCCCAGTATTGTTGTAACAAAAGGTACTGGTTTTGTCCAGACCAAAGGCACATACATTGCATTCGCGACATTTGTAAAAACCCAAAGGCTGTGTAGGAAGCCATGTAGAAGTGTTAGATGCAGAAACATAACTGGGACAAAGGTGGTCCCTCAGTGTCTTTCCTCTTCGATCCGTGATCTGGGGTAACCTATGGAGGAACCCTTTAAGTCTATGCAAATCAGTGAGCAAATACCAGTGGCGTTTGAGTATTTTATAGATGCCCTGGCTATAGACCGTGTATCTGGTCACAAAAGACAGAAGTTCAATATGTTTTTTGTTTTTTGTTTGTGATTTTAAAGTCAAAGTATCCTTTCTTGATGTGCTCATAATACGTTGTTCTGCTTTGCAGAGGGTCATGTAATTGTAGCCTCTGTTGGTGAATCTCTGTTTGACAAGTCTAATTTGTTCACTGAATGAATCATCAGTAATGCAATTCCTTCGCACACGTGTCATCTCGCCAAAGGGAATATTGTTAATTACAGAAGACGGATGTGCACTTGTCACGTGTAGGAGGCTGTTACAAGAAGTGGATTTCCTATAGAGAGCACTTTGTACAGAGTTGTTATGTATGAAAAATCTTATATCCAAAAAGTCAATACTATCCCTACAGTAGTGGAGACTGAGTTTTACATTGTAAGGATTGTCATTGAGGAAGGCATGATAAAGGATAAGTTGTTCGATGGATCCATTCCAAATCAGGATAATATCATCAATATACCTCCCCCAAAATACGATAAATTCAGTCCAGGGGGAGGCATGCTTGCCCCATGCGTGTATCTTTTCAAACCAGCCCATAAAGAGACAGGCATACGATGGGGCAAATTTTGAACCCATCGCTCTCCCTTGTATTTGCTGAAACCACCTGGTGTTGTGCAAAAAATAGTTTCTAGACAAAATAATGTCAGTCATTTCTAAAAGCATCTGGTTGTGATCATAGTGGTTAGCAGAACGAGTGTTCAGATAAGAAGTGACTGCCAATAGGCCAAAGGATTTTTGGATACAAGTATAAAGACTATTAACGTCCATTGTGACAAATAAAAGATCGTTTGACCACGGAAGATCCTCAAACTTGTTCATGATATCCTTACTATCCTGTATAAATGAAGGTAAATTACAGACAAACTTTTGTAAATAGAGATCCACGAATTCTGATAGCCTCTCTGTTGGGGAATCAATCCCCGATATAATGGGTCCACCAGGAGGAAAGGGGCCCTCTTTGTGAATTTTCAGAAGAATATAAATATAAGGATATCTTGGATATTTTACAAGTAGATATTTGTACTCATGATTGGACAATAGACCTTGTTCATGCCATCCCCACAATTTATTGTTTATTTATATTTTCTTATTGCCGTATATGACATTGTGTAACTATCCTTTCACTCTTCATGCCCGGGTATATGTTCTCTTATCACTTTTCGCAGATCACTTGGATTATATTTTTCTCCTATTTGGGCTTGTCACTGTCTTTTACTGTCTCTCCCCTTCTTTTCTAAAACTTTTTTCTTATTTTTTTCATATATTTTCTTCTTATTTCAATATGGCCGCCACGCATGACCATGAGTATACTAACTCTTTGATGATGCCGGCTTTACACAGTTCGTTTTCTCATCCCAATATGGCCGCCGTGCTTGACCATGAATATACCAATTCTTCAAGACGCAGACTTTACACAGTCCGTCTTCTTTGTTGACACTTTTTTCCCATTCATGTCAAGATTACAAATACCTGGCATCTCCTTTTTTACAACTTTGGACCGGGCCTGTCTCCCTTACTATTTGTTTCCTTGGCTACCGGCCTTTACTATTATCGGGACCACTGCGTAACAACTCATTACAAACTTTCAGGTAAGGCTGGGAAAGCCTGTGTACTTACGAACGCAGTTACCTAAATACTTTTAAATTTATTTCCGATGGTACCGCTGTTTCTTTACTATGTATTCACAGTACAAACCTTTCCAGTCTCCATATTTCTTCCTGGTTTAATTGTACTTAACTCAAACATTGCATTTCTAGCTCATTCATATTCTTTGAAATCAATAATTCTCTCGTCGTACATTTTGTCATGAGTTTTCTTTTCCAATTTTTTAGAATCGTCTTACACTTGTGTTCATATGCACATTGTGAACAACAACATTATATTAATTGGAATACTACTTTTGGTATGTGTGTTTTCTTCAATGTAAATCACCCTCCCTTTTTTGTGACTTGAATTAAACTCTTGTTACCGCATGTCACTTCGTGGCTGGTAATGGGTCACAGCTACACTGGCCTATATTTTCACTTTACTACTTTCTGGTGTACACTCTTTTATGACATAATTTGCAGATTTCTTCTTTTCTCTTTCCTTTTTTCCTTCCCATTTTTTCCTTGCCAGTTCTACATATTATACATGACTTGATATTGGTCCGAATCTAGATATTGTTTGTATATATACTCTCCCTCTTTGTGACTTTGTTTGTAACCTTACAATGTGTTGTATCTTTGCTACATGTATGTAAAATAACATCTTGTATGTCAATATGTTTTGTCTCTGTTATTTTACGTATGCTATTATGTTACCTTACCTTTTTCTTTATGGTTATATGTTACTTTGCAGCCCTGAAGAAGCCCGTGTTGATAGGGCGAAACGCGTTGGCTGCTTGTCCTCATGAACTTATTGCTGTAACAAGCTTTTCGTATCAATTAAAGTCTTTTGGATCAAAACAACAGTTACAGCGTATTATCACCTGCTTGAAAATATTGGACTTTCTGTACTTATTGTATCTTATTTGACAAATTTGAGTGGTGCACCCCCTTACTGTGTTTGTTTATTGGGGTGTCTTTTCACCCCTGAGGCTCTTTTGTGCAGCAAGGGCCTCGGTGGAGTTGCACATTATATCAGCTTAAATAAGTTATCATCGTATACATTGTGACCTTCTGGACACTAATAGGGATTGGTGCGTTCTCTTTGGGCTTGCTGCATTCTGTCTGTGTAAAGCATACCAACAACTGCTGATCAGTCACCCTGTGACTAGCCGTGATCCTTTCTAAGAAAAGTAACTTGACAAATGCACCAACAACAACCAGCACTGTCTAAAATAAGTAATAAAGTGTGGCTTTATCACAAATAGTTATGTACTCGAAACCTATACCACTTACTTGCCTGAAAAAGCTAGACTCACCAGCAACTACTCTGCACAGACACAGCAATCACCAGTGATATCCCACTAAAAAGATTAAAAAAAGAAAATTAGATATAAGACAACAAAAATATCAATGTGCACAAATCGAAGGATAATTTCACACACAATCCTGCATTTAGTACACCACTTACAAAAATGTCATTCATGCATGGCAACAATACTCATTGAGGTAAATTGTTTTCCTCACTACAACATGCAACTATGCAAACTGCAGGTCAACCACTGCCAAAACTGCAAGGAGTCACTGCAAAAGAAGCAAAAGCTTTGAACAAGAACAAAAAGAAGAAATAAATTGTTATAATCACAAATGCAAACACTTCGCCAGTTGACAAACACCCACCACCAAACATTTAGAATTTTTCCCTGGCATTTAGTGGTCACTGCCCAAGGGGGGGCATAAATGGCCAACAGTTATGTGCCCCCTTTGGGGGGTGACTCTTGCCCAAGGGGCCGCCCCCCACACAAAAATATAAAACAAAATAATCCCTGGTGTGTTTGTGGCTTGGGGGAAGATGGGCCTAAAACAATAGCCCTATCAGCCCCCAAGGGGGACAGAAATGGCCAACAGTTGTGTACCCCCTTTTGGGGAGTGACCCTTGCCCAATGGGGCGCCCTCACACACAAACACAACAAATCAAACTAAAAAAGTCCATGGTGTCTTTGTGGCTTCTGCCCCCCATGGGGCAGACAGGCCTAAAGATAATATGCCGATCTGCCCCCAAGGGGGGCAGAAATGGGGAGCAGGTGTGTACCCCCTTGGTGTGGAGACCCTTGCCCAAGGGGCCACCCCCCACACCAAAAAATAATCCCTGGTGTCTTTGTGGCTTCTGCCCCCCCCTTGGGGGTACATGTGCCTAAATAAAATAGTCAAAATGGGGAGCACCCTGTCTTCCATTCCAGCATTTGTGACCCCAAGGCATCATGGTAAATGCAGTCATTAGCATGAATTTGAATAGAGTTTTGAAAGTTTTTCACCATAAGTTGGTGTGGCGAATGCCGTATCTTCGGACATGTGTTTCTGGCTATTTGGCCGTCATCAGCAAAGAGCAACGTGTATCTGGCGGGGTTGCTTGAAATGTCGCCTTGAACGTATTCACAGGTTTAAGTACCACTCAAGAAGGCGCACAGGTGCTTCACCCGAGCTCATCAGCTCAGAGGCTCACGGGAGCCTTCATTACAACAGTCAAATTGGGGAGCACCCTGTCTTCCATTCCAGCATTTGTGACCCCAAGGCATCATGGTAAATGCAGTCATAAGCCTAAATAAAATAGGTTGATTTTTCCCCAAGGAGGGCATAAATGGCCAAACGTTGTGTGCCCCCCTTGGGGGGGGGGGGGCGAACTTTGCTCAAGTGGCCGCCCCTCCACACAATTTAAAAAAAAAAAAATCCCTGGTGTCTTTGTGGCTTCTGCCCCCCTTAATGGCAGATGGGCCTTAAAAAATAGACCAATCTGCCCAAAGGGGGTCAGAAATGGCCATCAGTAATGTGCCCCCTTTGGAGGGTGACCCTTACCCAAGGAGCCGCCCCCCTACACAAAACACACACATACACAAGATCCCTGGTGCCCAAGTGGGTTCTGCCCCCCCCCCCCGGGGCAGATGGGCCTGAAAAAAAACAGTCAAGTGCCCTCTTTCGGGGGCAACCCTTGCCCAAGGGGCCACCCCCCACACAAAAAAACATAAAACAAAATAATCCCTGGTGTCTTTGTTGCTTGGGGGCAGATGGGTCTAAAAAAAATAGGCCCAAGGGGGGCAGAACTGACCAACAGTGCTGTGCCCCTTTTAGCGGGCTACCCTGCATGGGAGGGGGCAGGGAGGCCCACCACGTAATGGTTGGTTCCTCTGCACCCAAGGGGTTAAAAAAAATTCTAATAGGATCCATTAAAAGGTTTCTCTGTTTTCCAGCTGGTCAGTATCATATATCTCAAATGCAACCTTGACTGCGTGATGGCTCCTCTTCACTATCTCTAGAGCACTTTATTTCATTTTGTATTTGGGGGCATATTTATACTATACATATTTCAGCGCAAACTTAACTCCATATTTATATTTTGACGCTAGACCCTTCTGGGGTCACAATATTGGAGTTAAAGTAATTTTTTGCCTGCAGAAAACTACCTTGCATCAATGAGATGCAAGGTAGGTGTTCCTGGGTAAAAAATAATTCTAAGGCTCAGGCGCCTTATTTATCCTCCTGTGCAAAAATGGTGCATGGGGCGGCAGCGGGCCTAAATAATGGCGCTAACCTTGCTTAGCGCCATTATTATTAACTCCTGGGTCAGGGAAGGCGTTAGGGGACTGTGGGCCTTTTTCCATGGTCATAAACTATGGAAAGAGCCCACAGGTGCCCTTCCCTATCCCTAGGAATTCCCCCACCCACACCAGAGGGACAGCGGAGGATGGGGGACCCAATCCCAGGTAAGTATTTGGTAAGTATAGGTAAGTGCATTTTTTTTATTTCTGTAGTGCCATAGGGGGGCCTAACTTGGGCCCCCCTACATGCCACTGGGCCCAATGGCCATGCCCAGGGGACACATGTCACCAGGGCATGGCCATTGGGGTGGTGGGCATGATTCCTGTCTTAACTTCAATAGGGGTCATGTCCATGGGGTTTTAACGTCAGAAAATGATGCTAGTCTGGTTAGAGGCATTATTTATGCCTCTGCCCATACTAGCGTCATTCTTTGATGCTAAACCCTATATTCCCCCTATGCCTCCTCCACCCAGCTAGCTTCCTTTTATATGATGCTAGCCAGGCCTTAACGCCGGCTGCCGTCATCCCATAAATATGACGTCCAGCTGGCGTCTTGGGATGGCACTAGCCGGCGGTATACTTTTTGACGCTAAACTGCCTTAGCGCAGTTTAGTGCCAAAAAGTATAAATCAGGGCCTTAGTACACATCATTTCACCATCGGTATTTGATGCCCATTTTCAAAAATCAAGGTCTGCACTGGTACAGGCCGGCCTTTTATTTTCTGCATATGCTTTCGATTTCGGAAGTCTGCTTCGCAGTTGGAGCTTTCTTAAAAAAATGACCTCTTATGGTGCAATTATTAGCCTGTTTTATATTACTGATTGTATTTTATGTGCATATTGCCTCGTACTTTTATATGAAAGATTGTGTATCTTACTTTTTTGAGATGATACATATGTTTTACTGTGACTGTACTTCATAGATGTTTTTATCTATGAATCTTTTTATGGCCTGGCTTTGTACTGAATAAAGAATTTGATTTGAATTTCATATGAGGCAGAACTCTTTGTGCAGTTTCATCACTGACAATGCTTGCTAGTACAAACAGAGGTGGGCCCCATTAGAATGGGTCCATGGGTAATAATAGGTAAAACTAGGGGTGAAGCTTGGTCAGTAAGATTAGGGGTGGGGTGAGCTTCAGATTTCCCAGCATTCATGGGGGTTAAAATACATTATACGATTACCTTATGGAGCAAAAGGGAGGAAGAGGAATGCGGACTATGAGAGGGGCTTATAACTCAATATTTTGTAAAATAACCATTTTAAGACCTTTAAAACAGAGACAATAGTGTGTGTGTGTTTGTCTGTATGTTATGTAAAAATCCAGATTAAAATCTGACAAACGTTACTGTACCCGACTGAAAGACCCTGCACACAACTATTTACTACAGAATATATTTATTAGAGGGTGTGTAACACCCCAAACACCCCCCTGAAGCGACACCCCTAGGTAAAATATCAGTTGAGACTTTTGATGAAAGTGTGTCTAAAAGGCTCACCATCTTGCACTGCCTATGGGGAAAATAGCAAATACTAAGTGGCATGGTTATGAGAACTGATGCAACGCTGCATTTCAGCAGTGTTGCATCACAAAAAGTTGCACTGCATAGTGTTACTTCTGTGTGACATGGCTGTGTCATATTTATGGTACGGCACACCATATAGCACGCACCAAAGGTGTGTCTGAAATTCCAATGCATCAGAGAGTAAAACAAAGCAAAGTGTCATAACACAGCTGCAGCATATGTGATGCAACTCTGATTTGCGTGCCTTAAAGTGCTGCAAATCATCTTTGCATCATGCAGGAGTGCCTTACATGTCTGGAAGTGTAAAAAAGTGACACATTTGCAGGAAAAAAAACACATTATAATCCTCTGCACTTCAGGACCACTAAGGCTCATAAATGGAGGCCAACAACACCAACCCCAGCCAAGATGACCAGATAGAAGCCCGGGAATAGCGGAAGAGGAAGACCAATTTCATTGAGGAGGAGAACCCGAAATTAATAGCTCAGGTGGCAAAGAATGAACACCTTCTCTTTGTCACCTGCAAACGGCCATTAGGTAAGAAGAAAGCTATTTGGCAGTCTATAGTGGATAAGATCAACAGTGTAGGGCAAACAAAAAGGACAGTGCTAGCTGGTGTGCAAGAAGTGCTGGCATCATTATAAGCATAGGACCAAAGAGAAACTGGCCAAGAACCAGGACCCTAGCTCCAAAAGGTGTTGTACCCATTTGAGGAGCAGGAGGCATCACTAATCTCAACAGAGTTGGTGGCGGGAGTGGAAGGACAGGATAGTGCTGTGGTTAAGGGCCATGAAGAAATACAATGGAAGTCAAAACAAGTGACCATATTGTCAAAACTGTCATGCAGCACAGTGCAGCAACACACTTTCCTATGCTGTAACTAACTGGGTGCCAGGTAAAGGGCAGACACATCTCATATGTTAACTCATACATCACTTAAATGTAATTTACTGAGCCAGTGATAGTTCATTAAACCCAGCTTGCCCTGCCAGGTTTCTCAGGGTCATATGTGATAACTGACCCAGCCCAGATTTTCCTTTGAATTCTGGGACTTGTAGAGAAAAATACAACAATGCCAAGCAAAAACCCTGGAGCAACACATCATACATGGATCTTGGAAACTTTGCAGATATGTCAATGACAATGCAAGCCCCCTTGCACCATAAAGCAAGTATGCTTGTTCAGAAGCCAGGCAGCCAACAGTGGAAGGTAGTGAAATGGAATGGAGTGCAGTGTGCCAGAGGGTAAACTAATCACCCAAAAGGGGATCCAAGTGCTCAATATATGAAGGCTTTCCAAGGCAGATCATGTGAAGAGCAGCTGTACATTCACTAGCAGTAGTCTTTATTGCACGCAGTTGTTCTGATGCGCTGGATGTGAATTTTTTACTGGTGTTGCCTACCATGTAAAAGACCACCCTACCTCCTGTCTTTCTCAAATGTACATTGAGGGTCGGTGCACATTTGATGGACAGCAGGGTTCTGTTGTTGTCTTTTAGAAGAGTGGATGGTGTGTGAGCTAGGCAGGCCCCTAGTAGTGTAGTGCCTTGCAGGTGTGGCTGCATAAAAAAGCAACAGGAGAAAACCCATAGACCCAGTTGAGAACTTTGTAGACAATGATAACATGCATCAGTGTGTCAATAGACATTAGTATACTTATTCAAAAAGGAAAAAAACAAATTGAAAGAAAGACGAGAGGCTCCAAACTACAAAAAATGAAGATTATAGGCCTCTGGGGAGCGCGCGCAAGCCGCCAGCCAAGATGGCCGCCTAATCTCGGAGCTCCGCGCATCGTCGGGCACATTTTTTTCATTTTTTCGAATGGCGCTTTGATCACAATAGCTGTGGGATGTTTTGGTGAGCATTTTTAATGTTTTTATTGTCGCCTAGCTTCTTTCCTGACTTTTAAATTATGTTTTTACATTTCTCCTCATGAGAGGAAGACACTTGCAGAGGATTTGGAAAACAGAAACAGACGCAATAATCTTCACCTTTATGGTTTACCGGAGGGTCTTGAAGGAGTGACCCAATTTCATTTTTTGCTTAATTCTTTCCACAGTTAGTGGACCTACCATCTTCTACAGTATTGAACATCCAAAGGGCACACTGCATTGGTCATCGTCCTCAGCATTCCTCCTCATCTAAACCAAGCGGCGTGATTATTTTCTTTCTTGAATTTACTGATCCATTGAGAGTTTTTAATGCTGCGAAAGACAAAAAAACAAATCTCTTGACAGGGAAGTAAAATCTTCATCTCACAGGATGTGTCCAAAGCTGCAGCAAACAGGAGAAAATCATTTTTGGATCTTCGTCCAAAGCTTTGTGACATGGGAGCTCATTTTGGATTATTCCATCCGTGTTTGTTCAAAGTGACATATCAAAATAAGACCACTTCATATACTTCCCAAGCAGCTCTTCGCGATTTTCTAAGACTACACTCTACAAACCCTATCGAAACAGCTGGTCCTTCTATACGTTGACTATATACGTTTCTTAATCTATTATGCCCTTGTTCATTACTATTATGATACAGTTGATGGTCCTTCATATGCAGTTTATTCATTCTATTATATTGATGTGACTATAAGTCCTCTTTGTTAATGCATTGTTTTCTTTCCATAGGTTCCTGGTGTTCTATAATCATTATTTTTGCTCGTAACATTTGTCCGTTGATGCGTTTCATCTCCTTGCTATGCCGTCTTCAGTCTGTGCTGTCACTACCCCTCTCCTATTGTTCATTCATCTCAGGTATGTTTTTGCAGTCGTCTTTATTTGACATGTACTGTCTCTTCTTTTTTTTCTTGACTATTCTCCATCTTTTTTCTTGCTGTTTCCCCTCTACTCTTCTCTCTCTTTGTTTTTCTTGTTTTCCTTTCCCCTATATATATTTTCAGTTATTTATGGTACAAGAACTTTCGTGTACATATATAGTTATGTGACGTAAAAATTGTGAGTTATATCCTGGAATGTCAAAGGATTTATTAACCCAATAAAAAGGCAGAGAATTTTATCCCATTTAGCTAAATATAATCCATACTTGGTTCTTTTACAAGAGACCCATTTGACGGATTCTGAAGCTCTGAAACTTAAAAGAGTTTGGGTGGGCAATGTTTTTACTTCTCCTTTATCCCTAAGAAAAATGGTGTAATTGTGCTCTGCCATAAAAAATTATCAGTTAATGTTATTTCACAAGACTCGGATTCAGAGGGTAGATGGCTCTTTGTGAAGCTAAATATTAATGGGATTACAATGACTATTGGTAATATTTATGGTAATAATCACTCAGATTATCTTTTCTGGCCTAATGTTACTAAACAATGTTTGCATTATAATGATGACTTTTTCCTTCTTGGAGGCGAGTGCAATCAAATTATTGATCCTTTTAGAGATAGGCAATCTGTAATTAAATTTTCTCCCCATAAAATGCATAAACAATTTAAGGCATTTCTCTCACAATGTAATTTAATTGATTCATGGAGAACCTGTAATCCTGGTAGTAGGGAGGTTGAAATAGATCGGGAAACTTCTGGCTAATTATTTAAAAGTACGAAAGCAACGTCACACAGTGAAGTCTATAGTTACAGATACTGGTGAGTCCCTTTTTAAAGATGACAATATCTTAGCTGAATTTGTTAATTATTACCAGACACTTTATACTCCTTAATTAGTTCCGACCTCCTTACAGATTGATGATTATTTAATGAACATTCCAAACTCTAATAAGACGCTTGTTGATGTTTCTTCACTTGAAGTAGATATTTCCCCTTCAATCTCTTAAAAAAAGGTAAAACTCCTGGTCCGGATGGATTTACAGTGGAATTTTTTATACATTTTTCTGACTTTTTACTTCCCAAACTTTTATAGCTTTTTCAATTCTTCACGGGTTCTGGTTGTGCAGGGGGAACATGTCAAGATGCTTTGATTTGTTTAATTCCAAAGGGAGGTAAGGATCATACTTTCTGTAAAAATTGTAGACCAATCTCTCTCCTCAATACAGATTATAAAATCTTTGCTAAATTATTAGCCTTACGTCTTGATACACTTTTACCTGCACTGATAAGTAAGGAACAAACGGGTTTTGTCAAAGGTAGACTTGCTTCTGACAACTCCAGAACATTCTTCAATGTACTCAGCAAAGCTCCTGCTCTTTCGTACTCCTTAGCAGCAATTTCAATAGATGCTGAGAAAGAGTTTGATCGGTTAGACTGGTCTTTTCTATTAAAAGCTTCAACCTGGCATGGTTTAGGGCCTCATTTCATTTCATTTATCTCTTTGCTGTATCAATCCCCAATGGCATCAATATTGGTGAATGGGAGATTGTCCAGATACTTTGTATTACGTTGAGGTGTACGTCAAGAGTGTCTGCTCTCTCCATTCGTATTTATTCTAGCTCTAGAGCCCTTTCTATCCTGTATTAGAAATACCATTAAAATTGAGCGTTTCCAATATGGTGAGAAACACTTAAATTTAAGGGCATATGCAGATGATATACTTTTATATCTCTAACCCTGAACTCTCAATTCCGTTTTTGCTTCGGGAGATTGAAGACTTTTCTTTGATTTCAGGTTATAAGATAAATTTAGATAAAACTGAAATCCTTCCTTTAACAAAATTTTGTTTTAGACCATCGTTTGATATTACTTGCTTTCACTGGAATTCTTCCAAGAATAAATATTTAGGTATTTGGTTCACCTCATCCATTAAAAAGTCCATTGAAGTAAATTTCTTGGATGCTATAGAGAAGGTTGATAGATCCCTTTTGTCATGGAATCCCTTATTTTTATCTTGGTGGGGTCGCCTTGACTCTATCAAAATGATGATTTCTCCTAACATTTTATATATCCTATCCATGATTCCGATTCCTCTACCTGTTACTTTTTTTAAACAACTGGACTCCAGATTCTCTAAATTCCTCTGTAACAATAAATAATCTAGAATTTCCCTTAGTCTCCTTCGGCATTCTAAACAGGAGGGGGGGAGCCAATTTTCCTGATTGCAGACCATATCACAAATCCTTTCGTTTGCGTCAAGCTTCTAGATGGATCTCCATGTCAGGGTCTATGTTTACTCCCTTATGGTTGGATATTGAATGTTCTTTTCTTCTACCTTTTTCTCCTTGTGTGGTGGTATCCTTTTCTTATAATATTTAGCTTATCTCCTCCCCGCTTCTTAAACATTCGAGTGCTCTTCTGCGTTCTCACTATATACCTCCATTCATCACTTATTCTTCTTTTCTGAATTCCCCTATTTGGCATAATCGTCTCATCACTATTAATAAAAAAAACTTTATTTTGGAAATCCTGGAGACAAAGAAATATAGCGTGGGTCAAAGATTTATTTTCCAATGATACTCCACTTTCTTTTTCACAATTCCAACTTCTATTTCATTGTCCCAATTCATTTATGCCTAAATATCTTCTTCTCATTAATATCATTCTTGATGTACTTTTTTCCTTGCCTTCCTTCTTCTTCTGAATTACCCTTTTCTTTGTCCTACTTTCTCACCTCATTTCCTAAGGCATCAAATATTTATAAACTTTTTCATTCCCCTGTTTTGACACGTCCTAAATCTAAAATTGAATCTCAATGGAAATTGGATTGGGGATGTACCTGGACTGTTTCCTTCTGGAATAAGATATGGCATCGATCTTATAAAATATCTAGATCAGCTTCTACCACGCAGCCACTTTTCTTTCTTTACCACAGACTTTATTTTACCCCTTCTACTATAGTAAACTTTTCTGTATCCTCCACTTCAAACTGTTGGTCCTGGGATAGCCCAAAGAGAGACCTTATGCTTATCCTTTTTGAATGTCCGCCCACTGTCTCTTTTTGGAGAAGAGTTTGGCGTCAGCTTACCTCCATTTTTCATTTACTAACCCAATTATCTCTCTCAGTGCTTTTTCTAGGTAGCCTCTCTGCTGACATTGTTTCAGATGATGATAATTTAAAGCTGTTGGATCTCATGTTAGCTTCAGCCTTTCAGCAAATTACTCTTAATTGGAAAAATTCATCCAACATTTCCTATAAGGCTTGGTGGTATAATGTTTGCCACAACCAGAGACTAGATATTGCTTTTACCTCTTTATGCTGCACCTCCATAAATAGAGATTTGTATTGGATACCTTTGACTGATTATCTTAATGATGTTGCTTGCAATTCTACTAATTGTACATTATCTGAGAATTTTAAGCCACCATGAATTGTTTATTTTCTCTGTTCCTGATTGAATAAAAATTTAGCTCAACTTTATGCTTTTTTGAATATCACTGTTTTTAGCTTTTTAATACCCAATGTATCTTTCTTGTTTTAATTGGTCTTGTTCCGTTTTTATTGTTTTCCCCCATTTTATACTTTAAAATGTTAAACAGCTTTTACAATTCCTTTCAAAATTATATCATTATCATTGTGACAGATATCTTGTATTGTTATTATGAGACCCATATGTATTTTGTTTTTAATAAAGCTGATTTACCTTAAACAAAAATGAAGATGATATTGTCATTCTGTACATAAATAAAAGACAGCATCACAATTCTGATATACTGTGCAAAAACTCAAAAGGTGAACACATAGGCGGTCATTCTGACCCTGGCGGTCAAAGACCGCCAGGGCGGAGGACCGCGGGAGCACCGCCGACAGGCCGGCGGTGCTCCAATGGGGATTCCGACCGCGGCGGTAAAGCCGCGGTCGGACCGGCAACACTGGCGGTCTCCCGCCAGTGTACCGCCGCCCCATTGAATCCTCCAAGGCGGCGCAGCTTGCTGCGCCGCCGAGGGGATTCCGACCCCCCCTACCGCCATCCAGATCCCGGCGGTCCGACCGCCGGGAACCGGATGGCGGTAGGGGGGGTCGCGGGGCCCCTGGGGGCCCCTGCAGTGCCCATGCCACTGGCATGGGCATTGCAGGGGCCCCCGTAAGAGGGCCCCTACAAGTATTTCACTGTCTGCTTGGCAGACAGTGAAATACGCGACGGGTGCCACTGCACCCGTCGCACAGCTTCCACTCCGCCGGCTCGATTCCGAGCCGGCTTCATCGTGGAAGCATCTTTCCCGCTGGGCTGGCGGGCGGCCTGAAGGCGGCCGCCCGCCAGCCCAGCGGGAAAGTCAGAATTACCGCGGCGGTCTTTTGACCGCGCAGCGGTAATCTGGCGGCCCCCGACAGGCCGGCGGCGACCGCCGCCGGTCAAAGTCGGAATGAGGGCCTTAGTGCTCATGCAGAGGGAAACGTGAATGAAGCATGTGAAACACATGGAAGAAAGGTAAAGCAGAATAATGTAAACAGTAAAATGTAAAAAATTATTTTAAAGGCATTAGGTATGTAAGGAAGATGAATAATCTCAAATCCTCATGTCTGAAACAATTGGCCGTAGATCCACTGAGTTAATGTGAACAGCATTTTGACCCTAGTGGATTTAGGTCATTGCCAGTACAAGGATGCACAAATGTAGATGATTGGTGTTGAAAAACAAATAAGAATAATTACCATACATTTAGCTAAGGAAAGGCCCAATCAAAGTGGGAAATACAAATTACTTAGTCCAATAGGCATTATCTGCAATTGTCGTATTTACAATATATGACGATAAGTGGCAACCGGAAATTATTTTTAAACCCTCTGGCGAGGGGAGGACCAACAAGATCCAGAGAAACAATCTTGAAAGTGAGCTAGCCGATCACACTAGGAAGCAAGGAAGCTAAAAATGTATAAGGAAAGGAAGAGGATTAATGAATTAGGGAAAACCATCATCAAAAGGGGCAGGAGGTTCCATATGAGGAGGACGCATGTGTCGCTCTGCACACAAAAAAAGGAAGGAAGGCTCACCAAATTGGTCAAATTCAATTGCTCCTCATCTCAGGTGTAATGGTCATCAAATCTTAGTAGATAGCGCCTGTACATAACAACCAGGCAGAGAATGCCAATTGTTGGTACAAAAAAGAACCACCACAAACCTAATTATGAGGAAAGGAAAAATAAGCCAAGTGGCCAAAAAATGGAGGGAAGAGTTAAGACAAACAAACACAGTCAAACAATGCACTGTGGCCACTCCTGAAATTGGAAGGCTGATGGAGTGCACGAGCTCAGTGCTAAAGTTGTGGGTGTTAAAAATGCTAAAACATAGTAAAGAAACTGTTAAAAAATTGGAAACTAATTCCAAATAAGGAGGCGCTGACCGCGAGGGCTTACCGGGGAAGTGAGACTTCCTCCTCATTCAATGCCCATCCAGGTTATAAAACACAGAGTGCCCGTGGCCAGAAGGATGAGCTAAATACATGACTGTGTATGAGCACGTAAGAAAACCTCTAAATTGTGTACACCATGTGACAGGACTCTGGGGGGACTCCTTTAAGTGCCGTACAGCCGCATGGCTATGTGGGGGAATGGTGGAGGGAAACCAGAAACAATGGCGGAAGTAAGGACAAACATAAAAAATAAAAACAAAAAATAATGATGTAGTAAATAATACAATTAAAGAATGACCGAATACCTACGCGGGCTGAGCTGAAACAATAGAGTTTAAAAAAATCCCTGGTAGGCAACAATTACACACTTGCCAATTTAGAACATGGTGATCTAAAAATGATGATTCACTTAGTTAAAGAAAGAAAAACTTCATCATAAATGCTGTCCCTTTTCAGGATAAAGGGAGCTTACAATGTTATATCACAAATGTAAATCCATCAGACATAGTCAAGTAAAGACCCAAAGTTTCATGCAGTATCTTGAGAGACATTGAGGAAATACTTAAATAGTTCATTCACTGTATTAAAACAATAGAGACACTGAAAACAAATTGCATCAGAAAAAGAACATCCATCTTATAGTATATCCAAAATCAAACACAGGAATAGTGTATAAAAGAATAATATATTCGATGAGGGACAAGATGTTCAAATGGAAAAGGACATGAATTCGATCCTCCCACTGTAGATGTGGCTGAGCACATTGTACTGGCTGTGTCAAAAAAAGGCAACCATTGTATCTAAGGAGTTGAGGTGTGATGTGTGTGCTGCAAGGTAGGCTGAGTGCTAGCCAGTCTATGCTGTGTATGATAGATTGCCAATTGTGTAGCAGCTGTGCAGAGATGCAGGGGTAGAGGGCATTGGTGTACCACAATCTAAATGCCCTTAGGGCCTGGGTGATGGTGTCACAGGTGTCAGGAGGGAGCCAGAAGAATAAAAGTCTGACTATGGAACACATGTGAAAGCAGGTGGATGTGAATCAGGGAACTGTGAAGTGTCAGGATGAGGTAGATATCGAGGATGATGGGCAGGTTTCTGGGATGGTTGGAGGGTGAGGTGATTGGGCCTAGCCGTATGGGCAACCAGGATGGGTACATGTGACAGGATAGCATCACTACTACTTTGTGCAGTACAGTATGAGCCATAGATCTCACATAAAGGAAGGTATGTTATGATATTTCATAATGTAACAAATGTTGGTGGTGTTGCTGTCTCCTGAGAGTCACTGTATGATATAGGTGTCATCAGTGTGTGAGAAGAAAGTCAGTCCCTGGGTCTGAATGATGGCTGCCAACGGAGTCATGTACAAGTCCTGTGTTGAGTTATTTGCACAACTCTGCAGATGAGCACCTTGGTTTCTGAGGAAATGGAGTGTGCATGAGCTGATGCATAGTTCTAAATGTGATGGTGACTACCCCCTTCCGAAATGGTTCTCAGTGCCTACTGTCCAGGACTCTGGAGATGACTGTGTATGATAGGAAACAACTGTTTGGATTTTACATAAATAAGTAAATTATAGTAAATACATGCCCTCATTGCTGTGTAGCAAGTTTGCTGTTGTGTGGCACCAATATAGCAAAAACTGCATGTAAGAGAGCACAGGAAGCCAGATTTTTGTGTTGTAATGAGCAAAAGACAGAGTACAGTATTATTTTTGATAGATTACAAAATACCATTACTTGGTCAGTGCTGTGGGCTAGAGGGGATGCAGGCACCCTGGTGACATGCACCAATGTTCTCAATAAGTTATTGCGACTTCACTGTAACTTCACTGTAACCAAAAATATGATTAGCAAATAAATATGTGAAATGGTGTCGTTACCTGCATTCATCCTTTCAGGCAGGGCATGCCAGCCAGCTGCCTTACTTTGTTGAATTGTGTGTCATTACACAAATAGACCTCATCTTAAACAGTGTTTATGTGAACAATATAAATGTATTACCATGTGAAAGGCAATAATAGTTTAACATGTCCACATTTACTTGTAGTAACATATTTTCCACATATCTTTGCATACTTGACAGTGAATAATAACAACAGTGTGATTGTCAACTAAATCACTTATGTCTACACCTATCATGGACCATTACTGAAATTCGGCTGTCTCATTGCAGAGGGACAAACAACACTTCCTGTGCAGCTGCCTGTCCTTGATGGCCAACCTATTGGTGATGCCATTCTGCCCCCTGGGACTATGACCTTTATCAACAATTCCTGGACTCCATTGAATCTCCTCCTCCAGCCTTGACAAGGAAAGACCTTGCAAGGTCTCCAGAGAAACCGTCACCCACAGAACATGCCCCATCTACCAGTTCAATCCCAGCTGAGTACCCCAAAGTTGTATTCCAACGGCGAGTGGTAAGAGTCCAGAAGCAAATGGTTGATGGGGTGCAGGTGGGGATGGAGACCATAATGGGCACCCTAGAAGGAGTCTGTAGGTGTCTAAATCCTAGTAAGAATATAACTAAGGCAATGGGTGAGTCCCATAGCAGACACTTTGGGCGTCATGATGTAGAGGGAACTACAACAGCACTCTACAACAGCCGGCTGGAGACAATATGTTACATCATGGAATCCCTGGAGCGCAAGTTGGAGTCCTTAATAGCAACAACATTGTTGATTTGTTGACAAGCCACAAGACCCTTGCCAGTGATTTCAAGGCTGTTTTATTAGCACTGATGAATGCTAATGGGGACAGGGAAGCAACATCTTCCTCCTCTGATGTGCGTGTGCCTCAGATGCCTCCCATACAAGCTCCACCAACTGCAGGGGAGGCACAACACCCATCAGAGGAGGAAGATGTGGACTTCATCAGTTTCTGCGGGTGATCTGCCCAATGACATTTGACAGTGCTTCCTGGCCAGTTTCATAGCGGTGCTGTATTTATCTTCATGCCACCTCCTTTGTCACCCAATAGTACACTTTGGGGCAGATTTATGAAAAGTGACCTGCACCTCTAGTGAAGTGCAACTTTTCTTGGGCCACTTAGTGCTCCCTAATGCTACAATGTGTGTGCCATATTTAATATACGGTGCACCATGGCGGTAGTTAGGGAACTAGAGTCAGAATTTTTTATGCTAGTTCTGCGCTTTGCAGGATTAACGTCAAAATGTTGACACTAATCCTGCAAAGCACCCAATGGCCCATTGAAATCAATGGGAGCCTCCTTTTAATGCCTGCTGTGAACAGGCATTAATAATCCCGGAAATAATGATGCGAAGAAAGCTGTTAGTTTTCTTTGCACCATTTTTCCAGCCCCCCCACCCCCATAATGGGGAACACCCCCTTTACATACATTATGCCTGGTGCAGGCATAATGTAGCACAAAGGGTTACAAAGTGATGTAATGCATGCATAGCGCCACTATGTAAATATGGCACAGTGTTTTTGGCCTTCTAACACCACTAGAGCATAAAATAATACACTAATGTGAAGTTGGAATGGCCCTAGGTCCTCTTAAATCTGTGCCTTTGTGTTTGTGCCCCTGTGGATCTTATCCACTTATGGACTTGTGGACTTTGAAACAATCATACTCTCCCTAATAGCAATTTGGACCACCTCACTGAAATTCTCCTCAGATTAACATGTTGCATGACATGCATACTAAATTAACTCTGGTCATCAATGCTTTCTAGAACTATTGGTGTTGGCCATAATTGTAAAATGGCACTCCTGCAAAAGAAAGTGAGGGACCAACAATCTTCAATATAAATGATTGTCATACACCCATTTGTACTCAACCACAAAGAGTTTTGTAATTTGTTTAGCTGAAAGGACTACATATATCATGATTGAAGAGTTTATCCATAACCCAGTTGTTGGCATCAGAAGACAAATGTGCAAAACTCAGTTTTACATGCTGTCTTTGGATATGCACCTACACCAAGTTCAACCACTGCAATGATATAATGAGCAATGTGTTATCTCCCAAAGCAATGTCAATGTGTGACAACAAGGTGCAGAAACGTGAAAGACAGACAGTTAAAATCTGCTCATAATCACACTGATGCTTTCCACATATAAATGGGAAATGTAAGGATGTAAGACATACCAGGGTTCCACTCAGCCATACAAATGTCAGTCAGTGAAACTGAAAATGTGATCATCCTAATATGATAGCCTCAATGCTCACACTAAAGAGATTCTACAGTACATATATTAGCATGCCTGTACTAATAATAGCCAGATACTCAACTCCACATTCCTCCTGAATTAGCATCACACCTATACACAACCAAGGATGCACAAGGCCAAAGTATTTGAATGTCAGTATGCCAGAGATGCAAGGGCTTATTGTTGGGGCTCAGTATCACCTGATAAATGGTGAATAATGCTACACTGGGATAAGTAGGGCAAATGTGTTTCTCTCCCCTGAGAGGTCTTGTATGTTTTGAGTGTAAGTGTAACCTTACACTACATCTATCGTACATTATACACACATATTTTTGCATGGGAGTCAGGCCACAGAACCGGGCACAAAGCAATACCTCCCCAAGTGAAGAGGACATGGGAGACTTGTAGCCATGAACCTTTGAAAGTAGTTACCCAACGTGAGCTTCATGTAGTCCCACACTTGCCAAGTAGCCAATGCCAGTGATGATGAATGTTCATCTGGCAGGTGTGCATACATTCATGATCTAATCAACCAACAACAACGAACCATGTGCACAATGGTGCAGGTGCGTGTGCGGTAGTGGTAGGCTCCATGTGTATTCCAACACAGACAGGAATCTGTAATCTGTAGTGACAAAACTATCCCAACTATACCTGCCCTATCACTTTCATAGTGAGTGCTACAGTAGTATGCTATCTGTGTTGTGATGTGAGTAGAATTTCCAAACAAGGCCCAGTTACAGTGCCTATAGTTTGGTAATAGCCCCATACTTTACACAAATGTAAGGTAGGCTAACATTTGTCCATAGGCCTCTGACAAAGCAACATTTATATACAAAGACTGTAGGTGAATAGCTAAGTTACATACTCAACTCAACTTACTCGATGCTACTACCTCATAAACCTGAAATGATGACAAAGTAGTGAAAGTAGCAACACATTTATTCTATAAAAACCATCTAACCTACCTACAACTACCCAGCCTAAACTAACTAATCTTTACACTATCTTAATGTATCTTAAACTACCTACATCTACCTAGCCTATCCTAATAAACCTTAACTCTAGACCAGTGATACTCAAAGTACTGCCCGGGGGCCGCATGCGGCCCTCCTGACATTTACATGCGGCCCCCAGGTCAACAGCAGCACTTTGCTGCTGTTTATTCGGCTCAACACTGGCATTAACAATTGTTAAATAAACGGGCAAGTTTTTATTTAGAGTCTAGTTGAAGTTAAAGAAAATGAGTAACTAGGGTGTTCTGGAACTGTTAACTTTAGAAACACCTTCAGTATTAAAGACATCTTGCAAAAACAATATAAAAGTATGATCTATGTGAAATTCAAACAGTGCATTTCATTAACATGCAGAACCATTTCACTTTAGTACACAACATTTTATCAGAAGTATTTTTTAAAGTGATAGTTTTCAAAAATCAATTTAGAAACTTTCATCCCCTTCCATCCTACACACCCTGACAACAATGTGAACTGAACTAAAAGGCAAGTCAGTTGTTATGTGAACTCTTTGGGAGGGCTGGGTTTCTATAAAACAAGAACAACATAATAGTTTATTAAATCAGAAACAGAAGGTTTTATACAGCATACATCCTGAAGACATATTTCAAGGTTTTTATATGTGTTGATGAAGAAAAAGGAAAAAGGAGGTAAAGTGAAATAAAACATTTGCCTAGGATCACACAATATGGTTAAGTAGAGAAGCCGGGATTTATACCCAAGTTTTTGGTTTCACATTGGGCAATTCAGACCCTTGATGTATATGTTTCATTTCCCCTACACACACTTTACCACTACCCCTCCCCGCCCTACCCTCAGCCCTCCGACAGCCACCATGCTGGCAGCAATGACCAAACAGTGCGGCCCCTGGGAAAATGTTTGTGAGTACCCATGCTCTAGACTATACTATACTATCTTAATTTACCTTAAACTATCTTACCTACTATACGCAAATGACAAGCTACACATCAACCTCCCACCCCCTTAATACACATAGATCAGTGAAATACAAAAAACAACCACATCCTAAACATAGACCTCTACATTACGCACACTAAACATCAACCCCCACCCACTTAAAAACAGTATAAACAAGGACTTAAATTCTACTATCTATTAAAATATGTTTTTAAAAAACTAACACTAAACTACACTATACCTATACTAAAGCCAAACACTATGCCTAATTTATAAAATCAACGTGTAAAAAACAGGGAAAGGGAACTGTCTAAGGAAGAGTCTATATGTGAGCACTGATGCTATCCAAGGCCTCCTGCAAAGTGAGCATAATGGTACAGAGGCTTGCCTGTTCCTCTTATATGTTATGCATCCTGATCTTCATCTCCTGCAAATTGTATAGGATACGAGCCTCAAAATAAGATCCATTGTTAGGTGTGGGAACCATGGTCAGTGTGGTTGGCACTAGAGAACTAGTAAATGGGCCATCAATGCCTTGTGTTGATTCCGGCTGCTGTTGGCCACCCTCAAGTTGTTTGTGGCCATTGGATTGTGCTGTATGGCCCCTCCTCCAGCATTCCAGGTACCCCTGGACTTGGTCCTCGCATACAGCACCCCATCTTTCTGTATGCCTTGGCTACATTGCAGATGTGGCGCTAGTGTTCCAACCCCAAGTAGTGCTGTTTGGATTCTTCATCTGCCATTTTGTCTAGGGAGCTAAAGGAAGAACTTATCAGCTCAAGTTGGAAGTGTACATGATATCCACAAGGATAGGTTTACATTGTCATACAGTCATATGTGGCAGGCCAGACCAACACCAAATATTGAGAAAGAGATATGGACAACATACCTTCAGAACAAATACATCTCCTTATCATAGAAGGTAAACTGACTCAAGTGTTGGTAGTGTAGGTATACAATATGGGAATGTAGTCACAAAATTATTACAACCATATCATTCATGACAGTGAATCACAATCCTGATGATGTATCCATAGGAAACAGGACACATGGTCCAGATATGGACAATTTTGCTGTTAGTATTGCATCATGCACGTGGGTTGTTATTTTCCCATTACCATATGGGAAAGGTGATAAAGTAAGCAAGTCCAGGTAGTGTGCTGCTGCACTGTATTAGTCATCTGGAGTTACACAAGTCAACACATGTTGCTGCCTTGAAGTATTCAGTGCCAGGTTGCCAATACATAGATGAAGAGTGGTTGGTCACCTCCTGCAAGACATAACTGTAGCACACTTCACCATTTTACCCACAGGGAAATTCCAGAAAATCTGACATATAGCTTTTGTAAAACAGTTGTAGCAATATCATGATGACCTCCACATATTCAAATGGCTGTACACACTTTCTCCCAGGATTGCTTTAATCATAGCACAATTTAAATAAGGCAATGGATCTCAAAAGTGTGTGCAGGCATGCTGGAGTACTCATTGATACAAGAACTTTGTGGGGTATGATGAAGAGAACCTTGCTCCACGAGGCAAGGTTGACTGTGTTGGTGCTAGCAAGTATAAGTTACCCCACCAGTAGGTGAACAGTGTAGTGGGCTGTATGCTGCTGACAGAGTAAATCCTTGCATGTGAACTTTTACACAATTCAGGAACAGGACTTCATACCCTACATTGTATGAATGCCTCCCATAAATGGGACATAGGGTATTTAGGGATCCTAGGTTTGGCATTTCTATGCAAATTCATGTGCAAACTAGTGCGTCTGGGCAGCTGACCACACCATGCCAATGAGACTGTATCTATGCATTGAGGCCTAGTTGTGCTCCATAGGTTTTACAGCACTGACATTTGCACAATGTGCTCCAAAATATTCACATTGCACTGTGATAGGAATCCTGAAATCCAGTTATGACCTGCCACACCATATGACCATAACCCTGCCATGTGGACATCAATACTCACAATGTGCATCGGTCAGACAGTCTGGTAATGATTTGTACAACACTCTAGACAAATCGAGTATCAGGCCAACATCCATTCAGCCTCCAGGGTATATGTGTAATTGTTCCTCTGTCACTCCATTTCACATAAATGTGACATGGACTACTCTGAGGGAAAGTCAAGTACACCCGAGGCCATATTACAACAGCTGTACCTCTGGTTAAGTTAAGTACATGATGATACAAAAATACTCATGATAACGTATAAACATCCTTGTATGTTTTGATGTAATTTGTCATCTGTCCTGACTCAAATCCATGATTAAGGAAACATGTACACTATCACAAACATATTTGCAGCATCTATCACAGGAGTAATGGTTAATTTCTGATGGTTAGCCTGCTGACACAGTCCTGCATGATTTAAGAATTTTAATTTTAATTTGACAATAAGCTACAGGGGCAGGTATGGGTCACCAAACATTTTAAAAGTTGATCAGCATGAATCTCTCACCACACCTATAGTCATTCACACAAAATGTATGTAGAAGAAGAGGTTAAACGTGTGCAGTATGTATGAGTATATTAGGATGCACGATGAAGCAATATATGCAGCATTTTGACACACTCGTTCTCAAAATCAGATATACAGTAATTATACCATCATGTTTACACTTGGTAACACTATCTGGGTAATGTGTTCCACCTCATGAGCTCCAGTTTTATACTCAAATATGGACATATGCAACCAAACCGTGTCCAGACAAGTTTAGCCTAGCTCATTCCACTTTGCTGCTACATCTGTTGAAACATTGTTTGTGATATTTGTGCCATGTGTTGTACATCAACTTTTGCATTTGTTGAACATTAGCAGAATTAGTGCCAAATGCATCAAAACACTAGATGAGCAAATATCATCCTAATTCCTAAAGATGCATGATTCCTGTGGGCCTGCATACATGGTCCCTACAGGCACATTCACATACTTCCTTGTCAATTTAACATTGTTCTGTGTACAAGTTCAGTTGTGTTTGTTCACTGACTGTAATTTTGTTGGAGGTGATTTATACATTGCCATATACAATGTACTTCTATCATGGCTCACACACATACCTTACAGAGCTACGACTATGTACTCATTACACTTACTGGCAGCATTGGGATCCTAGAAGTTGGCAAATTCTCCCCTGGTGTATGGGACAGGTCTACCTACAAGACAATGATTTGAACATTGAATTGTAAATAGTGCAGCAACACATGGTCTAAATTCTATTAATAGTACAGTGACATCCGAGTGATTTGGAATATTCAGCACGGTTAACATACATTGGATGAATATGTGATGCAGCTAGTCACCTTGCATGGCTGAGCTGGCTGGATGTTGACACTCAGAGACGTCTAACATCCAATCCATGCAACATGCCTCAGGCATGTGATGTTTTGTGTACTGCTGGGCACCATCATCTCAGGCTCCCTTGTACCATGACACAAGAGGGGTGCTGACTAGTGGCCATGCATGCTACCTGGCAACATGGTGCAAGAGTGCATGTCTAGAAAAACGTTTTATATATTTCTGTCCTGAAAGGGCCACCTGCCTGAACAAATACAATGGTCCAAGGCATTTTCATTGGTCTACATGTGCTGAACAATGCAGCACACATTGAAAGGTTAACATTATAGGAGATTGAACATTAAATTCCTCTGCACCTATAGTAGAAATGGGGTATCTGGTTGGCTAGTGTATGCTACTAAGCCAGGCAGAACGCACCCACTCTATTCAGGGGGGAGGGAGTTACACACCCAAGATAACCACTGCACACACTTTGGTAGCTTGGCACAAGCAGTCAGGCCTATCCCAGAGGCAATGTGTAAAGCGTTTGTACAACAAGCACAACATACATGACACACTATCCCCACCACAAAGGAAACACAACACCAAGTTATATAAAAATAAACTGTATTGTACACAACATTATTAACCAAACACAACATGTCAGTAATACCATGCCACCCAAGCAGTTCTCAGAACATTACACAGTAATATTACTCTGCAAAAGCCAGCAGTAGCCACCTAAAACACATAGGTTGCTGATTATTCTGCAACATAAGCAGTAGTCAGGAAAACATTACTAATATGATGTACATGCCATAAAAAAACCTAAATACCCATAAAAGGAACATCAGAAAAAACATGACAAGCAGGCAAAAAATATCACCACCAATGCAGGAGTCAGAGTAAAACACATAGGCCCTCATTACAACCCTGGCAGGAAATGCCGCCTACCACCGTGCTGACGGCAGCCAACATACCGTGACCGCGGTGGTAATCCGCCACGGGTATTATGACCCACACAGAGAATACCGCCGCTCTACAGACACCCACACAAGTCCGCCAGACCAAAGGTCAGTGATAAACTGGTGATAGCAAAACCCACACCATCACGCCAACAGGAATATGCACACAGTATCACGACCCATGAATCAACGCGGCGGTCTTTCAACCGCGGTAAACCATTGGCGGTACACACCGCCACGGTCAAAATACATACACATATTCAAAATCACACCACATTGGACAATTCAAAATACACACACCTGACACATATACACACACTACACCCTCACACTCATACCACTATAAAACACACACCCACATTACCCAAAACCCCTTACAATGAAAAAAAGAGACCAAGCACAGAGAGACAAGAAAAGTGAGCACACACAATCAGAGGAACAGAACACCATCACTCATACACCTTCCACGCACATCACAGTATACACCCCGAAACATCACCCCACACATCACCTCGCACATCCACACACATATCACTCACACCACATCCATGGCACCCCAAAGACACCCCAGGTTTTCTGAGGAGGAGCTAAGTGTCAAGGTGGAGGAAATCATCTGGGTAGAGCCATAGCTATTCGGATTACAGGTGAAGCAGACATCCATTGCAAGGAAGATGGAGCAATGGTGGAGAATCGTCGACAGGTTCAACGTCGTGGGAAAGCACCCACGAACAAGGGATGACATCAGGAAGAGGTGGAACGACCTACGGGGGAAGGTGCATTCCGTGGTTTCAAGACACCAGACTGGCGGTGGACCCCCACCTACTCCCCCACAACTAACAACATGGGAGGAGCAAGTCTTGGCGGTCATGCTTCCTGAGGGCCTCGCAGGAGTAGCAGGAGGACTGGATTCTGGTAAGTCAAATCTTTACTACTTTATCCCCCACCCTACCTCCATGCCATCACATACCCCCACCCTTTCCCTCACGCCCATCACTCCACCAACTCACTTATATTCCACTATCACAACCCACCCATCCCAATACCAAGCCCTGCATGCAACAACAATGCATGGACACCCATCAAAGACCTGCATGGACACATATCACCACAGCATGCCCAGTAGAGAGACTCACCCAGGCCACATAATCGCAACTCATACACGGCTAAGGCGACAGGGAAAGCACAATTATACAGGGAAACACACCCATTGCACAAGATGGCACACACATATACAATAACAATACATTTGCATCCCAACAGGACCCCTACCCAACGTCACCAGAGAGGAGCTGCCACCACATCCTGCCCCCCCAGAAGAGGCCCACAGTGATGACAGCAGCTCTGCACGTCTGGATCACGATGACCAACCTGGCCCATCAGGGACCTCTGGAGAGTCAGTTACCCTGCCACAGTCCCATACCACCACAGAGCCTCCCCCTCAGGAAACACCACCACAGCACCCACCCAGCAGGCCCATACCTCTGTTCCCAGGACACGTCAATCAGCAGTGTGTTCACCACCACAGGGACCCCAGGCAACCACACAAAGACAGGACGATAGGAGACCTGGGGTCAGTGGCAGTGGGCACACGGTTCAGGGGACAGAGACACAGGACAACAGGGAAGCTGGTAGGACTGCTGTGCAACAGGGGGAGGACAGGCCCAGAGAACCAACTCTCCACGAGGCAGTCTCAAACATCATGGGAGCGTACCACCATTCCCAGGAGACCATGGTCACAGTACTGGCCAAGTTACAGGAGACCCAGCGGCTGCAGGTGGGACAGTACCTGGGGATCAGGGAGGACGTCACCAAAATCTACACCATCCTGGTCACCATAGCAGGGGTGCTGGTTGACATGGGCAAGACCATGAGGGAGGCAGTGGCACAACAAAGGGCCCCTGACACTAGCCAAACCGAGGAACAGCCTTCCACCTCCGCCAACACTAGTGGACAGGAGGCCCCGCCACAGGACCAATAGGCCACCAGCACCCCACCCCCTGCAGAAGGAGAACCACCCCGCAAACGGTCCCTGCAATCAAGGCAGAAGACAGAGAACATTGCCAAGACCCCCACCAGGAAAAAAGACTTTCTTGATTGTCACCCTTCTGTCCCACTCTGTCACCCTGTCCAACTTGAACTGCCATTGCTCCACTTCCTATGCCCCATTGGACAATGCACCTGTGATACTAAGAGACTGGACTCTACCCTGGACCTTCCTCCACCATCACCCCAGCCTCTTGCACTTACCCCCATAATATTTAGCACAAAAAATAAACACCCTTGAAATTTCAACCATACTGGAGTCAGTGTAATGATTGTAAAGATGTATTCTTACAACATTCTCAAAACATTGCATTGTCTAAATTCAAATAATTATACCACAGGATGACAGTTGGTGGGCAGCAGTACAAATAGCAGGAGCCAGAATGGGGCACACAGATCTGAAAAAAGGGAATCCAAAGGGAACAGTCAGTGTCTATAGACAGAGGGTAAGAGGCAGCCATGTACAATGTTCAAAGGTATACTCTAATGTGAAGTTGAGTTACAGTCTCTGACCTGTGTGTCACTGAAAGTACTGCTGTATAATGTACGTTCTGTTGTCCACATCTTCTTCATCTGCTACCTCTTCCTCACAGTCCACAGGCTCCACCGCAGCCACGAGACCATCACCAGGCTCATCCTCCAGCAGAAAAGGCAACTGGCATCTCAAGGCCAGGTTTTGCAACATACAGCAAGCCACAATGATCTGGCACACCTTCTTGGGTGAGTAGTACAGGGATTCACTAGTCAGATGGAGGCACCGGAACCTTGCCTTCAGGAGGCCGAAGGTCTTCTCAATAATCCTCCTTTTTTGCCCATGTGCCTCATTGTAATGTTCCTCTGCCCTTGTCGTGGGATTCCTCACTGGCGTCAGTAGCCATGAGAGGTTGGAGTAACCAGAGGCACCTGTAAATATCGAGGTACAACTGTTAGACACACACTAACCCTTAGGGACAACCCAATACTCAGACCCCAACTTATACTGTGTGGGGACCTTGGCCTCACCTAGGGCCATATGTACGAACACATTTTCCCATAGACACAGAATGGGCAAAACTGCTTGCTACATCTGGCCCCTAATAGCTACACCCGGTGCCTCTGGAGTTGCCCCATCACATAAGGGATGCTGCTATTCCTCAAGACATAGGCGTCATGCACTGAGCCAGGATATTTGGCATTCACATGGGAGATGTACTGGTCTGCCAAACACACCATTTGCACATACATCGAATGATAGCTTTTTCTATTCCTGTATACCTGTTCATTTCTGCAGGTTGGACAAATGCCACATGTGTCCCATCAATGGCACCAATGATGTTGGGGATATGTCCCAGGGCATAGAAGTCAGCTTTCACTGTGGTCAAATCCTCCACCTGGAGAAAGTTGATGTAGCTACGCATGTGTTTCAGCAGGGCTGACAACACTCTGGTCAACACGTTGGAGAACATTGGCTGAGACATCCCTGATGCCATGGTCACTGTTGTTTGAAAGGAACCACTTGCAGGGAAATGGAGCACTGACAGGACCTGCACTATAGGGGGGATTCCTGTGGGCTGGCGGATAGCTGACATCAGGTCTGGCTCGAACTGGGCATACAATTCTTGGATTGTGGCACGATCAACTCTTTATGTGATGATAATGTTTCTGTCCTCCATTGTCGACAGGTCCACCAGGAGTCTCTACACCGGAGGATGCCGCCATCTCATCATCTGCCTCAGCGGTTGTAGCCTGTGGAGGAGAACGGTGAGCAGAAGGCCATGTTCCACAGAGATGGCACAACTGTTTTTGAATCAATGTCACAGAAGCAGAGTGTGAATTCGAGAGTCAGTAGATGTGCCAATATGTGCTGTGACGCAGTTAGGTGCCATGCCATTTTCCCCCCTGAAATGGTGGCTGCCTGACCTGTGAGGAGGGACAAGGGGAAATTAGGTAACTGTGCTGGCGTTGTGCTGTGTCACGGTAGGCAGTCGATGACCGCCGCGCAACTCTGCATTGGTTATCATTGGGCCCTATGGGTCTCATGGACCAATGGCGATGTACACCAGCAGTGACGTTACGCACCGCCGCGGACGTCACCACCATTTTCTAGCTATTCACTCACTTGCTACCTGACCATCAACAGGAGAGGACCTACACTGCAAGTGCTGCTGTGACCTGAGTCTGGAAGCGACAATGGCTAGAGTGTCTGGGGAAAGGGCCCCTGCCGTCACTGCGGAGGAGTTGGGGAAACTGGTGGATGGGGTCCTACCCCAGAACATGTTACTCTACGGTCCTCCAGACAAACAGGTGAGTACACTGTGAGCATGATGTGTGGGCAATGCCTGTTTGGAGTGGTGTGGATGTAAGCCACATGTTGGGGGGTGCTAAGGTGTCCTGACCAGAACGCTGCATAAGAGGTGGTAAGTGTATGTGTGTCAGGGCATGGGTGGGAACTGGTGGGCAATGAGTATGACGGTCCGGACGGGTGAGTAATTACATTTTCTGCTGTCTTTTCCTTCTATATCTGCTCCCACCAGAAAAAGGGTATTTGGCGTGCCATCGCCAAGGAGGTGCGGGCCCTGGGGGTCTATCACAGCACCCACTGCTGCAAGAGATGGGAGGACCTGCGCTGCTGGACCAAGAAGACGGCGGAGGCCCAGCTGGGGCTGGCCTCCCAACGTGGAAGGGATGCCCATTGCGTCATGACCCCCCTGATGTTCCGCATCCTGGCAGTGGCCTATCTGGAGTTGGATGGGCGCTTGAGGGCATCACAGCAGCCACAAGAGGGTGAGTACAGATTCTGATTCCTGACTTTGCGCGCTTTAGGCACTATTTGGGTAGGGGATGTGGGCTGTGGGTGCCCCTAGTCCAGGGCGATCATAGCAGGGTAGGTCCCTTGTGTGCAGGCTCTGAAGCACTCCTATCCCAATGGTCCAAGTGGCCAACTACTACTGGGCAGGGTCTTGTGGGTGTCAGGTGTGCAGATACTGGCATTAGGCATTATACCCCATGGGCTGGAGACTACCTTAGTGACTGGTTGGGCATAGCCTAGTACATAGGGCTGCTCCCTGTGTGTTCTGTCCGCCAACGGTAGTGCGGTTACTGGCATTGACCAAGTGTATCCTTTGTCTCTCCCCTTCCTTTTTGTTTTGTCACCCTGTCTTTGTGTGCATTAGCATCATCTGGCGGAGGAGCAGAGGCACCAGCGACGGAGGGAGCTGCATCCCACATGGCCCATGAGGGCGATTTCACTGAGGGTGAAGGCACCAGTGGGACGGAGGGCGAGGGGAGCTCCACAACGGGAACAGGACGGGATACCAGTGACAGCAATTCCTCCTCTGATGGAAGCTCCCTGGCGGTGGCAGACACCTCTGTTCCCACCCCAACAACAGATACAGCCGCCACCCCCCCTACCACCACCGCCCTCCCAGCAGCCCCTCAGCATGTTTCCCGTGCCCGCTCGCCCAGGAGGGTGGGCATCTCCTTCACCCCAGGCACCTCAGGCCCTGCCCCAGTCAGCCCTGCTGCCCTCAATGAGGAAGCTATTGACCTTCTGAGATCCCTCACTGTTGGGCAGTCACCTATTCTGAATGCCATCCAGGGTGTCGAGAGGCATTTGCAACAAACAAATGCATACCTGGAGTGCATTCACTCTGGCGTGGCGGCTCAACAGAGAGCATTTCAGGCTCTTACCTCAGCACTGATGGCAGCCATTGTCCCTGTGTCTAGCATCCCCCCCTCCAACTTCCTCTACCCAGTCCCAATCTCCTCAACCCTAGCCTATCCCAAGCACACCTTCAGACCAGCATTCACCCAAATCAACACACAAAAGTGGCTCAGGCAAACATAAGTACCACACCTCATCTCAAAGGCACTCACACAAGCATCATGCCCATGGAGACACAGCAACATTCACTGCCTCCACCGTGTCCCCCTCCTCCTCTTCGTCCACCCCTCCCAGTCTCGTCTCCACTCACACCTGCATGCACTACATCTTCATCCAAAACCTCCATCACCAGCACGCCCATCACAACACATCCCTCATGAGCAGTCACCACCCCCACAACCATGCACACATCCCTTGTGTCCTCTCCCAGTGTGTCTGTGAGCCCTCCTCCTAAAGTACGCAAACGCAGGCACACACCCACCCAACAGATATCCAACTTACAAAGCCTCCAGCCCATGCACCTTCACCCAAACTCAGCAGACGTACACCTCCTACAACCACTACCTCTTCCTCCACTTCCACACCCCCTTCATCTTCCCGTCCCAGTGTCTAAAAAACCTTTCCTGGCTGACGTTGACCTCTTCCCTACGCCTCTCCCCCAATCCTTCCCCTAGGGCCAGGATGTCTAGATCCCAGGCCAGCACCTCAACCACCAACTTGAAGTCCACTGTGGTCCCTGTAAGTCAGAGACGATCAAAGGGGGCACCCGTCAGGGCTGGCATTGTGCCACATACCACTGCAAAAGAGCTACCAATTCCGCCACCTGCCAAGTTTATGAAGGAGCCAGCATGCAGCACGGACCCACCCAGCAAGGCCTCATCCAAACAACAAGAGGACAGTGTCAAGGTCCCAGCAGCCTCTACCAAGGTGGGGAAGGGAAGAAAAAAAACAAGGGCAAGGCACCTCAGGGCTCGGCGCCTCCGGGTGAGGGACTGGTGACCACCATTTCTTCTGACAGGCCAGCAACCTGTACCACGGTAAGCACCGCCGCAACCACTGCCACCTGCACCACCCCCCCTGCACCGCTGCTGCCACACCGACAGTCAGCAACATCATCCCCAGTGGGCAGGTGTCTGTGGCTTGCTGGAGATGGCCTGGCGTCTCCCTCCACAACTACCAGCACCTGCACCACGGCCAGCACCGGCAGCATCTCCGCCACAGAAACCACCGCAGGCACCGCCACCTGCATCGTCATATGCACCGCCACATGCCCAGCCGGTGCCACTACATCGGACATCAGCAGCAACCCCAGTGGGCAGCCGTTCGAGGCTGCAGGAGGCATCCTGGACAGTGCACCCACCACTTGAGGCACCACCACCAGCGCTAGCACTACCAGTAGTTTGCAACCTACGTCGCCGCAGGAGGGAGTCTGGCTCTGCCTCCATGGAGTATCATGCTACCTGTTCCCAGCACATCACGTGCCTCAGACACCCAGGTGAATGAATGTGCCCTGCCACACCCTAGGTGCAGCATCACTGGGCACACAGCCTCCTCCAGAACCAGTGGAGATATGAATCCACTCACCCAATCCTTGGCAGGATGAAGAAGACTGGGCACAAGGCCCCCTCCAGAACCAGTGGAGAGATGCATCCACTATCTCTTTCCTTGGCAGGATGAAGCAGACTGGGCACAATGCCCCCTCCAGAACCAGTGGAGATATGCATCCACTCACCCAATCCTTGGCAGGATGAAACAGACTGGGCACAAGGCCCCCTCCAGAACCAGTGGAAAATGTCACCCACTTAAGAGACTGTGGCTTTGTACTCCCCAGGACCAAGCAGTAGGCAAACCACCTACTTGAGAGACTTTAGACACTGTGACTTTGCACTCCCAAGGACCAACCAGTGGGCAACCCACCCACTTGAGAGACTGTGGCTTTGCACTCCCGAGGACATCGCTGTGGGCAACCCACCCACTTGAGAGACTGTGGCTTTGCACTCCCCAGGATGTCGCTGTGGGCATGTTGCCCCCTCCAGGAGCAGTGATGTAGTGCCATCTTCCGGCTGAGGTGCCCCCCTTCCCCCTGAGGTGCCTATGTTTTTTCGACCTGATGCCCCTGCAATGCTCTCTCCGTTTTGAGGCAGGAGTGAAGTGTGGGCTTTGCCTATGATTTTTTGGGCCACTGGTCCACGGACGTTTGCAATGGACAGTGTACGGCCCTCTGTACATATTGTAAATATTTGTATAAACTGGTGTTTACAATTGTTAAATTATATGCATTTTCAAAATATCACAGATTTGACTCTATTCCTTTTGTCCTTTTGTTCTTCCAGGGGGTTACGGGGTGTATCTGCAATGTTGTTGAATCTGTTAGTGTGTATGGTGTTGTGGGTGAGGGTGGGGCTGTTGCGTGTTGCGTGTGTGTGTGAGACTCTCTTTTTCCTCCCCACTCCCCCTCCCCTGTGTGCTAGGTGCAGTACTCACTGTCGTCGTCGCCACCGTCTTTGGTGTTCCTGGTAGATAAGGAGGTAAACCAGCATGGGCAGGACCTGCAGCTTGGGTTCCATGGCATCCTGGTTCTTCATTGAGTGTCGAAAGGTAAGTAGTTCCCCTTCAGTGTACTGTTATCCGTGCTTTTGATGTAGTTGGTTCCGCCCCGGAAAAGCTGGCAGATTGGTGCCTTGTAATACGGTGGGCTGTACATTGTCTTCCGCCTGTCTGTTGGCAGTGACCACCACGGTGTTTGTTGCTACCGCCATGGCGGTCGGAGTGTTAAAGTGGCTGTCTATGTTGGCGGTTTCCACCGTGGTCATGATCCCATTTTTTTTACCGCAGGCCTGTTGGCAGTATTTCCGCTGCTTTATCACCGACCACCAGGGTTATAATAAAATATAGCATGAAACAGTCCCATCTGATGAATCATGATTGTCCCCAAAAATGCCCATATTATCATAACCATGAGAAGATGTCGTCATACAAGTACCTAAAATGCCACGTTACCCGAACAGCAAGCTAGTGCTGCCACCAACATAGCTGCCCCTGCAATCACTTCAGTGGCTCGTGTCACAGAAACCTGGGACACCTGTCCCACTCCGAGGACTCCCGCGTTCCTTCTGTTAGGGATCTGGTAAGGCGGGAATATATATGGTAATGACCTCACTCTCCTCATGTGGGTTGCTACTCTCCAACAATGCGGTGCTATGTAAAGAAGGGAGGGGGGCTTGGGTGGATCCGGCCGGCTTCGATTCCTTAATGCTCACCACCGCCGGGGGTCTCCACCCTGCCTTGCATATCTGCCTTGAGAGGCAACCAATAGGGCCCTTGCCTAACCCTTGCGGGGGCTGGCGAGTCTAAGGACCAAAAAAAGTACTACAGGATCGTTCATGCTCCTAGCGCAGTGACCGGTGGAGAGGGACTCACCCTCGTACCCCTGTTTCCTGCTCTCCATCAGGGAAGGGGGTCCAGCGGCATGGGGGGCCTCCAATGAGGATTACCTCCTGTCCGTGAACTTCTGTGGCAGCACGGGGCTGGCAGGTGAGAGGCCTCCGATGCGGTCCCTACATCTCTCATTCTCAATGCCCACACCAATGACATGCCTGCACCAGATGCAGTGCTCAAGCCTTCCTTGAGCCCTCCCGGGCCACGAGGGTGAATCCGATCACAAATCATTGCCGGATGATGCCCCGGGGGTGCTTTTCTTAGTGTGCCTCACCCGGTGTCACCGTTAGGAGCGCACTCGCTCCAAGCTTCATTTCCTCATGCCCTGGGGGCACCAAACACAGTGTGCTTCAGACCCGCTTGGCAAACACGAGCACCCGGTTCGTGGTGGTGACTTTCCCCTTTGGCCACCTCGGCAATCGCTCTCAAGGCACTTGTAACAAAGAAAGCCAGCGTGTTCTTCCAGCACCATGGAGAGAAACGGAGGAGTGCTCTCAGGCACTGTAGCAGTCCAGAGCAAGGCGCTTTTAGCAAATGAAGAAGTGCACTCACCAGCACTTAGGCAATCAGCGCAAAGCGCTCCTTTGCGCTGAAATGCTAGTTTGCAGAGGGCAGGGGCCACAGCACCCAGCCTCCAGGTATTAATGGGAGGCATAGACTGGTAGGGCCCTGCAACAGGCCAGCACAAGGGGGATGGAGTCAGTGGCAGTTCCTCCTTGTGACCCAGCAGGTCACATGTCAGCACACAGGCCATAGTCCAAGGCTGTTCCTAGTGAGTCCCTCAAGCAGCATTGTGTGTCCAATTCCAAGTATGTTCCTTTTCCACACCTACATGGGGAAAATCCCCTGTAATTCTACTCAGTTTTGCAAAGCAGTCACAAAGAGGGGGGAAGAGGTTACATCTGGTTCTAGGAGTGGCCCCCCACTCCTCCAGCACAGGCTCCAGACATCGGTTAGGGGTAAACAAGCCCTTTGTGTGAGGTCAGGGAACAGCCTTTACAAATGAAGGTGTGCCCCGCCTCCCCTTCTCTCAGCCCAGGAAGACCATTCAATATGCATATGCACCTCTGTGACACCTCAACCCTCCCTGTGCACAGGCTGTCTGAAAAGTATGCACCAAGCCCAGCTATCACTCTCTCCCAGAAGTGGATTGGAGTCAAGCTGCAAAACACCAGAGTCATAAGCACAGAGAAATTCTCACATTCAAGAAGTGGCATTTCTACAATGGTAATAAAAAATCCACCTACACCAGTAAGCAGCATTTATCACTACCATTTCACCCATATCTAACATGCCTATGCTACCCCTCATAAATCAGACAATACCACCCAGACATAAGGCAGGGCATTTCAATGCAATCCTGTGGGCAAGGCAGCATTCACAGCAGTGAGAAACCAAATAGGCTGTTTGTCACTACCAGCCACACAACCAGGCACATGTTTTGCCTTCTACATACATAGCACCCTGCCCATAGGGCTACCTAGGGCCTACCTTAGGGGTAACTTGCATGTAGTAAAAGTGGAGTTCTGGGCCTGCCAAGAAAATTGAGATGCCAGGTCACTTTGGGAGTAAACTGTGCATGCAGGCCCTGCAGTAGAAGGCCTGAGATAGGTTTGAAAGGCTACTTCTATGGGTGGCGCAAGCAGCGCTGCAGGCTCACTAGTAGCATTTAATTTACAGGCCCTGGGGCTAGGGATCCTACTGTACAAGGCACTTACAGGTAGATTAAATGTGCCAATTAGGTGCAAGCCAATCATAGCAACTTTAGTAGGGAGAGCACCTGAACTTTAGCACTTATCAGCAGTGATAAAGTGCTCAGAGTCCTATAGCCAACAACAAGAGGTCAGAAAAAATAGGAGGAAGAAGGCAAAAAGTTTGGGTATTACCCTGCAAAAGGGACCAGGCCCAACAACCCATCACCTGTGCAGATTTCAAATCAGGTAATTTATCCAAATACAATCATATTAAATCTAAGCAACCATGCACGACCCATTGAACAGCCCCTCTTGGAAAGGGTACAGCAATTGCGCAGCAGAACCGTGGATTTTTATATTTACCACATTAAATGATCTGCCCCATAAATGTTAAATTGTTTGTTTAAATGTGATGGTTATACAACTACATGCAGATGGTACATGCATACATACTTACGGGTGGTCAATCTTCAAACCAAGGTGGTCAAAGAGATCTGCCTCTCGTACCACCACATCAGGCTACCGATGTTTGAGCTGGTGGACAGTGTGCTCTACCCTAAACACCTTGCACATGTGTCAATGCATCCTGTCCCAGGGCCTTTACCTGTCCTTAGTGGGATATCCCTGGCATACCATACACCCGATGCCAGCATGCTGGGCAGGTAATGCACTAGGAGCCATAGCAGGCTCTCAACCTCTCCTTCAGAGAAATTATTTGCTCTACCATTTCCCAACATGCCCCAAACACCACTATACACACTAAACCCCAAACAAACACTCCTTAACCTAATCCCTACCCCTAATATATTAAACCCCTAAATAGACAAACACCCAACAAAATAATGACAATACAGGTACAATTTACCACAAAAAGACACAAAAGGCAGGCAATGCACACAAGAAAGGGACAGATCAGATAATGACAAGACCAAAAAACGCACAAAGACACCAACCACTCTCCAACACCTCTCGGAATCGAACAGACTGTAAGAGAAAGTGAAACTATCTTTCACACTGCCTAGTATGCAGCCTGCCACACCCATTGTGTCATTTCCTGGGTGTATTCTGACCATTTCTGACATGTTCATTGTTGTTTATGATGCATCGCTACTCAAATGCTCAATGCCTGATGGCTGCACTGCATAGTGGCACTTCTGCAGTCAGTTTCAAACATTGGCATCAATGCACAGCTTCCAACCAGCACATCTGGTTCAATGCATCACACAACAGGCGGATGCACAGGTTTCGACCCATGCAACTTGGCTAATGTGTGGGATCTGCTGTTGAGGATTGTGCAATGCTGGATCAACCCCCATGGGCCCACTTCTATTGTACCTGGACTGAGGAGGCACCACTTGGCACGTCTGTGTGACAGAGGGCAGTGTCCAGGTGATGAATCTCGGTGGTTGGAAGTCTTCCATGCGCCTGATCTTCTTGACAGGTGGCCCGGCAGATTGCCTGTGAAGTCAGTCTGGGATCAAGGAATGCATGCGCATTCCTTATAACCCAGCCAGGGGAACAGCATCCCGCAATGCAGCACAGCAAGGCAGGAATTATGAGCTGTATGATTATACATCAGTTGTCACAGCCATTTCTAGGGTACCAACCTGGATGCCCCCACAGTTAGAAGTGGATGTATAGATTGATGCTGGAGCCTATGGTCCACTCTATTGTATTCCCTATTCCGCCCCATCTTTCCATTTCTACAATGTTTCAGGAATCATTCCTTGTTATGCATCACAGATACAACACACACTTAGGGAAGAACAGAGGCAGGCTGACCACGATACTCCAGTGTGTGTCCCACCCAGCTTGCAGATTTACTGGACTTTCAAACTACATCTGGTGTAATTCCAGTATTCCACATATTTTGTCAGACAGCCATGTCTTACACACAAAGGTAGGCAATGTCCTCCGTGTAATTAGTAACATAGACATTTTTGGGGTATATGTATAGCCTGAGTTGGGTGGTGCATGCACAAAGCAACATGGCACATGCCCAAAGTAAATCTTTTATGATAATGACTTACCCACCCAAACCCACCTTGTGTAGCCCTTTGAGGGTCATTTATCTTGAATGATGCAATGCTTCACAAATCACTGCATTGCCCTACTCTGCTCCAGGGAGAGATTCCATGACCTTTGCATGGGTATACCAATGCAACTCCCATGGTCTTAGATGCATTTCTTGACTAACACAAAACCAGGTAAACCTGGAAAAGTGCCAGAAACTACAATCTTCTCCGGACTGGCATAACAAGGATTTATAGCTTTAACTCTCCTCATTACTTCATCTTACAATGTGTGCTGCATTCACCAGCTTGCCCCATTTCTGTGCACCAGCCAGGCACTATATTTATGGAATGGTGCAAGCCAGTACAAAGGGTAGGCTAGTGTAAAAAAATGGTATTAAACGGTTGGGGCAGGTGGTATGAAAGAAGGGGGTTTTGCACAATAAAATGATGATGCACCGATTAGAGTAAAAAACAATGACTCTAACCTGCCTAGAGTCATTTTCTGATGCAAAACCATACATACCACATGACTCTTGTCTCAGAAAAGACAGGAGTCATGCCATCCATCCCAATGGCCAGCACAGGGGACCAGAGTCCCCTGCCCATGGCCATTGCACCCTGTGCCATGTAAGGGGGCCCATTTCAGGCCCCCCAATGGCAGTTTATAAAATAAAATAAAACACTTACCTTACCTGTACTTACCTGGGATGGGGTCCCCCATCCTCCGCTGTCCCTCTGGTGTGTGTGGGGGTGTCCCTGTTGCCTGGGGAGGGCACCTGTGGGCTTATTCCATGGTGTTCCACCATGTAAATACGCCCACAGGTCCCCTGACGCCTGTCCTGACCCAGGCGTTAAAAAATGGGGCAAAACAAGCTTTGACCATTTTCTGACCCATCCTCCCTCCTGTGCACCATTTTTGCATGGCAGTATTAATATGGAGTTAAGGCCATAGAGTCATTTTTTGCACCAGAACACCTACCTTGCTCCTCATTAAGGCAAGGTAGGTTTCAACATCCAAAAAATGACTTTAACTCCATAAATTTGGCACTAGACGGGTCTAGCAGCAAAGTATAAATATGGAGTTAGTTTTGCTCAGAATTAGAGTTTAAAAAAAATGATGTTAATTTGGTGCAAACAGAGTATAATATGCCACTCAGACTGCCAAAATGCTCAGAAGGTTCAGTAAGTGTGTGGATGCAAGGATGATTGTATGAATGTGACATTAATGTAGACATAATCAACAAGATTACAAGTTAGATTTAACTAGCAGTAGAGATCTTCATATTGGTCATCTGGCAGAAAGCCAAAGTGACCTCTGAGGGCACACTAGGTCTGAAACATGTAGACCAGAGTTGATGTGTAACGAAAAATGGAAACTATGAAGGCATCAACTACTTGTTTTTAATCTTGTCCACTAGCCTAGATAAATAAAACTACAAGAGCATCCTGAGAAAAGTTCACCATTTTGATCCCGACACCCCTAAAAATAGGTGTCACTCAAACATCTTGCTTGATTTTCTCAAGGTTGAGCCCGTCCAGATATGATTTGAATATCTGTGGTGAGGACTCAATGACAAAGCATGACACTGGAGTAACAACACAGTGGGACAGAGTCCTCAAATAAAACAATAGGTTTGTAAGGGTGGGCCATACTATTAAGCCACCGGCACCGCTTTGTGATTTAGACACCATGGGGACAATTTACAAGATGGTTTGCCTTGCTTTTGCACCATGTAAAGTGGTGCAAGAGTGATGCCAACCTTAAGTCAAATTTTGTCAGACAGCCATGTCTTACACACAAAGGTAGGCAAGGTCCTCCGTGTAATCTTTATGTGCTTGGCAGAATGCCTCCTGGGTTGGCCCTCCTTCCACTTCCCAGTCAACAAGCTCAGGCAGATCATCCAGGACAGCAAAGTCCTCCCCTGTTGGCTGATGGGCCTCCTCCTTTGGGGCGTGTCAACCTCCACCATGAGAACTTCAGGGTCTGGTTTCCTGTGCCCGTTTCTTTGGTAGTTGTCTGGGCCACTGTTCCATGCTCAAGACACCCTTCACTTCCTTTACAGGCAGCTATGGACTGCATCGTCATAAAGACCCACTCAGGTAATCCCAAAATGTCCAAGTGAAACGTGAGCTTTACCTCCCTCCAAGTAGTATGCTACAGGTCATTCATTTCCTAGCATCAATCAATAGGCATGGAGGGCACACTGCTACTTTCATCAAACTTGAGACCCCTGCCTCATTCAGAAGGAACCAGAGCCACTGGTAATGGCTTTCATGATTGTCAGTGAGTAGGACTTAGTTTAATGTGTTCGGTAAGACCTGTTCTGCAGACACCACCTGACACTTCACAGCGGTCATGCTTGGTTCTGTGTCTTGCAGAGCCTCCACCCATTGCCCATTAATGGTGACCCACTGCCTATATGTGGATGTTTTAGCAGGCATATGAGCTTTGGGTGCAATTTCCCAACTGCCTCTCATGGACACTAGGGTTACCTCTATCTGTTCCCCAAAGCTAACTGGTACTATCTCCTCACTTCGCGCTACGATTGCCAACCCAGGTGTCTGCCTGCCTGTGGTGGGATGTACCCTCTTGGGACATTTAGAGTCAACCTTGGAGCAGCCATGCTTGAAGCACTCCATGCCTTGAGGTACAAACCTCTCTGTCTGCTTTTCAAAGAGCACCTTCTTTTTAGAGTGAGACTGGGACTGGTTCCCACTATTCCCATGAGAATTATTTTGAGAACTCCTTATTCTTAAGTTTTTTCCTACCCTCTTTCTTCTAATAGAAACCCTGACCACCTGTGTGGGAGTCACCCCACATACCATTTTGGACACTCTAGTACTGGCCCTCAATTCCGCCTCATCAGCAAGCTTTCTGGGGTCAGTCAGCTTACTGTCAACTAAGTGCTGTTGCACCTCTGTAAAACAGATACTGAGAATGTGTTATCTCATGATTAAATTGTACAACACAATCAATAACTTTGCTGCCCTGCACTCACCCATTCCGTGCCTTGCTGGAGTACTCCACCAAATCTACCCAGGACTTGTTGGGGATCTTCTAGCTGTCCCTGAATCTTTGGTGATACTTTTCAAGGGTCAGCCCAAGCCTGGCTAGCAAGTTGCTTTTTATTAGGAGATTCTTGATTTGGTCCTCAACCTCTAATGAGAGAAGTGTGTCCCACCCCACAGTAGGCATGTGTTTCTACAGACAGCCCCCCAATACTCCTAGGGAATCTTTTGCACCCTCAGTGCTACCGCATAGGCAGAAAAACACTTGTCTATGTAATTTCCCACCACAGAACTGGGTACCAGATCCTTGGGTATGCAATCTCTTCTCTCTCTTTCAGGTACTGCAGGTATGCTGCCACTATCACTGCTGGACTCTGCCTGCCTCTCATTGATGTCCAGCTCTCATAGTTCAGTTGATAGGCCTGGAGGATTTTCTTCTCCTCAAAAGCTCTTTTCTTCTCCTCAATCTTGCCATCTATAGTGTGAATTCCCTCTTCTCTAAGCCAGTTCATTTGGGGAAAAGCCATAGGAGATGATGATGTTCCCTTCGCTTCAAAACAGGAATCATTTCTTCCTTGTTTACCACAGGTTTTCCCTCTGAAGGGACCCCCTCAAGTCATCCATCTCCTCATCCTATCCTTGTACTACATCTAATGCAGAGCAAGCTTCTGCCCAGGTTCTTAGCACCTTTTGCAATTCCACCTTCCTGCTGGTGCTCTTGGCAGGAAGTCTAATTCCATTGCAGAAATCACTGAGCTGGGACACAGTATAAACTTCCAGGTTGTCCAGCCCAAATTCCATTTATGCAGGTGCAGGTGCAGGTGTAGATCCTCAGAGACATGGTTTAGAAGAAGTAAAAATGCCAATCAGGAAGAAATTAAAATAAGTTGAATGGGCCTTCTGGTATGGAATAGTAGTGTACACTAATTACTGTGTGGCACTGCACAAACACAAGACCTATCCTCACCGCTGATGTTATAAATTGGGTGCCTGGTTGACAGAGGTATGCAACCTGAGCAAGCAAGAACCACAATCCTAATCCGGGTAAGTGTCAGGCAAACCCTAAATTAACTTGTGCTCACCCACTGTTAGCTTGGCACAGAGCAGAGCAGTCAATCTTAACTTAAAGGCAGTGAATAAAGTGTTTGTGCAACATGTCAAAGAGTAAAAGTTGAAACAGTGAAAATACCACACAAAAAAGGTACCACACCTGATTAGATAAATAGAACATACTTTAATATATAAAACACTACTAAATTGACAAAAATCTAATCAGCAGAACCTAAATTATGATTTTTTAAAGATTAAACTTTAAAATAGCACTTGAAAGCAAAAAGCGCCAATTGGGGATATCTGATCACGGCGGACTGGGACCATGTCAGAAGTTCAGGCTGACCATGATGGAGCACAGGATGGTTACAGGAACCCAGTTAGGCCTGTTCAACAATTGTACCTTAATCCTGGTTGCGAAATACTGTGTTCGTTCCAAACCACACAGTAGAGGCAATGCCCCACAAGATGTAGCGGAGTTCAGTTGCAAGTTCCTGCTGCAAGGACGTCGAGGTTCCTGGTACTAGGAGTTGCAGTTTGCAGACTGGGATTCAGCATGCGTTGTGCATGTAGCGAGTCTGCTGAGCACAGAGGCTGCGATGCAGACTTTCACCATCAAGGCTACCGTTGCTGGGGATGCAAAGGCTTTGCACTGGGAAAAGCATTGCTGTGGCAGTTCTGAAGCTGAAGTGCTGATTCTGTTCCATGCAACAGCAGTGATGCGTTGATTCTGCTCTGATGGCAGAGGATGCATTGATTCTGCTGGAGCAAACATTTTAGCCTCACTTCCAAGGTTCAGAGACTGGGTTAGCACCACTTGGCAGAGAAGACTCATAGTTGGCAGAATCCAGGTGTAAGAGCAGGGTTTTTAGAAGTCTTTTATGCCCCTGAGATGTCGGATCAGGGTGCCAGTCTGCTAGCCCTTCAAGCCTCTCAGGGTTTAAGTAATGCAGGTCTAGTCCTTCTCATCCAGGCAGGGGAACAGCAGGTAGCAGGACGCAAGCCATGAGTCTAGCAAAGTAGCAGTCAAGCAAAGTGGCAGTTCTTCAGTAGCACATCAGTCCTTCTTCCTGCCAAAGTATTCACAGGTCCAGAATTGTACTGAGTTGGTGATGTCAGAGGTCCAGTACTTATACTCAGTTGGGCCTTTAAAGTAGGGGGGGCTTCAAAACAGGCCTTTGAAGTGCACAGAGGTCCTGCTTTTCCTGTCCTAGCTCCAGACTCATTACATGGGGGTACGCAGCCCTTGATGTGAGGACTGGACATTGCCTATTCAGGTGTAAGCGTGGCTGGGACCAGCTCCTCCCTCCCATCCTCCCAGGATAGCCCATAAAGTCACACTTAAGCTCCCATTGTGTGTGGCTGTCTAGGGGGACTACACAAAGCCCAGCAGTCACCCGCCCAGACAAGTGATCAGAGGCAGGGCGTAGACACTGTAGGAAAGTACCCTCTTTTTGGCATGGTTTCCCCCCTTTGTTCCTGCTATCAGTGTGTTTTTACTGTGTTCACTGGAATCCTGCTTACTAGGACCCCAGTGACTGTGCTCTCTCCCTCTAAATGAGGTTGCTTAGGACTTAGCACACCCCACAATTGGCAAACCAGTGCCCCCATATAAGTCCCTAGTATATGGTACCTAGGTACCCAGGGAATTGGAGCACCAGGGGTTCACCATGGGCTGCGACATGTATTATGCCACCCATGGGAGCCCATGCAAAATGTGTATGCAGGCCTGCCATTGCAGCATGTGTAAAAAGGTGCATGCACCCATTCACCACAGGTCACTGCACCAGGTCACTCCTATGGCAGGCCCTCCTAGCCCAGAAGGCAGGGTGCAAGTACCTGTGTGTAAGGGCACCCCTGCATGAGCAGAGGTGCCCCTATGAACTCCAGCTCCAGTTCCTTGGACTTAGTAAGTGCAGGGAAGCCATTTTACCCGTGTACTGGACATAGGTCACTACCTATGTCCAGCTACATAATGTTAACTCCAAAACTGGGCATGTTTGGTATCAAACATGTTGGAATCATACCCCAATACTGTTGCCAGTATTGTTTGTATGATTCCATGCACTCTGTTGGCTCCTTAGATGACCCCGAGCATTGCTCCTACCAGTCTTTTGAGGTTTTCAGGGTAGCCTGTGCTGCTGCCAGCCCACAAACAGGTTTCTGTCCTCCTGCTGCTTACCCTTCTCAAGCAGAGGAAGGCGGAAAAAAAGGATTTCCTTTGGGAGAGGGAGGCAACACCCTCTCCCTTTGGAAATAGGTGTTACATGGCTTGAGAGGGGTAGCCTCCCCAAGCCACTGGTATGCTTGGAAAGGCACATTTGGTGCCCTCCTTGCATAAACTAGTTTGCACCAGTCTAAGCACCCCGGTCCCTGCTCTGGTACGAAACTGGATAATGGAAAGGGGAGTAACTACTCCCCTGTCCATCACCACCCCAGCGGTGGTGCCCAGAGCTCCTCTAGGTGGCCACTTGATTATGCCATCTTGAATCCAAGGTGGGCAGAGGCCCCCAGGAGCATCTGTGTGGCTAGGTCAGGCAGGTGACGTCACAGCCCCCTCCTGATAGGTGGTCACCCTGTTAGGTGACCAATCCCCCTTCCTGGCCTATTAAGGGTCTCCCTCTAGGGTGGGTCTTCAGATTTGATGTGCAAGATTCCAGCAGGACTCCTCTGCATCGTTTACTTCATCTTCGGGCCACTGGGACTGCAACTAGACCCACCAGGAGCCGTCAATCTGCAGCTCCAGCGACGACTTCACTTTGCAACATTGTTTCTTTGGCTCCTTCTAGCAATTGCATAATTTCCCTGGCTGTGCATTCTCTGAGGGTGACGGGTCTTCAGCCGGCACATGAAGCAAGAAGGAATCTCCCTTGGAGTGAAGGAGTCACTCCCCTGCATCCGCAGGCACAAACTGCAACGACGTATGGATGCGTGGATTTTCTCTACTGTAAAATTGCATCAATCCTGCAACACAGTTGGTGGTCTAGAGTGGTCCCCTCAGTCCTCTTTACCAGCTGTCCAACTTGGGAGACAGCGAGTCTTTGCCTTTCCTTTCAGGACAGCACCCCCGTGCACTGCAACACTTGCAGCTATCAAGGCTTGTTCGTTCGTGCTCCAAGGGATCTTTAGGCTCCTTGTAAACACGGCCACCAGCACAGTTCCCTGCAAAGCACAGTCTCCTGCCTGCTGCTCCAGCGATGTGAGACTCCTCTCCAGGTGTTCTGAGTGGGCCTTACTGCGACTCCTGTGCCTGCTGCCTGTGAGCTACCTATGGGGGCTGCATCCTCATCTTCTGACTCTCCTCACTGCTGAGGGTCACCTGGGACTCCCCTCATTGGGTTGAGTCCCCCTGGACCTTTCTGGTCCCCTGCAGCTCCGCAACTCTTCATCTGCGACTTTTGCCTTTGCCAAGGCTTGTTGGTGGTTTTCCAATGCCACTCACTGACTGCAACTCTTCTTCTGTCATGGAACATCATATGCATCACTTATGGAATTCCTGCTCCAGCACTGCACAGCCGACTCCTTGTCTTCACCGTTAACCTGGCCCTGCATCTCCAGAATGGTGGGTAGTGGCTTCTGCCCCAACCAGACACTCCAACTCAACTGGACTTGGTTCCCTTTTTTTGTAGGTCATCTTCTATCAGGATCAACTTTTGGTTTCTTCTAGTCTTGCTTGGGTCTTGCACAGTCCTTTTCCAAAGTTTACCTGTGGATTTGGGAAAAAAGAAGGTACTTACCTCTTCTCTCCTGGTCGGTGGGGGGCACCCTGATACTTACCTTTTGGGATTCCTAGTTCCTCCAGCTCTCCTCTATAGATTCCATTTACTTGGGTAGTGGACTGCCCTTCGCATTTAACTTACCTAGTAAATGGTTTGGTCTTCCCCTAGGACCTTCACCATGTTCTATTGTTTTACTATACACTATTGATTTCTATGCTCATCACTGACTTCTAATGTGTTTATAATAGTGTGTTTACTAACCTCCTAGTGGACTATTACCTATACAGTATTTTAGTAATTGTGTTACCATAATAAAATACCTTTAATTTTGTAAAACTGTGTGGTTCTTTCATGTGTGCAAGTGCTATGTGACTATAGAGGTATCCCATAAGCTTTGAATGTCTCCTAGATAAGTCTTAGCTGTTCATCCACAGCTACCTCTAGAGAGCCCTGTCTTCCTAGACACTGTCTACACCTCACTAATAGGGGATACCTGGACCTGGTATAAGGTGATAACACCATAGGTGCTCACCACACACCAGGCCAGCTTCCTACAGGCACCAAATCACTTAAGTAAGAAAATGCCAACTTCCCAAAAGATAGATTCTAGGGAGCCTTCACCGCTATCCAAGACCCTCTCCCCCACTTAACGATGGATCTCCATAGCTTTGTGATGATACACTGCTAATTTTGGATGTAGGTGCAAGGCAAGTGACTTCAAGAAAAGCTAATACGTTGACCACTTGATGAGTATGGGGGAATTTTATTTTAAAGTCTAGATTCTCCATGTGGGCTGATGAGGACTTACGTCTAGAAAAGTAAGTTCTAGGCAAAGAAAAGAAAGCCATTTGATAGTGATTATTGACACGTGATGCAGCTTTCTTTATAGCAAAGAAAAACGAAGCCTGGAAAAATTAAACTGAAGAGGCAGAGGCATTACACATTCAGTCAGGAATAGAAGAACTCTTTCTTCTATTTCCCCTGTGTGCCATCACGCATAATTGCTCATTTAACCACAAGATAATATACACATTGTTCTCCTTTCCCATTCATTGCCTGTCATGACCTCTGTGGTATTTAAAGTTTGTTGAAATGTTTGCATTAGTTTCATCTGTAATTAATCATATAACTAAGTCAGGTAATTATCCCGCGTTGCAATTTAGGTTCATTTAGAATTAATTAACAAACTAATTTGTTAAGCATGGCTTTTAACAGTGCTCTATCTGCCTAACCGTTGTTTTAATATCACAAAGACCTGATCGGAATTAGTTTTTTTTTTTCCCTAAGGATGTTTTACTTCTTAAATAAGGGCAAAAAGAGAAATAGGAAAGTTTTTTTTGCAGGAGAGAACTCCATCAAGCAACAGGCTAGAAAACTCTCAAAACTGAACGTCACGTCCCAAGATCTCTTGGTCTCACAGACAGAATACGTTTTCTAACTATCTTGTTTCATCTTTCTGTTTAACCAAGATTGACATTCTCTTTTGCACCCTGGAGGACACAGTTCTGGAACAGGAACGGTGTGCCTAATATTGCATTCCATTCTTTACTTAACTTGCTAAAAACAAAACAAACATAACATTTATTAAGGACAAATAACCTAAAAGGCTTCTTTCAGAGGCCAGGGTGTCCTGCCCACCAATCATTTTTCACGGTGCATAGTTTTCCCTGCCCGCAGCGCCACCGCCTCTTGATTACCGGTCTCCGTCTGTTTAAAGCTAATTTTAATTTCGATATCAATCACGGCTTGTGTGCTTCATTGGGTCTGCCAACTGTGTGTATGTTATCTGTGTATTACTTTGTTATGTAGTATGGTTTCATTCGGAAATAGGTAGACCAAATACAGGATTGCAAATCTGGGGCCAGACATACTAAGCAAAACATTGAAAAGTTACAGATGCTTCAAAGGAGGTGGCAATTATTTTGCAAAAGCAAAAGAGTACACTTGGCACCGCGCCCCCTTTTTGAATTGCAAAAAAGGTTTGTTGAGGAATGGGTGTTTATTGACATATGTCAAAATAAAAATAAGACAAGAAGCATATACCCCTGACAATGTAACTTATATTGCTGGATATAGTTATCATATCTTAATCTCCCCTCAAAACTAGCATTCTTGTTTCAACAATGAAAATCAAAGCTCTGCTCTGAGGATGTTCACCATCATTGAGTGAAATCTGATCAAGTTCTCCTTTATTCTCTTACTATCCCTTGTTCCTCATCTACATGCACAACATTTGGGAAAGATGAATTGGATGAAAAAAGGAATACCAAAGGAGATGAGGCAGAGAAAAAGGTGAGCTAGTGATAATTATAAGGTGATGGTATTTTCCCATATAAACGTGCAAGTTGATTCTCACAATAGTGTGGCGCACTGAAATGTGCATGAGTAAAGTGCACAATGAATATAAATTTATATAATCTGATTTGTCATATTGTAAGTATATTTATGCTGTAGTGTCTAGAGATGTTATTTTGTAATCATATAATATTCATGGCATTTGCAGGAAGTGTGTGATCATTTAAAGTGAAGTATACTAATATTCGTTTTAAACTTGGCCAGAGTGAAGGCCCAAGTTCTGTGTGTTTTAATCTTCAATGCAAAAGCTTGTTTGTTGCATATTTTCTAAAAGCTGCAGGTGGCAGGATACTAGTTTGGTAAAACAGAGAGTTCATTGTAAGGGAAACAAGAAGGACTTCAGTAACGTTTCGGCAGAAGGAGTATCCTGAGTTGGCAGCTGCAACTTTTCTGAAATTCCAAAGTGCGAGGGTGCACCAAGGACAAATGCTGAAGACCTCAGAAGGCCAAAGTGCTAATTAAAATTTGTGATTTGCGATCTTGTTTTTAAAGTGAAAGCTTTGAATGTGATGTCACCTTTGGAAGAATTAAGATTTAAATGTGGTTTAGTTAGTGGTAAGGTTCAGATTCCCCCTGCTCCTTGCTTACAGTAGACCTTTCTGAGGTACAGGCCTCAGATTTTATTTTCTATGTGGCTCCTTGCCACCTCTCCTCTCTTGACAGAAACGTCTACAGATGTTCTGTTGTGCTGACCTCTTTTTCTCTCTAAATTTCCTAGATATTAGAATAGTTAGGACTCTAAAATAAATTTTTAGGCAGGAAAACTTGGATTTGGACTGGATGCATCAAATGTTTTCCTTATTTTCAACATTATCGCTAATGAATTGGTAGTACTGCATATGTTGATTAAATGTAATATTGTGTGACACTTAAATTCTCCTTTGGTGCTCTTGTATATCTTTACCTTCATTTTGACACTCATATAGATAGGTTCGACTTTGAGTCTGAAAGAAAGCACTTTTTCTACTAGTGCAGGCATGCCCTCACACACAGGTACTCTGCACCCAGCCATCACAGCTGGAAGGCCTGCAATATGGGTGACTTATAGGTGACCTGGTGCAGTGTAAATGGCAGTGAAAGGGTGCATGCACAATTTTATACAGGCTGCAATGGCAGTCCTGTAGAAGCCTTTGCATGGGCTCCCTATGGCTGGCAAAATAAATGCTGCAGCCCATAGGGATCCCCTGGAACCCAAATGCCCTGGGTAGCTGTGTATCATATACTAGGGACTTATAAGGGGGGACCAGTATGCCAATTTTGGGGGATGAAATACTGGGTTACTAGTATGCAGTGACCATAATTTAAGGGAGAGAGCATAACTACTGGGGTCCTGATTAGCAGGATCCCAGTAGACACAGTGAAACACACTGACAAACAGGCCAAAAATGGGGGTAACCATGCTAGGAAGATGCTACGTTCCTACAGCCCTCTACTTTAATTGCTTCATGGAGGTCCCAGGGGGGTGAGCCCTGTATTGACACAGTGGAAAGTAAATGTATGTTGAAATGATCTTTGTGTAACATTAACCTTTCTCAAGTAAAACAAGGACAAACCCCCCTGTATCTCCACTTACTTCTTTAAGGGATGTTACCCACCAGTCACCTAAATACGTCCCAGAGCCTCCGGCTATTGGTCAGCCAGTGTTACTTTTTCCTTTATATACCGAACCATTCAGGCACACCCCGAGAAACGCATTGCCTTGCTGGGTCTCTGTGTGGAAGTTTGTTAGGGGCTTGTCCGAGGGTACGCCCAACATGACAGCACGTCGTACATTGCCTAATCTTATGTTGTGAATGGTGGAAGGCATTGATTGTAAATCGTGAGGTGTAATGCGCACAGGCGTACTGTGAGATTTTCAATAATGTTATGGGTGTGTCTGGTGTGCCGTGATCTAGAGTGCCACACTAAAAAACATGATATTAGATGGCAATGATTACGAATCTTAAATTGTGAAGCTGCAAACTCCCATTATAAAAGCAGAAACGTTGGAGGAATAACTGATGTGTAGTGGTTTGGTGTACCAACCTAAAAAAAGGTATAGGAATCCTTTATGTATTGCTTTAATTTTACTGTATTTTTTAAGGAATGAGTCATGACCAAACTCCATCAATGAATCCCCACCTGGTCACTACTGAGAAACACAATATTTATGTTGTCCATAGCTAGTACAAATTTTATTTTCAGAGCAGAATAATACATTTATTTAAAATGTGCAATATGTGTATATAGGCCCCAAGGTCCAAGGCAATGAGGGAGGACCTCTCGAGAGAGTAAGTGTCTCATTTTATTATCACTATTTTATACAGCATCCCAGGTGACTACTTCCTCCTTTACAGTGTACATATTATATTTATTCCCAAAAGCTAGTGTACACATTACTTATATCTTGAGAAGGATATTCAAGGGAAACCATTCTCTAAATGGTATATTGATCCTCAGAGCCAGATCATCTAATATATCCTATTCTGGGGATATGACTTAATCAAAGCCCCAACGAATTCTAGTGTATATTATCATTTGATCCCTTCTTGAACGTCAAAAGACGATAGCTCCATTTTTGTTCTTTCTCAAATAGTCTGTGTTCCGCATTCTCCTTTTCACCTTCCACCTGTTCAAGGGCTACCCAGTGGATGTCGTTCAGGGTATGACCAGTTTTCAAGAAATGTTCTGTTAGTTTGGTGGTGCTCCTCCTGCACCTCAAATTACTTAAGTGTTCACCGATGCAGGTTTTCACCTTTCTGGTAGTCATACCAATGTAACCAAGTTTGCTGGGACAATTTGTTAGATAAATTACATTGCTGGTGTTACGGTTTGTTTGCCCTCTTATGGTCCATATCTTCCCTGGCTCAAGGCCCACTGTTTTTGTTGTGTGTGTCAAATGACACACACTACAGTTGCCACAGGCATAATTTCCTGTGACTCTAGGTAGACCCCATGCATCCTGCACTGTTGCAATAGCTTTACATTATTTTGCTTTGGATGGGTGAGGACTAAACTATCCTTAATACTTCTTCCCCTTTGAAGGAGAAAGACCAATTGTTGTTGATTACCTTCTTAACTTGGTTAGATAAAGTTCCATAGATGGTGACACATGCAAGAGGTGGAGTGGTTTCTTCTTTGGGCACATTATCCAGCAGAGCCTCCCTATTCTGATTCCTTGCTCTTTTTGTGATCTTGCTATTATCCTCTTGGGTTATGCTCTGGTGCCCAGTTTCTTTTTCACAGCATCTGCTTAGTCCCTGTAATCAGAGATCTTTGTACAGTTTCTCCTAAGTCTAAGGAACTGTCTGTACGGCAAATTGTCTTGTAAATGTTTTAGGTGGAAACAGTTATATCTTAACATGTATTTTTATCTGTTGGTTTGTGGTATGTGTGGGTAGACACTTTTCCTTTTTCCACAAAGATTGTGACATGCAAAAATGCTGTTAATCTGTTATTAACTGCATGAGTGAATTTCAAATTTCTGTCATATTTGGTAATCCAACTAAGAAGAGCGGGGATGGTTTCTATGTCTCCATACCAGATCACTAAAACATCATCCATGTATCGCTTCCACAATAATATTCTTGCTTGAAGGAATTGTTCTCATTCAAGATGTACTTTTCATTAAAATTATAGACGTTAAGGTCTGCTACACTAGGGGCGAAAGTACTCCCAATAGATGTACCAAAGGTCTGCAAAAATAGGGTGACTTCATATGCAAAGAAATTCATGGTTAATGCTAAACATGCACAATTTAGGTAAATTCTCTTAGGAGCCGAGAAGACCCAGTCTTTTGCCTCCAGTGTTAAGTTAAGACTTCTAATTCTCCTCCTATGGGAGGCTCGTATAGAGACTTTCCACATCCAGACTCATTAGTAGCTGTGTCTATAGGTCAAAATGCACATCTGCTAATATGTTAAGTAAACCCTTTGTGTTCTTTAGATAGGTGTCAGTTTTTTTAGCTATAGGTCTTAAAAAGAAATCATGGTACTTGGATTGGGGATCCAGCAGTGATCCTATACCTGATGCTATTGGGCACCCTGGGGTGGGTGTTCTCTTTTTATGAATCTTGGGTAAGGTGTAGAAATAGGGTATTCTCAGACTCTAATGCTGTACAAATTCTGCTTCTTTTAAAAGAATCCTCAACCTATCTTTTGCTTGTTCCACTGTGAGAGAACAGGGCTGATTGCAGAGGCCCCCTAAGTTTTTGCCCCCATTTTCCACTTTTTGCTGGTGTTTTCCTGACTCTGATGATGCCCTGGGTACTGCTAACCAGTACCAGGGCTTGTGCTCTGAGTAAAATCAGTATGCAAATTAGGCTAATTATAATTGGCTAAGTCAACCTACCTATAAGTCCCTAGTATATGGTAGGGCATGTAGGTGTAGGGACCCCAGAATAGGTAGTGCACCCATAGGTGCACTGCTGAGGTGCCCAGTGTCATTTTGAAGACAGGCCTGCCTTGCTGGCTGCTTTAAATTAAAGTTATATGCAAAATTGACTTTGGAATTAAAAGTAGTTCCAAAGTCTTAAACTACCTTATTTTTACATATAAGTCACCCCTAAGGTGTTCCCTATGTGCCCCTAGGGCTGGGTGCCATGTAACTATAAGCAGGGACCTTATAAAGATAGTTTTATAAGCCCTGGTGAGGTAAAACAGCCAAATACGTTTTTCCCTCATTGTAGTCCCCTTAAGTAACAGATACCAGAAGTTTGGTATCAAGTTAATTGTTATAATAAATCCCACAACTTCCAGTTGTTGGATTTAATATAACTTGTTCAGGTAAAGAGTTTTAAACTTTACCTGAAAAGTTGCCAACTTCAGCCCTGCAGTGTTTTGCTGCTGTGCTCTGATTTGCCAGCCTCTGGCAGCCTGTCCAGGCTGCCTTGATGAGGTGTGAAGTGGCCTGGCTCCACACAAAGAGATGTGCCTGTGGGGGGAGGTCTCCCCTAAGCAGATGGTGAAGCAGGAAGGGGGAGGGCTACCAAACTGGTCTTCAAAGGCAGAGAAAGACATTTGGAGCAACCCAGTAAGACCCTCCCATCCTGCAAATCCAGACAATTAGGTGCCCCCTTGATTAGATTAGGAGAGGGCAGGAGAGGGGTGTGTTTAGGATTTTTAGCCACACCAGTGGGTGGGCTCAGACAGATGTAACCTCCAAAAATCACTTTCAGCCATGATAGATTTTTGAGGAATATTGCTCCATTGGATTGATTTTTGCCACACTTCCCAGGAAGTGGTCATCACAGGGGGAAGGACCCTGCACCTGATTGGAGAACCAGGACCTCCCTGTTTTTCACCCAGGAGCAGGGATAAAACTGGCAGACCTGTACCCACACCTCTGTTCCCTACCAGATCCCTACCAGGAAGAACCACAGAAGAAGAAGGACTGCCATGCTGGACCCCTGGCCTGCACCTGGACCCTGCACTCTGAAGGACTGCACCAGATGCACACTTGGGCTTCACCACAAGAAGGACTTTGCCTGGCTTCAACTGGTTCAAGGAGGGACTCCCTGTTTGCTACAGGTGAAAAATAGCGAAGCAGAGCCCCCTGCACCAACTCCTGAAGAAACCAACCAGCTGACCACTGTCCAGTGGCCAAAAATGAGTGCGCGCCAGGTGCATTCTGGGAGTTGTAGTCCACAACCCCAAGGAGCATCTCAGAGCTTCTGGAAACTTGGGGTGAGCTGTGGACCCCAGAAGAACCTTAAAAGAACATCTGGAAGAAGATCCAGAAGTTTGGAAAACTTTGGAGAACTTTTGGAAAAAAGCTCCATAGAGGGACCGACCCGCCGGGGCAACTCTAGCCTGCTTGCCTCAACCGCGACCCAGCCTGACTTGCAGGTTCGTCCTGGTGAAGAAAATCTCCAAAAAAAGAGACTAAGGCCCTCATTCTGACCCTGGCGGTGTCTCACCGCCAGGGCAGAGGGCAGAGGAAGCACCGCCAACAGGCTGGCGGTGCTTCCGAGGCATTCTGTGGTCAGAAAAGGGGAACCGGCGGTTTCCCGCCGGTTTTCCCCTGCCCCAGGGAATCCTCCATGGCGGCGCTGCATGCAGCGCCGCCATGGGGATTCCGACCCCCTTCCCGCCAGCCTGGTTCTGGCGGTTTTCACCGCCAGAACCAGGCTGGCGGAACGGGTGTCGTGGGGCCCCTGGGGGCCCCTGCAGTGCCCATGCCATTGGCATGGGCACTGCAGGGGCCCCCTAACAGGGCCCCAACAAGATTTTCAGTGTCTGCATAGCAGACACTGAAAATCGCGACGGGTGCAACTGCACCCGTCGCACCCCAGCAAATCCGCCGGCTCCATTCGGAGCCGGCTTCATCTTTGCTGGGGCTTTCCCGCTGGGCCGGCGGGCGATCTTTTGAAGATCGCCCGCCGGCCCAGCGGGAAAGTCAAAATGCTCCCCGCGTTCATTTGACCGCGGGGCGGTGTTTGGGCGGTTTGACCCCCTAAGTCCGAATGTAGGAAGTTGACAGGGACCTCCCAGCCAGTGTATCCGAGGAGGGCTCCCAGGACGTCGGATCAAGATCCAGGTTTGCCCCAGTTGAAGGATCTTCACCTCGAAAAAACGACTAAGTCCGTAGTTAAAAATCTCCACCGAGGGCTCCTGCGACCCGTACCCAAGGAAGAGTTCCAGGAGGTCGGATTGGACTGGCAGGTTCGTCCCGCTGAAGAAAATCTTCAGAAAAGTGACTAAGTCCTAAAGTAAACTTTTGACCGAGGCCTCCCGCGGGCTGTAGCCGATCCAGGCTTCATCACGGTCGGCCTTAAACTTTGACTTTGCCCCAGTCGAGGTGCGAACAGATGACCAGATTGGCGCTTTTTGTTTCTTTGCGCTAATAAGCAATAATTCTTTAACAAATTCATATCTCCGGTTCCCCTTATCCGATTTTATTCGTTTTTGTGTCATTTTAAAGATAAAAATATAATCTATTTTCATAAATTGATTTTGGATTTTTAAACTGTTTCCTGTGTTTTATTTAATTACTGTTTTGAAATATTTGAATGCTTTACAATCTCTCTCCTAAGTTAAGCCTTGTCGCTCGTTGCCAAGCTACCAAGGGTTGAGCTGGGTTTAATTTACTGAGACCTAACTGGACCTAAGTGGATGTTAGTGGCCTATTGCTAAGTGTAGGTACTTACCTGCCCTTACCAATAACCTATTTTCCAACATCCACCAAATGCAATGTGGTGTTGGATCACTTGAAAGTCCTATATTGTTTTTTCGTCATTCAACAATCTCCGGCATTCAGTGTCAAGCTCCTGCTTAATTTGTATGACTACTCAATCCCCTTTGTCAGCTGGCTTTATAGTCATTCTGTCATCCTCTTTCAGTTGATCTAGAGCCACCTATTCTTCAATTGTCAGATTCTTAAATGTTCTTCTGCCAGCTACTTGGATTTTCTCTATGTCATTGTAAACTGCCTGTTCAAAAACCTGTATCTCTATAGGTACCGACCCAGGAGAAGGAGAAAGGAAGATTTTACCCTCATATCCAATTCGCCTTGATCCCCTATATCCATTGGCTTATTCTTTTCAAAAGGGCTTTTAATCTCAACTTTCTAAAGAAATCAGACAGCTCACACTGCATTTGGAACTTATCCAGGGGGGCTGTAGGAATAAACCTTAGGCCTTTGTTTAAAACTCTTTTCTGTGGTTCCGTGAGAGTTATTCCTAAAAGGTTAGTTATAATGTCTAGCCTCTGCTCATGCCCACCACTGGTTCCTTCGTCATGCTTCTCATAGGTATGGCTGTTGCTCTGTCCTCCCATGTGATCTGTGCTCCTTTTTTTGCCTCACTCTTCCTTTTCCCCCTCTCCCTAAAAAAGGATCATAGAACCCTTGATTTGGAAAAAACGTGGTTGGGTGGACCTTAAATAAATGGGGGACCCCAGCTATAGACCTGTTGTGGCGGGGAGAAAAATCATTGCAGTGGTCCCATGGGTCCACTATATGGTGCATTCCGCTCCCACTGGTGCATTCTTCTTCTTTGTCTGGTCCTCCCCCTCTGCTTCTCTTTTCTGCTCTACTCACTCAATAAACTCCCTTTGTATGTGTCAGTACCTTCAGAGGAGCTGCCTTCTGAAATCTCACTGTTCCTATCAGTTTGCTTGTAATCTGGGGCTGAATAAGGAAAAGCTTTAAATTAAGAGATTTTTTTCAAATCTTTTTGTAACTTGTTGATTTGTGATTGACTCAAATGATCTTTGCAGTCTGCTATATCAGTATTTATTTAATCAAATCTTTTCTTAAAAGATGTTAAAGTGATCTTGAAATGATTCTATGTCATCTGTATTTCAATTAACATTGCATCCGAGAGTCATTTCACCATGTTGATTATCAACACCAAGCAATCTTGTGTACAATGCCAGGCTATTTGTGCCTATTCTTTTTTAAAAGTGGCATCTTCCAAAAATATCCTAGGTGCATTTGTCAGAAGTAGGCTACGAGGAGTGGTATTGGCCCTCAGATACTCAGTCATAATAGTTCTGTGTAGGATAGTTGTTATTCTAATTTGCTTCTGCTCTGTGAGGGATTCCCAATCATTTGTCTGTGAAATCATTTAAGTCACATTCAAATCTGCAAGCAAAGAGGGACCTGAGAAGATTCCGTTTACATCCTCTTATGTAAATGCCAGGCCTTGATTCCCAGCCATCGGTATCTAGTAAAATCAATTGTTGGGACACTACTAATTCAGATATATTTGTCCTACTACCTTATTTTTCAAAAGTACTTCTCTCACAGCTGTCCCTGCCATAATCAACCAAAGTAACACCCAAGAGAGTGAGAAGGAACCACTGCCTGCTTACCTCCCCATATCATAACCAAAAGCAGGAGTTAAAAAACACCTGATGTTAAAAGTTAAAATTCCTATCAGAATCCTATGTTCTTTTTAGAAGACCCCTCACCCACCGACCTGGCCAGTGGCATGCTTCAACATCGGGGTCCCACCCATGGTGCCTAGTGCCTCCGGGGTGTGCTTCCACGCCTTTAATTTGTTATTGGTGGTCTCTGAAAAGATTTAAAGCAATGAGATGTGTTGGAGGAATTATGTACCCCTGCATCTAAAATAAAGTAGAAGAGTTTCAGCCATTAATAACTATGCTCCAAAGAAGTCAAAATTGGCTTTCTTCAAGAACTAATACCACATCAGTTCACTAAGACTGATGCGTCTAAATCTTATCCAGATTACTCATGGATCCCTCCTTTTTGTTGTCCACTTAATTATTGTTCATGTTTGATCCTCTTTTCTGTTCACATTCTAATATGATTTTCCTTGAATTAAGTTCATTATACTTATTGTTATTTATATCATGACCGAGGATGACATCTCCTTCTATCTCTTATACCTATTTAACATCCTGGACACACTAGGGCCATAATCATGTAATTCTTATTTTAATATAGAAAGTGCTTATATAATCTAAGCCAAAATTGGCTCTTTTTAAACCATGTCACCAATGCTCCTTTTAATCATGGTATAATCATTAGGGTTAATCTCTTAATAATTCAATGAGACTATGGGCCAGATGTAGAAAGCTTTTTGCATGGTGCAAACTGCGAAAAACGCAGTTTGCGCCATGCAAAAAGCCTTTTGCGATGCAAATTCACAATTTGCGAGTCTGTACCGACTCGCAAATTGTGAATGCGACTCGCAAATAGAAAGGGGTGTTCCCTTCCTATTTGCGACTCACATCGCAATGCTAAATTGCTTTGTGACCGCGAATGCGGACGCAAAGCAATTCGCAGTTACCACCAGTGTCACACTGGTGGTAACCCATTCGCAAAAGGGAAGGGGTCCCCATGGGACCCCTTCCCTTTTGTGAGTGTTGCCAAAAAGGGATTTTCAGAGCAGGCAGTGGTCCAATGGACCACTGCCTACTCTGAAAAACCGAAACCAAATGGTTTCGTTATTTTTTTTATTTTACAACTCGTTTTCCTTTAAGGAAAACGGGCTGCAAAATTAAAAAAAAAAAACTGCTTTATTTAAAAAGCAGTCACAGACATGGAGGTCTGCTGACTTCAGCAGACCACCATCCCTGTGAGTGCAGGGACTCGCTATGGGGTCGCAAAATGCGACCCACCTCATTAATATTAATGAGGTGGGCCTTTGCGACCCCATAGCGACTCGCAGTCGGTGTCTGAGACACCGTACTGCATCTGATTTTGCGAATCGGAAATTGCGAGTCGCACCGACTCGCAATTTCAGATTCGCAAAATCGGAAGTTGCTACATCTGGCCCTTAGTACCATAAACATAGAAATAGGACTTCGTTTGATAAGCGCCTCATCATGAAAAGGATGAAGGGACTTATACGCGTACTCCCCTTTCCAGAAAACCAGTACGTAAATCAAAGAAGGACTTGGTCTATTTGGCCACATCCTTTACATAATAGCAACACGCTCACACGTGGCTTGAACACGGGTTAGGGATATGAGACATATTTACAATTGTACATAAGTACTTGGGTTACTCTGCAGTTGTTTTTTAGACCTTCAACAATATTATATTTGATTGCTACTGTGTATTTACGTTTGTGGACACAAACAATACATTGTGACATTCACAAATAACGTCTATATGAACAACACAACCTTTTTCAGGTCTTTTTGTCTTGACTGATATAATTGTTTCAGAATAATTAACAAAACCCCTTTTGTTATCCTGATTTGGGGAAATTAAACCACATGTAGTATACCCATATACTTCCTTTGTACTTTTATAAGAAATGTCCTAGGACATGTATTGCTAACTTAACTATCACTAGGTCTTGCTCTGCTCTTTTAATCATTCCAATGTACAGTTAATTAATCTATCAGTAAATGCATTTCCATTACATTTTTTGTATTTAGATCGTCTGCATTTAAAAAACGAATATACTCTGATGAATAATTCAATGGTATATATTTTTTCCGATTATGATTATAAAGGCTTGTACTACTGACTAACTTACGATGACCACTTGGATACACTAATATGACTTTTTTAACTTTAATCACGTAGTGCCAGCACCAATTTCATTTCTTTACTGGCTTTTTGGGCCTTTTAATCTCACTATAGAATGGACCTTATTCCTGACACTTTTTCAATCTGATCACCACGGAATGCGTTTCAGATTATTACTGCTTCATGTTTTTCCCCTTTCTTTCTCTCTCTTCCACAACTCTTTAGACTAGGCTATGGGACTATTATTTTCTTGAGATTACTACTCATTATTTATTTTCTTTCTTTCCCCTTTCTTCCTAAGTTTACCCAAAACTTTGTACTAATGGGTGATGTCTCAGCATGATCTTCACCATTATTCTGTTTTATGAATCTTGAATGTTCTTCATGTCTGATTAGCTCCTCCTTCATTACTTGCAGCCTTGAGAAAGCCCTAGGTGAACACACCACAAGAGGTGAAACATGTGTCGCTGTCTCTTCTTGCAACTTTCAAGATTTATTCCATGGTGGGAATTAATAAATGCACCTGAACTAAAAAACGTGGATCTGATATATTATTGTCTGCATGTAACCTGAAATTGTACTACAACTCTTAAAATTATCTAAGTGGGTTCTAAACTCTAGTATTTCCAGATGCTCCTTTTTGTTGGCACTGCTCCACTTAAGAATCTGCTGAAAATAAAGGGTGGAGGGGAGAGAACATAGACCACAGGTAGACACCTGGTCACATCCTAGTATTAAACCATCATGTTCAACCATCAGGCATTCCACATAAACAAATGGGCGCTCCTTCACATATTGCTGGCCCACTTCATTAATTAGTCCACTTCACTGAGTTGTATTCAACTTTTTTTTATATCCCATACCCAAATGCTTGCAAAAATAAGTCCCTTGTGAACATTTCAGCTGGTCCGATTCTGGATGGGATTGTGTGGGATGAAGGACCATATGATGTAGTCAGTACTAGTGAAATCATTCAAATTCCATATATTTTCAAAACTTCTATGAATTATATTATTACATTTGGGGTTGTTTCAGATGATTGGGATGTTAAAATAGTTGATTCCATGCTTTCTGAGCTTGAATATTATACTGAATTTGAAAGTGAAGATGTATTTACAGATACTGAGAATTATGGGAAAATGTTTTGTTACCACAAGTTGGAAATGGCATTTCTGCAGGGTCACCCCCAAACTTTTTGCCTTCCTCCTTTTCTTTTTCTGACCTAATTTTTGGTGGCTTTAGGACTCCTCGCACTTTACCACTGCTAATCACTGCTAAAGTGCATATGCTCTCTCATTAAAACATGATGACATTGGCTCAAACCCAATTGGCTTATTTAATTCACTTGTAAGTCCCTAGTGAAGTGCACTACATGTGCCTAGGGCCTGTAAATTAGATTGCTACTAGTGGGCCGCAGCACTGGTTGTGCCACCCACATAAGTAGCCCCTAACCATGTCTCAGGCCTGCCCCTTTTTCTACATATAAGTCACCCCTAGGGTAGGCTCTAGGTAGTCCATAGGGCAGGGTGCTATGTAGGTAAAAGGCAGGACATGAACATGTGTGTTCTATATGTCCTGGTTGTGTAAAACTCCTAAATTTGTTTTACACTGCTGTGAGGCCTTCTCCTTTCATAGGATAGCATTAGGGCTACCCTCATATACTGTTTGAGTGGTAGATCCTGATCTGAAAGGAGTGGCCAATTCATATTTAGTATGGCCAGAATGGTGATACAAAATCCTGCTTAATGGTGGAGTTGGATTTTATATTACTATATTAGAAATGCTACTTTTAGAAAGTGAGCATTTCTCTACACTTCAATCCTTCTGTGCCTTCCAATCCATGTCTGGCTAGGTTTAGTTGACAGCTCCCTTGTGCATTCACTCAGACAACCCCAAACACAGGATGCTCAGTCACACTTGCACAAATTTACAAATTGAATGGGTCTTCCTGGGCTGGGAGGGTGGAGGGCCTGACACTTACATGTCAAAGGACAGTAGCCTGCTCTCACACAAAGGACTGCCACACCCCCTACTGGGACCCTGGCAGACAGGATGGACCTAGTGCACTTCTAAGCCACTCTTTGAAGTCTCCCCCACTTCAAAGGCACATTTGGGTATTTAAGCAGGGTCTCTGACCCTACCAACTTAGACACTTCTGAGGTAGACACTGTACTTCATCAAGACACTTCCTGGAGAAGAGAACCTGAACCAGAACCTGCAAACTGCCAAGAAGAACTGCCTGGCTGCCCAAAGACCCTGCTGCCTTGCTGCTCTCTGGATGTGCTGAGAAGTGCTCTCCAAGGGTTTGGATAGAACTTGCCTCCTGATCCCTGAAGTCCCTGAAGTCTCAGGACCAAAAAGACTTCATTCCTACAAGACAACTCCCTGTGTGGTGAAAATTGATGCACAGCCTGCAAGAAACGATGCACAGCCTGCATCGCGGTGAGAAAATCACAGCACGCGAACCGGAATGACACAGCCTGACTTTGCAAGGAGAAGATCGACGCAGCGCCAGCCTAGCGACCGGAAATCCAACACATGGCCCACTGGATCGATGCAAGGCCGAGCCGGAACGCCGCAGCCCGACTTCCTGAGAGGAATCAATGCAGCGCCTGCCATGCGGTAGAAATTTCCACGCATTGCCCACCGGATCGACAAAGCCCCTGTGGCTTTGTCCTGCAAGTGCCGGATTTCAACGCATCTTCCCCGGGGTTTCCAAAAACCCTGCAACCCAAAGAGGATCCCAGTCTACGTGCCAGAAATCGACGCATAGAGGCCCTACGTGAAAATTTAACAGCGAATTGTCTGTGTTCATTTTGACAAGCTGAGCAGACTAGTGGCACTATTGTTCCAAAAACATATATCTCTGACTTCAGCCAGAGAGACCTATGACCTCCTGTTGCAAGGTTATCAACAGAGATACAGTCCTTAATAAATACCAACTTCCCCAATCATTTTGGAGAGTTGGTGAGTAGAATTTTCACTGCATTTAACTGCGCACTTTTTCAAGGCTGTCAGGTCTGGATTTGTTAGCACCTTCCAGACTATATTTGGAGTGATACCTTCAGCCATCTCAGTTGGCGAAGGACCGGAGCTCCCACCAGCCTACCTGTAATATGATTGCATGATGCAGTACTTCGGAGCTTCATTGCTGGAGGAGCTTGAGCTGAATTGGCCATTTGCATTTTTACCAATACTGACCTGGGTGCAGCCAGTTTTCCATTGCTTGTGGTGTTTCTTCGAGTGTACACCAAGGGTGTACCTTGCTGTGCAGCCTGTGCCTTCTGTGGACACAGATCTGTTCACACCCAGGGCACAATCATGGACATGCCCATTCAGACTGAGGTTGATAAACGACGCATCCTATGAGCCACCACTTATGGATTTCATGGCTCCTTTAACATCTGCTGCAGCCAGGAGTTTGGCCCCCTCAGCCACTCCTATGTTTGAGGCTTTTGCACACATATGATTTATGCATCCCAAAGCTAACACCCTAGTCAACTTGTTGTCTGCCGAGGTGGAATCCTTCTTGGATTCAATCACCATTGAAGACATAGGAAATTTCCTGGCGGACCATAAGTATTGTTGAATTCATTTGATTGGCATTTTACGTCTCAAGTACTAATTTTCCTGTTAATTTGTCCTGCCTGTTGGCGTGCCCTGCTTGCTATCTTCAACATTATAGCTCTTTTTATGTATCTTTTAACATACTTTTAGTGTTTTAGGTTTTATGAGCATTTTTAGGATAACACTCTTGTCCCAACAATGGGGAGGGTGTTGTGGGTTCATTTCACACTATGCTAGGGGACACATAATTGAGCTTAGCTTCAGCCTGTGGCCTGTCCCTTTTATATACATACGTGCTCGGATTTCATTTATTCAGATTCATTCATTTTTAGTTATCCTGCTCTGAGCGGGGATGTTTTTATTTTCTAATCAGCTTTGACTTTGTGATTCTGTGAAAGCATTTTTAATATTATTCCGTGCACAACATTTTACAATGTACCACTGTCCAAGGTGGACAAGACTGAGTACATGATAATCCACATAGCAATTGCCTCCACAAGAGCTTGTAAACAGTGTGACACCTAGGCACTTGCCCACATCAGGCCTTTTCACAAACAAAAATATGTTTCTTATAAAACCACTGTATAGGCCAAGGGACAACAGTGAGGTCATTTGAGCCAGGACTCCATCAAGGCTGTATACGTAGGAGATAGGTGGAATTCATCCATGTTTGTTATTCCAATATGTTGGGACTGTTTACTTTCTTCTTGCTGGTCATCACTATTCTAATACTGTTATGCCTCATTGCCCTAATAACTGCAGATCATGGTCCATATTTATACTTTTTGACGCAAAACTGCGCTAATGCAGTTTTGCGCAAAAAAAATTAGCGCCGGCTAACGCCATTCTGAAGCGCCATGCGGGTGCCGTATTTATTGAATGGCATTAGCCGGCGTTAGCCGACCGGCGCAGCCTGGTGTGCGTGAAAAAAAAACACGTACACCAGGCAGCGCCGGCGTAGGGAAAAATGGCGTTTGGGCGTCTAAGAATGGGGCAAGTCAGGCTGAGGCAAAAAAACCGTCTTAACCCGATTTGCGCCATTTTTTAACGACGCCCATCCCCCATTGAAATGACTCCTGTCTTAGCAAAGACAGGAGTCATGCCCCCTTGCCCAATGGCCATGCCCAGGGGACTTCTGTCCCCTGGGCATGGTCATTGGGCATAGTGGCATGTAGGGGGGCACAAATCAGGCCCCCCTATGCCACAAAATAAAATAAAAAAAATACTTACCTGGACTTACCTTAATGTCCCTGGGGTGGGTCCCTCCATCCTTGGGTGTCCTCCTGGGGTGGGCAAGGGTGGCAGGGGGTGTCCCTGGGGGCAGGGGAGGGCACCTCTGGGATCATTCTGAGCCCACAGGTCCATTAATGCCTGCCCTGACCTAGGTGCTAAAATCCGGCGCAAATGCGGGTTTTTTAGAATGATGCCCGGGAGTATAAATACGACGCAATAGCATCGCAGTCATTTTTTAAGACGGGAACGCCTACCTTGCATATCATTAACGCAAGGAAGGTGTTCACGCAAAAAAATGATGCTAATTCCAGGAACTTTGGCGCTAGACGCGTCTAACGCCAAAGTATAAATATGGAGTTAGTTTTGCGTCGAATTTGTGTCGAAAAAAACGACGCAAATTCGGCGCAAACGGAGTATAAATATGCCCCCATATGTTCTATCGTAGATTGCGGTCTTTTCAGTAAATGTATTGAAAACCATCCTGCATCTCTTTCTTTGGCCTATGTGTGTGTATGAGACCCTTTTCTACAAAGAGAAAAGCGTGAGATTTGTCGACCACAACTTCCCCTGAGAAGCCATAGTGTAATTTTTCAGGCTGCCACAAATCACCTTTTCTTCCAGGGTTTGGTGACGTGCTGTTAGCTAGCCAAAATTGTTGGGCTGTCAGCTGTGAAGAAGATGTGGGATTGACTGAGTCACCCACAAACGGTGGTGCTGCCATCCTTAATTCAGCAGTCTTGTTCTAACAATGGGAGTCCTACGACATGCCTCCGCCAACGATGGTTAGACACTAAGGGGGTCATTACAACCCGGGCGGACGGTGTTAAAGATGCGGTAATACCGCAAACAGTCAGACGAAAAAAAAAAGGGAATTATGACCCTGGCGGAAACCGCCAACAAAGACAGCCACTTTAACACATTGCCCGCCACGGCGGTACAGACAAGCAGCGCGGCGGTCACCACCAACAGACAGGCGGGAGACAATGTTCCGCCCACAGTATCACAACAGGCCAATCCGCCACCTTTTCCGGGGCGGATTCACCGTGTATAAAAACATGGAGGAAACAGCTTTTGCAATGGGAAAACGCTCACCTTCTACACATCCCATGAGGAACAACGACTCCATGGACCCGGAACTCCATATACTACCTGCCCTTGTCTTTCTGCTCCTTCACGACCAACAGCGACGTAGGCGCAGAAGATACCGGTGAGTACAGCACCTACGACACGGGGGAGGGGGGAGGGAAAGGTTAGGGGGACACCCACCAAACACCCCCACCCTCGCATATTACAACATACACACCAATGCAGTCACAAACATCACAGTAACAACCCAAAATTCCCCCGGAAGAATGCAAAGACAATGCGAAATTCGGTTAAACTTTGTTATGTGCCTATATACATGTTATACAAAAATAAGCAAATATATGTATACTAAAATCACTCTTATTTACATATATACAATCCGAGAAGTAGTGCAGATATGTACACAACAATGTCCGTGCACAAACTGTCCAAAAATGAATGGGAGAGGCCCACAATAGATACCTGACCAAAATCGGAGAGAACACTGCCGGGGCATCAGATAGAAACACAACAGGCACCTCAGGGGGAAGGGAAGGGGGGGCACCTCAGCCACATAAACGCAAAGCCAGATCCACAACGGGGCTCTATGCCCATTGATGTATCCAGGGGAGTGCAAAGCCACAGTCTCTCAAGTCTCTACAGTGGGTGGGGTGCCCGCTGTCACATCCTGGGGAGTGCTAAGCCACAGTCTCTCTAGTCCATACAGTGGGTGGGATGCCCACTGTCACATCCTGGGGAGTGCAAAGCCACAGTCTCTCTAGTCCATACAGTGGGTGGATTGCCCACTGTCACATCCTGGGAATTGCAAAGCCACAGTCTCTCAAGTTGATACAGGTCCATACTGGTACTGGGGGGTGACTGGTGCCCAGACTGGATGAGTCTCCCCGTGAATGGTAGTGTCCTGTCACTGTCCCAGCTGCACATGGAATAAGGATGCCTGATGTGGTGGGCCATTCATTCCTACCCGGTGCATTGCCCTCTTCAGCAGTGCTATGACATGGCGGTCTTTGCCCTCTTCAGCGGTGCTTTTGACATGGCAGTTCAGGACTGTTCAGCGATGCTTTTGACATGGCGGTCTTTGCCCTCTTCAGCGGTGCCATGACATGGCGTTTCAGGACTGTTCAGCGGTGCTTTGACATGGCGGTCTTTGCCCTCTTCAGCGGTGCTTTTGACATGGCGGTTCAGGACTGTTCAGCGGTGGTTTGACATGGCGGTCTTTGCCCTCTTCAGCGGTGCCATGACATGGCGTTTCAGGAATGTTCAGCGGTACTTTGACATGGCGGTCTTTGCCCTTTTCAGCGGTGCTTTTGACATGGTGGTTCAGGACTGTTCAGCAGTGCTTTTGACATGGCGGTCTTTGCCCTCTTCAGCGGTGCCATGATATGGCGTTTCAGGACTGTTCAGCGGTGCTTTGACATGGCGGTCTTTGCCCTCTTCAGCAGTGCTTTTGACATGGCTGTCTTTGCCCTCTTCAGCGGTGCCATGACATGGCGGTCTTTGCCCTCTTCAGCAGTACCATGGGATGGCGTTTCAGGACTGTTCAGCGGTGCTTTGACATGGCGGTCTTTGCCCTCTTCAGCGGTGCTTTTGACATGGCGGTTCAGGACTGTTCAGCGGTGCTTTTGACATGGCGGTCTTTGCCCTCTTCAGCGGTGCTTTTGACATGGCGGTTCAGGACTGTTCAGCGGTGCTTTTGACATGGCGGTCTTTGCCCTCTTCAGCGGTGCCATGACATGGCTTTTTAGGACTGTTCAGCGGTGCTTTGACATGGCGGTCTTTGCCCTCTTCAGCGGTGCTTTTGACATGGCGGTCTTTGCCCTCTTCAGCAGTGCTTTTGACATGGCGGTCTTTGCCCTCTTCAGCGGTGCTATGACATGGCGGTCTTTGTCCTCTTCAGTGGTGCCATGACATGGCGTTTCAGGACTGATCAGCGGTGCTTTGACATGGCGGTTCTGATACGGACATTGGTGTGTGGCATGACGCTTTCCACACTGGACATTGGTGTGTGGCATGACGTTCCATCATTGACCAGCGGGGCTGTGGCATCCTGGCCCCGCCTGGGCTGTGACTCCGGCTGTGGTCTCTGGACCAGTTACGATACTTGAGCCCTCCTGGGCTGTGACTCTGGCGGTGGTCTCTGGACCAGTCACGATACTTGAGCCCTCCTGGGCTGTGACTCCGGTGGTGGTCTCTGGACCAGTGACGATACTTGAGCCCTCCTGGGCTGTGACTCCGGCGGTGGTCTCTGGACCAATTACGATACTTGAGCCCTCCTGGGCTGTGACTCCGGCGGTGGTCTCTGGACCAGTGACGATACTTGAGCCCTCCTGGGCTGTGACTCCGGCGGTGGTCTCTGGACCAGTGACGATACTTGAGCCCTCCTGGGCTGTGACTCCGGCGGTGGTCTCTGGACCAGTGACGATACTTGAGCCCTCCTGGGCTGTGACTCCGGCGGTGGTCTATGAACCAGTGACGATACTTGAGCCCTCCTGGGCTGTGACTCTGGCGGTGGTCTCTGGACCAGTGACGACGGTGCTGGCGGTTGTGTCTGGACCGCCGGAAATGATGGCGCACTTCTCCGCCGTGACACTCACAACAGGCTTGGCAGACTTCCTCTGGACCTTCCCAACCTTTTTAGGAGTTACAGCTGACTCACCAATCGCCTTCGATCCCATTTCACTTGTTGTCCCACCAGGAGTCTTGACACGGTCCCGTCGTCCACTCTCCAATTTCGGAGCCTTTACAGGGGGTGGGCTGCCTGTGCCTTGGCTCCGGGTCCTACTGCCAGTCGTGGTGGACAGTGCTCTCCAAAAACCTTGAACAGGCACCACTGGTCCTGGAGGCTTTTTGGCTGAGGCGCTACGACAGGACTGATGAATTGGAGGGGGGGGGTGGGGGCAAAAAGGTCAATTTGACAGAGGGACAGTTTCTGACGAACACTGGGATGGGTAGCTGGAGGGGGTCTGGGAGCAGAGGAAGAGGAGGTGATTGTAGGAGGTGTCACTTTAGGTGTTTTGGGTGCAGGTGCAGGTACTGGAGGCTGTCGTGAGGTGGATGGATGTTGGGTGAGTGATTGCCGGCGTTTGGGTACTTTGGGAGGGGGCGTCACAGACACACTGGGAGAGGGCACAGGGGACGTGTAAATGGGAGTGGAGGTGGTGAGTGCAGGTGAGCGGCGTGTGGTGCTGGGTGTCCTGGTGCGAGTCCTAGTGCCTGTAGATGTGGTGCAATCACGGTGTGTGTGTAGACGAGACTGGGAGGGAGGAGGGAGAAGAGGAGGAGGGGGACACAGTGGAGACAGTGGATGTTGCTGTGTCTGTATGGGTGTGATGCTTGTGTGAGTGCTTGTGGTGTGTGTGGTGCCTATGTTTGCCTGAGCTACTTGGGTGTGTTGACTTGTCTGCATGCTGGTCTGTAGGTGTGCTTGGGATGGGCTGGGATACAGGGCATTGGGTCTGGGTGGAGGAAGTTGGAGGGGGGAGGCTGGACACAGGGACAATTGCTGCCATCAGTGCTGAGGCCAGAGATTGCAGGGTTCGCTGAAGGGCAGCCTGACCAGAATGAATGCCCTCCAGGAATGCATTACCGTGTTGCAACTCCCTTTCTACACCCTGGATGGCATTCACAATGGTAGACTGCCCAACAGTGAGTGACCTGAGGAGGTCAATGGCCTCCTCACTGAGGGCAGCAGGGGTGACTGGGGCAGGGCCTGAGGTGCCAGAGGCGAATGTGATGCCCACCCTCCTGGGTGAGCGGGCACGGGGCGAACGCTGAGGGGCTGCTGGGAGGGCGGTGCTGGTAGGGGGGGGTGGCGGCAGTACCTGTAGAAGTGGGGCGCACAGATGGTGCCGCCACCACAGGGGACCTCACATCGGCGGACGAGTCTGTGTCGCTGGTTGGTGATCCGGTGGGCGACGTGAAGCTCCCCTCGCCCTCCATCCCACTGGTGCATTCAGAGTCTGTGGTGTGGCCCTCCATGGCCATGTGGGATGCAGCTCCCTCGTACTCCGGTGCCACTGTACCTCCGCCTGTTGATGCTGATGTACAAACGGACAAGGAGAGCAGGAAAAGGGGGGGAGACAGAAGAAAGAGAGTTTTAGTACATGGCATACCGCTACCGTTGGCGGACAAGACAGACGCAGCTGCCCCATGCACAACGCCGCGCTCCTGCCCTCTGCACATGCAATTTCATCGATATGGGCTACATGGCAATGCTGGAAAGCTCCGCACATGGATGCCACAGGGGCAACTATACCTCAACTTGCCAGTTTGCTGAGGTGGGGTAGAGTGCCACATGGCCTACATAACGGAGGGGCCTGGCCTAACTAACTCGCCCTGGCCTACAGACACCCACAGCCCACCTCCCCCACCCAGACACCTCCACTGCACGCAAAGTCCACAGAATGAGTTTGTACTCACCCCCTTGTGTCTGCTGTGATGTCCTTAAGTGCCCATCCAACTCCGGATAGGCCACCGCCAGGATCCGGAACATCAGGGGGGTCATGTTACGACGGGCACCCCTCCCACGTTGGGAGGCCAGCCCCAGCTGAGCCTCCGCCGTCTTCTTGCTGCAGCGGCGAATGTCCTCCCATCTCTTCCGGCAGTGGGTGCCCCGTCTCTGGTGGGCCCCCAGGGTCCGGACGTCCTTGGCGATGGCATGCCAAATGTCCCTCTTCTGGTGGGCGCTGACCTACATGACATGCAAAAGAGAAGAGGAACAGTCATTACCAATTGCACCATCGATGTGTGTGGCCCCCTCCATACTCTGACCATGTGGCCCATTTATTCCCATGCTTTACTGTAGTATGACTTCTGCCCCCTTCCCTCTTCCACCCAGCCCTCTCCACCCAGGCCTAGCCCCTACAACGTGCTCCCTGTGTACTAACCTGTTGGTCTGGAGGACCGTAGAATAGCGTGTACTGGGGGAGGACCCCATCCACAAGTTTCTCCAACTCCTCCGATGTGAAGGCAGGGGCCCTTTCCCCAGACGCAGCAGCCATCGTCGCTTCCAGACCGAGGTCACAGCAGCACTAGCAGTGTAGGTCCTCTCCTGTCGAAGGTCAGGTATCCAGTGAATGAAGAGATAGAAAATGGCGGTGACGTCCGTGGCGGTGACGTCCGCGGCGGGCTGCATCATCACCGCCGGCGCACCTGTTCATTGGCTCCTGGGACCCATAGGGTCCATTGTTAACCAATGCAGCATTGCGCCGCGCTCTACGACCGCCTACCGCCACGGTTTGCAACGCCAGCGCTGTTACCCCACAATCCCATTGTCCCAGTTTAGAGGTCAGGCAGCCGCCATTTCAGGGGCCCACATGGATTCATTTGCAACTGCGTCACACATACTGAGGCCTACACTCAACACACATACAGGAAGGGTTTATTGTCTGGGGTAGTCTTGTGTGTGACTGTGGGTACATACCTGGAAGAATAGTGACTTTTTCCTCGCTGTAGTCCTTCGTAGGCACCGTCAGCTGGGACATATGGGAAGATGGCGGAATCCGCCGGTGTACCGACCGCTGGTGGACCTGTTGACAATGGAGGAGCGACATTTAATCATGACCTACAGGTTTGACCGTGCCACAATCCAGGAACTGTGTACCCAGTTGGGGCCAGAGCTGATGTCACCAATCCGCCATCTGACTGGAATCCCCCCTCACGTGCAGGTGCTGTCAGTGCTCCATTTCCTTGCAAGTGGGTCATTTTAAACAACAGTGGCCATGGCATCAGGGATGTCCCAGCCTATGTTTTCCAAAGTTTTGTCCAGAGTGTTGGCTGCCCTGCTGAAACACGTAAGGCGATACATCATTTTCCCTGAGGTGGAGGATTTGCCTACAGTTAATGGTGACTTCTATGCCCTTGGACATATCCCCAATGTCATAGGTGCTATTGATGGGACCCATGTAGCTCTGGTCCCCCCTCGCAGGAGTGAACAGGTGTACAGGAACCAAAAGAGTTATCATTCGATGAATGTCCAGATGGTGTGTTTGGCAGACCAGTACATCTCCCAGGTAAATGCTATGTTCCCTGGCTCAGTGCATGACGCCTACATCCTGCGCAATAGCAGCATCCCTGATATGATGGGTGAACTCCAGAGGCACCGTGTATGGCTATTGGGGGACTCTGGTTACCCCAACCTTTCGTGGCTATTGACCCCAGTGAGGAATCCCAGGACCAGGGCAGAGGAACGGTACAATGAGGCCCATGGGCAGACTAGGAGGGTTTTCGAACGCACCTTCAGCCTTCTTAAGGCCAGGTTCAGGTGCCTCCATATGACAGGTGGATCCCTATTCTACTCATCGAAGAAGGTGTGCGACATCATCATCGCCTGCTCCATGCTCCATAACTTGGCTTTGCGATGCCAGGTGCCTTTTCTGCAGGAGGATGATCCAGATGACAGTGTTGTAGCAGCTGTGGAGCCTGTGGACAGTGATGAGGATGAAGCTGAGGAAGACGAAAACGACAACAGGGAGTCAGTCATACAGCAATATTTCCAGTTACACACAGGTGAGAACATTTTCTATTTTACCATTACATTCACTTTCACACATCTACCTCTATCCTGTACCTCAAATTCACTCACTATTTGTTAACTGAGTTGTCCCCTTCCATTTCAGTTCCACAAATGTGGTAACCTACGTGTCAACTGTTTGCATCCTTGAAGGGCTTGTGATGTGTGACATAGGTATGTTAGCCTTCCAATGGGTAACCCATTAGGCAACTGTAATTGATTATACAGATTTACAAATCATTGACTGACTCAATTTCTTTTGGTGTTTGAAGGGTGTTTATTTAAGTGCACAAAATTGAAGGGGGGTTGTAAAATGGTGATGGTGGAGGAATGTCCATGGCAGAGTCCAGTCTATTAGTCTCACAGGTACATTGCAGATCTGGGCATTGGAAGTGGAGCTGGGGCAGTTCTGATTTGGGCAGGGTAACAAAGTGGGACAGTGGGAGGACAATCAGGGTGGTCTTATTTCCTGGCGGGGGTCTTGCCATCTTGCTCTGTCCTGTTCCTGGATCTCAGGGCCTGCTTGCGTGGTGGTTGTCCGTCTGCAGGGGGTGTGGTGTGGTGTGGTGGACCTGTGGCGGGGCGTCCTGTCCACTAGCGCCGGCGTAGGTGGTGGGCAGTTCATCGTCCATGCTAGTGTTAGGGGCCCCTTGGAGTGCCACAGTGTCCCTCAAAGGTCTTTTGAATTTCCGTCAGAACCCCTACGATGGTGCCCAGGGCGGAGCTGATGGTCCTGAGCTCCTCCCTGAACCCCAAATATTGTTCCTCCTGCAGATGCAGGGTCTCCCGCAACTTGTCCAGGACCGTGGCCATCGTCTTCTGGGAGTGGTGGTATGCTCCCATGATGGAGGAGAGGGCCTCGTTGAGAGTGGGTTCCCTTGGCCTGTCCTCCCTCTGTCGCACAGCAGCCCTCCCAGTTCCCCTATGTTCCTGGGCCTCCGTCCCCTGGACCGTGTGCCCACTACCACTGCCCCCAGATCCCTGTTGTTGTTGGGGTGGTGGGTTAGCCTGGGTGCCCTGTAGTGGTGGACACACCGCTGATTGACCTGTCCTGGGTAGGGAGGTTTGGGCCCGCTGGAATACCGCGGTTGAAAGACCGCCGCGTGGATTCGTGGGTCGTGATAGCATGGGCATGTTTCTGTTGGCGTGGAGGTGGAGGATTTGTTTCCGCATGTTTATCGCTGACCTTTGGTGTGGCGGCATTGTGTGGGTGTCTGAATTTCGGCGGATTCCAAGATGTGTGTCATAATAGCTGTGGCGGTCTACCGCGGCCGCGGTGGTGTTTTGGCGGTCTTCTGCACGGCAGTAAGCACCTTACACCGCCAATGTTGTAATGACCCCCTAATTATACAGGTCCCCTGAGTATCTCTGTCTCACACACGCTAAGGTACCCTAAGTACCATTTTACGGAGACATCCGTGGTCTTAGGGAAATCCCCTCAGCTGAATAGGGAGCACCCATCCAGGCTGTAAGTTGTTCAAGCTTGAACCTTAAAAGGATTCCCCCATTGGTGTGGGATTGACTCAGTCACCCACAAACGGTGGTGCTGCTGCCCTTGATTCAAAAGTCTTGTTCTAACAACAGTAGTCCTACGACAACTGGTTGTAAATACTGAGATGATAGTAATCAGATCAATAGTTTCACAAAATTGGCTTGCGTTAGATTTATTGCTCACAAAAGAGAGTGGAGTCTGTCAAATGCCAAAGGTACAACAATGTTGTACCTTTTTTCCGTATAAAAGTGAGGATTTGCAGAACGGTATCTGGAACATTTCAGGGTTGACAAAGAATTTGAAGGAGCTGGAAGCGACTAGTGCAAGGGAAGCAATTGGAAATTTATTTTCTACTATAGGCAGATGGTTTGGGAATTTGGAAAGTATAATTGGAAGTTTTGTGTTGAGACCATTGTTGATTATTTCAATAGTGGGAATAGTTCTGTTTGTTAAATACAAGATTTTCCAGAGAACAAGGATTCAGAGAGGTGAAAAGAGAGCAGTGATTGAGTTGGAACATAGTCACTGAAAACATTTTGATGATAAGAAGTGTTTTGTTTAAAACAACCAGGTTTTAGAGAGTCTCATTTGGGAATGAAATTGGTTTCTGATGACTTCAAAAGTCATCAGAAGAAGGATTGAGAAAGCATATCTCAGTTGTGCCATTATGATTTTTAACCATGAATTAAGGGAGTGGTTATTTTCCTATACAAACCTGCAAGTTGATTCTCAGAATAACGTGAGACGCTGAAATGTTTACGTAATTGTGCACAATTAATATTACTTTATCTAATCACATTTATTCATCGTATTGCAAGTATGTTTATGCTGTTGTGTTTAGATATGTTATTTTGTAAACATTTTATATTCATGGCATTTGTGGGAAGTGTGTGATAAGTCATTTAAAATGAAGAATAATCATGTATGTTTTAAGCTTGGCCAGAGTGAAGGCCAGAGTTCCTTGTGTTTTAATTTTCAGTGCAAAACCTTGTTTGTTGCATATTTTCTAAAAGCTGGAGGTGGCAGGATATGAGTTTAAGAAAATAGAGAACTCATTGTGAAGGAAGATAAGAAGGTCTGGAGGAACATGTTATCAAAGGTGGAAGGAGTATCTTGAGTTGGCAGCCATAAGTCTTCTGAAATTTCAAAGCGCGAGAGTGCACCAAGGTCAAATGCAGTAGACCTCAGAAGGCTAAAGTGTCAATTAAAATTTGTTGTTTGCGGTCTTGCTTTTGAAGTGAAAGTGTTGGATGTGATGTCACCTTTGGAAGAATTAAGATGTAAGTGTGGTTTAGTTACTGGTAAGGTTCAGATTCCCCCTGTTCTTTGTTGAGAGCAGATCTTTCTGAGGTACAGACCTCAGACTTCAACTTCTATGTGGTTTCATGCCACCTCACCTCTCTTGACAGAAGGTTCTACAGACGTTCTGCTGTGCTGAGCTCTTCTTTTCTCTAAAGTTCCTAGATATTAGTATAGTAAGGAGTCTAAAATTAATGCTTAGTCAGGAAAACTTAGATTTGCACTTGACACATCAAATACTTTCCTTATTTTGTGCATTATCGCTATTGAATTGGTAGTACTGCATATGTTGATTAAATTCCATATTTTGTGACACTTTAATTCTCCTTTGGTGATCGTATATAGCTATACCATGATTGGTTTTGAGACTCATATATGTAAGTTTGACTTTGAGTCTGACATAATGCCCTTTGATCTTTATCTGGTTTCTGAGATTTAATGTGTATCCACTGGTTGCACTATAATTTGTAGTGTAACGCTGAACGTGTGTTTAGTAATATAGTCCAGAGCCAGATCAACTGTGAGGTGAAACAGAAAATGGTGTACATGGAGGAAGAGGGATGAGAGAGGTGCTAATTATATACTAAAAGAGTTCAAGAAAGAGAGGTAGAGAGAACAGATTATGATGATAACAGATGAGGCAGAGGGAACAGAGGGAGAAAGAGAGGAGATGGAGAAATGAGGTAGGAACAGAGTGGCAAAATGAATTAAGATGTCATGGAAGTGAGGTAGAAAGAGGTGATGTAATGGGAGAGTTATAAGGTAGAAAAAAACCTTAGAGAGAAGTGAAGTATAGAAAGATGGAGCGTGACAGAAAGGTGAGGTGCAAAAAGAGGCAGTTGAGAGAGAGGGGAAGTTGATGGGGGAGGAATAGATGGAGTAATGATTGGAGCAGTGAGGTGGAGAGAGAGGACCGAGGTATAGAGAGAGAATTGAAGTAGAGAGAAAGGTTGGGGAGACAGAGGTATAAGGGTAGGCACACAGTAGAAGTGAGAGGTGGCGAAAGGTAGAGAAGGATTTATTGAGAGTTGAGGCATTCACAGGTGGTAGTCTCAGGTACGTATATAGAGATGTAGACATGTAAAACAGACCCGAATAGAGAAAGGGGCAAAGAGAGTGGTAATGTAGAAGAGGTGAACTGGGAGATAGAGAGACAGGCAAGTTGATAGATGAAGTTGAAGAATAAGTTAGACAGAGTTAGATAGAAAAGTAGAGAGAAGCAAATAGGGGTGAGATCAAGGAGGGAAAGAGAGAATACAGAGTAAGATACTTGTGATGTAAATAAGTAAGTAGATAGAGTGGTAAGTTAGGGATAGGTAGGGAGACAGTCAGTGACAGAGGTAGGCAGAGAGGGGTAGGGAAGTTGAGATAGAGAAAGTGACAGTGAGAAAGAGAGAGAGAAATGATGTGAAAGAACAAGGAAGCACAGTAAGGGTGAGGGTGAGAAAGAAGTGAAATCGAAAGATGGTAGAGTAAGGTGAGGTACAAACAGTTTAGACGGAAAGAGGAAAGGTGGAGAGCGGTGAACCAAAGAGATATGAATCAGGTTTTTCTGCACACAGTCATTATGGCAGGAGGTATGCTTGTGCCATCACTTTTCAAGGTGCTCCTTGGATGGTGGGGGCCTGGAAACTGTCCACATCGGCCCTGCATGAAATAACTCTGGCTTGTTTAGTTCAGGATTTCTTTGACAATTTAACACAGTGCAACAAAACACATTGAATCAGATGCAAGCTATTGGAGCAATGTCAGAAAGGCCACGTTTTGCAGCACAAAACAGTTTAAAATGAAATGTTTTATTCGAACAACTAGTCTGCAGATGTTGCTAACTTAAGTACAGAGGGAACTCAAGCTGTACGTTGATTGCAATTTAAATTTGCTTTAGAAATAGTTTGCTGATTAAATTTAAATGTATGACTTTACTTTGTAAAGGTAGTTATTGGCTTCTATAGTGTTAAGGTCTGCTTCTCGACAGCGTAAGGGTTTCTTCTGAAAGGATATTCATTCAGAATGTTTTCCATAAATATTGTACAAAAATACTGCAGACATAATATCAACTAGCACAATAGCATGAAGATGCATATTAGTAAATATAGATGTAATATTGTAATATCATATATATGTACTTTATTAATATGTAAACCATCATGGTACATAGCTGCGTAGTTAAAAATAAATCTATACTTGATTATAAATATTTTCTTATATAATTTTGAGGTGGTGACAAAAACAGCCGCAATTTGTTTTGCAGTTTTCAGGGCAATATATCTTCTCACAATATTCTGATGTACATCATTTTGAAATGGGCTTCTTGCGGCTCTTTGGATTTGTTGGCTATGGGGAGCTCAGGGGTTGCTCAGAGTGATGCATTACTGAATGACTGGGCCACACTGATCATCGGCATGGCTCTTGTGAAAATTATTCATCAAATTTCTTAGGTTTGGCATCTGAGCTTGCTCCGTTCAGTGCCGGACTAGAAACCAAAAGCAGCCCTTTCAACGATGTCCAGAGTGGATCAATTCCCTTCTTTTCTATTTTTCTCTCTCTCCTCTCTACCCTATGCTCCCAATTTGCTTGCAGCTACAAACGCTTGGAAGACAGAGAAAATAATTGCGGAAGCACAGACCTGCCAACTCACATGGGGCCCCTGTGAATCACATGATTTTGACCTGAGGAGTTGAAATCATATTGTGGCAGGTAAGGCCAGCTGGAAACCACTTCACAAAGTGGCTTTTCAGCTCGTCTTTGCGGAATGCAAGCAGTCGATGTCTATTAAGGGATGTGAAAATACCCCCCAGATGTCTGTAGCCCCAATCACCCTTTTTTTTTTTCTAGAGAGCATGGGGGAATTTGTGGAGGGCAGAGTGTGCCTTAGAAAGCTCTCAACATGAGGCCTCTTCCTCCAAAGCTACGCCTCCTCTTCTTCACATAGTAAAATGTACTTGTAGCTTGGCAGGTCTGGAAGCAGAAGCAACAAATGACCATTCCAATCTTGGTTGTCCCATGCTTTGTGTGTGAATGGTCACTATGCAGTGGTGGGTGCCAGGCATTTGCTTTTTCCTGTTAATGGAAAACATTGTTATTTTCCTGCTAATCCTCCTGTCGCTTAGGCTCTCATTGTCCTAATGAAACTATTGGATTTCAGCAGCAGAATCACTTCCACCGAGGGGGACTGAGTCTAAACCCATTACAGGTGACACCTGTCGGCCTAATCCAGGTTTTGCTCCAGCTAACTAGCAGTGCCTCATTCCCACCCAAGAGCAGGGATGATTGGGCAGCTGAGCACATAAGACAATTGATTCCTCAGGGAAATCGTGGTCACTCAGATCGCATCCGTTTCTCTCAGTTACATTAGTCTAACATATACAAGGACAATCAGAGGCTGAATATATTTCAATAAGGTTTTATTGAAGCAACTGCATATTAGATACTGAAGCATGTACTGCAATAACTAGGATGATACAGCATGACAGGATTACAATTGTGACAAGGAGAGTAAAACATAAAAATATCTCTACTATATTGTCACTAGAATCATTAAAATAGTTCCTACCTAGGCTATGTTAAAGCACAGCATGTTAAGCTCTAGTTCTGCCCTTCAGGTTCCCCTGGAAATACATCATTCCTCATACTTGAGCAAGAGGCCTGTAGTCTACATGAGCAGTTGTAGCAAAGCATTCAGCAATCAGCATGCAGTCATGTTCATGGGTCAAAGTAGTGTTTTTATAATAAAACAGCTGATGTTCCAAGAAAGGATCCCCACGTAAGGGAGTGTATGTTTCTGCAAACACTAGAGACAAAGCGTTACCACGGTTGCCGGCAACCTATCTTACTGCCGCCTTGAGAAAAGCACAGGGTGAAAGAAATGTCTTGTTTAAGAACGCAGTGCTGGCCTAGGCAAAGAACAGCCAGATAGAGAAAGTAAAACAAGACCGCAAATGTGGCTATTGTTAAAATAATAAACATACCTGAATAAAATATATCTAGGTTAAAGTGCACTGAGGCAGGCCTAGTTCGCTAAAATAACATATATGAAGCTATAACTAAAATGGCTACACAACACCCTCCCCTTGCTGATTCAAAGTTGGTTCAAAGCCTAATTATGTATAAAAGCTACTAAAACTCTACCTAAGGCATATATATAAGAATGTCAATAAAGACAAGTTAAAAAGACACTTGAGCATGTGAAAAAAAGGACAATTTAAAAATGAGTCATTTTGGAATTTGCCAATCAAATCCGGGATAATGGAAGACAGGAAATCTTCCACTTCAGCAGGTGGTAAAGTAGGAAGTTCATCACCAAGGAAAACCAAGGAATGTTCCAAAGCCTGAGCTCCAGCCAAGGCAGCAGCATTCCATGGTGTGCCCAACAATATGTTTAGACCTGCATCATCCACAAAGAGCAACTCATAGCAGCTTCCCATAGCAAACGCACCCTCAATGCGCATGTCTGGTTATGAGCCCTCAGCGAGAACATCAACAGATCAGTGTCCAATGAAAGCAAGTGCTGCGTAGAAAGAAAGACTTGCAGTGCATGTTCGAACAAGCACCAGAGGCACAGAAACACGGGCTGCACACAATGTGAAACCGGTCTGAATGACAGGGACCAGTCACACTCCAATTGCTCCAGGAGTGATGCTCCAAAGTACTTTCAGTCCTCTTTGTTGCAGCCGGACAGCCATTGTGCAGAAAAAGTAGAAATAGCAAGATGCCACCTATTATAGCCAAGTTATCGGAAATCCCCCGAAAATACTGAAGAATATTGAGTGGATGGCTGATGCTATTAAACCGAATATAGACGAGAAGGTGTGAACGAATCAGAACCAATAGCCTTAAAGAAATTTGCCATTCCAGTTGTACTGGACTCATTAAATATCCGAACCATGAGCTCACCAAAGTGTCTCGGAAAGTTAGTACTTAAAAAGTGCTCAACTTGTCAAAATTCACATTTGAAGTAGCGATATGAGGCCAAATCTCAGCTACTTCCCTCTGTCGTGTAGGAGGAAAAAGTACATTCCTGCAGCATGTAACAGTCTTAGAGACGGAAACAACATAGACTATTCTGGCTTGCATCCCACAACAGTTTTCACTATTGAGGAGGACATAGCTGCCATTTGAGAGCACCTGGAACGCAGGTGTAACGAAGGGGACTGGAACTCCCTCCAGATTACAAGCCAGGTTCGCTGCGGAAGTGTTACACGCCCTGTACAAAGAAAGATGTTTACAAATCATTGAATGGCTGACAGAAGTCTTGCGTTCACTACCGCTAAGAAAGAACTTTTTCATGCCACTGAGACATTTGTACGAGAAGGGCAGCTCCCACACCATATGGATGTAACTATTTCCAACCCTTTCATGTCTGCCTACTGGAATGTGTTTTAAGCAGGACATGAATTGAAGTGTTGAAATAGGCAGATTAATGACCCCGTGTATTAACCACTCAACAGATGGTATTTCAGCAACAGTATAAGGCAACTTTTCTAACTTCTCAATATTTAACAAAACATAAGTCACTTCTTTCTTAGCCATTAGTTGTTGTTGTTGAGTTAAATTAAATGTGGAAAATACATCCCTTGCGGTAAGGTGTTGCCAGGGAACGCGTCCATGGTGTAAAGAGGACATATCACTTTGTATTATGTCTATTGCAGAAGAAACAATGTTGTTTAAAGTGTATATCCAGTCAGACAGGGTATTAATCCCATTATCTTCAACAGCTAATGCTTTCTGTAAGTTTTCCTGATCTATGTGCCTTAACCGGGCAGCAGCTTCTTGTTGAGAAAGCTTCCAAATTTCACTATAGACTGCATAGAAGAAGCTCTTACTGCGTTGTTTTCTGGGGCCTAATAGGAAATCCTGTAAGTCAGTGTTATTAGACAGGAGACTGAGGTGTTCTCCAATAGCATCTAATGAGGAACTCTTTAACCACTGCTGGCATAGTTTCATTACACTGTATGTTGTTACTATACCCGCATGTTCAGATGACACATAGCTAGGGTCAGGCCTACTTATTCTAAACCCCCCCGTAGAGTTTATAAAAGTTTATAAAAAGTTCATGACACCCGTTGTTATCTATGAGCCACAATAACCACCCGCCAGGACGTGACAGTGAAGTATTAACCATGCCGTTCTGGATCCATTCATCGAACTGATCTTCAGTTGCATTCATATACTTTTGCCATTTGTACAATTTTGCAGGTGCAGGAATACTGGGCGTATTCAATTCCTTAATCTTTGCTAAGCCTAAACAACTTGTCTGTTGTACAGTTTCATTTATAAATATCATTTGAACAGTTATCAGGCATGCGCTGAATAAAGCTTCCTTCCCCCTTATTTGCCAATTTTTTGTTCCTCACACACTTTTTAAGTCAATCGACTTCAGCCAATATTCATAGCCTTCTATAGCCAACCGGAAAACAAAGGAATCTGAATAAATGAATTTCATATCTGTCAATAATATATGTACATTTTCCATCAATGGCAATTTGAAATAAAATGTTTCACCAGAAAAATATGCAAATTTTTCAGAATTTGTTTTAGAACTTCCTTGTGGTGGAGTTGGGCAATGTTCCCATTGTGTGTAATTAAAAATAGTCTTTGGGGTACTTGCTCTGTGAATGGAATGGTGTCCATAATAATAATAGCAATACATATCACCATAATTATCTTTAGATTAATAAGCATCCTCACTTTCAGAGACAGTAAAATACTGCAAATCAGTCATCATAGAATCAACTGTTTTTACATCCCAGTCGTCTGAAAGCTAATATAGTCAAGGAAAGCCATATATAGTTCCATGGAAAAATAAAGTAATTTGTTTTAAGCCAGTTTATCAGCTTACGTGTTTTTGGCAGTTCAGATGTAGAAGAGGCAAATGAGTCCAAGAAAGTGTTGTTGATGTCGGCAAAGTATCCAGAAGCTGTTTGCGCAAAAGCTGGAGCCGTAGTTGTGGGAGGAGAACTGGTAGGGGTCTCCCGCGGTGGTTCTCAGTAAATGATGCCATCTACCTGTGTAGAAGTTGTGACAAATCGATCAGTAATTTCTGTGTTGTTTGTTGTAACAGATGTTAGTGGAGCTAATGCAAGATCATTTTCCACCCTCCCTAAACTCGGAGAGGTGTCAGCGTTGCTGTTCAAAACTTGTAGAGGGACATCTTGACCATTAGTGAGAGGGATCTGGGAACTACTGGCTGTTCCTCTTGGTCTGCTGTGCAGGATCGGCCACATGGTGTAACTTGACATTGTCGATAGATACAAAGCGGTTTTCTTTAGCCCCAGCCAACGGTGGTAGAATGACAGTTCTGGTACCGTGTATTCAGAAGACTGGGACTGGTGTACGATAAGAAGGACCGAACACTTTTTTCACAGCTACTTTCTCACGTATTAGATCCCGAACTTTAGGAATCCAACCGGTGGGTGTTATTGGTACATCCTTAATTCCTGTGGAGGCAGCACTGGCAGACGCATTGTCATCATGGAATCTAGTTAAAGTGCACAGTGGCAGGCCTAGTTCGCTGAAATAATGGGCCTCATTACAACCCTGCCGGTCAAAGACCGCCAGGGCTGTTTTGACGAAGCACCGCCACCAGCCTGGCGGTGCTTCCCATGGCATTGCGACCGGGCCGGCGGTTTCCTAGCGGTTTGCTAGCAGCGCTGCCCAGGGGATTACGAGTCCCCGACCGCCAGCCTTTTCCTGGCGGTTTGAACCGCCAGGAAAAGGCTGGCAGTACGGGGAGTCGCGGGCCCCTGGGGGCCCCTGCACTGCCCATGCCACTGGCATGGGAAGTGCAGGGGCCCCTTGATAGGGCCCCATGCAGCTTTTCACTGTCTGCTTTGCAGACAGTGAAAAGCGCGACGGGTGCAACTGCACCCGTCGCACGGCCGCAACACCGCCAGCTCCATTTGGAGCCAGCCCCCATGTTGCGGCCCACATCCCCGCTGGGCCAACGGGCGGAAACTCGGTTTCCGCCGGCCCAGCGGGGATGTCCAAATGGCCACCGAGCAAGTGCGGCCGCATTGGCGCCGCCCGCCAATGTTGTAATGAGGGCCAATGTGTATGGAGCTATAACTAAAATGGCTACACAACACTCCCACCAGTATTTCACTGCCAATGTGCTGGGCCTTATTCTCCTGAGGCTCCTCAGTTGTGCCTGACCTTTTAGTCTCTCTTTCGTGTTGTCTACTTTTTGACTTTTTTAGCCTACAGGCTATAATTTACTCTGCTAAATTAAAATGGAAATGTTCAATGTTAGGGAGTTATATACAGCCTGAGATGCAAAATCTTTATCTCTGGAACACACTGAGTTGTTGACAGGCACGTTCTTAAACTTGGAATTTCTTTTTTTTATTTAAACAAATTGCTATCTTTCCAAATACTAATCACATTCAATTTGATCTAACATGTATTCTCAAAGAACAAAATATATTATTTAAACATAAAAATAATGTAGTAAATCCTCCCTACTAACCTCCCACATTTGGTGGATTTGCTTCTACAAAAGGGTATTGATACATTTTGATTGTAGAATCACGTTCTTTGAGTTGTTCTAACTGATAAATAAATCTTTTTACGCATTGGCTACTTACTCAGTTATTTCTGACATCTTGATTTTTACTATAGGTGACCACACTCTAAGGGGCAGATTTAAGACCCCCTAGCGCCACCTTAACACCACCATAGCATACTTTTTTAGATGCTAAAGTGCTAAAGTGGCATTTCCCCTGCACCACATATACAAAGTGGTGCCATGCATGGCACCACTTTGTAAACCCCTGTGCCACATTATGCCTGCACCAGGCATAATGTATGCAAGGGGGGGCGTTCCCCCATTAGGGGGGGGGGGATGGCGCAAGGAGATCTATCAGATTTTCTTGCACCATTTTTTCAGCACTTTTAACGTCTGCTCAGAGCAGGCCTTAAAAGGGCGCTTCTGTTATTTACAAGGGACCTCTATGTACTCTGCAAAAGTAGCACCACAATTGTGTCTCTACTCTTGCAGAGTACATCCATAGCGTAAAAATATATTATGCTATTTCCCCCTACCAGTGCCACGGCGCACACATGGTGGTGGCAGGGGGGGCACAAGGAAAGTGGCGCTGCACTAGGTGCAGCGTAGCTTTTCTTAAATCTGCCCTTGAATTGTAACATGCATGCTCAGTAACAGTCCACTCTACATTCCTACATCTACTTAAATACAGTGGGCCTGACTTAAGGAATGTGGTCCTGCACCCAGTGCAGTGCCACTTTCCTTGCACCCCTTAGTGCCCTGCTATGGCCACCATGTGTGTGTCATATCTAAGATACACCATGGCGCAGGGTAGGAGGCAATAGCACCAAAAGTTTTGACGCTATTTATGTATTGTGCAGCAGTAGCGCCAACATTTTGGCGCTACTCCTGCAGAATACATAGGGGCCCACTGTATTCAACGGCATGCCCCTTTTTAAAGCCTACTCTGAGCAGGCATTAAGGGCCAGATGTAGCAAAGTTTTGCGAGTCGCAAATGGCCCGAATCGCAATTTGCAACACTGCAAAATCGGAAATGGGATGCAAAAATCCCATTTCCGTAGTGCAAATTGCGATGCGAGCCATTACCGACTCGCGAAATTTGCAACCTGATTTTACAACCCGCAAATAGGAAGTCGCAATTTGCGAGTCGCAAACCATATGAAAAAGCCACTCGCAAATTGCGACTAGTCGCAAAAAGCCCATTTTGCACACCCAAATTACCACTAATTCAGAGCAGGTGGTAACCAGAACCAAAGTATAAAAGGAGACCCAGAAGGCATCTGGGTTACTCAAAATGGCTGAAATATATGTGATAGCATGGAGGAGGAAATTCCACACCGCACAGCAGAGGAGGAGGAGGAGCCAGAGACAGGAGAGGATATACAGAACCAGGCAGACACTGTTCCAACAAACTGAGGAGGAGATTTATGACAAATACAGACTCAGCAGTGCAGCAATATTAGAATTAATTGATCTACTCAATCCGCAGCTTCAACGCCAGACTGTGCGCGGCAGCGCCATCCCCACACATGTGCAAGTGCTATGCTCACTGCACCTCTTGGCCACGGGTAGCTATCAGGGGCTGATTGCAGTGGCAGGTGGGTTATCCCAAAGTGCGCTCTCACGGTTCCTCAGATGTTTCCTAGATGCCATACTCACACACATGTCCAGATACATATACCTACCCAGGAATGAGGCAGAAATTAACAGCACCAAGTTGGAATTCTAAAGAATTGCCAACTTCCCTCATGTAATAGGGTGTGTGGACGGAACACATATACAAATTTGGCCTCCTGCAAATCTGGAATATCTGTTCCGCAATAGGAAATGTACCCACTCACTGAACATCCAGGTGGTATGTGACGCCCATAATGTCATCACTGACATTGTAGCCAAATTTCCAGGGAGTACAGATGACTCTTACATTTTCAGGCACAGTGGGATACACCAACGCCTAGAACGTGGGGAGTTTGGAGACGGCTATCTATTAGGTATTGCTGAATACACCCTGAAACCATACACACAGGTCACTGTAGAAACCATCCATGCCCTGCTAACATTGCTTATTTTTGCCAAACAGGTGACAGTGCATATGCGCTAAGACCATGGATACTTACCCCGTACCTAACACCTAGCAATGAGAATGAGAGGCGATATAACAGTGCACATCGGTGGACCAGAAATGTCATAGAGAGGACCTTTGGACTGTTAAAGGCAAGATTCCGATGCCTCCACAGAAATGGAGGTGCGCTCCAGTATGCCCCAATAACAGCATTCAAGATAGTTGGCGAATGCGCAATACTACACAACATTGCCACCAGACGTGGGCTACATCTCACCCCTGCAGACCCAGATTCGGAGGATGAGGAGCAAGAGCTACCACATCGGCAGCCTAGAGATAGAAGCATTGCAAATCAAGGCAGACAGAGACGGGACCACATTGCAACCCAATACTTTGGAAGGCACGTGGCAACTGACACCACACTCACTAATGTCACACACAAAGAGCCCAGTTGTGTAGTGGACAAACAAAACCTTTTAATTTGTGAACCTAATGTCGAAAGAACATAACTGTCCGTAAGGGGCTGCACATGTCCACCCTTAATGAGGACACATTAACTGCATGTGCATCATGAGTCCTGCAGTGTTCTTGCCTACATCCTCCTCCTGGTTCGCCCAGCATGGCTCGTCCCAGGTGTGTCAGCTGACCCCTGACGTGCACTTCCACTCCTCAGTACACGTGTGTCAGTGGCAGACACACTGCTGATAGTGGACCCCTCCTCACTGTCCTGAGGGGTCTCACCCGTGCCCCTCGACACCTGCCTGGCCTCCAAAATGTCCACTGCGTGGCTAATGCGGCCCAGTCCCCGTGCCACATCCCCTGCAAAGTGGCCAAGTTCCACCTGCAGACTCACGGTCCGTCTTGACAGGCCTGTAGTGTTCATGGCAAGACGGCCAATGGACGCTGCCATGCGGTCAAATCTAGTAACTAAGTGGCGCTCCCGGCGTCTTTCGCTGTGTCTCTCAGCCACCAGTTCCTTCACCAGTTGGCAGATTGACTGTGTAAGTTCGCTAACATTGTCATTTAGTCTTGTGAACTGTGTGTTCACATCAGCCAGGCCATGTGTCAATGCACCTGATATTATCCGTAATTGCCTTGTTTGCAGGCGCTGACCGGAAAGGAGGGTTGCCTCTACTGCAGACATTGATGCCTCCCCTATATCCTCCTGGGGAACCGCCTGGACTTGGCCTCTGCGTCTGCGATGCGGTTGTGCTGCTGGCTCTGGATGTCTCACTGTATAGCCGGGGCCAGGTGTTGTGTTTCCTTCCTCCATGTCCTGTGCTTCTTCTGGAGGGGACTGTGGTGGTGTCGTGCTGGGCCCTGGAATGGCTGCTGCAGCCTCCTGCACTGCCTGTGGCCTGCTGTCTTCTCCCGGGATGGTGTGGCTGGTGGGGGTGCTGTGTGGGAGACCTGTGGGACATAGGGAACACACTGTCAGTCTCTAACATCTGTTGTATACCTCATAATAAACATTTACCTATATGCTGACTACTGTACTACATTGCCCATAATGCACCATTCTGGTGGTTGCTAGTCTGGAATGGAGCTAGTCTGGTTGTGCCTGCTGCTGTGTACCGGGAGAGTGTGGATATAGCATTTCTAGGTGTACATGCATATTTCATGGTACTCACTTTTGGATGTCCCTTGCGCTGAAGTGTCAAATGCCCCCATTCCTGACACAGCCTCAGTTCTCCAGTGTCTGCTCCACCAATTCCTCCATGGATGTGGGTGGTGGGATGGTGGATGGGCCTCCTCCTGTGCCCGTCATTTCCGTGAGGCGCTCTGCCACCCTCTCCTTTGTTCTAGAGCGCAGGTCGTACCACCTTTTTTTGATTTCATCAAGGGTTCGGTGGCTCACCCCAATGGCATTGATCCTCTCCTGGATTTGCAGCCAGATCTTCCTCTTCTCCATGTCTGGGACACTCAGGGCTGCCTTGCCAAAAAGTTGATCATGGTGCTGGCAGCATTCTTCTGTTAGCACCTCAAGTTCTTTTTCTGAGAACTTGAGTTTCCCTTTCCTTCCTGCACTGCCTGTGTCTTCCATGGTAGCAGCAGCTCCTCTCTCCAGGTAGTTGCACAGCAGTTTGAAAAGGGTGTGGTCCTCCCTCCACCCAGGTGTATTTGATGACTTCCTGGTTCTGATGTCATCAGCAAGAGCCAGGAAGTGTTTTTCCAACTGTTTTGCTGCACCTGCATGCAATTTGCGGGCCACTCGTAAATTGCGACACCCGACTCGCAAATTGCGAGTTCGCTTTTAGCGAAGTCGCCAAAAGCGACCTCGCTAACAGCAGACTAGCAATCTGCGGTGCGACATCCTTTGCGAGTCGCAATTTGATGTTGCTTTTTTTCTTGGATCCCATTTTGCGAGTCGGAAATTGTGATTCGCATTGACTCGCAATTTCCGACTCGCAAAATTTTTCCTACCTACATCTGGCCCTATAAATGCAGAAAAAAATTGCGCAAGGAAATCTCTTACATTTCCTTGCGCCATTTTTTGGGCCCCACTAACAGGGGAATGCCACCCTTGCATACATTATTCCTGGTGCAGGTGTAATGTGCCACAAGAGTTTACAAAATGGCACAATGCATGCATTGCACCACTTTGTAAATATGGCGCATGTAAAAAGCCACTTTAAGCACTGCTTTAGCATAAAAAACAAATTACACTATGTCGGCACTAAGGTGGCACTAGGGCCTCTTAAATCAGATCCCTTGTCCTTACAGTTGAAAACACTACTTCATTAATGCCCTATGCTTAAGCATAGCCAAATATCAATCTGTGTTGATTTCTATATATTATCCGTAAGCAATATGGTACCTCGTCGCATTATAGCACATTATTCACCCATTACCATCCAGAACCATAACTTCCCTATCCACTGACCACAATTCTTCAGTAAATAGGTCCAATGACTTGTATGTAATCGTTCAGCACTATTAAGGTGCCTCATTTCCTAACTGCTACATCTCGTCAGGTATTTCCAGACCCACAAACCGAACGATGTAACTCGGCTAATCCTGTTCAGCAGAATCTCTACTTTTCTGCTACATATCTGATAGAGATATTAATTCTCTAATTTGGAAGCTGAGGATTATTAAACGAGTGCAAATAAATCTCAATGGTTAAAACAAAAACGGTCTACCGATCACCCGATTTCCCAATAAAATATATTTCACTGTACCAAACAATTTGGCACCACCGAAACGGTCAGTTGATCACTAGATCATTATGGACAAATATCTGACCCTGACATGTAAAGTGTCTTAAAGTTCCTATTGGTATAAAAGTACCTATAAGGAGTGGTATATAACATGTAGAAAGCACTATTACTCCATTTCTCCTATTAATGATCATTCAAGTACATACGCAAATGTGCTTGTTAAACACACTCTCTGTCTGCTTCCTGTTTAATGAAAAGCTGTTTATTAGATGTATTGTATGAATCATATTAAAACTGCAGAGGGGTGCGAGGTTCTTTAATCGTACTATGCTGCCTAGTAGTTCTACGTTCATTGGGATTACTTCTTCTATGTAGCTGTCTTGAAATGTCTATAAGACTCCTAAAATAGAGGCCAAATAACTCCCCATTTAATCACGTTCGCGGGAAGGACGTAAAGGAGCACACAAGGCACCAGGGTGCTCAGATAGCGATAGAATGTATTTGTAGGTACCAATGCTTGTTGGCCTGCCAAGGAAGAAGAGCCGCAGCACCCGAACATGGTGGGTACAGTAGGCCCCCCTTCTACCCGAAATCACCAGTGTAAGTGTCATATACAGTACAGAGCAAAGAAGGCACAGAGTCAGATGGTACAATACATAATGGAATGCAGAGAAAACGTAAAAAAGGAAACATTGCTCATCTGTAACATAACTAATATGCAGGGTCCTCTCAGGAGGCCTGGGGAAGAAGGAAATGCAGTAAAGGCTCTGTTTATGGCTTTGGAATGTTAATTGTAGTAATGAGATAATGTAGTAAATCCTAGTTTGTTTTAATTGGATTACAGGGGTTAGCTTAGCCTTTGGCTTGCAGACTCGTGCCCCCGTCACGTAGTGACTTTTAACCTACTTAGCTTGCTCTGTCTTAGCCCACTTAGTTATTTAATTCATCTAAGATGGCTGCCTTGTTTATAGTTAGGCCACTTGTTATGCTTTGCATTATCAGTGCCACCGCCCTAAAGCGTCAAGATCAAGCAACAAAGACAAAAAGTAGGTGTTCACACTTAGGGATTATTTTCTCTCTCTATACTTTCAAGGGATTTGTTTACAATAATTGCCATCCTAAGCATGTCTGTTATCTATTGTTTGGGAACACACCTACGTCAGGTGTCCTGGAAGATCTGAATAAATACATCACACTTTAGACAGATAATCAGAGGGATTCTGACCAGAGGGCATCAGCACCATCGCTGATACCGATGCTGCACGTCGTCTTGACGCTGACACAGTCTTCGTGTCCCTGCGGATTCTGAGATAGAGACCTCATTCCAAGGTAACGAGGGTTGGGGGCTCCTCTCATGGACATGGCATTGGTAGATTAGGTTTAACAAACCCAGCTCTCCTTTAGGTAGGAGGTTAGGCCTATCACATTAGGGTATTAGGGCATATTACATCTCGTATGTCTTTTACATGCATTGCAAGATGGTGGGGGTCTTTGTAATAATGACTCTCGTCTTTGCAATTCTGTTTCTTGCACTATTCATTATCGTAATCATTGCAGCCCATGCAACATATTTCAAATTGCAGTTGTGTTAAATAAAAACTATTGAAACTTTACTGCATCTTTGTTATTGCCTGTGTTTGTATGAGACATGATATATCTGTGAGAAAGGGGTAATCTCCGTTTAACCACGACATTCCCTGAGATGTCTTATTCTCGAGTCCATGCGTAAAGGCTGCCACAAATCACGTTTAACTATTGTGTTTCTGGTGAGGTGCTGCTAGTGAGCCGGTAAGGTTGGGACAACAGTTGCGACTTGTTGTAGGATAGGCATAGTCACCTACAGACAAAAGTACTGTCATCCTTAAACCAGCAGTCTTGCCTAGAGCAAGAGTCCAAACTATGACAATAATTTGTAGATAATGAGTCTGAGGAAGCAGAATGCAGGTGTGACTGGAATTGGGGGAATTTGATTATGCCGAATTTTGAGGAATTTTAATAAAATTCTGCTTTTTTCTATGGAATTCCGTGACGGGGCATATTGGGTATTTGGCTCTATTTTCTTAGCACAAAATGACAACTCATGTCCAAAACTGGATGTGAGGATGCTTTTTGCGTTACGAAATAGAGCTGCCAATTACCAAATGCACTGTATGGCATATACTGTGAATGAATTTGGTATTTGGGGCTGCTATACATACGCCTTGTCCCCCTCCCATATGCCTCTGCACCCTTACATGGTCTGCAGTGTTTACTGCAGAATATGTAAGGACGCTGAGGGATATGCCTTGCTGGCATACCCCTCTCTGCCCTTACATGCCCTGCACTAATCACTGCAGAATATGTAAGGGCATGAGGAGTATGCGATGCAGACTGTGAAGGGCACCGAGGGGTATGCACTACTGTGCATACCCCCTCGGACGCCTTATGTACTCAGAGTATATAAGCCTTATATTCTCTGAATATGTAAGGTCACTGAGGGAGTATGCACAACAGTGCAGTCAGTGGTTTTCAGACAGGGCCCAAAGAGGGAGCTGTCCCACTATGGTTAAAAATCGCTGCAAATAAAAGTTTAATCTGCAGTGTTTATTAGACATAGAGATACTTATACTTTTTGCAGCCTTGTTTAAATATCAGACACTGCAGAATAGTTCTGCCCATGAAGTGACAGAATTTATTAGTAATTCTGAGTTAAAAAAGTAACATGGAATTGCCAAGTTCCTCCAATACCACAGGTGGAATTAAAAATTCTGCCCACCCATAGTTGAAGGCACCCAAGACCTCTCTACAATAATTGGTACATGTCTAGGGTCTGCCTATGAACATGAAAATGGGGGAGGGCCTGGAAGAAGTGAAAACTTTAGTCCCAGACTGGACCATGAACAGAAAGGGAGGGGTGAATTATGGCGGACTTGAAAAGGAAGCTCCTGCAGTGAGAGGTGAGATAGCTCAGTGGGTTGGGATAGTGCACATGGAACTGAAAATAAATATATTACATACATATGGATAGATATATTTTCCCTAACATCCATGCAATCACCTTATGCTGACCTACTCTTTCAAATGATATCTTTTTGATGTCACCTCAACTAATTTTACCATTTGCTGAATTATTCAATATTTGATATGTAGATGTGGAGTTAAGTGTAGCAAACCAATACTTACTTTCATGTACTTACTATCACAGTATTTTGGATCTTGATATTTTAACCACAACATTTTTGTTGACAATAATTTGTGGTACAACACACCATCTAAACATGTGAATACAATTTAACATGAAAAAAACTGTTCTGGGTGGAATGTATTACTTTCATGATACATTCAGCTGATATTGTGCCTTATTCTATCTCAGATCTTTTGTTATATTTGAAATACACCTATACTTTATTAGATAAGTACCACATTTACAAATCAACATGATAACTGTTTACTTTGTGGTTGTAGGAACATCCCTTATAATCACATAATCATGGCTTCATTAAAAACAAACCAACATGTTGGGGTCTCTACATGTTTATGTGTTTTGTAAAACTCAGTATTTATCTCTTCTGGTCTCAGAGCTATATACGTTTTCAGTAATTGTTTCTTATTAAGCTTGTGTCACAGTCACAATTCTCACTGCATCACTAGGTCCCTCTTTACTAACTTTGGATACCACAACACATGGATATGTTTCTAGAATGTCATGAATAACATTACTCCACTACTCTACATTTCACATAAAGTTTACACATGAATATCATCAGTGTTTCACCCCCATGAATAACTTTTGTGTGGGGCCCTCATCATAACAAAACAAGGTGGAAGTACAGTAAACAAAAGTTACAAAATCAAGGTCAAGACACGTGAAGTCAAATAAGATGGTAAAACAAAGCACAAGAACCTAATAATATTTAGGTTTTCGACAGGGTTTAGTACTTAGGCCCTCATTACAACCCTGGTGGTCGGTGTTAAAGCGGCGGTAATACCGCCAACAGGCCGGTTGGAAATTTTTTTTAATCACGACCACGGCGGAAAACGCCAACACATACAGCCACTTTAACACTCCGACCGCCACAGCAGTAGCAACAAACACCTCGGCGGTAACCGCCAACAGACAGGCGGAAGACAATGTACCGCCCATCCCATTACAACCCACCCATCTGCCAGCTTTTCTGGGGCAGTACCAACGCCATCAATAGCATTGCAGAAACAGTACTTGGAAGGAAACCACTCACCTCTCGACACTCAATGAAGAACCAGGATGCCCTGGAGCCCGAGCTGTAGGTCTTGCCCATGCTGGTTTACCTTCTCATACATCAGGAGTACCAACGGCGGCGGCGACTCCCACAGTGAGTACAGCACATAGTAGACAGGGGAGGGGAGGAGGAAAAAGAGAGTGACACACACACGCAACATCCCCACCCCCACCCTCACCCCCAACACCATACACACAAACACATGCAACTACATTACATATACACCCCATAACCCTCTGGAATAACGCAAGGACAAAAGCAATTGAGCCAACTTAGTGTAATATTAGAATTCTAGAGAAATACGTTCATAAATAAATGAACAGTATGTACAATATATACAATATATACAAAATGGGGAACAATGTCCACAAAAAAAGAGTCCGTGGCCCACTGGGCCAAAACACATGGGCCAAGCCCACACTTCACTCCTGCCTCAAAACGGAGAGGACACTGCAGGGGCATCAGGTTGAAAACACGCAGGCACCTCAGGGGGACGGGAAAGGGAGGGCACCTCAGCCGGAAGATGGTACTACGCCACTGCTCCTGGAGGGGGCTCCATGCCCACACGATGTCCTGGGGAGTGCAAAGCCACAGTCTCTCAAGTGGGTGGTTTGCCCACTGCTAGGTCCTGGGGAGTGCAAACCCACAGTCTCTCAAGTGTATGGGTTGCCAACTGCTTGGTCCTGGGGAGTGCAAGGCCACAGTTTCTGAAGTTGGTGGTTTGCCCACGGCTTGGTCCTGGGGAGTGCAAAACCACAGTCTCTCATGTGGGTGGTATGCCCACTGCTTGGTCCTGGGGAGTGCAAAACCACAGTCTCACTAGTGGGTGGGTTGCCCACTGCTTGGTCCTGGGGAGTGCAAAGCCACTGTCTCTCAAGTGGGTGGTTTGCCCACTGCTTGGTCATGGGGAGTGCAAAGCCACAGTCTCACTAGTGGGTGGTTTGCCCACTGCTTGGTCCTGGGGAGTGCAAAGCCACAGTCTCTCAAGTGGGTGGGTTGCCCACTGCTTGGTCCTGGGGACTGCAAAGCCACAGTTTCTCAAGTGGGTGGCTTCTTCCACTGGTCCTGGAGGGGGCTTTGTGCGAAGTGTGCTTCATCCTGCCAAGGATAGGGTGAATGGATACCTTTCTCCACTAGTTCTTGAGGGGGCTTTGTGCCCAGTGTGCTTCATCCTGCCAATGTTAGGGTGAGTGGATGCCTTTCTCCAATGGTTCTGGAGGGTGCTGTGTGCACAGTGATGCAGCAATTTGGGGTGGCAGGTCACAGTCCCTTACCTGGGTGTCAGAGCCACAAGATTTGCAGTGGTCAGGATGCATGATAGTCAATAGAGGCAGGGCTACAGTCCATCCGCCGGCGGCTATGGCTGCACAGTGGTGGTAGTGCCGGTGCTGGGGGGGGTGCTGCCAGTGGTGGGGGAAGGCTCCAGCCCTACTCCTGCAGCCTTGGATGGCTGCCCACTGGGGCTGCTGCTGCTGCTAGTGGTACCATTGTCAGCGGTGCAGGTGTCGGTGCTTGCGGCAGTGCAGGTGGCGGTGCTGGCCGTGGTGGAGGTGCCGGTGCTGCCAGTGGTGGGGGGAGGCTCCAGGCCTTCCCCTGCAGCCTCAGATGGCTGTCCACTGGGGCTGCTGCTGCTGACAGTAGTGGTGCTTGCAGCGGTGCAGGTGGTGGTGCAGCTGGCCGTGCTTGCGGCGGAGCTTGCGGCGGTGCTGGTGGTGGTGCTGGCCGCGGTGCAGGTGGCGGTGCTTGCTGTTGTGCTGGTAGCCACCAGGCCTTCACCTGCAGGCTTGGACGGCTGAAGTGCCTTGGCTGGTGTTTTCTGCCTCTTCCTGCATGTGGCAGATGGTGGTGTCACCTTGGGTCTGGCAGCTGGAGTCTTTGACGTGGCCTTGCTGGGTGGTTGTGGCTCCTTCCCCTTACTGGATGCTGTCCCCTTCTTCACCTTGCCAGGTGGCGGAATGGTCTTTGCCTTGGCAGGGGTTGGTGGCACACTGGCTGGCCTGACGGGTGCCCCCTTGGAGCCTATGTCAGCTGCAGGAACCACAGTGGACATGGACTTGGTGGCTGAGGTGCTGGGCTGGGTTCTGGCCCCCCTGGCCCGAGGGGAAGGATGGGGGGGAGGGGGAGGGAACAGGAAAATGTTGGCTAGGAAAAGCTTCTTAGGGACATTGGGGCAGGAAGAGGGTGAAGGTTTGGGAGTGGAGGGAGAGGGAGTGGTTGAAGGAGGTGTCAGTCTGCTGTGTTAGGGTGAAGGTGCATGAGCCTGATGCTGTTGTGAGGTGGATGGCTGTTGGGTGGGTGTGTGCCTGTGTTTCTGTACTTTAGGAGGAGGGGTCACAGACACAGTGGGTGAGGACACAGGGGACGTGTGCATGCATGTGGGGGTGGTGACTGCCAGTGAGGGGTGGGTAGTGATGGGCGTGCTGGTGATGGAGGTAGTGGATGAGGATGTAGTGCATGCAGGTATGAGTGGAGATGCTACTGGAGGGAGGTGGATGAGGAGGAGGAGGGGGACACAGTGGAGGCAGTGGATGTTGGTGTGTTTGCATGGGGATGGTGCATGAGTCAGTGCCTGTGAGATGAAGTGTGGTGCTTGAGCCACTTTTGTGTGTTGATTTGGGTGAATGCTGGTCTGAAGGTGTGCTTGGGATAGGTTGGAGTTGAGGGGATTGGGACTGGGTAGAGGAAGTTGGAGGGGGGAGGCTAGAGACAGGGACAATGGCTGCCATCAGTGCGGAGACCAGAGCCTGAAATGCGCTCTGTTAGGCCGCCTCGCCAGAGTGATGCCCTCCAGGTATGCATTTGTTTGTTGCAAATGCCTCTTGACACCCTGGATGGCATCCAATATGGTTAACTGCCCAATAGCGAGTGATCTGAGGAGGTCAATAGCCTCCTCACTGAGGGCAGCAGGGCTGACTGGGGCAGGGCCTGAGGTGCCTGGGTGAAGGAGATGCCCACCCTGCTGGGTGAGCGGGCACGGCAACCATGCTGAGGGGCTGCTGGGAGGGCGGTGCTGGGAGTGGGGGTGGCGGCTGTACCTGTTGTTGGGGTGGGCACAGTGGTGTCCGCCACCACCAGGGAGCTTCCATTGAAGGAGGAGCCGCTGTCTGTAGTGTCCCCTCCTGTCTCCATCGGGGTGCTCTGTCCCACTGGAGCCCTCACCCTCAATGGATTCGGCCTCCAGGCCCATGTGGGATGCAGCTCCCTCTGTCGCCGGTGCCTCTGCTCCTCCGCCAGATGATGCTAATGCACACAAGGACAGGGTGACAAAACAAAAATGGGGGGGAGAGACAGAGGATACACTTGGTCAATACCAGCAACACCACTACCGTTGGAGTACACAACACACAAGGAGCTACCCTATGCACTAGGCCATGCACTACCAGTTACAATGCTAGTCACCTGCCCATGGGGGACATGGCATAACACCATCAGCTGCACACATGAAACCCATTGGACCCTCCCCAGTAGTAGATGCCCACTAACACCATTGGGTTTGGAGTGCTTCAGAGCCTGCCCAACAAGGGACCTATCCTGCCATGTTGGCCCTGGCCTAGGGGTACCCACAGTCCACATCCCCCACCCAGGTAAAACCTTAACACATGCCAAATCATGAATCTGAATTTGTACTCACCCCCTTGTGGCTGCTGCGATGCCCTCAAACGCTCATCCAACTCCGGATAGGCCACCGCCAGGATGCGGAACAACAGGGGCGTCAGGGTACGACGGGCACCCTTCCTCGTTGGGAGGCCAGCCCCAGCTAGGCCTCCATCGTCTTCTTTGCCCAGCGGTGCATGTCCTCCCACCGTTTGCGGCAGTGGGTGCTCCGCCTGTCAAAGACCACCAGTGTCCATACCTCCTTGGTGATGGCATGCCAAATAAAATTTTTCTGATGGGCGCTGACCTGCAGGAAAAATAAAGCAGAAAAGGGATTAGTAATACCGTCCGGACCGTCACACTCATGGCCCACCATATCCTTCCCATCTACTAATGCACATACATTGACCACCATACATGCAGCACTCTGCACAGGACATCTCAGACCCATCCCTACACGGGTCTTACACACACAGCAATTCATACATTCATGGCCCGCACATCATGCTCACAGTGTACTCAACTGTTTGTCTGGAAGACCATAGAGTGAAGTATACTGGGATAGGACCCCATCCAAAAGTCTCTTCAACTCCTCCACAGTGAAGGCAGGGGCCCGTTCCCCAGACACATGAGCCATTGTCGCTTCCAGACATAGGTCACAGCAGCACTTGCAGTGTAGGTCCTCTCCTGTTGAAGGTCAGGTAGCAAGTGAGTGAACAGATAGAAAATGGCGGTCACGTGTGTACCGTCACCGCCGGCGTACATCGCCATTGGCTCCTGGAACCCATAGGGCCCAATCATAACCACCAATCTTCGACCGCCTACCGCAACGGCACACAGCGCCAGCTGACTTACCTCATTTCCACTTGTCCCTCCACACAGGTCAGGCAGCCGCCATTTCAGGGGGGCACAGGCGATGGCACCTAACTGTGTCACAGCAGACATTGGCACATCAACTGACACTCAGATTCACATACTGGTTCTGTAAATGAAGAGATGCATCATTATTGCAGTAGATGTGTGATTATGACCCTCTGCTCAGTTTTCTTCCTGTGGCTTCAACCGCTGAGGATAAATATGAGATGGAGACATCCTCCATTGTACAGACCCCTGGTGGACCTTGCGACAATGGAGGACAGACACATTATCATAACCTACAGACTTGATCGTGATACAATCCAAGAACTGTGTGCCCAATTGGAGCCAGACCTGATGTCAGCTATCCGCCAGCCCACAGGTATGCCCCCTCTAGTGCAGGTCCTGTCAGTGCTCCATTCCCTAGCAAATGGTTCCTTCCAAACAACAGTGGCCATGGCATCAGGGATGTCTCAGCCAATGTTCTCAAACGTGTTGACCAGAGTGTTGTCTGCCCCGCTCAAACACATGCGCACCTACATCACATTCCCACATGTGGAGGATTTGGCCACAGTGAAAGCTGACTTTTATGCCCTGGGACATATCCCCAACATCATTGGTGCCATTGATGGTACACATGTAGCATTTGTCCCCCCCCAACGGAGAAATGAACAGGTGTTCAGAAATAGAAAAAGCTATCACTCTATGAATGAGCAGATGGTGTGTTTGCCTGACCAGTACATCTCCCATGTGAATGCCAAGTATCCTGGCTCTGTGCATGACACCTTTATCTTGAGGAATAGCAGCATCCCATATGCGATGTCTCAACTCCAGAGGCACCGGGTGTGGCTAATGGATGAGCCCAAGGTCCCCACCCAGTATATGTTGGTGTCTGGGTATGGGGTTGTCCCTAAGGGTTAGTGTGTGTCTAACAGTTGTCCCTCGATGTTTTCAGGTAACTCTGGTTACCCCAACCTCTCATGGCTACTGACCCGAGTGAGGAATCCCAGGACAAGGGCTGAGGAACGTTGCAATGAGTCACATGGGCAAACAAGGAGGATAATTGAGCGAACCTTCGGCCTCCTGAAGGCCAGGTTCCGGTGCCTCCATCTGACAGGTGGGTCCCTATGCTACTCACCAAAGAAGGTGTGCCAGATCATCGTTGTATGTTGCATGTGCATGTTGCACAACCTGGCCTTGAGACGCCAGGTGCCTTTTCTGCAGGAGGATGAGCCTGGAGATGGTCTTGTGGCAGCGGTGGAGCCTGTGGACAGTGAGGAAGAGGAGGAAGAGGAAGAAGATGTGGACAACAGAAGTATTATCATACAGCAGTACTTCCAGTGACACAGAGGTAAGACACTGTAACTTCACTTTACTTTTCAGTTTTCTGTTGGACATTGTACATGGCAGCCTGATTTCCCTATGCCTATGGCCACTTACTGTACCCTCTGGCATCTTTATTTTCAGATCTCTGTGGCCCACTCTGGCTCCTGGTATGTTTACTTCTGCCCACTGAAGGTCATACCAATGTATTAATTACTCTACATATGAATTGCAATGTTTTCAGACTGTTGTACTAATACATATTTCAATCAATTAACAGGCTCCAGATTTGTATTTGTTCCAAGGGTATTTATTTAAATGCTAATAAGTAGAGGGGGATGTGCAATGGGCTGGGGTGATGGTGGAAGAATGTCCAGTTAGAGTCCAGTCTCTTGGTATCACAGGTGCATTGCCCAATGGGGCATAGGAAGGGGAGTAATGGCAGTTCAATGTGGACAGGGTGACAGAGTGAGACAGAAGGGTGACAATCAGGAGAGTCTAATTTCCTGGCCGGTCTTGGCAATGTTCTCTAGCTTCCACCTGGATCGCAGGGACCGTTTGCGGGGTGGTTCTCCTTCTGCAGGGGGTGGGGTGCTGGTGCCTGTTGGTCCTGTGGCAGGGCATCCTGTCCACTAGTGCCGGCAGAGGTGGAGGGCTGTTCATCGGTGTGGCTAGTGTCAGGGGCCTGTTGGTGTGCCACTGCCTCCTTCATGGTGTTGGCCATGTCCGCCAGCACCCCTGTAATGGTGACCAGGATGGTGTAGATGTGTTTGAGGTCCTCCCTGATCCCCAGGTACTGTCCCTCCAGCAGCAGCTGGGTCTCCTGCAACTTGGTCAGTATCTGGCCCATCATCTCCTGGGAATGGTGGTATGCTCCCAGGATGTTTGTGAGTGCCTCGTGGAGAGTGGGTTCCCTGGGCCTGTCCTCCCCTTGTCGCACAGCAGTCCTCCCAGCTTCCCTGTTGTCCTGTGCCTCTGTCTCCTGAACCGTGTGCCCACTACCACTGACCCCAGGTCCCTGATTTTCTTGGGTTTGTGGGGTTGCCTGGGGTCCCTGTAGTGGTGGACACACTGCTGATTGACGTGTCCTGGGGACAGTGGCATGGGCCCACTGGGTGGGTGCTGTGGTGGTGTTTCCTGAGGGGGGAGGCTCTGTGGTGGTAGACTGTGGCAGGGTAACCGACTCTCCAGAGGTCCCTGATGGGCCAGGTTGGTCATCATGATCCAGGCGTGCAGAGCTGCTGTCATCACTGTGGGCCTCTTTTGGGGGGGGGCTGGATGTAGCTGGCAACTCCTCTCCGGTGACGTTGAGTAGGGGTCCTCTGGGGATGCAAATGCAGTGTTATTGTATCTACATGTGCCATTTTGTGCATAGGTGTGTTTCCCTGTATGGTTGTGATTGCCCTGTCAGCTTTGCCTTGTGTGCGTGGTGATTTCATGGGCTAGGTGATTCTCTCTAATGGGCATGCTGTGGTGATGGGTATCCATGCAGGTCTGTGATGGGGGTCCATGGATTGGTGTGGCATGCAGGGCTTGGTATTGGGATGGGTGGGTTGTGATAGTGGGGTATATTTGAGGTGGTGGAGTGATGGGAGTAAGGTTAGGGTTAGGAGTTTGTGATAGCATACAGGTAGGGTGGGGGATATAATAGTTAAGATTTGACTTACCAGAGTCAAAATGGTTCTAGCATCATCTAATTAAGAATTCTAAGTGAGAAATGAGGACGGTTTAAATGAAATTTCAAAGAAATTTGGAAATGCAATAAGGTGTCAGCATAACGAAGATGCCAACAAAAGACATGAAGAAAAGGGAATAAGTGTTCAGCATGAAGCTTCACAATTGAAAGAATAAAAGAAGTAGAGAGGTATGTACCCTTCAAAGTTTAAGAAGGTCTGCCTTAACTTCTAACAGCATATGCATTCATTAAAACAAACAAAACCTTCAAAATCAATCTATCTCTTCCCTCTCCACCAGGAACCAATCGCCACTTTCTGTTTTGTGTGCATTTGCAACATCACCTGAATGTCTCACCCCAGAAAACTTTGGACAGTTACTGCAGCCTTCAATATCTCCTGTTCCTGATAAGTGATGAATAGGAGACTTCAACTGCTCATTAGGTCTTCAAGTCTCTTGCAGGATTTCTCTTCTCAGAACTTACTAACAGCAAACTAATGCATATAACAATACTTTTTTTCTGTAGCTAATGAAACATTGAGATGCACCTGCACAAGAAAGAACACGCTAACCAAGCAAAATTAAATTTTAAAATTAGGGGGCATATTTAAGAAAAATGGCACTGCACACAGTTCAGTGGCACTTTTCTTGCGCCCTCTACTGCCCCCCCTACTGCCACCATGTGTGCTCCATATTTAAAATACGGTGCTCCATGGTGCAGAGTAGAGGGCAATAGCGTCAGGAACAGTACCAAAATGTTGGCATTACTCCTGCAGAGTACATAGGGAACCATTGTAAACAATGGTGTGCCCGCTTATAATGCCTGCTCTAAGCAGGCGCTAAAAGTGCTGAAATAAATTATGCAAGGAAATCTGTTAGATTTCCTTACACCATTCCCCCCCCCCAACAACGGGGGAATGCCCCTTTTGCATACATCATGCCTGGTGCAGGCATAATGTAGCGCAAAGGGCTACAAAGCGGCGCAATGCAAGCATTGCGCCACTTTATAAATATGGCACAGGGATTTTGGCCTTGTTAGGCCACTTTAGCATCAGAAAAAATGATGCTAATGTGGCACAACGAGGTGCTAGGGGCTCTTAAATATGCCCATAGGGCCTTTAGTCAGGCTAACTTTTACTAAACATTTAATGCACCTTTTGAATAGATGTTTATACATACACACATATAACTTTCAAAATAAATGCAGAACATGAATAAAAGAATGCACGTTTACTTATGAGGTGTAAATATAAAATGTGAATATGGAATACATGTAAGCTTTTTCAAATGAACATTAGTGCACACGTTTATAAAGCTTCAGTCTTTTCAGTCTATTAGTGGTTACATTTCATTGATACGTTTAGGTGTTCACATATGCTAATATTATTTAAGGCACACAATAAATATAATGTCAAAAAAAGTGTGCATTTTCGCAATGATGAGGTATAAAGGATGGAGTCTAATTGTGCTGCTCCAATCGGCCCCTCTGATGGTGATGTTAGCCCTCACATTAACACACATGTGAACCAACAACTTTCATCTAGTATTTTCCAACCGTTTTATGTCACCATAAAATCTACACTGCTTCTTCTCCATTTCCATATCTCTTCTAGGGCCAGATGTATGAAGAAATGGCCTTGTGAATCGCAAATAGCGATTTTTAAGAAATCGCTATTTCCGCGTCGCAATAGGCCATGTATCATAATTGCGATTCGGAATTAGCGATTTCTTTTAAAATCGCTAATTTGTGGTTTGCAAGGCCCAATTACCGAATCGCAATTAGCATTTTCGCAAATTGCGATTCGGTAAATGAAAATCGCAAATTGCGAGAAATTGCGAGAAAGCACACCTGGAGGAGCCTGATGACATCACAAGCAGGAAGTGAGTCATCCCAGGCAGTTTCAGGTGCCACACCCAAACCAGCACTCATAGAGAGTCAGCCCAGCCACACTGAGCAGGTCTCCGGAGAAGGCAGCAGCACAGCTGAACAAACATGGACACCTCTGCCCAGGGAAAGGAGAAGGAAGAAAGAAAGCGTAAGCTGAAATTTAGCGAGCAAGAGCTGGAGGTGCTGACAGAGGAGGTGGTCAGGAGCCATGACCGGCTTTTTGGCAAAAGCTCACTCCAGGTGCCTGAGAGTGAGAAAAGGAGACTCTGGGCAGACATCCAAACAAAGATATGCGCTGTTGGAGTGGCACAGCGCTCAGTAGAAGAAATCAAGAAGAGGTGGTACGACCTGCGGTCCCGTGCCAAGGAGAGGGTGGCAAGACGACTACAGGAGGCCAGGAGCACAGGAGGCGGACCACCCACAGAGTCACCCTCCCCCCGATAGAGGACCTAGTGGAGTCCACATTCCTCCCTGAAGCAGTCAGTGGGGTTACTGAGATTGACACCTCCGGCACACCAAGAACCAGCAAAGGTAAGTGCAATATTGAATTGTAACCCCATATGTGTATGCACAAAAGCCCCTTAGGAATTAGCAAGTAATGTAAAACATTGTGAGAAGTAGTCCATTCCACATCTTAGAAGCAGCACAACAATGCATTATGGGAGTGGCAGTCCACAACCCAGAGCTGAATGTAGCACATACAATGTAATTAAGTAGAGCGACACCCAGAAGAACACGACACCCACAACACAGTGAAGAGAAGTACCTGTACCTTTATTACCATTGTGTGACCCTAATTGTAACAAACATAACTGACATGCTGCATATTGTTGTTGCAGGTGGGCCAGGCCCAGCAGCCACAGCATGTGCCAGTTTAGGGGAGACTGACACCCATCCTGCTTCAGACTCCAATACGAGTGGGTCTCAGAACATTGCGCCACTCCAACACAGGCCTAGGGCACTGCCAGAACTCAGTCAGGACTCCGATGAGCAGCAGGAAGGCCCACATACACCATCCCCAAATGGCAGATGTACCCAGATGCAGGAGCCCTGTTCGCAACAGACCACAACATCCCGCAGGATGCCTACATATGCAGGTGCACAGGCGTATGAGGCAGGTGAGGGAACCTCCTTCTTTGGTGGCCTGGAATCGGCTATGTTGCAGCAGCAGCGCCTGCAGAATAAAAAGATCACTGCATTACAAAAACGGATGCAGCAACATAATGCCAACATGGGGGGCCTGCATCGCCAGCTGGAGTGCCTGAATGCAAACATTGAACAGCTGCATGAGGGACAGGTCCAGGCATCGCAGGACACAAGGGAGCTCACTTCTGCTGTGAGGGAACTATGTCAGGAGCTGCACCATGACAGGGTGGGCCACCGCAGGCAGGAGCAAAGCTTCATGGGCATGTTTGGGGGATTTTGTCGCTCTGTGACTAGGCTGGCTAATTCCACGTCCCTAATTTCACGTTGTGCAGTGGCTGCACAGGTTGAGGCAGCACACAGCAGCCGGGATGTGGCTCAAGGACTAGTCCAAATCACTAATGTGATAGACAATATCATGGGAAACAGGTCAGCCACACCTAGCGAGCTTGGACTGGGGGATACGGAGGACACATCCAGCCTCAGCAGCCTAGCTGTGACCGCAATGGACACCAGGCGGCGCAGTGCCAGGCACAGCACTGCCACAGAGGCAGACAATCGAGGTGCCAGTGAGGCAACTGGGCACTTGAGTGGCGTGCGTGGCCGAAAGAAGTGACTGTAGTGGCCACAGGGGACTGTATGTGTGTCTGGAATGAGTACACTATGAAGGAATAGTGCTTTACTGTGAACTGCTATTGTTTTTTTTTAAATCACTTTTGTTGGTATTCGTTGGACTAACATTACCTGACATTAAGGTAATAAATTTGCTCACTACAGGTACATTTGTCAGTGGATTTGTGTTTACATACTTACATCTGAAATGGTTGTGTGTGATGTCAGCACGCCTTTGCCTTCCCTCTGCTGCGCTGGTCCTGTCTGCTGGCTGTAGGGGTGGTATGGGATCATCATCCTCATCTGAGTCTGGCTCCAATATTTCCACAGGTATGCTCCTGGTGGTACCGATATTGTGCAAGATTGCACAAGTAGCCACTATTCTACATATTGTCTCTGGGCTGTACTGTAGTGCCCCTTCACTTTTGTGGAGGCACCGGAAGCGGCTGTTCAGCAGGCCAAAGGTGCGCTCCACCACGTTGCGGGTCGCCCTGTGTGCTGCATTGTATCTCCGTTCAGCAGGTGTAGTAGGATTTAGGTAGGGCGTCATCATGTAGGTGCGCACTGAGTAGGCACTGTCTCCTGGAAGGGACAGAGGGTATATTGAGTAACTGAGCCATCTGACATCAGCACGCCATCAATGCGCCAGTGTACAGAGGGACAATACCTAGTAGATATCCTTCTCCAAACTCCCCAGTTAGCAGTCGTGTGTGAATGCCGCTATGGCGAAAGATGTATGAATCATGGGTGCTCCCTGGGTACCTGGCCACAAGATCAGTTATGATATAGGAGGCATTGCATATCACCTGTATATTCATTGAATGTTGGTATTTACGGTTGCGGTACACATATTCTGTGGCTGATGGTGCACAGATTGCTACATGTGTCCCATCTATGGCACCTAGGACATGGGGGAACTGTGCTATCTGGTAAAAATTTGTTTTTGTCTGCTCTATTTCCTGTGTGGTGTGGGGGAATCTGATGTACTGGTGTATCCTGCTCAGCATGGCATTAATAAAAGCATTGAAAAATCTAGAGAGGGTACTCTGTGAGACCCCTCCAGCTGCTGATATGACCCCATGATAGATCCCTGAGGCAAGTAGGTGTAGGAAGCATAATACCGGCACATGGGTGGGGATACTATGAGTCCTATTTGTTCTGCGCTGCAGTATGGGTTGTAGCTCATCTATCAGATCAAGTATCATGGCTGAGATCAACCCATACCTCTCAAATATTTCCTCCTCTGTCTGGTCAAAAAGTGTAATGCGCACTCTGAAAATGCGCTCCCCTCTCCTCAAACCTGACAAGATCCTCATCCTCCTCGCCATGACGTAGAGTGCAGCCATTGTGGAAAAGAGTCTGAGGCATTCTGGGCCTCTTTATATAGGTTGCACCTGGTTACCACCTGGTTTCACTTAGTGGTATTTTGCATGAGCAAAATGCCATTCTGCGAAAAATCGCAATTTGCGATTTTTTGGTGCATTGAATTGCGACTTGGATTTTGCTAATCGCATTTTGCACCTCGCAATTTCCTACTGGAAATACCGAATCGCAAAAACAGGTCGCAACGCAAAAAATTGCAATTTTTGAGATTTCTTATTTTTGGTCTGCGAATGCCTTTCATGCATCGCAGACCACGTTTTTGCATTCGCAAATGGCCGAATTTTGCGATTCGCACCGTTTGTGAATGCAAAAAAGTTTCATACATCTGGCCCCTAGTTCTTTTCAGTCCCTTTCAATTTTGCTTTTCCTTCCTTGCCTTTAAATATTTATATCCCTTGAAAGAAATAAACAGATGTATCCCACACAGGGGACAATTAATTTTCCTGCCAGGAATGCTACAAAGTCTCATTACCACAAGAGGCAAATCGTCTGGCCACTTCATAGATGTTGAAGCACACACTTTGGCCAATCTGGCTTTCAATGTTCTATTCACCTGTTCCACTGTTGTGTAGCCATTTTTAGCTATAGTTTATACAAGTTATTTTAGCAAACTAGGCCTGCCGCTGTGCACTTTAACCTAGATATATTTTATTTTAGCTTTGGTATAATATTTTCACATTAGCCACATTTGCAGTCTTGTTTTATTTTCTCTATCTAGCTGTTCTTCGCCTAGGTCAGCACTGCTTTCTTAAACAAGACATTTCTTTCACTCTGTGCTTTTCTCAAGGCTGCAGTACGATAGGTTGCCGGTAAAACTGGTACGCTTTGTCTCCAATGTTCACAGAAACATACACACTCTTATATTGGGATCCTTTCCTGGAACATCAGATGTTTTATTATAAAAACACTACTTTAACCCATGTACATTAGAGGGAGATTCCAGCTAGATGACCGCAACTGTATGCTGATTGCTGATTGCTTCGCTACAGCTGCTTATGTAGGCTACAGGCCTCTTGCTCAGGTATGAGGGATGATGTCTTCCCAGGGGGAACCTGAAGGGCAGAATTAGAGCTTAACATGCTGTGCTCTAATATACCTTAGGTAGGAACTATCCCTACAAACCTCAGTGACAGTATGGTAGCAATACTCTTGTGTTTTACCCTCCTTGTCACAATTTTAATCCTATTGGGCTTCATCGCCCTAGTTATTGCAATGCATGATTTATTTTCTAAGATGCAGTCACTTCAATAAAACCTTATTGAACTTTACGAATCCCCTAAGGAGTCATTTATGTCATGCGCCCGGTTGCCCCAATCATTCCTGCTCTTGGGTGGAGATGAAGCACTGCTAGTTAGCCGGAACAAACACGAATTAGGCCGACAGGTGCGGGATTAGACTCAATCACCCGCAGTACAAGTGATTCTGCCGCCCGAATCCAGTAGTCTCATTAGGATAATGAGATCTACACGACACCATGCTTCCAGAAGTCTCCAGGCGATAACTGCAACTGCAATGCAGTCTCTGCTTCACTTGTAATGTTGCACAAACATCCTCAGGACCTCGTTATTGAAATGAGTATCTCGGTCTGACTGCATCGGAGTCGGGAAACGAAACCTAGGTATCAACTCTCTCAAAAACAACTTCGCTACTGTGAGACTGTCATTTCTCCTGATGGGGTAGGCCTCCACCCAATGCAAGACGATGCACACAATCACTGGGACATATCTCAGCCCTTTGCATTTTGATGAAGTCCATCTGCATCCTGTTGAATGGCCCTCCTGATCTTTCTATGTGGCTCAAATTCAGTGGAGTTCTTTTCCCTGGGTTTATCTGTTGACACACAACATATCTGTGAAACAATAGTGGGTTAAACCAATGTTATTTGAACAACCTGACCATGGCGTCACTGCCAATATGTGTGGGTCCATGCAAATGTCTTGCCTATGGGGATAGCATGCTATCGGGCAACACTAGTCTGCCATGTATAGGAACCCATATATTATCATCTCTCTCTACACATCCTTCTTGGGTCCAACACTGCTGTTGTGCCCTAGACACTTCCTCCTGCAATCTTTTCACCTCCTATCAGGTATCAGATTTTGACTGCAAAAGAATATAGGTGGTCTCACCTTTGATTTCATTCATGTACTCACCATTGAAGGTTTGTGACCCATACACAAAGTATTGGGTGACCTCATCAGCATAATGGTTGATCCCTGTCACATAATCATTACCACTGCAGTGAGCAGAAAACTTTACAACACCAGTTTGTGCAGGCAGCTTTAGTGCTTCAAGCAATCTCATGACAAGTTCCCCATTGCGGATCGGGATCCACATGATGTCATAAATCCTCAATGTGATCATAACTGTCTGAAATCATGAACATCCATACTGACTATTTTAAAGTAGTCACTCTGAGGTGGTCATAGACACAGCAAGCTCTAGTAATAGCTATCAATTCAGCCACTTGTGTAGGGAACACAACGCGAAGCCAGGAAGCTTTAACTATTGCTGAGACTGTTCAAACCGCATAAGCAGCTCTCAAGTTTCCCTCATTGTCTCTTAGTCAAGACACGCCCACAAATAGTATATAATCTGACTCTACCAGTGGTTAATTTTGTATATCTGGTCTCAGCTTGGTGCATAGTTCGGTGATATCGAGACAATCATGCTCAACCTCTCCAGCATCCTTTTCATTCTCTAGGAGAGGCATTAAGGTGTCAGAAATCAAAGTAGCACATCTCCTCAGGGTGACGTACTCATCCACAAGTATAATTTGTTCATATTTTGTCAAGCGGCTATTGGTAAGGTGCTGAGTATGAGTACATGTCAACAATATCTCAACTGAATGTGGCAGAAGAAAAGTTAGAAGATGTCCCTTCACAATACTTTCACATCATTCTATGCTGACACTAACTGCTGCTATGGCTTTAAGACATCTGAGCAGTCCTGTGGCTACAGGATCAAGAATAGGAGAGAAGTAGGCCATAGGTTGTGTCGCATGTCCGTGCATCTATGTGAGCACTGAGAGAGCAGATCCCACCCTTTCACTGCAGAAAAGAGTAGAAGCTTTATTGTAATCAGGCATTCCCAGTGCCAGGGCATGACAGACACATTATCTCAGCTCTAGGAAGGCAACCAAGCAGTTGTTATCCTATAGTTTCAGATCAGACATGCCCTTGTGTGTCAGCCTCTGAATAAGCTTTGCCACTAGGGAAAAGTTGGGCATCCACTGGCAACAGTAGCGCACCATTCACTAAAACATCCTGACCTCTCTGGGTGGTTGGAAGATTCATTTTAAGAATCACTGTTATTGTCTTGTGTAACATCTTCTTCGCTCCTTTGTCAATGTGATGTCTGAGGTACAGGAATTTTTTGTGACAGTACTGGAACTTACTCAGGGACACATTATGTCCATTCTCAGCTAAGTGATTTAAAAATACAATGGTGTCTTGTTTGCAAGCTTCTTGAGTATCAGACGCCACTAACAGGTCATCAATGTACTCAATTAAGTCAAAGGTTCAGGGCATGATTAAAGCCTCAATATTCTTTTTGAGCATCCAATTAAAGATTGACAGACTCTCTGGATACCCTTGTGGGACTCAGCATCATGCGAAAACATGTTTCTGGAACCAGAATGGGAAGGGTAACTGACTGCCCTGTTGCAGGGGAACGGAAAAAAATACCTGACACAGATCGATAACAGTGAACCACTCAGCCTTACATGGAATTTGAAACAATAACACAGCTAGATTCGGTACCATGGGACAACAGGGAACAATGATGCTGTTAATCCTTATCAGGTCCTGCATTATGCAGAATTTACCGCTAGGCATCTGCAGCCCATAATAGGTGAATTAAATGGACACTCCATTATCTACTTTGACTGGATCACCAGAGTAATCCCAGCAATTGTTTCAGGGATCAGATTATATTGTGGGGTGCTTGGATACTCAACATTAGGCTTTACTTTGGTGTGAACAGGCTCGACTCCCTTTATGAGACCAATATATTTTCCTGAAAAGTCCCAGACTTGACCATGTCTCTAAGATCTGGTGGTAAATTCTCAGATGACATTACAGGATACAACTCAATCTCTGGCCCTTGACAAACCAGTTTAATGCCTATGTCCTAATACTAGGTTTGGAACTCTACACCTTTCGGTGTGCAATAGATAGCACCATTTAACTTGCAGAATAGATCACATCCTGGAAAATCACAGGACTCGAATCACACCCCACAAACTAGTGATTCTCCTCAAAGGATCCTATTTTAACAGGTACGTCTTCTGGTACACGGTTTGTCATTTGCTTATTTGAGACTTCTACAGCTTCAATTCTTTTTCCAGAGACGGGTAGGTTTAGAACTTCCACTGTTCCAATAGTAGAGAGGGTGGCACCAGTATCAATCAAAAATGAAATGGAGTGGCCATTCACTTCACTTTCTAGAAATGGACCACTGTGGTCTACCTCTAAGACTGTTCCAAGCATATAATCTTTCTCCCTCCTCAGGCACCGTCATTGTGACTGATCAGAAACATAGCCCTCTAAGGCATCAAACACAGGAAATTGCTAAAACAGGTTCTGAATTTGGAAGGAATTTTGGTTTACATTTTGAACTTGATTTCAATTAAATCAGAGACCATTCGCATTTTTCTACAGCATCGGGCCTTGTGGAAACGGTATCACTGGAGCTGAGGACCCGTTAGAAATTCTCAGTCTTGGTACATTCTGTGGTTGTACGGTGTTATTACTCTGGGTCTGTGTAAACTCTAAATTCTGAACATGGTTCTCATTCATCACTCTATTTGGATTAAGATGACATTCCCACTTCCAATGCCCTACCTTGTTGCAATAATAACAAGGATTCCATCTCTTCAAAGTTGCCAAATCAATCCTAGTACTCGGGTCAATTGGAACACACCACAACCGCTACCTTGTTGCGGGAACCCAAACACACTTTGCATCACAGGATGTTCCTGTTGATACACTCCTTGCATAGAATCAGCATTCCCTACAAAAGTTGATGGACTTCCTCTCTGTGCTGCTTTCATCCATGCCACCTGCAACTTCTCCTTCAATCACTGCTGCTTCATTTCCAATTTATCACTACAGTATTTTGCATATCTTATGATCTCATCTACTGACTTATTCTGCCAACAAATTAAATGCTAATCTCATGTCTCAATCTGGTCACACACACCGGGACACAAAGTCTGCCATGTCTTTAGCTTAAAGAGTCTCCATTCCACTGTGCTGCTTAAACACCTGCAAAAATCTATCACAGCATGCACCAAATCTTTGGTCTATTGAGCCATCCTGTCACTCTTAACCCAATCAATGTCTTTATTTTGCATTTTTTCTTTAAAAAAAATGATCACCTGTTGATACTTTTTCATCACCAACGGTGAAGGGGCATTTGCTATTGGATTTCTCTTAGGTTCCTTTTCTGGCCACTTCACAGCCACTTTACATTCTGCCCGCAAGTCACTTGGTTCCACCATGTCAAGAAATGTATTCAAATCCACCCACAACACTTGCAAAATCTTCATTGCTCAACCTGTTTATACCATTCCACAGATTTTTCTCTCAATCTTAGAAAGTCATAAAAAAATGGCACTAGATGACTCTCACTCCAAGGCACAAGGACATAACCTCCACGAAGCACTTCCATCAATGGAAAATTTGTGGCACCCCATCTATCCATGAAAGACAGAGGCAGGTCTCCCTTTGGCTTCCTTTCTTCTTTCTTCTTCTTCCATCTGCTTTTCCACTTTTCCAACTCACTCCATTTTCAGATGCTTCTAATTATTATTTTCTTAATTTGCATTTTCATTCCTGATGTTCTTCTACTGCAAAGGTCATTATCATCAAAACAAACATGATAGGTTTTCTTCAGTGACTTCGTTCAGTTCAAATCTATCTCATAAGTTTAAGCCAATTCATACAATTTATTGTGAAACTTTCCTGCACGTTTGGTAACATCTTTACACATGAATACAAGTTAATTCTCTTGGTAGGTATCTAATCGGGAGAGATCAAGTTTTCCTTATATCATCTCATCCAGTTCTAGCTTTAGTTTGAGCACATCCACAACATTTTCGCTCACCGGGGACTGAATTATTTCTGTGCCTGATCCTGAACCTTCACTTTCTCTTGGGGACCTATTGTGAAATCTAATCAAATCATCTAGTGCTCAGGGATTAATAGAACTTTGTACTACAGAGGTACTGGACTCTGTTCTTTCTCTGGGACTACTATTGATCACACCCTGAGGTGAATTCCAAATAGACATGTTAGGATTGTGTTATCTTAGAGTGGGCTCTCCTGCAGTAGAAATTCATGTCTGATTCATGGTTGATGCTGGCAATGCAACATAAGTGGCATTCACCTGAGTTGAGACTAAAGGAGTTCCTCCTATTCCCGGGACCATAGGAGTATTAGATGACATATCTACTTCAGCAGGTGTCTCAAGCCACTCACCTGAATTCTCCAGGTTGTTCCGATGGGGTGAGTATGGCCCAACTCTCTCTAGGGCCTGGCTGCGGTTGAAGTGGTTCATTTAGCTAAACGCTGCACCGGGCGAAGCCCCAAAGGGAAAGTGGGGTTGGAGGAGAAAAGAGAGGGAAAAAAGCACTCCTTCTTATCAAGGCAGGGCTGGGTAGACAAAATGGATTGTAATGAGCATCGGGCCCCTTGGTTAGCAAGAATCCAGCATAGGAACAGGTCTGTAAAAAGAGGAACAATTAGTTTACTAGCATGTAAGCTGTTCTGAACACAGCTTTGATTTTATGCCACAAAACATACAATGTCAAAGGACATACATGTTAGAGTATCACACATCTAAACATGGGCTTTATTCGTATATAATGACTTTTGTCCCATACAACGCATATAACAAAGTTCTCAAAGAAAAAATACTTTAGTCTTTCATCATATCTGGGCTCATGTTTCTTCACAGCAGCCAAGAATGTCTTGGCTAACAATAGCAATCAATTATTTTTTAAACATATAAAATGAGCAACTTTTTCAGAGTCAATTGTTGCAAACAACACAAAACAGTAAATTGAAGCACTCCAGTCTTCCTCGCAAAAACTTCACCAAAAGATTATTGTCCGTTATGCAGTTGATCGTTTTTTCCTAAAATGGATCAAATAAGCCATACCATGTGCATTGTTCAACAAGCCTTGCACAATGTGATTCCAGGTATTTGTTACAATCAAGTTTTTGCCCCTTTTCATTTTTCCTGCAGATCGGGAGACGTAGAGATGAAGCTGTGTGGAGGATGGTTGCCGAGAGAAGCATCACCCAGGGAGTGGATGCTGAAGAGGAACTCCAGTCGAAGGAGGAAGAGTCTGTTTTCAGGCTACAGGAGGCTTTAGTTTCAGGTAAGGAGTAGACACAAGGCCAAGCACAGGCAAATTGAACCATAAATACATACACCCCAGTGCAAACGAGTACCACGGAGAAACACAATGTCATGACCCCGTCAAATGCATGCATACCTTAATTCAAGAACATTACAAGCACATTCCATTGAATTGTAGCATTGCACATGAGCGTGCTGTAGCACAAGGGAGTAGGGTCGCAAAAGTAGGGACTGTCAAAGTAAGTGTCATGGCTCCTGCTGACTCAGGTTTATACTAAGGGACTGCGGGACCAATAGTGACCGGAACAGTGTTTGCATCTGTAGTATTAGGAACAGTGGTGTTAACAGGGACACTAATCCCTGAACTCTCTCCCGTCAGGTTCTGACTCATATTTACTGGTGTGGTAGCTTTTCCAGAGTTTACACTGACAACTGCACCAATCATTCCTTCAGTTTGGGTCACATTATATGGAGGTGGAAGGGCTGATAACAGCACATCTAGTAGATCATCACTAGAATCACTATCACTGTCTTCATCTGAACTCTCTGGATTTCCTGTCTTTTCATCCTTCTTCTTTTCCTTCATTCCTTTCTTTTTCTCAGATTTTTCACTTGTCAATGCAAAGTACAAGCTAGATCCCTCTATTCTATCAGCTCTCCCCCACTATTGTTCCGAATTCCATCTAGCATAGGCACAGCTATGCACTGGCTTTTGGACTCTTCCCTGATATTTTTCCCTTTCCCTAACTTGAGCTTTGAGCTCCAAAGCATTAAAGGCCAAATGTACGTACCATTTATCTTGTCACAAGCGGCTCAATTCGCAGAATTGGGCCATTTGCGTCAAGAAAAAAGCGTTTTGTTATATACAGACCCTATTTTGTGATTCGGTAATCTAATTATTGAATCACAAAATAGGTTTGCGATGCACAATTAGGAAAGGGGTGTTCCCTTCCTGACTGCGAGTCGCAGTGTGATGTAGGATTATTTTGTGACCGTGAATGCGGTCACAAAACAAATGCAGTTAGTACTAGTTTCAAATTGGGGCTAACCCATTCAAAAATGGGAAGGAGTCCTCTTTGTGAATGGCAGCAAAAATATTTTTTCAGAGCAGGCAGTGGTCCCACAGACACTGTATTTACCCACAAGCAAATTAAGAGGTAACCCCTGATCAATAGTCCCCGTGTTTTTTTCGGAAGGCATACTGAAGGTCAAGGTGTATGGTATTGGTCTCAGCCCACTCTTCCAAATGATTTAGCAAGATTCTCCCTGTAACTTTGACCATGGAACCGAGGAGTGAAAAAGGGCAATCACATGTGGGATCAGGACATACACTTGTCTTAAAAATTTGGTACAATTATAGCTTCCGACCAGGTTTTTGAAATATACCGGAACAACAAGTCCATAAAACCTTGGTTAAGACAGGGCCCCAGAAGGAGGTGTTGGCCTTGAACAAGTCAATTGAAACGCTGTCTGGGCCAGGGGCTTTACCACCCTTGCTGTCTGCTATTGCCCTGTTGATTTCATTCAAGGAGAAGCACAGTTTACTGAAGTCTGAGGACATAACTTCAGTGTAACTGTGGTCAGGTCCCATGAGCAACTGGCTTGGGTTAGAATAAATCTTTGAAAAATGGATGACCAAGTCAGTTTCATTAATAGCGGCCTCCAAACTGAGGGCGCAATCATCCTTTAAGAAAGGACCATTGATGAAGCGCCAGAAAGCAGAGGTGTTTTTAGATGCATGGATTCCCATGCAAGATTATTTAATTCTTTCTTCCCTTTTTCAGTGCTAAGTTATAATCTGATGTGCACATTTTCAACTCAAAAGGACAACTGGGATGCTTACAAAGGGATAACAAGAGATGTTTAGGGGCTTTAGAGCAGTTATTGTCAAACTACAGAGGCCTTTGAAGATTTGACTGGGGCTGTATTCTAGTTAAAGCCCTTTGATGCCACCAGAGATCGAATGAAATGCAACCATAGTGTCGATATTACTAGAAGAAATATCCAAACACATATCAAAAGCACCCTGTGAGCAATAACCAGTTTATTAAGTTAATTTTCCAAGTTCACCAGAGACCAGCTCAGGGTGGTACCATTGTGAGTTGTTAAAGCTGAGTTATCAATGGTGTGTTCAACATGGATGTTTCTACAGCTGCACTCCGCTGTGACCAAAATACTCTTAGGAAAATGGTCACTCATACAAGTGGGGTGAGTCATGAAATTGCCTAAAGGATACTGCCAATTAACAGAACATAAAATGTAGTCAACAACAGAATTATGTGGTCCTCCATAAAAGGTAGGATTAAAGGGAACTGGGGGTGGGAGGACACGGTTCATTAGAAAAAACAAGGATAAATGTTAACATTAAATCATACAATTTCAGCCTATAATCACTGTGTGAAAAATGAGATTGATCATCATTATTCAAATCCACCATACCACAAATTATTTTAGCTGGAAAGAACATAGATGAATATTAAAGTCACCAGCCCACAATAAAAATGTTTCCTTCCCTTCATGGCATCACATTTCATACAATCCCTGCTCGAGCAGGGAAAGTACCGTGTTAATTTCAAGGTGGGGGACATTGTTATATAGGTTCACAATGATAAGGTTTATGTTAGAAGAAAGAACACAAACAATGGTCAAGTAATAGGGGGAAAATGATTCAGCTTTATACGCAGAATAAGGCAGCAGATTTGAAACATAGATGGAGAATCCCCATTTGGTCTGCCAGCATGAGATAGACTGCGGGCTGATGGAAAGTCTTGAATATGAATTTATTAATGTGTATATATAGGTAATAAACTTCAACCAAATCAATGTGTGTATAATGAGTTTGATGATGTTTCAAACTTGTGTGCAATTTGAGTTCTCATCAGGACAGTGAATGACAGAAACACCTGGCTGTGGCCACATTGAGTAAGTACAGTTAACCTTCCTCACCATAGGTGCCAAATACTTCACTCAACATATAGGTCACCATTGAACCAAGGACCTAACCTTGTGCTTCTATCCCATCCAACCATGCCAATAACATGAAACATGAATCTGAAGTAAGGACTACAGGGTACTTCTTGAAGTATTGTCACTATTACTCAATGCTGTGCACCACCGGTGTACCAGCGCACTCCCCTTGCATGCACATTGGTTACTGAACATTGCAGGCCATTGAAAGCAGTGATTATTTCACTTGCATTTTTCTCTTGAAGCGTCCTTTGATATTTGAAAATGACATTTAAGAGAGGATAAGTGGCCTTTACTGGCAGTGCTTGCAGTGCCAACTGTATGCAACTGACACTACCATGAAGGGACATGCATTTTGGCATGACGCAGGCCCTCATTACAACTTCGGCGGTCTTTGCCAAAGACCGTCGAAGCTGCGGGCGCCAGTATACCGCCAGTGCTGGCGGTATATCTGGCTCCCTATTTTGAAGTCACATCAACATTGCAGCCGGCTTGTAATAGAGCCGGCGGCAATGTTGATGTGCAGCGGGTGCAGTAGCACCCGTTGCACATTTCACTGCCCAATATTCGGTCAGTGAAATGCGCGATGGGGCTGTGTCCGGGGGCCCCTGCACTGCCCATGCCAATGGGCAGTGCAGGAGCCCCCAGGGGCACCCCGAGTCCCCCTTACTCCCAGCCTTTCCATGGCGGTGTTTACTGCCATTGCCAGGCTGGCGGTCGGGGACTCATAATCCCGCTGCCCTGGGGATTATGACCACCAGGCCGAAGCCTGGCAGTATGTTGGAGGGGCCGGCGGTATGGCCATGGCTATTGTGCCACGGTCATAATAGCTGTCAGAACACCGCCAGCCTGTTGGCGGTGTTACCGCCGACCGCCAGGGTCGTAATGAGGCTCACAGTGTGCTCTGGTATTCCATGTAGTGCACCTTCATTGTTGACTGATTGCAATGAATCTCCATATGCTCAATATTTGCACTCAAGAGTGAGACAGTGAGGTTTGCAAATCTCTCAAATCCACCACTGCATGAAAGCGCTAAAGAGCCCGAATGCACTGAAACATGCAGGCCTGCCTACCTCCAAGTCAGTGGGCGAGCTGACAATAAATGTTTCTGGTGTTTGCAATATTGATAGGAGGACTGTATTATGATAATGCCTTGATGGTATGTATTCATTCTGGCCCCCACCGTTCATAGTTTCTATTGTAAAGTTGGCATCAGGTTTTAAGAGTAGACTGCTTGCAGAGTGCAGTAACAGTGGCAGTCGCTTGTAAGTGAGGAACTGAGTAAATGCACTATAGATAAAGGTGTCAGTAGCACTAGTATGAAAAACATCTAAGAGCAATTGAAGCAGATAAAATAGGATCCATAGATAAAAAGGCAGTAATGGGTCCAAAGAAGAACAAGGCCATTCTATGATGTTCTAAGAGGAAATATGTGGAAAGGAGTGAACTGAAAAGAGCTGTATTAAATGCATTATTGTCTTTCCACTGCCATCTCTGATGTGCTGCTTCTTGTTGGATCTGGTACTACAGGACCTAATTTATTAAAAGTTTTTTTTAAACTATGCATTCATTCTGCATGAGCCATGTTGCTTTTCCTGTTCCTTGCACATTGTGCCCCTGGTGTAGTGCACTTTGTTGTGTACTGAACCTAGAAGTAGCGCATTATACCTCTTCTCTTTCATGTCCACTTGGTTTGTTGAAGTGAATTGCTGCTTTCCAGCCACCATTAGGTTGTACTATGGATTCTTCTGCATTGCATTGCCATGCAGTGATGTGCAATGGGGCAACATGAATCAGATGGCCATTACTTAAAGTGTGGTGTATGAATTGAGTTGTCGGCAAAGCAGTTGAAAGTAGGCTGAATTCTGAGAGCTGCATCTAGTTTGTGACAGTTAAAGTTATTGGGACCAGTTGAAATTAGCATATATACAAACTAGAGATTAATATCACCTTCACATATGCACAACTGACTGCCCAATGGGCCTGACGTATGAATGCATTTTTGATGGTAAAACCCTGAAATTTGGTAAATTGTAGGGTTTGCAACAAGAAAATGTGTTTTTGGATGTAGTAAACGCATTTAGCGATTCAGTGATATGTTCATGAATCACTAAATGGGTTTAGGAAGCCATTAGAAATAGCTGCATGGAAGGGGCATGTTTACAGCATAAAACAATAATATTTTACCAACTAATGAATGGTACTGGTCATCAAGGACTTTGAGAGTGGTAAAAAGAAAATAAAACAAAATAAATACTGGACGGGGTCTTGATGCATGGGACCACTCCCTACTCTTAAAAAATACTTGTGAAAATATGTGTTTAACATCTCATTTTCCTTTAAAGAAAATATGCTGTATGATTCCAGTAGGCTGCCATCCCTGTGATATGGATCATAGTGGGTTGCATTTTCCAACCTACCTCATTAATATTCAAGATGTAAGTTGAATTGTGGCCCATTACGATTCTGTTTATTCTGAACTGACCTATCAGTGCATAGATCAGTTCACCAAATACAACAGGTTTTGCAAACAGTTGATGCAGAAATTGGAAATACATCTAACTTTATGAGTTGATATTGGTCAGTATGTGAATGACAGCTTGGTAGCTTGGCACAAGTAGCAGGGTCTTCATCAGTGAAAATGTATCTGATGTATGAAAAACAATTCCAAAGCTTCGGATGTTGATTCACTAAAACGCCAGGCGCAGCGGAAGTATCATTACACATCCTTTGATCTCAATGGCATCGTATGCCTTTCAACCATGAATCCCACACAATAATTTATGTCACAGAAGTCTAGTATATAACTCAAAGACAAAATGATTGACAAATCACAGGCAGGTTCATAAAAAAGAGATTTAATAGTGGTCATGCTCCCTGGTATTAATCCACATGCACCATATATTGAATATGCACTATGGTCCTGATCTAGGGTTTGACAAACAGGTTAATGTGGGGTGACAGTGTACGTTACTCCATCAACCTCATGGACATCCCATCCACCAAATTTAGAGAAGTCTGTTAGCCCCATAGACATCTCTCTGCATTGAAAAGGACTGTCGGCTTTTTGGGTCCTCTCAATGTTGGGAAATATTGATGAATAGCTCAGTCAAACATGACTGCTGGCTGTCAAACATTACCATTGTTTTACCTTATTCAAAAACAAACTCATAAAGTGGGAGTTTGTTTATGAAAAATGTGAAACTAATGGTCTCCACACAATGTGAGTTTTCTGTCATATTATGTAGTATTTTTAAATTTTTACTGTCCATCACCTCCAGATTTCACCAGCACTGATGAACACTAAAGAAAAAAACATCTGACCACCCACTCTAAAATGGACTGACAGTTGGATAGCTTGACTCTGACAACCCTTACTTTGTCAGGCTATCAGAGGACTATGTTGGTGACAGAGCCAGGGTAAGCTTCATTGTCGACATACTGTTAGTCCGCCCATCTCTAAATCAGGCAGGAAGACTGAGAGTTTGGTATGGAGGGTACGTTGTTGCAATTGCAAAGGAGTACCTTCCCCATCCAACTCTAAATCATCCTCTACATTATTTATGATTACTTGTGGGGAACTATCACACTTTTTTAATGAAAAAAATCATAAATAAATACAGACATAAAGGGACCTTGGGTCAATAGTCTGCATCCATCAGTCTGTTCAATAGCCCTTCACATTTCCTCATGGAGAAATGGGTCAACACACTTCATCCATTGACTGCCTTCAGCTGTCGGTGGCAGCATTTGAACTGGTAAGATATCCATATCCAAATGAAAACAAATATATTTCCGTTCCAGGGATGGCTGGCAATAATTTTATTTTTCCAGTGCCTTTCTCTTTTCATCCTTACCCTGGAGCAGCATAATTTAGATTTCATACGTTATACGTCATAATTGTGCAAATGTGGATTTTTTACATTATATTTATTGTGTACATCAAATAATATTAACATGTGTGACTACTGAAATGCACCACTGAAAGACTGAAGCTTTATAAATGTTTGCACTAATGTTCGGATGTATTCATTAGTCACATTTTATATTTGCACCTCATAAGTAAACGTGCATTCTTTTATTACTGTTCTGCATTTATTTTGAAAGTTATGTGTGTATGTATACTCATATTTTGGAAATGTGCATTAAATGTATAATCAAAGTTAGTCTGACTAAAGGCCCTGATTTTAAAATGTGTTTTACTTGTTTAGCGTGTTCCTTCTTTTGCAGGTGTGTATCAAGGTTTCATTAGCTAGAGAAAAGGAGTATTATTATATGTATTTGTTTGCTGATAGTAAGACCTGAGAAGAGAAACCTTGGCAAGAAACATGAAGACCTAATGAGCAGCTGAAGTCTCGTATTATCATGTATAAGGAACAAGAGATGTTCAAGGTTGCCGTAACTGTCTAAAGTTCTCTGGGATGAGAAATTCAGGTGATGTTGCAAATGCACACAATGGACAAAGAGACAATTGGTTCCCAGTGGAGAAGGAAGATATATGATTGAGGTTGGATGTTTTGTTTGTTTTATTTTAATACTTATACTGTTAAGACTTAAGGCAAATCTTCATAGACGTTGAGTGGTACAGACCTCTTTGCTTCTTTTATTCTTGCAATTGTGAAGCTTTGTGCTAAACGCTTAGGGCCTGATTTAAGAAAAGTGGCACTGGACCCAGTGCAGAGCCACTTTTCTTGCGCCCCTTAGCACCCCCCTAATGCAACCATGTATGCACCGTATCTAAGATACAATGTACCGTGGAGGTAGTTAGGGGAACTTGCTTCAAATTGTTTGACGCTAGTTCAGAGCTTTGCAGGATTAGCGTCTAATATTTTGATGCTAATCCTGCAAAGCCCATTGAGGCCCATTATAAATAATATTGTGCCTCTTTTTAACTCCTGCTCTGAACAACCATTAAAAGTGCCAAAAAACATGGCACAAAGAAATCTCTTAGATCTCTTAGATTTCTTTGTGAAAAATGTTCTGCCCCCCTAATTGGGTTCAGGCATAATGTAGTTGAAAGGGTTACAAAGTGGCACAATGCATGCACTTCACCACTTTGTAAATATGGAACAGCGATTTTGGCCTCGTTGGGCCACATTAGCATATAAAAAAATGACATTAATGTGGCACAAAGATGCGGTACGGGCTCTTAAATCAGCCCCTTATTGCCTTACCGCGAAGATTTTTATTGGAGTCTTCATTAAGCTGACACCTTCTTCCATTTCAAATTTCCTTAAGATTTCAGTTAAACCATTCTCATTTCGTACCTAGAACTCTAATTAGATGATTTCAGAATCATTTCATGTTTAGGGGATAGAGTAGGAATTTCTTTATAGAACACTTATTTTTAATTCTCAGTTTATGTGTGGCTGTTATTGCCTTTTATATATTTTAATCTATTAAGACTGAACTAGCTGTAATCCTGTATCTTTTTAATAATCTTATAACATGCCTATATAGTGGATTGATTATTGGTTGCCAATAAAATTAGGTAACTTAAATTGTTGATTCTTGGTCCTTGTTGTGTGACAAAATGGGCTTCATGAAATTTGAATGTTTTTTTACTGTTAACTCCCTCAACGTCTTAGTCAACCCTAAAAATATCCATCAGATGAGAGACTGTAAATCATGCTCCTGCGCAGTCTCAAATGGTATCATGTTGGATGATTCAGTTATTGAGACCTTAACAGATAATTACAACACAATGGGTGAGTTACTGTATCTGTGTCAGAGCCCATTCTTGCCTAAGCCCAATCCTGATACCAAAGCTTATGTCCTGATTTGGGGGAGCAGCGATATTCCAGAAATTTGGAATGAAGTTGTAACAGTGGAAGAGTGAGTATCAATAGGGCCATGCATTGTAATTGCTAATGTCTAGCTTGTGGTGTTTTGCTGAGATTGTGTGGTGTGATGCAGTGATGTTTTAAGTTGTTGTGTGGATGTGGAAACACTTAATTTAACGAAGTTGAAGTGTTTATTGGGCTTGATGTAGCCTAAGATCCCAGGATAGTAATATATCAATGTAGAAGGCATTGGGGCATATTTACAAGTAACTGGCACATCAACTCTGATGTACCAGTTTCCTTGCGTCACCCTTCACCCCCCCAATGCCACCATGGTAGCGCTGTATTTACAATACAGTACACCATGGTGCACATTAGGACAATAGCGTCACTATTTTTGCTGCTATTATGGTGCTTTACTGGAATTTTGAAGCTAGTCCAGCTAAGCACAGGGAGGCCCATAGGCTAAACCACTAGCGTCACTTTAAAGCCTGCTCTGGGCAGGCGCTAAAAAATGAAGCTAGAATGTTGTAGTGAAATCTTGTAGATTTCACTGTGCAATTGTTTGTGTCCCCCTGCTTGGGAACACCACCCTCACATACATTATAACTGGGGCAGGTATAATGTGGCACCAGAGGTTACAAAGTGGCTTGCATTGTGCCAATTTGAAAATATGGCGCAAGTTGAGGGACTGGTTAGCGCCACCTTAGCATAAAAAAATGAAGCTAAGGTGATAGTAGGAGCTTGTAAATATGCCCCATTGTGTTTCTGTTATCTGTTAAGTTTGGTGGTGTTAGCCATGAGGTACCATCAGCTACGCAATTCAGATAGGGCCAAATACTTTTGTGTGAGAGTAAGGCGTGGTTGGTGTGGTGTGTGCATTTGCGAAGGGGTGAAGCTACACTAAGTCGTGTGAGTCCCTGCTGGTCAAAGTTTCACTTAAGTGTTAGTCAGAGTGTTGCTCCGGACCATTTCTTGTGTGATTGAATACTATTGATTCTTTAGTGCAGCAGACAAATTAGTTGAATTTACTAGGGATTGTCATTCTGCTTGTGTTGCAAAGTTCATGAAGAATTGTAAAGGAGCGTGAGCTGGCGCATGGAGTGAGAAGATCATCACAGTGTGCCATGCTGAGATTGGACGGTTGGAGGTGGAGCCGCTCTGTTATTGGTTGTTGATAACAGACGACATTTGCAAGCAAAAATAATGTATTTCTTGTTTGAAACTCTATCCTATTTGTGATTATTGATATTGCTGATGAAAAATAAAAGTTTTAAGGCCTTACAAAAATTGATTAGGGGAGATGTGAGTATACCTCTTCGGGAAGGAGAAGCAGAACCACCCAAAAAAACGCCGAGTCATTATATGGCCATAAACGTGGGCCTTCATACATGTATTTGGCTAAGTCAATGGCATAAGATAACAGAGAACACGGCACTGATGTTCCCACTTTATGGCACATTTACTTTGAGAATCATTGAAAACTTGAGAAGGGTATTGTATGAAATTAACCCACCTCTTAGACCTGCACAGTTCAAAGCACTGAGTGCCACACGCACAAAAATCAGGTTTTGCGAGTCGCAAAATCTGATGTACAACAGTGTCAATGACACTGTTTGCGATTCCCAATGGGGTCTCAAATGACCTACCTCATAAATATACCTCATAAAGCCACTTATTCCTAGCCTTTGTTGACTCATCAAGCACCTTTGAGAGAGTTCTTCACATTAAATTATGGGATATCAGAAATAAGGGTGGACCCACTGATTATAGCCTTTCTTAGAGATCTATACTCCAGCGGCAAAGCCAGAGTAAGCTTAGGCCTCGGGGGAGAATGCACCAGCATTTTTTATCTTGGGAGAGGGGTCAGACAGGGCTGTGAGCTTGCACCCTTTTTATATACCCTGTACCTCAACAGGTTAGAGTCTGCTCTAAGCATTACCTGCAGCTATCCCCCCCAGATCAGTCATAGACCCTTCTCTGCTCTATGCCGACCATGAAGCGCTTATGTCCTGCAACCCGCAGGGGCTGCAGCAGTTACTTAACCTCTTCGTAGGCTTTATGTCTGACTTTAGTTTGACGGTCAACAGAGGAAAATATTTTGTAATGACCTGTAGGAGGCAAATCCAGATGTGTTGTGATTTTATGGTAAGCAATTTTAAGTTTTACCCTGCATTTTTGTTATCTCAGTATTGTATTTGACAACTGTGGTCTATGGTCCCCAGCTGTTGATATTAGACAGCAGTGTTTTAATACATCTATTTCTGCACTGCTCAGTTTTGCTATTAAGTTAGGCAATAAGGCAAAATTAGAGAAATGTTAACTGTTGAAGAAGATATGCTAATTAGAAATTATTAATGAATGTTTATGTGTTTTGATTAACCAAAAGTTCATAGAGAAATTAATTGTAGAGAAAATAATGTTCATGTTTGAAAATGTGCCCATGGAGAATGGCAGCCACCTATACAAATTCATACTAAAATGATTAAAAATGTGTGAAATAATGAAAAACACTAATAATAATGTAGTTATGTGCCATATTGAGATGTATAAGCAATGTTTTGCATTATATTGTAGAGTTAACTTAGCAGAAGATGATGGAATCAAATTGATACAATTATGTGTAGAGTAGACGAGATGTACTTTCCCAGGACTCAAATAATAGAGACACTGACTGAAGAGGAAGATGCAACATTTTCGATACCTGATGAGCCGGATGATGAGGACATCGTACAGTGAACCAATCAACGAACTGAGAACAGCGTAATCTTAGAATTTATAGATTTGTAAAATAGACATTATTGGTTAGGGTAATAACTGGTGATAAATTGACCAATTAGGAACTGGGGGATGGACTGGAAGACTCTAATAAAAAGTCATGACAAGGGGCTAAAACTTCAGATTGCAAGGGGAGAGTTGATGACGTCAGGAGACGCGATTCAAGATTCTGTCATTGGGCTTAGACGCTTGAGCTCCTGATGCGTTGCTGATCAATTGATGACCTGTAGATGAAGACTGACTTTGTTGCTGATCCATTCCGTGGATAGGTAGCTATGACAATGTGACTGATTAACGTTTGTGCCTTTTCTTCTAGGTACCGACTGCACTGTTTTTATAGTTTATCTTTTAGCTAGATGTTTTCCAAATTCATATTTCTAAATAGTTTTCGCATGACGTCCCACATGCTAATGCTAATCTGGGTTAGGTAGGATTCTTTGGGTGTCATTGACAGTGACAAATGATTGACAAACTGATTGTTGAACTCTGCTATTGATGTTGACATATTCATCTTTGTTGGTCTATGCTGAAGCATTAGAGTATATGTTTTCTCAAGTTCTGATTAGATTATGTTATTGGTGGTCGCTAATAAACTAATTCTGAGCTGATTGAATAAAGTCTGAGTTAACCTTATGCGCTAGAATTGTAACTAATAGGGAAATAAAAATTGTTAAAATGTATATTGCGTTGTGGTTATTCATGAATTGTTGATATAATTGTCTAATAATTAATGATTCACTTAGTGATTATTGATTGGTTATATTGAATATTGACAACATTGTTCACTACATGGCTAGGATACTCCATGCGATCCAAAAGGTTCATCGGCCTATACACGTCCCCTTGTAAGTTTACTTTCTAAGGACCAGGCGCACTAGCAGTTAATCATTTACAATTCAAAATGCGTATCCGTGGACCTTTACAGGGGTTGAATCTGGGGCTTCAATAACATCATCCAGCTCCACACATCAGAGAATGCATTTCTCAGGAATCTTTTGGCTGTCCCAAGTTGTTGTTCCACCTTTGTTTACCATGCAGAATTAGGGGCCCTGTTTTTATCAGACTTGATTCAGCAAATATTATTATGGCCTAAAGTTTGGACCAGTGAGTTTACTTTTTTAAATTGTTTGATTCTTAATGATTGTCTAAAGTTGATCAGTTCTGTAGCATTCTTCTGGTTCAAACTTGCTCAACTTTGGTACAAATCTGAGTCATCCTGAATATTTTGCTATACTTATTTAAAGAAATAGGCTGAGGCTGGAGAACTCCACATTGCCTTCCCTTAAACAAGTGGCGGTAGCCCCTGAGGCTCATCCTACCACAGTGACATGTTCTGATGATGAAAGCAAGTAACCAAAAAAAGGCACAGAAAAACATTATTTTCAGCTTAACGTCCTTCTTACAAATCCATAGAACTCTTCTGGTCTGATGTAGATTGATGTGAAAATACATTACAAAGATCCCAACACAATATAGGGACTGTCACTGGGTATCCACCCATGAATGGAAATATACTCTTTTTTCCTGCAGACCACCCTTACACTCCATGGTTTCAATGGTACAGGTGAAAATACAGTGCTCTACGAGAAATGCGTCTTGTCAGCAAAAAAGAAAGGCAGGCCCAAGTTTCAAAGGGGACAGGGTCTGTAACCTAGTAAATACAGAGTACTCCAATTCTAGGTTTAGCCAACCCTACACCACCACTCCTTCTACAGGTAAGGCCTACCCAACCAGCCGGGGGAGGGATGTAGTGACCCCACATTGCCCCATGCAAGCCAGTAGAAATGGTACCAACAGTACGGAAGCTAGGATGACATGATGATGCAACCTTTCTCTCTCCCCCAGGCAATGCCACTTATGATAAAAGTGTTGTAAGTACTGATGATGTCACTGGCACATCTGTGGACCCAGGACTTAACCTGAATTATTACAGGGATCTAACCAGAGGCTCATCCGTTTCCTTATTGGTGGTTGAGTGCAAATAAAGGGAACTGGAGTATACATCTGATCTTAAAGGGGACAAATGAGGGGCACAGAGGAATGGTGGACTATCTTACAGCTAACATTCCCTATATGCACAATAAAAACACAATAAAAATAAATACACCTCTATTAATGACTCTATCATATCCAGTACTTTGAAAGCTGAGGGGGGCCCAGAGTCAGTTCCTAGAACAATGATAGTGGGGGGCAGATATCCAGACATGGGTTCACAGTTAGAAGGACATAAACACTGCAACATGGAAAACCCGATCAAAAAGACTGGAACAAGCACACTATATTATGCTAGACAATAATTGATATTCTGATATACAGCCATGTACACAGGTTCCTGAAAACATGCATGATGCATGCGGACAAGAACAATACCGTTCAAATAAAGACAATTGAACACTGGAATACAGACAAGGGGGCAAAATCAAAGACTCAACAATGACATTTGGGATAAAGACACTGTAGCAAGAACATTGAGACAAAGACAGGGGGCCACAGAAAGGACACTAGGCCATGATGACGGACAATTCGAAAAGAAATTGGGACAGACATAGTGCAACAGACCAGACTGCTTAAGTAGATATAGACTATTGGAAATAAATTCTAGCAATGAAATAGAGACATTGATAAATGGGAAGGTGTGGAGACTAAACATCACTACAAAGGCATGGTGTGTAATAAGTGGGAAGCAGACATTGACAATGATAACCTGATACGAGCTTACTGTTGTAGAACAAGGATATTAAGTCACTAATAATACAGCATGGACACAGTGGCAAGGGCCCAGGCGTTACCTACATAGGGACAGGGGCATTATCATGTTCCAAGAAAGATATGTCATACCACATCAGAAAGAAATTCCCTGCAAATGGGGCAGACATTGGTGGTCATTACAACCCTGGCGGACGGTGTTAAAGCGGCGGTAAGACCGCCAACAGGCCGGCGGTAAAAATGTTGCAATTACGACCGTGGTGGAAACCGCCAACAAAGTAAGCCACTTTAACACTCAGACCGCCACGGCGGTACAAACAAACAGCGCGGCGGTCACCGCCAACAGACAGGCGGGAGACAATGTACCGCCCACACTATTATGACAGGCCAATTCGCCACCTTTTCCGGGGCGGATTCACTGAGGATAAAAACACGGCGGAAACAGGCATTTTGAAGGGAAAACACTCACCTCTACACACTCCACGAGGAACGACAACACCATGGAGCCGGAACTCCATATTCTTACTGCGCTAGTCTTCCTGCTCCTGTACCAGGAGCACCAACGCCGGCGGCGAAGACCATGGTGAGTACTGCACCTACGACATAGGGGAGGCAAAAAACAGGGACACACACACGCAACACCCCAACTCCCACCCCCACCCTCACCCACTACAACACACACACCAATGCATATTCAAACATTACAGTAACACCCCCCGCCCCCCCGGAAGAATGCAAAGACAAAAGGAAATGAGTGTAACCATTGTACTATATCAAAATAGAGCAAGCAAAAATAGACATATATACACTATTAACAAAATATACACCACGAATAGTAGTCCAGGTAATGCACCATTCATAGTCCGTGGACCACTGGGCCCAAAATGCATGGGCGAGGCCCACACAAGATACCCGAACATGACGGAGAGAACACTGCAGGGGCATAAGATAGAAACACAACAGGTACCTCAGGGGGAAGGGAAGGGGGGGGGCACCTCAGCCGGATGAGTGCATGACGCCAGATCCATGAGTGGGCTCCATGCCCATTGATGTATCCTAGGGAGTGCAAAGCCAAAGTCTCTCAAGTCTCTACAGTGGGTGGTTTGCCCACTGTTCAATCCTGGGGAGTGCAAAGCCACAGTCTCTCAAGTCCATACAATGGGTGGTTTGCCCACTGTTCAATCCTGGGGAGTGCAAAGCCACAGTCTCTCAAGTCCATACAGTGGGTGGTTTGCCCACTGTTCAATCCTGGGGAGTGCAAAGCCACAGTCTCTCAAGTCTATACAGTGGGTGGTTTGCCCACTGTTCAATCCTGGGGAGTGCAAAGCCACAATCTCTCAAGTGGATGTCAATCTCCACTGGTTCTGGAGGGGGCTTTGTGCCCAGAGTGTTTCATCCTGCCAAGGACAGACGGAGTGGATGCATGTCTCCACTGGTTCTGGAGGGGGACTGGTGCCCAGAGTGCTTCATCCTGCCAAGGACAGAAGTAGTGGATGTTTCTCTCCACTCGTTCTGGAGGGGGCTTTGTGCCCAGAATGCTTCATCCTGCCAAGGACAGAGGTAGTGGATGTTTCTCTCCACTGGTTCTGGAGGGGGACTGGTGCCCAGAGTGCATCACTCACCCCGTGACGGTCCCTGTTGCGTCACTGCCCCTGCCGCTCATGGGCTAGCGGTGCTTGACTTGGCGGTGCTTGCCCTGTTCAGCGGTGCTTGACTTGGCAGCCTTGCCCTGTTCAGCGGTGCTTGTCCTTTTCAGCGGTGCTTGACTTGGCGGGCCTTGCCCTGTTCAGCGGTGCTTGCCCTGTTCATCGGTGCTTGACTTGGCGGTGCTTGCCCTGTTCAGCAGTGCTTGACTTGGCGGTCCTTGCCCTGTTCAGCGGTGCTTGCCCTGTTCAGCGGTGCTTGACTTGGCGGTCCTTGCCCTGTTCAGCGGTGCTTGTTCAGCGGTGCTTGCCCTGTTCAGCGGTGCTTGACTTGGCGGTCCTTCATTGCCCAGCTGGGCTGTGGCTGGCGGGGCCCTCCTGGGCAGCTGGGCTGTGGCCGGCGGGGTCCTCCTGGGCAGCTGGGCTGTGGCTGGCGGGGCCCTCCTGGGAAGCTGGGCTGTGGCTGGCGGGGTCCTCCTGGACAGCGACGATGGGGCTGGCGGTGGCTTCCTGGCCAGCGGGGATGATGGCGGTCTTCTCCGCCGTGCTGGTCCTTCCAGACTTTGCGGGTTTCTTCTGCCCCTTCCCCACCTTGGGAGGGGTCACAGCTGAGTCCACACTCCCCCCGGGACCCCTGTGAGCGGCTTGGGTGGCTGGAGTCTTCCCCCTCTCCCGCTGGGCACTGGCCAACTTCTGGTGCTTCACAGGGGGGGGACTGGCTGTGCTCTGGCTCCGTGATACACTGGCTGGCCTGGTGGCCAGTGCACTCCACATACCTGTGACAACAGGCACCACTGGTCCCGGTGATTTTGTGGCTGAGGTGGTAGTACGGGACCTATGAGTTGGACGGGGGTGGTGGGAAATAGGTTAAGGGTGGACAGGAAAAGTTGTTTGGAGACACTGGGACGGGTAGCTGAAGGGGGTTTGGGAGTGGAGGAAGAGGAGGTGGTTGTAGGAGGTGTAACTTTTGAGGATTTGGGTGCAGGTGCATGCGCTGGAGGCTGTCGTGAGGTGGATGGCTGTTGGGTGGGTGTGTGCCTGCGTTTGTGTATCTTCGGAGGGGGTGTCACAGACACACTGGGAGAGGACACAGGGGACGTGTGAATGGTAGTTGGGGTGGTGAGTGCACGTGAGCGGGGTGTGGTGGTGGGTGTGCTGGAGAGGGACGTAGTGGCTGTAGTGGTAGTGCATGCAGGTGTGAGTGTAGACGAGACTGGGAGGGAGGAGGAAGACGACGAGGAGGGGGACACAGTGGAGGCAGTGGATGTTGGTGTGTCTGTATGTGTGTGATGCTTGCGTGAGTGCCTGTGGGATGTGTGGTGCTTATGTTTGCCTGAGCTTCCCTTGTGTGGTGAGGTGTGTGCAGACTGGTCTGATTGTGTGCTTGGGATAGGCAGAGGTACAGGGGATTGGGTCTGGGTGGAGGAAGTTGGAGAGGGGAGGCTAGACACAGGGACAATGGCTGCCATCAGTGCTGAGGACAGAGTCTGAACGGTTCGATGAAGGGCAGCCTGACCAGAATGAATGCCCTCCAGGAATGCATTTGTGTGTTGCAACTCCCTTTCTACACCCTGGATGGCATTCAAAATGGTAGACTGCCCAACAGTGAGTGACCTGAGGAGTTCAATGGCCTCCTCACTGAGGGCAGCATAGGTGACAGGGGCAGGGGCTGCGGTGCCTGGGGCGAAGGTGATGCCCACCCTCCTGGGTGAGCGGGCACAGGGCGAAGGCTGAGGGGCTGCTGGAGGGCGGTGCTGGTAGGGGGGGTGGCGGCTGTACCTGTTGAAGTGGGGGGCACAGATGTTGCTGTCACCACAAGGGAGCTCCCATCGGAGGACGAGTCCGTGTTGTTGGTTACAGATCCTGTGACCGCCGTGGTGCTCCCCTCGCTCTCCGTCCCACTTGTGTATTCAGAGTCCGTAGTGTGGGCCTCCATGCCCATGTGGGATGCAGCTCCCTTGTGCTCCGGTGCCACGGCACCTCCGCCTGATGATGCTAATGCACACAAGAACAGGGAGACCGCAAAAAGAAGGGGGGGGGAACAGAAGAAAGACAGGTTGGGTGCATGGATTACCGCTACCGTTGGCGGACAAGACAGACACAGCAGCCCCCTGCACTACGTCGCGCTGTTGGGATCTACAGTGCAATTCCTGGGAAATGGCCTACAAGGCTATGGACGACATCTGCACACATAGATGAGACAGGTGCATGAATAGCTGTATTTGGCACTCTACAGAGGTGGGGTGGGGGGCCACAGGGCCATGCCTTACGAAGGGGCCCAGCCTATGGAACTCGCCCTGGCCTAGGGAAACCCACAGCCCTCCTCCCCCACCCATACCCCTCCACTGCGCGCAAAGTCAGCAGAATGAGAGTTTAGTCACCCCCTTGTGTCTGCTGTGATGCCCTCAAGCGCCCATCCAACTCAGGGTAGGCCACCGCCAGGATCCGGAACATCAGGAGGGTCAGGGTTCGACGGGCACCCCTCCCACGTTGGGAGGCCATCCCCAGCTGAGCCTCCGCCGTCTTCTTGCTCCAGCGGCGAATGTCCTCCCATCTCTTCCGGCAGTGGGTGCTCCGTCTGTGGTGGACCCCCAGGGTCCGGACGTCCTTGGCGATGGCACGCCAAATATCCTTCTTCTGGTGGGCGCTGACCTACATGAAATGTACAGGGGAAGAAGAGAAGTCATTACCACCTGCACCGTCAAAGTGAGTGGCCCCCATCCCTACCCTTGCCATGTGGCACATGCACCCACCGTCTTTCATTCACTCAGAACTCTGCCCCCTTCCTTCTTACAACCAGCCCTCTCCACACAGGCATAGCCCATACAGCATGCTCCCAAGGAACTTACCTGTTGGTCTGGAGGACCGTAGAGTAACGTGTACTGGGGGAGGACCCCGTCCACAAGCTTCTCCAACTCCTGCAATGTGAAGGCAGGGGCCCTTTCCCCAGACGCACGAGCCATTGTCTCTTCCAGACCGATGTCACAGCAGCACTTGCAGTGTAGGTCCTCTCCTGTTGAAGATCAGGTATCGAGTGATTGAAGTGATAGAAAATGGCGGTCACGTCCGCGGCTGTCACGTCCGCGGCGGTGCGTACCATCACCGCCGGCGTACATCGTCATTGGCTCCTGGGACCCATAGGGTCCAATGTTAACCAATGCAGCTCTGCGCTGAGGTCTTCGACCGCCTACCGCGACGGTGTACAATGCCAGTGCAGTTAGCTCACATCCCATTGTCCCGCTTCAGAGGTCAGGCAGCCGCCATTTCAGGGGCCCACATGGCCTAATTACCAACTGCGTCACACACACCTAGGCCTACTCTCAACACACACACAGGCCATATTTTTTGTATGAATGGTGTTCTGTGTAGACTGTGGGTACATACCTCTGAGTTGTTTGACTCTGTGCTCGCTGTTGTTCTTCCTAGGCACCGCCCGCTGGGACATGTGAGGAGATGGCGTAATCCTCCGGTGTACCGACTGCTGGTGGACCTGTCGACAATGGAGGAAAGACATTTGATCATCACCTACAGGTTTGACCGTGCCACAATCCAGGAACTGTATACCCAGTTGGAGCCAGACCTGATGTCAGCAATCCGCCAACCCACAAGAATCCCCCCTCAAGTGCAGGTGCTATCAGTGCTCCATTTCCTCGCAAGTGGGTCTTTTCAAACAACTGTGGCCATGGCATCAGGGATGTCCCAGCCTATGTTTTCCAACGTATTGTCCAGAGTGTTGTCTGCCGTGCTGAAACACATGCGGAGCTACATCGTTTTCCCTCAGGTGGAGGACTTGCCTACAGTGAAAGGTGACTTCTCTGCCCTTGGACATATCCCCAACATCATAGGTGCCATTGATGGGACCCATGTGGCTTTGGTCCCCCCCCACAGGAGTGAACAGGTGTACAGGAACCGGAAGAGTTATCATTCCATGAATGTACAGATGGTATGTTTGGCAGACCAGTACATCTCCCATGTGAATGCCATGTTCCCTGGCTCAGTGCATGACGCCTACATCATGCGGAATAGCAGCATCCCTTATGTGATGGGTCAACTACAGAGGCACCGGGTGTGGCTATTAGGTGACTCTTGTTACCCCAACCTGTCATGGCTACTGACCCCGGTGAGGAATCCCAGGACCAGGGCAGAGGAACGCTACAATGAGGCCAATGGGCGGACTAGGAGGGTGATCGAACGCACCTTCGGCCTCCTGAAGGCCAGGTTTAGGTGCCTCCATATGACAGGTGGATCCCTATTCTACTCACCAAAGAAGGCGTGCCAGATCATCGTGGCCTGCTGTATGCTTCATAACTTGGCTTTGCGACGACAGGTGCCTTTTCTGCAGGAGGATGGTCCAGATGGCGGTGTTGTGGCAGCTGTGGAGCCTGTGGACAGTGATGAGGAGGAAGCAGAGGAAGAAGACATTGACAACAGGGACTCAGTCATTCAGCAATATTTCCAGTGAAACACAGGTGAGAATACATTCCTGCCTACTACAAGTGCTTTTACACTTCTACCTCTCTCCTGTCTGTCGTTTTCACCCAGTGTATGGTCACTGAGTTGTCACTTTCCCTTACGATTTCACAGGTGTGGGTCCCAGCGTGTGTCATCTGCTTAGATTCCTCATGGACTAGAGCTGTGTGACATAGGTATGTTGACATTACTATTTGCTGGATATTTTGTCACTGTAATTTCAAATACGCTATTTCAAAATCACAGACAGACTCCAGATCTTTTGGTGGTTTAGGTGTGTTTATTTACATACAAAATATTGGAGGGGGAAGTTAACTGGTGAGGGGTGATGGCGGAGGAGTGTCCATGGCAGAGTCCAGTCTATTTGTCTCATAGGTGCATTGCCCATATGGGCATAGGAAGTGGAGCTGGGGCAGTTCCAATATGGACAGGGTGACAAAGTGGGACAGTGGGTTGACAATCAGGGTGGTCTCATTTCTTGGCGGGGGTCTTGGCATCGTGCTCTGTCTTGTTCCTGGATCTCAGGGACCGCTTTTGGGGTGGTTCTCCATCTGCAGGGGGTGGGGTGCTGGTGTGGTGGTCCTGTGGCGGTGCCTCCTGTCCACTAGCGCCGGCGGAGGTGGTGGGCAGTTCATCGTCCATGCTAGTGTCAGGGGCCCCTTGTAGTGCCAGAGTGTCCCTCCTGGTGTTGAGTACTTCCTTCAGCACCCCTACGATGGTGCCCAGGGCGGAGCTGATGGTTCTGAGTTCCTCCCTGAACCCCACATACTGTTCCTCCTGCATGCGCTGGGTCTCCTGAAACTTGGCCAGGACCATTGCCATTGTCTCCTGGGAGTGGTGGTATGCTCCCATGATGGAGGAGAGGGCCTCGTGGAGGGTGGGTTCCCTTGGCCTGTCCGCCCCCTGTCGCACAGCAGCCCTCCCAGTTCCCCTGTGTTCCTGGGCCTCCGTCCCCTGGACCGTGTGCCCACTGCCACTGCCCCCAGGTCCCTGTTGTTGTTGGGGTGGTGGGTTATCCTGGGTTCCCTGTAGTGGTGGGCACACAGCTGATTGACGTGTCCTGGGGACGGAGGTATGGGCCCGCTGGGTGGGTGCTGTGCTGGTGTTACCAGAGAGTGGAAGGTCTGTGGTGGCCTGTGCCTGTATGAGGGGAACCGACTGTCCCGAGGCCCACGATGGTCCGGGCTGATCATCTAGATCCAGTTGGACAGAGCAGCTGTCATCACTGTGGGCCTCTTCTGTGGGTGGGGTGGAGATGTCTGGACCCTCCTGTCTGGTGACGTTGGGTAGTGGTCCTGCAGGGGTGTAAAAGCATGATTATTGCATCTGTGTGTGTCATGGTGTGCAATGGGTGGGTGACCGTGTACCCCAGTGCTTGCATTCCTGTGAGGGGGCTTGTGTGATGATGGTTAAGGGGGGTGTATGGGTATGTGCAGTGGGCATGCTTTAGTGATGGGTGTCCATGCTTTGTTGTTGCAAGCAGGGCTTGGTGTTGGGATGGGTGGTTTGTGATATTGGGACATTTGTGAGGAGTTGGAGTGATGGGGATGAGGGTGGGGGTATGTGATGGCATGCAGGTAGGGTGGGGGATATGGTAGTTAAAGGTTTGACTTACCAGAGCCCATTCCTCCACCAACTCCTGCGAGGCCGTCAGGATGCAGAATCGCCAAGACCTGCTCCTCCCATGTTGTTAGTTGTGGGTGAGGAGGTGGGGGTCCGCCGCCAGTCCGCTGAACCGCCTGGTGGTGTCTTGAGACCACGGAACGCACCTTCCCCCGTAGGTCGTTCCACCTCTTCCTGATGTCGTCCCGATTTCTTGGGTGTTGTCCCACTGCGTTGACCCTGTCGACTATTCTTCGCCATAGCTCCATCTTCCTTGCAATGGAGGTGTGCTGCACCTGTGCTCCAAATAGCTGTGGTTCTACCCGTACGATTTCCTCCACCATGACCCTGAGCTCCTCCTCCGAGAACCTGGGGTGTCTTTGCCGTGCCATGGAGTGGTGTGGGTGATGTGTGGGGTGGTGTGTGTGGTGATAAGTGTGGTGATATGTAGTGGTGTGTGGTGTTTTGTGCGTGGAAGTTGTGTGGGTGATGGTGTTGAGTACCTGTGGATGCTAGTTTGTGGATGGTGGTGTCTCTCTCTGGCCTTCTCTCTGTAATAGTGGTCGTAGGGGTTTCTGGGTGATGAGGGTGTGTGTTTTATATTGTAATGGGTGTGTGGGAGTGGTGTGTGTATGGGTATCAGGTGTGTGTATTTGGAATTGTCCAATGTGGCGGTGTTTTGTGGAAGTGTGTGTATTTTGAGCGCGGCGGTGTGTACCGCCATTGGAATACTGCGTTTGAAAGACTGCTGCGTGGATTCATGGGTCGTGGTAGCGTGGGCGTATTTCTGTTGGCGTGACGGTGGAGGATTTGTTATTGCCAGTTTATCACTGACCTTTGGTGTGGCGGACTTGTGTGGGTGTCTGAATTTTGTCGGATTCCAAGCTGTGGGTCATGATAGCTGTGTTGGAATTCCGCGGCCGCGGCGGTGTGTTGGCGGTCTTCTGCACGGCGGTAAGCGGCTTTTACCGCTGATGTTGTAATGACCCCCATTGTCCTTTACATACAAGAACTAACAATAGATGATAGCATGACAAGATAGTGCATATTGTTAGAGAGCCAGCAGATGTGTTATGCAGACATGTTATTCAGCCTTTTACAGAAAGAGGTAAGGACACCTTCTTGAATAGTAAAAATCCAGTCTGCATATCTATTTGCAAAACAGTTAGCAAATACACATTAGTACTTTCAAGAAGAACATCTAATCACTTACCCATTAAACTTTCTAAATGCTTTAGCTGCAGGATGTGGTTTTGACTGATCAAAAATCGTAAATAGAAAATCCAAGAACTCATCATGACAGCAATGTAAAACAAATGAATCTGTAAAGGCAAATTGTGAGTAGCACTGTGTTTTGTATGACGGGCTAATGTGGTCAAATACAATACACTACCTAAATAAAACAACTATCTAACAGTAAGTAAAATGTTGTGTGTTATCAAACCAAATACAGCACGGAAAACAATGAGAAAAACAATAGGTAATGCCCCACAACCAAAATGTAATTGGAAACAAATGGGACAATGAACCTACCCACGTAATGCCTTGCCCCTTTTTAGCCAATCAAAGCAATTGTAGACTTTAAAAAACATATGAAAGCTCATGACTGAAGATGGTTAACCTAAAGCCCACCCTCTCTGTAATTCTTATTGTAGTTTTTTTAAGAATTGATGACATGAAGTATTTGCCACATAAAGCTGTCTGTAGCAAGACCTAAAACGACTAGTCATATTTGCATCCTTATTTCTCTAGCAGTGGAAACTACAAATCTCCATTACAATCTACACAACTTAAATTATTGTACAAAATATATGCATATTTCTTTTACTTCATCCGAACCATTCCACCAATCCACACCATTTCTGTCATACAGCACTTAAGCACACGCCCCTCTTATCCAGTACAAGAGCCATCAATGAACTCACAGCATTTTGCCTTGAAATTTTAAGCATGCTGGGTGGGCGGATACTTTTAATAAAACGCTATTACCTTAAAGGTCAGGAGCAATGCACTGCTGGAGTATGCCTTTACCTAGGTAATCATTCTCATCAGTTCCCCACATGGCCCGTTAGCCATCAATGTACGAATCAACCCGTTGCCAGTGGATGTTATCTTCCATTATCTGTCAAAAGAAAAGAGAAATGTAATACTCCTTCTTCGGCTCTTGAGACTGTTTCAAGTATTTAGATAACTGCAGCAATTAACAGAGCTGACAGCAGTGGGAACAACATCAGGGAAATGTGACTATATACCTACAAATGTCACGAGTGTCAAGGTACTCATGCAAATGCAGTCCGGCTCAAGTGTAAATTTTACCTCTCAGAATGTATTCAAATATTTATATAGTATTTACGAAAATTGATATAGTGTTTTCATGTATTGTTGATTTAGAAGTATTTTTCCAATGCTATTTGCACAGCGCACAGTGCACATGTGTAAGGTTAGGGATCAATGAAATTGTTTTATCATATTTTAGCTATAGAAGGCACCTCCTCCCAGCACATGTCCAGTCAGAACTGGAAACCTGAAATGTTACCACACTTATGACCTCATTATGAGTAACCCGGATTTAGGTGTTGTAATAATGGGGCTCTGGAATTTCCGATTCCGGGTGGTATACAAGCACCAAAATCAAGCTATACCAATTTATTCAGTCCAGAATTAAGACTACTGTGCAGACCTGGTTTTACCATTCAAGAACATGAGGATCATTGACCAGAGACAAAAGGATCCCTTTTCCAATACCATATACCACTTGCTTTAAACAGGTGGTAAACAGGATGGGGTATCTATTGTGGGTCCAGGGCTTTGGGAGAAGAGGAGAGGGAGCTTAGGGTGAGAGGAGGCCATGGTTTGGCTGGGAGAGCGTTCCATGACGCCCCTCTGAAGTTGCAGTTGTTGGGTGGGAGCCAAGCTGTGCAAATGCTCAGAAAACTCATTTTTCATTCTTTAAAGGGCTCAAATGCACACAATCAATGAATCTTTGACCCAGAAAGATGTGTGGTGAACCATAGACAATTACTTCTCAAATGTGACCATGGAAGGTAAACTCAAATCAGGAATATGATTCAAAGCTTTATTACAAACATGAGCTCAGAGTCATGTAGACTATGCCTAAAACCAAGCTATAGAGATGCATAATCACCAAGGGTTGCCCAAGGCGACAAAAGAAGTTCAAGCAAACTAACATAAGTAAAACTAAGTATTCAAGAAGAATGAACAGAAAGTTAACAGAAATATCTGAGCTTCAAATATAACACAGTGGTCAAATTGCCCAATCATTTAGTCAATTCAAATTCAACAAGTCAATAATCATTGGCTGGGCACGTGTCAATCCTACAGCTAGCCAAATTAGGGCCATACATGTGTGGTGTGTAACACATGTGGGCAAAAAACAAAAATACAAAAAGGGGTAAAATAATTTGGAAAAACAGAATAATGAGGGACACAAGCTAAAGGAAAAATAAAATAAGAGTCAGCATAGTGGAGAGTGTAACCTAAAAAGGGCATTTGAAGGGGCAGGGGCAAATGGCAGAAAGGATGATACCTATCCAAGGAATACAGCATTCAGGAATTCTTAGCCAAAGCGTCTAGATCAACAGCACAGTTCAGTTAGTAGTGCCATCTAGAAAGGTGCAGAGAGACAATGGCTAAAGCTTTGAAGTCCATCCCTAATATAAAACACATAAACCACATTATTTTGTCAGATTATTAGCATCAGGTCACACAAAAGGGGATTCATCCAATTAAAATGTTAGGAAACCTTGAGTTTGCAGCAGTCCGACAATTTCCCAGGTCCGCCATGAGAACATCTCCTCTTTCCGTGTGACTCCAAACAGTTTGGAACAAAAGTATATCTTTGCAACAGTTCACTTTGTTCCCAGGTTTTTACCATCAGATTTTCTCAGTCCAGTGTGAATCCAAACACTTTGAAACAAAAGTATCTTAAGGGCAACCATACACAGTTCTTCTACAGTTAAACAATAGGCTTTTACAAATATGACTTTGCTTCTCATGAGAAAGAATCTGAAAGAAAGCTTTACTTTAGAAAAAATAATTCAGCATGTCTACATGAATGCAAAATGCAAGCTCTGTAGGCCTAAGTTTTGCCAACACAAGAAAATATAACATACGTTACAAATACTTGATACACACATATAATAAGCAAACATATACATTCAGCATTAATAATATGCTATCAGAACAAGTAAAACATTTCATTATAACTTTGAAAAAACGTTTTTAATGCATTGCAATAAGTATAACAGAGAAGTTCATTTTTCTCATTCGCACATATGATCCAAGTCTTCAATCCTTCACTAAACATTAGAAGTTCACCTTTGTTCCACATTAGCTATTAGTTTAGGGTCTAAATCATATTTCAAAATCAACTTTAACCTTCAACCATGTGATTAAATTAGAAAGGCACTAATGTCAAGTTTGAAATACAGTACAGCTTTCTGCATTTGTTTTTCACTTCTGTGCATTTGTGACAGCAGTCTGCTGACTTTAGTGACACAAGAAACAGAGCTAAAATGTACGTTCTCTCAGTCGCTCCTTTGATGGTGAAATACGCCATTACAATAGGCCAAATTCTCATTTCAATAAGACAATTCAGAATTTTGTTGTCTTATTTCAGTAAGGTCTGCTCCAATTCTCCACTTTATTTGGATCACAATAATAAATGCATCTCCTTTTCTCCTTTTCTAACTCCTCTTTCGCCTACATATTCTTTGCTCTTTTCTCTTCCAGTGCCTTGTACAGTTTGTAAAATCCAAGTGTACCTATAATACACGAAATCACAATCAACAGGGGTCTCAAGATGATTCCTACTATTTCCTTCCCCAGGTCTCCAATCCATTTTCCAATAGCTTCCCAGGCACCTGTCTCTGTCAGACCTTTCATGTCTTTCTCCAGGTCAGTAAAGTTTCCAATGTACTTTCTTATCTTCTTAGTATTGTCAGATATGTATGTGCAATGATGTTGCACATTTAGGCCCTCATTACAACCCTGGCGGTAGGTGTTAAAGCGGCGGTAACACCACCAACAGGCTGGCAGTACAAAAAAGGAGATCAGGACCACGGTGGAAACCGACAACATAGACAGCCACTTCAACACTCCGACCGCCACGGCGGTACCAACAAACACCGTGCCGGTCACCGCCAACAGACAGGCAGAAGACAATGTATCACCCACTGTATTACAAGGCCCAGTCCGCCAGCTTTTCCGGGGTGGTAACAACGCCATCAAAAGCATGGCGGAAACAGAACACAGAGGGGAAACCACTCACCTCTCGACACTCCACGAAGAACCAGGATGCCAGGGGCCCAAATTGCAGATCCTCCCCATGTTGGTGTATCTACTAATACACCACGAAGTAGAAAGAAGGCAGCGGCGGCGACGACGGTGAGTACTGCACCTAAAACACAGGGGAGTGCTAGAACAAAAGGAAATGAGTCTAACCAGTGTTATATTGGAACATTCAGATATATCAAGAGAAAAAGCAAATAATCCGATTATACAAATATTTACATTATTTTCACAAGGCTGTACACTATCCCTTGTAAATGTCCGTGGACCAGTGGTCCCAAAAAGCATGGGCAAAGCCCACACATGACACCTGCCTCAAAACGGAGAGAACACTGCAGGGGCATCAGGTCAAAAAAACACAGGCACCTCAGGGGGAAAGAGAGGGGGGCACCTCAGCCGGAAGATGGTACGACGCCACTGCTACTTGAGGGGGCTTCATACCCACTGCTTGGTCCTGGGGAGTGCAAAGCCACAGTCTCTGTTTCTCAAGTGGGTGGGTTGCCCAAAGCTCACTCCTGGGGAGTGCAAAGCCACAGTCTCTCAAGTCGCTCAAGTGGGTGGGTCACCCACTGCTCACTCCTGGGGAGTGCAAACCCCAGTCTCTCAAGTGGGTGACATGTTCCACTGATTCTGGAGGGGGCATTGTGCCCAGTGTGCTTCATCCTGCCAAGGATTGGGTGAGTGGATGTATCTCTTGACTGGTTCTGGAGGGGGCTTTGTGCCCAGAGTGCTTCATCCTGCCAAGGATTGGGTGAGTGGATGTATCTCTCGACTGGTTCTGGAGGGGGCTTTGTGCCCAGAGTGCTTCATCCTGCCAAGGATTGGGTGAGTGGATGTATCTCTCGACTGGTTCTGGAGGGGGCTTTGTGCCCAGAGTGCTTCATCCTGCCAAGGATTGGGTGAGTGGATGTTTCTCTCCACTGGTTCTGGAGGGGGCTTTTTGCCCAGAGTGCTTCATCCTGCCAAGGATTGGGTGAGCAGATGTATCGCTCCACTGGTTCTGGAGGGGGCTTTGTGCCCAGAGTGCTTCATCCTGCCAAGGATTGGGTTAGTGGTTGTATGTCTCTACTGGTTCTGGAGGGGGCTTTGTGCCCAGTGATGCTGTACCTGGGGTGTGGCAGTTAACATCCTCTCACCTGCTGTCTGAGCCACGTGATGTACCTGGAACAGGTAGCATGATACTCCATGGAGGCAGAGCCTCACTCCATCCTGCAGCGACTTAGGCTGCCAACTGCTGGTAGTGCCAGTGCTGGAGGTGGTGCCTCAAGTGGCGTGTTCAGGGTCCAGGATGTTGCCTGCAGCCTCAGACGCCTGCCCACTAGTGATGCTGCTAATATCCGACAGAGTGGTACCGGCTGGGCACGTGGCGGTGCAGATGGTGGTGCAGGTGGTGGTGGCTGCGGCGGAGATGCTGCTGGTGCTGGCCATGGTGCAAGTGTCTGTTGTGGTGGAGGGAGACACCATACCATCTTCGGCAGCCTCAGATGGTTGATCCTTGGGGACGATGCTGCAGACTGACCTTGTGGCAGTGGCAGTGCAGGTGGCGGTTGTTGTGGTGGTGGTCACTGTGGAACAGATCACTGGCATCCCTGATGAAATGGTGGTCACCAGCCCCTCACCAGGAGGCATCGTGCCCTGAGGTGACTTGCCCTTTGCCTTGTGGCCCTTCCCCACCTTGGCAGTCGCTGCTGGGACCTTGGCACTGTCCTCTCTGTGTTTGTGCGAGGCCTTGCTGGGTGGTTGGTGCGACTCTTCCCTGCTGGAAGCCGGCCCCTTTTTGACCTTTGCAGGTAGCGGAATAGGGTGGTCTTTCCCATCTGTAGGTGGCACACTGGCAGCTCTGACGGGTACCCCCTTCGAACCACCCCGATTTGCACGGATCAGAGCAGACGCAGATGTGGTGGCTGAGGTGCTGGACTGGGATCTAGACATCCTGGCCCTAGGGGACGGATGGGGGGAGGTGTAGGGAAGAGTTTCAAATTATCTAGGAAATATTTTTTTAGACACACTGGGACAGGAAGATGGAGGGGGTGTGGGAGTGGAGGAAGAGGTAGTGGTTGTAGGAGGTGTATGTCTGCTGAGTTTGGGTGAAGGTGCATGGGCTGGAGGCTGTTGTGAGGTGGATGGCTGTTGAGTGGGTGTGTGTCTGTGTTTGTGTACTTTGAGAGGAAGGCTCACAGACACACTGGGAGAGGACCCAGGGGATGTGTGAATGGTAGTGGGAGTGGTGATTGCACGTGAGCGGTGTGTAGTGATGGGCGTGCTAGTGATGGAGGCAGTGGCTGATGATGTTGTGCATGCAGGTGTGAGTGGAGACAAGAATGGGAGGGAGGTGGAGGATGTGGAGGAGGGGGACACAGTGGAGGAAGTGGATATTGGTATGTGTGCCTGTGGGATGTGTGGTGCTTATGTTTTCCTGAGCCACTTTTGTCTGTTGATGTGTGTGCATGGTGGTCTGATGGAGTGCTTGGGATAGGCTGAGGTAGAGGGGATTGGGTCGGGATAGTGGAAGTTGGAGGGGGGAGGCTGGACACAGGGACAATGGCTGCCATTAGTGCTGAGGCCAGAGCCTGAAACACTTTCTGTTGGGCTGCCACTCCAGAATAAATGCCCTCCAGGTATGCATTTGTTTGCTGCAAATGCCTCTCGACACCCTGGATGGCATTCAGAATGGTTGACTGCCCAACAGTGAGGGATCTCAGGAGGTCAGCAGCCTCCTCACTGAGGACAGCAGGGCTGACTGGGGCAGGGGCTGAGGTGCCTGGGGCGAAGGAGATGTCCACCCTCCTGGGTGAGCGGGCACGGGAAACACGCTGAGGGGCTGCTGGGAGGGCGGTGCTGGTAAGCGGGGTGGTAGCTGTTGGGGTGGGCACAGAGGTGTCCGCCACCGTCAGGGAGCTTCCATCAGAGGAGGAGTCCTTGTCGCTGGTATCCCCTCCTGTCCCCGTCGCAGAGCTCCCCTCACCCTCCATGGATTCACCCTCCTGGGCCATGTGGGATGCAGCTCCCTCTGTCGCCGGTGCCTCTGCCCCACCGCCAGATGATGCTAATGCACACAAGGACAGAGTGACAAAACAAGAAGGGGTGGCAAGAGACAGAGTACACACATGGTCAATGCCAGCAACACCACTACTGTTGGCGGACACAACAGTCACAGAGCTGCCCTGTGCACCAAGCCTTGCCCAACCACTCACGATGGTAGTCACCACCCCATGGGATACAATGCCTAACGCCAACATATGCACACATGACACCCACAGGACCCTGCACACTAGTAGCTGTCCAATGGTACCATTGGAGTAGGGGTGCTTCTGAGCCTGCAAACAATGGACCTACCCTGGCATGACCGCTCTGGCCTAGGAGCTCCCACAGCCCACACCCCCCACCCGGATCCCTCCTAAATCACACAGAATCAGCTTTATGACACTATACTCGCCCCCTTGAGGCTGCTGTGATGCCCTGAAGCGCCCATCCAACTCCGGATAGGCCACCGCCAGGATGCGGAACATCAGGGGGGTCATGGTGCGATGGGCACCCCTTCCATGTTGGGAGGCCAGCCCCAGCTGGGCCTCTGCCGTCTTCTTGCTAAAAAAACGGAAGTCCTCATCCTCGGCAACACCCCGTCCGCCTGGGGCCACTCCTGGTGGCCCACGCCCCTCGGCACCGCACCGACCCCCACAGACCACGCCAGCAACATCGGCTTCATCTTGGACCCTCTTCTCACCATGACCAAGCAAGTCAACGCTGTGTCCTCCGCCTGCTTCCTCACCCTCCGCATGCTCCGCAAGATCTTCCGCTGGATCCCCGCCGACACTAGAAAAACGTGACCCATGCCCTCGTCACGAGCCGCCTGGACTACGGCAACACCCTCTACGCCGGGACCACAGCCAAACTCCAAAATCGCCTGCAACGCATTCAAAACGCATCGGCACGCCTCATCCTCGACGTACCCCGTAACAGCCACATCTCCGCACACCTGAGACACCTGCATTGGCTCCCAGTCAGCAAAAGGATCACCTTTCGACTTCTCACCCACGCACACAAAGCCCTCCACAACAAGGGACCGGAATACCTCAACCGACGCCTCAGCTTCTACGTCCCCACGCGCCTCCTCCGTTCCTCTGGTCTCGCACTCGCTGCCGTCCCTCGCATCCGCCGCTCCACGGCGGGTGGGAGATCTTTTTCCTTCCTGGCCGCCAAGACCTGGAACTCCCTCCCCACCAGCCTCAGGACCACCCAGGACCACCCCGCTTTCCAGAGACTCCTAAAAACCTGGCTATTCGAGCAGCAGTAACCCCCCCTTTCCCCTAGCGCCTTGAGACCCGCACGGGTGAGTAGCGCGCCTTATAAATGTTAATGATTTGATTTGATTTGCTCCAGTGGCGCAGGTCCTCTAATCTCTTGCGGCAGTGGGTGCTCCGTCTGTGATAGACCCCGAGGGTCTGCACTTCCTTGGCGATTGCACGCCAAATACCCTTTTTCTGGTGGGGGCTGACCTAGAGGAAAAGTACTGGAGGGAAGGAAATTACTCACCCGTCCGGACAGTCATACTATTTTGCCAACCAGTTCCCACCCATGCCCTGAGGCACATACACTGCCCATCCTCACATTAAGCCCTCAGCCCCCCCAACATGTGGCTTACATCCACACCACTCCAAACAGGCATTGCCCACGCATCATGCTCACAGTGTACTCACCTGTTTGTCTGGAGGACCGTAGAGTAGCGTGTATTGGGGGAGGACCCCATCCACCAGTTTGTCCAACTCCTCCGCAGTGACGGCAGGGGCCCTTTCTCCAGACACATGAGCCATTGTCGCTTCCAGACACAGGTCACAGCAGCACTTGCAGCGTAAGTCCTCTCCTGTTTACGGTCAGGTATCAAGTGAGTGAACAGATAGAAAATGGGGGTCATGTCCGCGGCGGTGCATACCGTCACCACCGGCTTACATGCCCATTGGCTTCTGAAACCCTTAGGGCCCAATGATAATCAATGCTGAGTTGCGCGGCGGCGTTAGTGTGTGTCTAACAGGTATTCCTCAGAATTTGCAGGTGACTCTGGTTATCCCAACCTCTCATGGCTACTGACCCGAGTGAGGAATGCCAGGACAAGGGCAGAGGAACTCTACAATGAGGCACATGGGCGAACTAGGCGTATTATTGAGAGGACGTTCGGCCTCCTGAAGGCAAGATTCTGGTGCCTCCATCTAATAGGTGGCTCCCTATACTACTCACTGAAGAAGGTGTGCCAGATAATCATGGCATGCTGCATGTTGCACAACCTGGCATTGAGAAGCCAGGTGCCTTTCCTGCAGGAGGAAATACTTGGTGATGGTCTTGTGGCAGCGGTGGAGCCTGTAGACAGTGAGGAAGAGGAGGAAGAAGATATTGACAACAGAACGAACATCATCATGCAGTACTTCCAGTGACACACAGGTAAGAGACTGTGGCCCTCATTCTGACTTTGGCGGGCGGCGGAGGCCGCCCGCCAAAGTCCCGCCGTCAGAATACCGCTGCGCGGTCAAAAGACCGCCGCGGTTATTCTGAGTTTCCTGCTGGGCTGGCGGGCGACCGCCAGAAGGCCGCCCGCCAGCCCAGCAGGAAACACCCTTCCATGAGGATGCCGGCTCCGAATGGAGCCGGCGGAGTGGAAGGGGTGCGACGGGTGCAGTTGCACCCGTCGCGATTTTCAGTGTCTGCATGGCAGACACTGAAAATCTTTGTGGGGCCCTGTTACGGGGGCCCCTGCAGTGCCCATGCCATTGGCATGGGCACTGCAGGGGCCCCCAGGGGCCCCACGACACCCCATACCGCCATCCTCTTCCTGGCGTACAAAACCGCCAGGAACAGGATGGCGGTATGGGGCTCGGAATCCCCATGGCGGCGCAGCTTGGAGGATTCCCCAGGGCAGCGGGAAACCTGCGGTACTCCGCCGGTTTTCCGTTTCTGACCGCAGCTGTACCGCCGCGGTCAGAATGCCCATGGGAGCACCGCCAGCCTGTTGGCGGTGCTCCCGCGGTCGTTGGCCCTGGCGGTTTTTACCGCCAGGGTCAGAATGACCCCCTGTAACTCCTCCTCACATTTCAGAATTCTGTAGGACATTGTACATGTCAGCCTCTTAACCTCTGTCTATGGACACTGACTGTTCCCTTTGGATTTACTTTTTTCAGATCTGGGTTCCACATTCTGCCTTCTGCTATATGTACTGCTGGCCAACAACTGTCATACATTGGTATGAGTAAATGAACATTTACATTGCTATTTGTTGCTAATGTTGTAATAATACATTTGTGAAAGATCAGACTGACTCCAGATTTGTATGTGATTAAAGGGTGTTTATTTAGGGGCTAATGAGTATAGGGGTATGTGCAAGGGGCTGGGGGGAGGGTGGAGTTAGGTCCATAGTAGAGTCCGGTTTATTGGTATCACAGGTGCATTGTCCAATGGGCATAGGAAGGGGAGTAATGACAGTTCAAGGTGAACAGGGTGACATAGTGGGACAGAAGGGTGACAATCAGAAGAGTCATATTTCCTGGCGGGGTTCTTGGCAATGTTCTCTGTCTTCTGCCTGGATCGCTGGGACCGTTTGCGGGCTGGTTCTCCTGCAGAGGGTGGGGTGCTGGTGGCCTGCTGTTCCTGTGGCAGTGCCTACTGTCCACTAGTGCCGGCAGGGGTGGAAGGCTGTTCCTTGGTTTGGCTAATGTCAGGGACCCTTTGTTGTGCCACTGCCTCCCTCATGGTCTTGCCTATGTCAGCCAGCACCCCTGCTATGGTGACCAGGATGGTTTAGATTTTGGTTAGGTCCTCCCTGATCCCCATGTAGTGTCCTTCCTGCTGCCGCTGGGTCTCATGAAACTTGACCAATACTGTACCCATGGTCTCCTGGGAATGGTGGCATGCTCCCATAATGTTGGAGAGTACCTCGTGGAAAGTCGGTTCCCTTGGCCTGTCCTCCTCCCTGCTTCCCTGTTGTCCTGTGCCTCTGTCCCCTGAACTGTGTGCCCACTGCCACTGACCCCAGGTCCCTGATTGTCCTGGGTTAGTGGGGTTGCCTGGGGTCCCTGTAGTGGTGGACACTCTGCTGATTGACGTGCCTGGGGACAGTGGCATGGGCCTGCTGGGTGGGTGCTGTGCTGGTGTTTCCTGAGGCGGGAGGTTCTCTGGTGGTTTGGGACTATGGCAGGGTAACCGACTGTCTAGAGGTCCCAGATGGGGCAGGCTGGTCATCCTGATCCAGGAGTGCAGAGCTACTGTCATCACTGTGTGCCTCTTCTGTGGGGGGACTGGATATGGCTGGCACCTCCTGTCCGGTGGCATTGGGTAGGGTTCCTGTTGGGATGTAAATGCATTGTTATTGTTTCTGTGTGTGCCATCTTGTGCAATGGGTGTGCTTCCATGTATTAATGTGCTTTCCCTGTCACCTTGGCCTTGTGTGATTGTTGATTATGTGGGTTTGGTGAGTCTCTCTACTGGGCATGCTATGGTGAAGGGTATCCATGCAGGTCTGCGATAAGGGTATCCATGCATTGTTGTTGCATGCAGGGCTTGGTATTGGGATGGATAGGTTGTGATAGTGGGGTATATGTGAGGTATTGTAGTGATGTGTGTGAGGGTAGGGGTAGGAGTCCCAGAGTCCAGTCTTCCTGCTACTCCTGCGAGACCCTCAGGCCTTGCTCCTCCCATGTTGTTAGTTGTGGGGGAGGAGGTGGGGGTCCACCACCAATCCTCTGTACTGCTATCTGGTGTCTTGAAACCACGGAACACACCTTCCCTCGTAGGTCGTTCCACCTCTTCCTGATGTCATCTCTGGTTCTGGGATGCTGTCCCACGGCGTTGACCCTGTCGAAGATTCTCTGCCAGAGCTCCATCTTCTTTACAATGGAGGTCTGCTGCACCTGTGATCCAAATAGCTGTGGCTCTACCCGGATGATTTCCTCCACCATGACCCTGAGCTCCTCATCAGAAAACCTGGGGTGTCTTTGAGGTGCAATGATGTGGTGTGAGTGATATGTGAGGTGATGTGTGGGGTGATGTGTTGGGGTGTGTGCTGTGAGGTTCGTGGATGGTGTATGTGTGATGGTGTTCTGTGCCTCTAGGTGATGGTGTGGTCTTTGCTTTTCTCTCTCTCTCTGCTTGTTCAGATTGTTTTGCTGTGAGAGGTTGTGGGTAATGTAGGTGTGCGTTTTATAGTGGTGTGAGTGTGTGGGTGTGGTGTGTGTATGTGGGCCAGGTGTGTGTAGTTTGAATTTTCCAATGTGGTGTAGTTTTGTAAGTGTGTGTGTATTTTGAGCGTGGCGGTGTGTATCGCCAATGGTTTACCGCGGTTGAAAGACCGCTGCGTTGGTTTGTGGGTCGTGATACTGTGGCCGTATTCCTGTTGGCGTGACGGTGTGGGTTTTGCTATCACCAGTTTATCACTGACCTTTGGTGTGGCGGACTTGTGTGTGTGTCTGTATAGTGGCAGTTTTCTCAGTGTGGGTCATAATACCCATAGCGGAATACGCTGCGGTCACGGTATGTCACGGCACTCGATCCTCTTTTAACTCTGGTGTTTGATTTTTCATCCCAAGCTGCTTCATAAGTGCTGTCCACATGATAATTTGTTGGAAAAACTAATCACAGGTAACAAGTTCCATACTAGCCTTTTGGCAGCTTGTAATAAGCTTTCTTTCTACACATGAAATAAACACCTGGTATCGCCGGGTTCTGTCTTTTTAACATAAATGAAAAAGTACTTTGAAACCCAAAAACATGTCTACATTCACTAGTACCTACAAAAAGTGTCCCTGTCTTTGATTTTGGTCTTTATATACATAATTTCCCTACATGTGGCCAATCGAAAGCTAAGAATCCCTGATGTTCAGACACTGAAGGTGTTGCATCTGTTTCTTATTTTTGTAAAACTACTCCGTTTTCAATTTTCGCTTTAATTGCCCTCTTTCTGTAGTCAACTTGTCCAATGAACTCCTTCGCTACTAAAGTAAGCATGCAAGTAAAATTATTCTTGTGTGCACATGCTGTTCCAAATGTCAGGGTAGGTTCAAAGAATCCTCCCACAATGTCATTTTTTTTCACATTAGCAATTAGAACAATCCTTGTGTAAAAGTTTCTCATCTTCATATAGGGGACTTTGATTTGTGAGTGAACCCTTTGAATTTGGGGCATTTGTGACTGAAATTTTCTCACTCTGATCCTTAAAATGCAAGCGCAATCCAGTAATCATCAATATGATCACAATCACACATGCTACCGCTAAACCCACGCACCTGTACTTACATTTACTCTTCTTACTTTGATCAGAATTCATGACTTGTCTAGATTCAGAGCAAAAAATATCAAATTCAAAAATCAAAATCAATAAATGTAAAAGCGGCTTTCAATTACTTCAGTCTCGCTTTCAGTCTTCGTTTATATGAGCAAAGCGAATTCAAAAACAGTCTTTTCAAAAACAGAATTCAAAGTTTGAAAGCTCAAGAGTCTCTCTTATTTACAAAAGTTGAAATGTTCCAAATAAATGTTCAAATGCCTCTAATAAGATTAGCACTTCCAGCAAACAGTGTCTCTGTTCATCAAGTGGCAATGAAATTTCAAAGTTTAATTCCAAAGAAATCTCAAACTCCAAAATATTCAGCTGGATCAAAATTGTCAGCATAAAAGGCAACTAACCCCATCTCCCAGTCATCAGTTGGGAAATACGTCCATTTGGGAGCAGAGTATCTGTGACTTGGCACTCTTTTTCTTTTTGATATCCTTGTCACACAACATTCCATTTCACTGTCACTTTGCTCAAATTCTTTAGTTACTTTAGCAATCTTGGGAGGCACTTTTAACAGTGGGTCTGGACTTTTCTTAGGCCACTGGTCTCCAGTAACAACTATTTTGTCTTGCACTACTGGTATTTCATTGTAATCTGAGGTAGCAGGAGTCGCCCGACTCTGTCACAACCCTTCTGCACCTTCAGCTGCTTTTGACCTGCTGGCAAGATAAAGAACGGACCACAGCAGCTAGTCCTTGCAATAATCCAGAATCAAGTAATCTGTAATGTTGACAAGAGCATTCGCAGGCACTGCTGGAAATCTCATAGCTTGCCCCTTAATGATCTTGCGAGGCAACAAGCCTGTTTTACTGTTGGGTGGGCTGTGCATATTCATCAGGACAAGTGGTAATACATCAGGCCATTTCAGTGTTGTAGATGCACATATTTTCAGCAGTCAGGACTTCAGTGTTCCATTTATCTGTTCTACCAGACTGGAGCCTTCTGTTCTGTAACTGCTATGCAATTTTTGTTCAACTTGTAAAACGCACACAACAATTTAAGGATCCCATTATTTAAATGAGTTCCTCTGTCTGATTCCAGAGAAGTCGGAAAAAAAAATCAAGGTATCAATTCCCTCAATAGCAGTTTTGCAACTGTGAGGCTATCACTTCTTCTGGTTGGGTAAGCCTTGGCCCAATGTGAGAAAACACACATCACCACCAACACGTATCTCAATCCATTGGACACTAGCAATTCAATTAAATCAAGTTGCATTCAGTTGAAAGGTCCTCCTGATCTGTCTATATGACTCATTACACCAACTGTGCATTGTCCTACATTCGGCTGCTGACACGTTACACATCTGTGACACACTGCTTTTGCAACCAATCTGAATTTAGGATTGTGCTATGTTTGTCTGATTGTTCTGACCATTGCATCTCTACCTATATGTGCCTGTCCATGGTAGTATCTTGCCATCAGGTACAATAAGCTATTTGACAACTCTGCTTTAACTTTACCCGAAACCCATATATCATCCTCATCCCTCTGGACACACCCTGCTCTAGTCCAAGCACGCCTTTCTTCTTCTGTGACTTCTTCCTGCAATCTTTTAACTTCTGCCCAAGTGTCAATGGCTGTCATAAGACTGTAAGGCACAGTATCCTCCTACTTTGCTAGCACAGGTATTTCCCAAGGAAATTTAATCACTTGTTTTTTGATGAGCTGACATTTTACCGCTGCAATTTTCACAGGTAACTGTAATGCTTTCAGCAACTGGTAGACTTTGTCACCATTTCAGACAGGCGATCCAGAGGAGGTCATGAAGCCTCTCTGGGGCCACAACTGTCCAAATTCATGAATGACACCAAACCCATTTTGACTATCAGTAAATATAGTCACGTTGAGCTGTTCAAAATATAGCATGCTCTAGTAAGAGCAACAAAATCGGCTACTTGGGCTGAAAAGACTCCTCAAAGCTAGGAAGCTTCTATCACACATGAGACTGGGAAAACTGCATAGACAGGTCTCAGGGACCTTCAGGATCAGGAGCCATCAACGAAAAGGACATTATCTTTTTCGTTCAACGGGACATATTGAATATCGGGTCTTGGTTTGATGCATAGTTCAGTCACATCAAGAAAGTCATGCTCAACCTCATCTTCATGGTTGCTTTCATTTTCAACAGGATCTGGCATAAGAGTTGCCACATTCAGAACATTATATTGTTTTATAGTTACATTGGAGGATTCAAGGATCACCTGTTCATAGCAGGTCAATAATTCACATGTGAGAAATTCTGTTTTAATATGGGTGAGTAAACTTTCCACTAAATTGAGAATTAAAATGTTCAGGGGATGGCCCATAACAATGCCTTCACACTGTAAAATGATGATGCTCAGTCCAGCCACAGATCTGAAACAGCTGGGCAACGCAGCAGCTAAAGGATCAAGTGTGGCTGAAAAATATGCCAAAGGCTTGTTAGCACTTCTGTGTAACTGTTTCAAAACAGAGAGAGCACATTCATCCATTTTACAGCAAAACAAAGAAAAACATTTTCATAATCTGGCATTTCCAGAGCCTGGGCTCGGCATAAGCTTCTTCTCAGCTTAGTGAAGGCTTTCAAGCATTTGTCATCAAATGGTACTGGATTAGACACATCCTTGTGTGTCAATCTTTGTAAGGGTTTGGATAGAAAGGAAACATTCTGAATCCATTGCCAGCAGTAGCCACCCATTCCCAGGAACATTTTGAATTCCCTCTGGGTAGATATGGGATTAATCTGCATGATTACTGAAATTCTCTCTTGGGACACTATTCTTGTACCTTTCTCTATGCGGTGACCTAAGTATCAGACTTCCTTTTTATAGTACTGCGACTTTGCTGGAGAAACTTTATGAACATGTTTCTCCTAAATGATTCAAGAGAGCTATGGTGTCTCTCCTGCATGCATCTTGTGTTATTTGACACAACCAATCGGTTGTTAATATACTGCACTAACACTGAATACTAGGGCATTTTAAGTGCTTACAGGTTCTTTTTAAAAATCTGATTAAAGATTGATGGTGATTCCATATGCCCCTGAGAAGTACAGCACCATGTTAAAATATGACTGCCAAATCTGAACGCAAAAAGGAATTGACCTTCCTTGTGGAGTGGAATGGAGATAAATGCTTGGCACCAATCAATGACCATAAACCTTTCCACTTCACAAGGAATGTACAATACAATCACTGCTGGATTCGGTACCATAGGGCAACATGTAATGACAATCTAGATAACTTTTCTCAAATCCAGGACTATGCTGTATTTTCCATTGGGCTTTTGCAATTCTATAATAGGGGAATTACAAGAACTTCCCAAAATGTCCTTCAGAACACCTTGCTCAATCAAATGAAGGGGTTATTCCCGTAACTATCTCTAACTTTTATAAGACCAATGTCTTTTCCAGAAAAATCCAAAATATCAGGAATTAATGTTTCCTGCAATTCTTCTGGCAAATTATTACATGTCATCATTAGATACAACATGACAAGTGGGTACTGTTCTACAATGTTACAAGGGACATCTTCCTCATTTGATTGAATTTCAATTCCTGTAGGTGTGCAGCTAATGGAACTGTTTAACTTGCTCAACAGGTCCCGCCCTAACAGATTTACTGGACTCGAATCACAAACCACAAACTGATGCTTGTCTTCAAAGGAACCTATTTTTACTGGGACATGTTCAGTCACTGGGTTTGTCAATTGTTTGTTTGCTACTCCTACAGCCTGAATTATTCTTCCTGGTAGTGGCAAGTCTGGTACCTTTGCTGTTCTGAAAGTGGAGCGTGTAGTTCCAGTGTCCACAAAGGATAACACATCATGGGCCTGATTCTAACTTTGGAGGACGGTGTTAAACCGTCCCAAAAGTGGCGGATATACCACCTACCGTATTACGAGTCCATTATATCCTATGGAACTCGTAATACGGTAGGTGGTATATCCGCCACTTTTGGGACGGTTTAACACCGTCCTCCAAAGTTAGAATCAGGCCCCATGTCCCCTAACTCTTGCATTTACGTAGGGACCATGTTGACCTACCTCTAAGGAAGCATCTAACATGCAATACTCAACATCAGAACTATCACTGTGAAGTGTCTCTTGGAATTCCTCATCACTTAAATCAATTGAAGGATTGAAGGACATTGTGGAGCTATGTGATTTACATTTGAAGTTGCCATTTGATTAGTGTTTCCTTGTGCCATCTGATTCAGGCTTTGCTGAGGAACAATTACCTGTTGCTGTGGCACCAGGTCTTGTGGAACCTGCTTCTGTTGCACTGAGGACATTTGCACATTCAGGATTCAGGGTTTTTGGACTCTCTGAATTTTAACTTGATGGTTATCTTGCAACTGAGCAACTCCAGCATTCTGTACCATATTATTCACATTATTTTATGGACATTCCCTCCACCATTGTCCAGAATTTCTGTAAGCATGACATAGACTTGTTTTCTTCAATGACTGCACATCAACTGCATTTCTGTTCTTATCTACATTGACACCACATCCTCTATCTCTAGGCTGACCCACATTGCTAACTTGCTGTTGCACTCCTTGTATTCCATTTGTAGTCACCATCACTGGTGGATTCTGATTTCCTCTATTTGCAGTCTTCAATTGCATTATCATCAATTTCTCTCTCAGCTTTTTCTGCTTTCATTCAATTTCATTACTACAGTACCTGGCGTACTGTATACCCTCATCATTGGGCTTGTTCTGACAACACATTAAATGCTGCTGAATCATATTACTAATCTCAGGCTTCAATCCTTCCACAAACCTAAATACAAAATGACTCATATCTTTCAGGTCAATGGCTTCAAAACTACTGCGCTGTTTGAAAACTTGCAATAATCTTTCATAATAGGCATGAGTCAAAACTGTGCTGTCCTGTCAATCTTCTGCCACTCAACATCTTTCAGGGAAACTTTGTTTTTCAGGAATTCAATTACTTTATAGAACCCTTTCATCACCTTTTCAGACAGTGCACCTGTCACTCGATCTATCAGAGGCTCACATTCTGCCCAATCAACGCATCTTTTACACTCTGTCCACAGATCAGCTGGAACCACATTGTCAAATAATGTGTTCAAATCTTCCCACAGGAATTTTTAAAGTTTCACAAATGTCTTTGTCTGCTTGTACAATTCCGCTGGCGTTTCTTTCAATCTCGGCTAATCATCTGTGAATGACAATACATCCCTCCTACTCCAAGGTAAATGCACATAACCTCCACCTGGTTTTCTCACATCAGCATCATTTGTTCATTGTCTTCAGCTTGGTTTGCTCCAGCTGGAGACAAATTTTGCTTTGTTTTCTTCTGATGTTTTTTCTTTGCCCATCTGCCTTCCCAATTATCTAATACCCACAATTGAATGCATGTAATAAATTTTTTAATGTGCATTCTCATTCTGGGTGATCTCATTTTCTAAATAACTTTGGCACTGAACTCCAATCTGTAACTTCTTCTTAAGGGTTTAAATGTTTCTAAAACTACTTTATATTTTTTGGCCAATTCTGCTGATTTCTCATAGCCAGTCCTGCACGTTGAGTAACATCTTTGCACATGAATCGCAATTCATCTTTTGTGTAAGTTTTGAACTGCTCTATCTTGAGCATTCCCATAATTAATTAATTTCATTCTAATTTTAATCGGAGTACATTCACTATTCTGTCTTTCTCTGGTGTCTCTTCCGACTTACCGTTAACATTCATTGCACTTGTTGCTCCTTTTGAGCTTAGATTGTCTAACCATTCAGTTAACTGCTGTGCTGAAAAAAACACGTAAACTAAAATTATTTCTCTGGGGCATATTTTGTGGGGTACTGCAATGCACACTGGTAATATGATCTGGTGTGGACATGTAAGGAAGTGAAGTTCTCTGAGAAAATCTCACATTAAGAACTGGTCCTGCTTGATTTAATATCTGATTAGGTTCTGCAGGTAGGGGTCAAAGTTGGGACACAAGAAGCTTTTCTCTCCGTCTCGGAATTGTTTGAATATACTGATCCCTGCATACCAATTGGTGACAATCCTGCAGATACTGGTGCTTCAGGGACTGCTGAAACATTCATTGACTGGGCATCACTTCCAGAGTTACCTTAAGCATACAATGGAACAACTAGACCTACAGTCATAGAAACTGTTAATGCATCGGATCTGATGGGTCCCTTCTGAAACAGTGGAATTTCCATTCCAGTACTTTGACCTGTTAAGACAGCACTGAATGTCTGTCTTGTGTGACTTGAGGTAGCATTTGACATTGTCTGCGCTGGTGTATACTTGGGCATAGTCTGGTTCTGATTACAATTCTACAGCAGTGTAGCTACATTAGGTGTTAGCACCATCTGATTTACATGCTGACTTGGCATTACCTGATACATAACTGGACTTGTAATGGACTGTGCTTTATTGACAGTCGGAACCGGTGGATAAACCATAGGCACCTGTGTCACTGAATTTGCAGGTGTACTTGGAACTATCAGAACTGGGCCATGTATAATGGGAGTCGTTGGCGAATTCCTGTCTACACTCTGTACGGCTTCGACAACTGAATGGTATAGTGGGGGACAATTTATCAGAAGCTGATTTATTAACTCATCTTCCGAATCACTTTCATATGTGGCTGTCTTTTCACTCTCATCTGCTGTCAGCTCTGCTTTAGTTGTCCCACTTCTTTTTTGTCTTTGATTTTGTACTCCACTTACCCTCCTCTGTGATAGTATTCTCACTCTATCTAGTATTGCTGCTCTCCACATTTTTTATTCTTCATTCCATCTAGCTTCCACTAATGTCTTAACTGCTTTCTGCATTATACTCTCAAATTTTGTTGTTACTTACTGTCTTGCAACACGTTTCCAAAAAGGTAAGGGCTTCCAATTATGTGGGCCTTGGAGGAGGCTTTGATTCAAACATTACTCTCCTTAAATTGTCTAAAATTCTCATATTAAACGTTCCACAACAAGGAAAAGCTAGTTGACCTTCATTCTCAGTATTTTACACCATTGTTTAAGCCATATGCATGCTGAAACTCCTTTTGTTTCTGACACTTTGTAATCTGGTGTTCCCTTTGGTTTGACCTTTTCACCCTTTTGAAATGGAATAAACCCATCTCCTCTCAGAGCACATAAAGCTTTGAAAAATTTCATTTTCACACAATTTCAATTAATCACAACATTTGAATCAAAATTCAGTTAGTCAATTCAATCCAGAATCCTTTTGCAGTCCGGTCAACTTACACCATTGGGGTACCGTTGGCATATACCAGTGCGTCTTCACACTAATCAACCTATCTCCCCTGGATTCCCGTTCTCCTTTGAGATTGTTAGAAGTAGGCAGTGACCCAAGGGATCACTGCCTACACCTAAAAAGGTTTGTTTAACTTTTTATTATTTTAAAACACATCCTTTTTTTTATGAGAACACAGGCTGTGTTTTTTTTAATCAAAAAAAGATTGCTTTCTTTAAAAGCGATCACAGACAAGCTGGCCTGGTGAACCAGCAGGCCACTATGCTTTAGACTCTAAATCCAATTTATAGTAACCTTATTCTTTGTCAATAAATCATGGATAGCTGAACCTAATAGGCCGAAAGTCAGAACTACTGTTGTTCAGAAAGAAAAACACTGCTAATGTTGATATTGAATATGCTCCATGAATCATTCTCCACCCATTCTCGGATAATAAATTGCACCATGCACCTCGTATGTCTGAATTCTAAAAGGCAATATTTTAATTGAAAATATATTTTATGCTAGGGTGAAGAAAGCCTGACTATAAGTGAAGGCACAAAAACTGCACAATGAGGTCTATTAGAACCACCTAAACATTATTACATTATTAATAATAATAATAAAACAATTTATTACAAATAATTTACAAAGGTTTCTTGAATCAAGTGGCAATCAAGTACACCATATATTTCACAACACAAAATTTAGTTTAAAATGTTATCCACTTCTGTCTGTTTAGACATGCATGCAATGGAGCTTTATAGTAACAAAGGGTAGAGAGGAAGCAAGGTGGCAGCAGTAAGGCACAGGCTTCAAGTGAAGAGTGGAGGAGTCCTTAGGTGGGGATTACAAGTAGGTTCTTGAAACACTAATACTGGTAGAGCTACTGGTAGGTGTAGGAGTGAGTTGGGAAGAGCATCTATTAACAAGTTATCTAGTATCTGGGTGGCTACGCTCCAATGAGCTGTTATTTGAAGATATAATTTTTCATTTCACTGAATTAGTAGAGTAGGGCTAGAGCTGGACTAATCTAGACTGAGTGGCATTCTACATCATAGGGCCAGAAAGAGATAACACAAAGAGCTGTGTTTTGCCTTTTTTCTGATTTTCAGACTGACAATGCTGCTTCTACATCATATGCACAGATGAATGGAGGTCTTAATCTTGATGACCAGGTACGATGGGTGGCAGAGTTGACATTCTAGTAAGAGGTGCAGTTAGTCTTGAATATGATGCCCACATGCAGCCAGAGGCAGTAGTGTAATGTCTAGATTATGTCAGGATTTTGTAGGCACTTGGATACCTGATAATTAAGGTGCAATATTGAAGTACCGGACCTCGAAGTAGAGTTCTATGTTAATTGGTGTGATCTTGATTTTGTTCCGATGACCATTGATGAATTGTGCTCTACCAGATAGCCACTCATCTAGGTGAATCTCTGGTAAGCCATTCAGCAGAGCGGAGTGAATTCATTGTGGAAAATCATCACAAGCAAAGTTTACAATCAGACCACCCCCTTTCTATTATTATGGCACCTCAACACAGGCCACACATTTCTGCATTTTAGTCTAAATTTCTTAATGACTCTAGAAATGTATGTCAAGATCATTACAATTTGTTTGAACAATGGCCTGGATACTATCTGTACCTTTGGTAAAATTTGTCTTCATAAGCAAGAATCAATTATTAAGCGGAGAACCCTGATTTTGAGATCCTATGGGAATATGCATGTGGGGCAACACAACTTCAGTAGTGGCAAGCAAATTTCATATTAGAACATTGGAAGTTGGCAGCTCCATTGAAAACAATGGAGTGCTGCGGGCTTTTACTGGCCGGTAAAAGCCCGCTGCGCCAACATTCCAATGGGCTTTGTTCACAGCAGCAGCTGTGAACAAAGCCTCATGGAGCCCGAGGGGATTCTAATCCCCTCGGGCTCCGTGAGCAATTTGTTTTTTTTAAGAGAACATTCTGCCCTGAGTGGCAGAATGTTCTAATAGCCTTAGAACCCGCCGTAGCGGGCTCTACCGGCTATTAAAGGCCCTTTCCCTTGTTAAATGCTCTCGCCTTCGGCTCGGGCATTTAACTCGGGAGCGGGCCTTTAATAGCCGGTAGAGCCCGCTACGGCGGGTTCTAAGGCTATAGTAGAATCTTGGAATACATATTCTGAATTAATCAAAAAAATGACTAGAAGGCTGCTCATTGGTAATCCCATCATAAATGGCTGATCATACTTGGATTAGGGAATATTTCACACAAATGTGCTTTATAAGGCTGCAAGAAGTAAGGGATGTTCATTTGTTGAGACTTTTTTAAAACAACAGTGACTGGAATTTGCTTACCGGTTCAGGTGGGCATCCATATTTCAGTGATACAAAAATTTTTCTAGCTTGTTTTCTACAAGTGATACTTGGAGAGGAACACCCAGAACATGTCTGCCACATTTAGGTGTGTATTCTAGGTATTCCAATTTTAATCAAGGAAAAGTGGGTACTGATATGTCTGTCTGTTTTTATAACAACGCATTTTATGTGAGAAAGAAAGCAAAAGTGTTTTGCCTTGTGATAGGCCATCAGCAATTATTTTCTTGGGTGATATCTACCAACCCATCATTGTTGAGTTTGTTTATCTGAAAAGGGATTCCACTCAGGTTTTCAAGTGGCCTCCTGGATCATTCTATTTTTATTGATCCAGATTGCTGATGTTCGGGCATTCTTTACAGTTATGGGCTGCTAAACTCTGCTAAATGTATACGCTTTTTACGGAAAACATCTGTGGTAACCATTTGTAAAACCCTAAATTGCACATTTTTATGAAAGTGCACATTAATGGGTGCACAAACTACATAGATGATGTAACAGGCCATGGCATGGGCTACAGTTTTTCATCATGAACATGTGGGTTTAACACCATTGCAAATAGGTGGACAGGCGACATGTAGCACCACCAAGAAGACCTCTTTGTTAAATAGTCAAATAACCTACTTTTCATTATTTAGGGTATAAATATGACATTAGTCATGTCAGCTATATTTGTGCTTTGAAACAACAAGGCACAGTTGTTTATTGATTCATGTTGAAAACATGGAGGTAGTGGCAACTTGAATTTTAAAAAGACTCATTGGCAGACTTAAGTAAAGTGGCACTGCACCCCTTAGAGCCCCTTACCGCTGCCATATGTGTGCCGCATTTAAAATACGGTGCACCATGATGCAGAGGGGGCGACAATAGCGTCAACATTTTTTACACTATTGGTGTACTGTTCAGGGTTAGCACCAAAATATTGGTGCTAACCCTGAACAGTACATAGGGGCCCATTATTAAAAATGGGGTTCCCCTTTTAAACGCTGGGAAACGTCCTCTACGCCGACTTTTTTATAACGAAGTCCTGGTTAACGAAAGCGGAACAACGCTTTCTTTAACCTCGACTTCGTTATTTTGTGCCTTAACCACGCATGTCCTGAACAATGAACATGCGTGGTTAAGGTACAAACAAGGGAGTCGGCTGAGGAGGATGACGCAGATGACGAGGCGACGACTCAGGTAAGTGGGGGGGCGTTTTTTTTTTAGGTTTTGGGGCGGGGGTTGGGAGGGCGAGGGTTTTAGCTTTTGGGGTGGGGGTGGGGGGTCGGGGGTTTTAGGTTTTGGGGCGGGGTTGGGGGGCAGGGCGTTTTAGGTTTTGGGGTGGGGATGGGGGTCGGGGGTTTAGGTTTTGGGGCTGGGTTGGGGAGGCGGGGGGTTTTAGGTTTTGGGGCGGGGTGGGGGGTCGGGGGGTTTTAGGTTTTGGAGCGGGGTTGGGGGGCGGGGTGTTTTAGGGCGGGGTGGGGGGGTCGGGGTTTTAGGTTTTGTGGCGGGGGTGGGGGGTCAGGGGGTTTTAGGTTTTGGAGCGGGGTTGGGGGGCGGGGCGTTTTAGGATTTGGGGTGGGATAGGGGGTCAGGGGGTTTTAGGTTGGGGGGCGGGGTTGGGGGTTGGGGCGTTTTAGGTTTTGGGGCGGGGGTGGGGGGTCAGGGCGTTTTAGGTTTTGGGGCAGGGTTGGGGGCTTTTAGGTTTTGGGGTGGGGGTTGGGGGGGCGGGGCGTTTTAGGTTTTGGGGTGGGGGGTTGGGGGGTTTAGGTTTTGGGGCGGGGTTTGGGGTGGGGCGTTTTAGGTTTTGGGGCGGGGTGGGGGGTCAGGGGTTTTAGGTTTTGGGGTGGGGTGGGGTTGGGGGGCGGGGCGTTTTAGGTATTGGGGTGGGGTTGGGGGGTTGGGGTGACGCATGCAGGATCAATGGGTGCCTATTACTAATGCCTTTACCAGGAATGCCTTTACAACGAAATAGCGTTGTTAAGGCATTCGTGGTCAAGGCATTAGTAGTAACAACGAGGTCGGTGTTCCGACCTCGTTGTTCAGGCACTCGTTGTTTTGGCAGGCGGCGTTCCGACATACAACCTTAAACGCTTGCTCTGAGCAGGTGTTAACAATGTTGAAAAAAATGACACAAAGAAATCTTTTAGATTTCTTTACACCATTTTTTCAGCCCTTCTAATGGTGGAATGCCCCCCTTGCATACATTATGCCTGGCGCCGGAATAATGTGGGGCATGGGGTTACAAAGTGTTGCTATGCATGCATTGCACCACTTTGTAGATCTGGTGTGTCGATTTTGGCCTCGTTGGGCCACATTAGCGTAAAAAACAATGCTAATGTGGTGCAAGGAGGCGCAAGCGCCTCTTAAAAATCTGGGCCTCAGTTTCCACAGAAGCAGTGGGAGACTACATGTTGATAAATATGCACAACACATAAAGCCAACTTTGACAACTTTAGCTAGGAGCCTGCTAAATACTTCATTCACACAACCTCAAACTAATTAATCTAGGCAAATTTAGATTATATGTATGAATGTTAAATTATGATTTTTAGAAATTTTGTTTGTTGGACCTGGCCCTTTTTGTAGGGTCATCCTCAAACTTTTTTCCTCCTTCCTCCTATTTTTTCTGAACAGTTTTTGTTGGCTTTAGGACTCTGGGCACTTTACCACTGCTAATTAGTGCTAAAGTGCATATGCTCTCTGTGTAAATTGTATTGGTGATTGTTTTTTTCCCTGTTTGGCATATTTAATTTACTGGTAAGTCCCTAGTAAAGTGGATTAGAGGTGCCTAGGACCTGTAAATCAAATGCTACTAGTGGGCCTGCAACACTGATTCTGCCACCCACATGGGTAGCCCTGTAAACATGGCTCAGACCTGCCACGGCGGAGCTTGTACGTGCAGTTTTAAACTGCCAATTCGACTTGGCAAGTGTACCCACTTGCCAGGCATAAACCTTCCCTTTTTATACATGGGAGGTACCCCTAAGGTAGGCCCTAAGTACCAGGGTGCAAGGTATGTTAAAGTTGGGATATGTACTGATGTGTTGTACATGCCCAAACAGAGAAAATACTGCCAAATTCAGTTTTCACTGTTGCATGGCCTATCTCTCTCATAGGTTAACATGGGTGATGTCTTTAAATAACTTTTAAGTGCAGTTTCTCTTTGTGATCAGATAGAGATATGACATTTGGGGTCTCTGAATTCACAATTTAAAAACACATCTTCTTGTAAAGTTGTTTTTTAAATTGTCTGTTTGAAAATGCCACCTTTGCCTGCTTGTGTATTTCACGTCTAGGTCAGACTGATAGTTAGCTGTTGTGAATTCCCTCTAGACAGTACCACAAAGGGAGCTGGGGTGTAGCCTGTATATCCTAATGGGCCATCTGTTCTAAAGTGGAGGGCGGAGTGATCACTTACACCTGAAAGAGCTGTACCTGCCCTTACACAATGCAGTCTCCAATCCCCTGGTGTGTGTCTGGGGCCAGGCCTTGGCAAGGCAGGATCTTGTTAACAACAGAGACTTTCCTTTGAAGTTTACCTTCTTTAAAGGTAGAAAGGGATATAAGTAATGGAGCCAAAACCCCACACTTGTGGAATCTTTTTTTAATCAAGAGGAACCTCTGCCAAGGAGAAGAGATGAAGCGCTGGAGGAGGAGTACTGCCCTTTGCTCTGTTGCTTTGCTGGGTTGGCCTGCAGTTGTTGCTTCTGCCTTAAAAGAGAGCAAAGGGTGACCTTTGCTGTGTATCCTGCATGAGAGAGTTCTCCAACGGCTTGGAGTAGAGCTTGCCTTCTGTCGGATGTCTCAGGGATACCAAAGACTTCAGTTTCATCTGTTTACGGCACTGGGAACTGTGTGTTTGTGTTGTTCAGGAAGAAAAAACACTGCAATGCCGCTGGCCTGCACTGTCATCTGCTGACACCGCACTGAGATGCACCGCCCCGCTTTACACCGTAACCCTGGTCTCACTGACACCGTCATCTGATGCTGCCCCAGAGCTGGTGCTTGCACCGTGACCTGTGGGCCCCACACTTCGGCAGCGCCTTGCTCACACCTCAGCCTGGGCATCCCCAACAATGACACTCCTGCTGACACCAGCGCCGCTACCTGCACCATGCCCTGTGGACATTGTTTGTGAGGTACACAAAGCCCTGTCCCGCTCTGCAGCCCTGGTCCACAGATGCCAGCACCATCAACTTCAGTGTTGTTACCAGGCATCCCTGCCTGCTCCACGACCTGTGGATGTCGCACAGAGCTTGTCTTGTTCTGCACTGCTGACTTGGCCCTACCAACAACAGCGCTTCAACAACGATGATGCCGCTGCCTGCGCCATGACCTTGTGACACCGCACATCACAGCGCCCCGCTTCATACTGCAGCCCTGGTCTCACTGACGCCGCTCCCTGCACCGTGACCTATGGGCACTGCACGTCTCATCGTCCCGCTTTACACCACAGCCCTGATACCATCGATGCCAGTACTCCTGACTTCATCAACCAGGAGTTCAATCTGCAACATGTGTAACTTCAAGGGCCTAACCTCTGGAAGCCAACACCGTGACACCAGCAACACCGCTCTCCGGACCTCATCGCGAGGGTCACAACCCCTTGCAATTCCAAGGTACTGTTTGGTCTTCCGGACACCGTAGCTGGCCCGCGACGCAGTGGCCAACCTGAACTGTTGGATTTGTTGTTCACGATGCAGTGATGGCCCAAGATGGAGCTATTGACTGTAGGAACTGTATTTTTGAGTAATTCTTGCAAAATTAGTATCTTATTTATTGTACATTGGATTTTTATCATATTTGGTCTTGTTTTATATATATAATAATTATTGGCTATTTTCCTAAAGCTGGTGTTGTGTCCTTCTGTAGTGTTTTCACTGTATTACTGTGTGTTATGTGCAAATGTTTTACACATTGCTTCTGAGATAAGCCTGACTGCTCGTGCCAAGCTACCAGGGGAAAGAGCAGAGGTTATCTGAGCTGGGTATCTCCCTTATCCTGACTAAAGTCAGGATAGGGTGCAAACCGACTACCAACTAGAGACCCCATTTCTATCAGGCGGTTTCTGTGTGAAAGCATCACCGGCATGTCAAAGATGTACCAAGGGCAAGCCCATCAATGCCCACCTGTGTCTGGACTTCACCCAATGCCAGAACCCATGAATCTGCAACCCGGCACCGTTACTCTTCCAAAAAGATCACAAACCTCAGGCGAAGACCCAGAACTCCAACTGCAGCATTACCTCACCTCGATCCACTAAAGGCCAACAGGCTCTCGGCCACAAACTTCAACTCCACTGCACACTACTCAACATCTGATCTCTCTGCAAGCATGCCATATAAATCTGTGACACCATTACCGCCCTCGCACGTGACCTAATGTTCATCACCAAAAACTGGCTCACCCCCATCTGCACCGGACATCGTCACCCCAACCCCCCCAGATATAAGATGAAACACTGCAACCGTCCCAATAGACACACATGAGTCATCGCCATAACCCACAAGAACTCCCTCCACTGCACCACCTCAGATGACGACACCACACTGATCGTGAAACACCTCAACTTCCAGATCAAACCTGAAGTAAAAAAAAACATCATAGAAACCCTCGCCTACATACCCTTTGGGGCCCTGCCACAGCTTCTGCAACACCACCCTGAACTTCTTTGCCCCCCCGGCAATCGACTCCAACCACTACATCTTCATGGGGGACCTGAACTTCCACCTAGAAAATCCGGACGACACCAACTCCACCTCACTACTTCAAAACATGAGCATCATTGGCCTCTCTCAGCTGGTCACTGCCCCCACGCACAGCGCAGGGCACAAACTGGACCCCATTTTCTCCACAAATGACAGAGCCAAGTTATAACACACCACAGAGGTAACATAGACTGACCACAATATCGTTCACTTCACCATCGAAGGACTTCTGGAAGCCCTGATGAGACCCCCTACCCTCCGTGCCGCCACAACACCCTGGATCGTTGGAAGTTAGACCCATTCCTTGAACTCTGTGTGCAAAACTTCTCCAAGTGGATCTCATCAGCTGCCAACCCTATTGTCCTTCTGAAGAGCACCACCAGCAGTAAGCCCACCAAGCAAGCCAAATGGTTCACCCCAGAACTGCTAACCCTCAAAAGCCGCTGCAGAAAACGAGAAAGACACTGGTGCTCCCACAAGACGCCACACCGAGGCGAGGGTAGCCTTGAGACGAGGCCAACCTCGACTCCTTCAGGTCCTCCCTCAGCAGATACCACCACCCACTCAGAGAGACCACGAAAGAAGCACTCACCACACACATATCGAGGCAAGCACCAATCATGCCAAAGAACTCTTCTGCATCATCAGAGAATTTTTCTGCTCCTCCACCACAGAGAACATGATTCACCCCTCCCAAGCCCTCTGTGACACACTACTGACCTACTTTCACCACAAGATCGCTGACACCTAAAGTAGCTTCGACCCCCAGGCTGCAGACCTCGACCACCCCCGCACCCCAACCAGCCCTCGCCCTCACCTGATCACTGACAGGGGACAGCTCTCTACCAAAGACACCATCTCCATCATGACCTCCATCCACTCCAGATGCCCCTTGGAAAACTGCCCACACCACTCCTACAACCTAGGAAGAGAAGTAATCGGAGCTGCCCTCAGAGAAATCCTCAACCACTCCATCTCCACAGCCACCGTCCCTGGTGCATGGAAGCACACGAGGTCGAGCCCCTACTGAAGAAACCCTCATTTGACCCCAACGTGCTAAAAAATTACCACCCCTTCTCTCACCTTCCATTCCCCGCCAAAGTCTTGGAAAAGGCCATCAACTGCCAGCTCATGGACTACCTAGAAGACAACAACATGCTCAACTCATACTAGTCCGGCTTCAAGGCAAATCACAGGACCAAGTCCACCCTGATCGCACCAACCGGCGACATCAGACGTCTCCTCGACTTAGGGGGAACAGCTACCCTCATCCTCCTCAACTTCTCAGCAGCTTTCTACACTCTCTCCCACCACAGTCTCATCATCAGACTCCACAACATTGGCATCCAAGACAACACACTCAAGTGGATCTCACTTTCCTCTCCGGCTGATCACAGAGGATCCTCTCCCTCCCTTCGTCTTTGCACCCAAAGACTTAGGCCCTCATTATGAACATGGCGGGTTGTCCCGCCATGCCGACGTTGGTGGCTGAAACTGCCAGCCGGTATGCGGGACAACCTGCTGCATAATGGACCAGGTGAGGGCCGCCATCGGCAGCCCTCACTCACCGCCAGGCTTCCGCAGTCAGGCAGCCTGGCAGTGAGTGGAAACTCTATACCCCAGGGTAGCTGCGCTACCCTGCAGATAATGTTCCCATTTCCACCAGCCTTTTCCTGGCGGGTTCACCTGCCACGAAAAGGCTGGCGGAGGGGGTGCCCCGGGTCACCCCTGGGGGCCCCTGCACTGCCCATGCAGTTTGTATGGGCAGTGCAGGGGCCCCGGTGCAGTGCCCTGTCGCACAGGTTACTGCCCAATTTTTGGGCAGTGATCAGCGCGACGGGTGCAACTGCACGTGCCGCACAGAGGCATTGACGGCAGCTCCATGTGAACCACCGTCAGTCTCCCGGCTGGGCCTTTCTGTGAGCCGGTGGGCGGAAACAATGTTTCCACCCACCGGCCCCCAGAAATGTTCCTAATTTGGCCGGCGGGGCTCTGGGGTCGGTCAGTGTTTTGACCGCCAGCATGAACACCTTAATCTCTGGCATCCACTTTGCTCCTCCTTCAGCCACACCCTCTTCAATACCTACTTGATTCCGCACGCACCAACAGACTCAACATCGTCTCATAAGCTGACGACATCAAGCTCGTCCTATCCCTCACGGACGCCGTCACCACCACACTGACCAACTTTCAAAACACCATGACCAACATCGCCAACTGGATAAGGACCATATGCCTCAAGCTAAATTCAGACTTTAGGAACAAGCCCTCCCACTGGGATGACACGTGGTGGCCATTAACCCTCAGTCCCCTAACCGCACCCACCAACCATGCACACAACCTTGGGATTATCCTTGATACACAACTGACCATAAAGCAACAGATCAATGCCGTCTCATCTGCCTGCTTCCACATCCACAGCATGCTCCTCACGATCTTTCTATGGATTCCCATCTCTACCAGGAAGACAGTCACCCTGGCCCTCATCTCCAGCTGACTCGACTACAGAAACGCACTCTACGCCCGAATCACGAAACAACTAATTAACTGCTTCCAGACCATCCAGAACGCGGCAGCAAGACTTTTCCTCGACCTCACCAGGAATACTAGCATCACTCCCCACCTCAGGGCTCTCCACTGGCTCCTGGTCCAGCACAGATGCCTCTTGAAGCTCCTCACGCATGATAACAAGACCCTTCACAATGCCTGACCCGCCTACATCAACAACTGCCTCACTTTACACTGAGCGACCACAGAACTCTGCTCAGCCTCCCTCGCCCAGGCCCACGTCCCCAGCATCTGCTGCAAACACTTCGGAGGTCTCTCATTCTCCCACCTCGCCACTATGTTCTGGAATGACCTTCCCCTTCACCTGTGCACCTCCCCCTCTCTGAAGGACTTCAGAAAGCAGCTCAAGACTTGGCCCTTCGACCACCATTGCCAGCAGGACAAGGCCCGCAGCATCCCTCCAGCCCCTGGAAACACCCCCCCTGGGATGACAAATTTGCGCTCTACAAGACCCTCTTGATTGATTGATATTGTATCACAGATAAATACCTACATTTTATTGAAAAAAAAAATCTAGTATTGAACTGTAAAGATGCTTTTTACACAATTGCATCATCTTTTTTGAAGGATTTTTCTCTGCTAGTTATCTGACTCATTATGGCAGTAATTGTTTGTACGGTGTTTAACTGATAAGATTTAGGCCCTCATAACAACATTGGCGGTAACTGCCGCCTACCGCCATGGCGATGGCCACCAACATACCGTCACGTGGCTACCAGCCGCCCACATGCATTATGACCCTCAATGAAATTCCGCCAGAAGGCTGGCGGAATACCACCGACGGTCATGGCGGCAAGGTAGTGCTGCTGTCAGCAGCAGCGCCATGCCAGCAAAACACCGCCTACCGTATCATGAGCAATTATGTGGCCTGGCAGTGTTTTGCTGGCGGACACTGCTGCTGACAACAGTGCTGCGTCCCGTCTCCAGCCGGAGGACACCCTGCAAGCAGGTAAGTCAGGTTCTCTGACAGGAGAAGGGGGTGAAGGGTGTTGTGTGCATGTGTGGGGGTGTTGCGTGTGTGGGGGGAGTCTGTTTATAAATGCATTCATTAGGGTATGAGTCGCACTGAATGAGTGTGTGAATGCCTGAATGTGAGAGTATGTGTATGTTGTGGGTTGTGAATGCGTGTGTGCAACAATGTATGTTAGTATGTGTTACGGTGTGTGGGTATGTATGTGTGCATGCGTTGGTGGATGTGGGTATGCGTGTGTGCATGTGTGTGCGCGTGTGGGTGTGTAAATGTGTGGGGGGCAGGAGAGGGAGGGGGAGGGTGGGGAGAACTCTGGGGAGGGGCGCGGGGGAGACCCCTATCAGGGCCAGGGAGTGAACTGTTGGCAGTACCTTTCCCCAAATTACTGCCGACCGCCAGAGTCGTAATGAGGGCCTTAGTCCCTCATTATGACTATGGCGGTAAATCCCGCTAACTGCCATGGTGACGGCCACCAACATACTACCACAGTGGCCATATTATGACACACACGCCAAACTGACAGAATACAGCCACGTGCACAAACCTGCCAGCCCAAAGTTCAGTTCTAAAGTGGCGGTACCAACACCCATGCCGTTATGCCAACAAAACAATGCCGACCACATCATGACCCACGAATCACCAGGTCAGACATTCAACAGCGGTAAACCATTGGCGGTACACACAGCCGCGCTCAGAACGGACACCCAAATACTAAACGACACAACATTGGCCAACTAAAAAAACACACACCTGACACTCATATACACACTGCACTCACCCACCCACACCACTACAAAACACACACTCACATTACCCCCAACCCCTTATGAATACAAATCATTGCCACCAGATTGACATCAATACCAGTGTGACAACTACACACACACACACCCATACATCCCTCACGCACCACACTACGCACACCTAACCACACTACCCAACACCCACACACTTACACACACCACACAACATCCATAGCCCACAAAGACACCCCCATTTCACAGAAGAGGAGGTGCGGGTCATGGTGGAGGAAATAGGGTAGAGCCACAGCTCTTTGGAGCACAGGTCCAGCAGATATCCATTGCAAGGAAGATGGATCTATGGCGGAGAATCCTGGACAGGTTGAACGCTGTGGGACAGCATCCAAGAACAAGGGACGACATCAGGAAGAGGTGGAACGACCTACGGGGGAAGGTATGTTCCGTGGCAGCAAGACACCAGCTCGCCATACGGAGGACTGGTGGTGGACCCTCACCTCCTCCTCCACAGCTTACAGCATAGGAGGAGCAAGACTTAGCAATCCTGCATCCAGATTGACTCACTGGAGAAGCCGGAGGACTGGACACTGGTAAGTCAACATTTACCACTTATCACCCCACATACCTGCATGCCATCTCACACCCTCACCTTCACTCCTATCACTCCACTCCATCCCACACACTGCACCAACGCAGATGACTAACCCTAATGCAAAGCCCTGCATGGCATACCAATGCATGGACAGCCCTCCCAACCCTGCATGGACACCCATCACCAAAGCATGCACAGCATACGGGTACTAACAATCCCATAATACATCACCATGCACATTCAAAGGTGGCAGGGCAACAGCAACAATAGTGGGGAAGCTAGGGATGTACAATATGTCACAGGCATGAAGCATAATACATCACTTACATCCCCACAGGTGCTCCAGCCAAAGTCGGTGGAGCGGAGGTGCCACAACAATCCAGTCCCTCAACAGAAGATGCCCCCAGTGATGACAGTAACTCTGGACTTCAGGATCTGGATCAACAACCTGGCCCATCAGGGTCCACTGGACAGTCGGTCACCCAAGCCCACTCACCGTCTACCAGAGAGCCTCCCACTTCAGTATCCAACAACACATCTCCCACCCAGCGTCCCCACACCTCTGTCACAAGGACACATCAATCAGTAGTGTGCCCACCTGTAAAGGGACCCCAGTTCACACCTCACCCCAAAGACAATCAGGGACCTGGGGTCAGTGACAGTGGACACCCCGTTCAGGGGACTGGGGCACAGGGCAACAGGGACACTGGGAGGACTGCTGTGTGCCAGGGGGAGGACAGGCCCATGGAACCGACTCTTCAGGAGGCACTCACTAATGTCCTGAGGGCTTACCAGCAATCCTTGGATACGACGGGCCATATCCTGATCAACATGCAGAAGAACAAGCGGCTGCAGGAGGAACACCATCAGGAGATCAGGGAGGACTTGCAGGCCACCATGATCTCTAAAGCAGGGGTGCTGACAGACATGGCCAACATCATGAGGGAATGGACAGCACACCAGCGGGCCCCTACCACTAGCCAGTCTATCGACCAGCCCACAACTTCTTCTGCTGCTAGTGGACAGGAGGCCCCGCCACAGGACCCACAGACCACCAACACCGCTCCCCCTGCAGAAGTTGAACCACCCCGCAAACGTTCCCTGTGAGCCAGACAGAAGCCAGACACTTGTCAAGATGGAGACCACCGCCAGGAAATGAGACTCTCCTGATTGTGTCCCACCTTGTCACCTTGACCACTTTGAACTGCCTTTGCTCCCCTTCCTATGGTCTCTTGGACACTGGACCTGTGCTACAAACAGACTGGAACAATACCCAGGACTTTCCTCCACCATCACCCCATTTCATTGCATTTTCAGTCAATTATTTGCAGTACAATAGACACCCTTGAACACAATTTGAGTGACACTTTTATGTGTTGAAAATGTGCATTTTTGGAAACAGTCACCTCTAGTGCAAATGATCTGAACACTGTGATAGCATACAATTAGTGACCTGTAACTGTCTGTATGATTTCACATCAGGACATTGTTGTCATATCACCAACATCTGGAAAATGAGAAGCCGTAGGTGACAGTAAGTTGAGATGCAAAGGAAGTGAATGCCATCATGCTACAGCCACACAGATGAAATCAATAGTCAGAGCAATGATCAGTTCCACTGTCTCATCTGTGTGTCATTGGAAGTATTGATGTATAACTGATGTTCTGTTGTCCACATCCTCATCCTCTGCCTCCTCCTCCTCACTGTCCTCAGTGTCCATTGCTGCCACAGGGGCATCTCCAGTCTCCTCCTCCTGCAGAAACGGCACATATCATCTGAGGGCCAGGTTGTGCAACATGCAGCATGCCACTACTATCTGGCAGACATTTCTGGGTGAGTAGCACAGGGTTCCACCTGTCAGATGGAGACACCTGAACCTGGCCTTCAAGAGGCCGAAGGTCCTCTCAATTATTCTTCTTGTTCGTCCATATGCCTCATTATAACGGTACTCAGCCCCTGTCCTGGCAGTCCTCACAGGGGTCAGGAGCCACAATAGGTTTGAGTAGCCAGAGTCACCTGCAAGTATTGAGGTACAACATTTGGACTTACACAATGCTATGGTGATAACACCTGAAGGCATACACTGACATGCAGTGGGTGGGAACTCTGGCTCATCTATTAGCCATACCCTGTGCCTCTGTAGTTGGGCTATCACATTTGGGATGCTGCTATTCCTGAGGACAGAGGTGTCATGCACCGACCCAGGATACTTGGCAGTGATGTGGGAGATGTACTGGTCCACCAGGACACCATTTGCATATGCAGTGAGTGGAAACTTTTACGATTCCTGAACATCTGTTCATTCTGCCGGGGGACAAACGCAATATGTGTTCCACCAATCGCCCCAATAATATTGAGGATATGCCCCATTGCATAGAATCCTGCCTTCACAGAGGCCAAATCTTCCACCTGGGGGGAAAACAATGTAGATGCACATGTGTTTCACCAGGGCAGACAAAACCCTTGCCAGCATGATTGAGAACATTGGCTGTGACATTCCTGCTGCCAAGCCCACTGTCACCTGGAAAGAACCAGTTGCCAGGAAATGGAACACTGATAGCACTAGCACAAGGAGGGGGATCCCAGTGGGATGATGGATAGCTGATATTAGGTCAGGCTCCAATTGGGCACACAGATCTGTGATTGTGGCCCTGTCCAGTCTATAAGTCAGTATAATGTGCCTGTCCTCCAGTGTAGCCACAAGGGGTCTGTACATGGGGGTTTGTCTTCTCCCATTCATCTACAGCGGCAGGTATCTAAGGGACACAAGAGTGAGTAGGCAGTCATAATTTGAACAATAGAACCCCCACATTAGTGTACGTAGTGCATTTATGTGATGGGACAGTGGGAATGGCAAGGTATGTGCAAATCTGGGCAGTGATGCAGTTAAGGTTCATCTGATCGCTGTCCGCCACTATGAAATGGCGACCGCGGTTCCTTTATGTTTGGACAGGTGGAAGTGAGTAACTCCTCATTGGAAAATATGGGGCTCTATGGAGTACAGTGGCGAGTGGGGATCAGCGCCAGGGGTGACGGTGTACACCGCCGCGGACGTGACTGCCATTTTCTATTTGAATTCTCACTTGTTTCCTGACCTCCAACAGCAGAACACCTACACTGCGTGTGCTGCTGTGACCTGTGTCTGGAACCTACCATGGCCCGTGTGACTGGGGGGGAAGGGCCCCTGCCTTCACTGCAGAGGAGTTGGAGCAATTGGTGGATGGGGTCCTACCACAGTAAGGTCTGGTGTATGGGCCTACACCTTGGGCATGATGCATGTGGGAAGGATGCATGGAGATGTGTGTGCAAGTATCGTTTCATCGGGGGAATGTCTTGTGGTGGCATACATGGTGGCCAGAAGGCGATCTGTATACCAATGGGGATAGAAATGGGATTGGTGGGCCATATGTGTGACAGGTTGGATTGTATGTGTAATGGTGTCCTCTCGTCTGCATCGCCTCTTCAGGTTAGCTCCCATCAAAACATGGGATTATGGTGTGCCATCGCCAAGGATGTGCGGACCCTTGGGGTCTATGGCAGGTGGAGCGCTCACTGTCAGAAATGGTAGGAGGACCTTAGACGCTGAGCAAGGAAGACTGCGGAGGCCCAGCTGGGGATGGCCTCCCAAAGAGGACAGGTGCCCATCAGAACCTGACCCCCCTGATGGCCCGCATACTGGCAGTGGCCTACCCAGAGCTGGATGGGCGCTTGAGGGCATCACAGCAGCCACAAGGGGGTGAGTAGAGTGGCTGTTTCAACAATATTTGTTAGGTGGCATGGGATCTGAGTGGTGGGTGTTAGTTAGTTGTGCCCCTTAATGCCAGGCCAGACATTGCAGTGTGATCCAGCTCAAGGGTAATGATTGAATGGGAAATCAAGGTAACCTAGCTAGGTTGCATTCCATATCAGACAGGGCTTAGTGGGTCTCAGAAGGGGTACATTTGGCGGTGGTTGGCCCTCCTCTTGCTGTGGCATCTAGCCAATTGTTTCACAGTGGAATGCATAGTGCTCAATCCTGATCCCTGTGTGTGACGATACTGTGTATGCCTTCTGTGATGTGGTGCAGAAATTGACCTAGTGCTCCCTTTCTCTCTCTCTCCCTTTTTTCTTCTGTCATCCTGTCCATGTGTGCATTAGTATCATCTGGTGGAGGAGCAGGGGCACCAGTAACAGAGGGAGCTGCATCCCACAGGATCCAGGAGGCAGAGTCCACCGACGGCGAGGGAACCAGTTGGACGGAGGCCGAGGGGAGCACCACTGCGGAGACAGGAGATGACAACACAGACTCAGATACCTCCTCCGATGGAAGCTCCCTTGCAGTGGCGGGCCCCTTTATGCCCACCGCATCTACAGGTACAGCCGCCACCCCCCCTACCAGCACCGCGCTCCCAGCAGCCCCTCAGCGTGTGCCCCGTGGCCGCTCACCCAGGAGGGTGGGCATCTCCTTCGCCCCAGGCACCTCAGCCCCTGCCCCAGTCAGACCTGCTGCCCTCAGTGAGGAGGCCAATGACCTCCTCAGATCTCTCACTGTTGGGTAGTCTACCATTCTGAATGCCATCCAGGGTGTAGAGAGGCAGTTGCAACAGACAAATGCATACCTGAAGGGCATTCATTCTGGTCAGGCAGCCCAACAGCGAGCTTTTCAGACTCTGGCCTCAGCACTGATGGCAGCCATTGTCCCTGTGTCCAGCCTCCCCCTCCAACTTCCTCCACCAAGACCCAATCCCCAGTAACTCAGCCTATCCCATGAACACCATCAGACCAGCATGCACACACCTCTACACACAAGGGTAGCTCTGGCAAACATGAGCACCACACATCCCACAGGCACTCACTCAAGCATCATACCCATGCAGACATACCAACAGCCCCTGCCTCCACTGTGTCCCCCTCCTCCACGTCTCCCTCCTCCCTCTCTGTCAGGTCTCCACTCACACCTGCATGCACCACATCTTCAGCCACTACCTCCATCACCAGCACGCCCTTCACCACACACTGCTCACGTGCACTCAACACCACTACTACCATTCACACATCTCCTGTGTCCTCTCCCAGTGTGTCTGTGAGCCCTCCTCCCAAAGTACACAAACGCAGTCACACACCCAACCAACAGCCATCCACCTCACAACAGCCTCCAGCCCATGCACCTTCACCCAAAGTCAGCAAACAAACACCTCCTAACACCACTACCTCTTCCTCCACTCCCAAACCCCCTCCATCTACCCGTCCCAGTGTGTCTAAAAAGTTTTCCCTTCACCTCACCCACCCCTTCTGTCCCCTAGGGCCCGCCTCTCCAGGTCCCAACCCAGCACCTCAGCCACGACATCACCGGGAACAGTTGTGCCATCAGTAACCGGCTTCTGGAGTGTGCCAAGCAGCAGGGCAGCCAGTGTCCCAAGGAGCCAGGCCAAGGACATTCCCCCACCTCCAAAACAAAAGTAGTTGCACACAGCCCGGAGGGAAAAGGCCAAAACACCTGCCACCAAGGGCTCAGCCAGGACAACAGTTGGGAGTGGCAAGACAGCTGCGCCAACATCCAAGGTGGGGAAGGGGCAGAGAAAGAAAGGGAAGTTGCCGCCAACCTGCACGGCAGACACGACCGCCACATGCACCGCCGCCAAAGGCATGGCCGCCCAGGATACCGCTGCCATCAGCACGCTCAGTGAGCCCCCCACCAGCACCGCCGCCCAGGACACCGGCGCCAGCAGCAGGCTCAGTGAGCTCCCCACCAGCACCGCTGCCCAATGAGCGCCGCAAGCACCGCCGCTACTGAGGCCGTCGCCAGCACCTCCAGCAGCCACACCACATCCTGTGCCAGTGGCACCACTGCAGACATGGCTGCCATCCCCAGTGGTCAGTCGTACGAGGCTGGTGGTCAGTTCCAGGGGCCTGGACAGCTTCCATGTTGCCCCACCGTCAGTGGAATGTCAGATCCACTACCTCAGTCCTTGGCAGGATGAAGCACTCTGGGCACAAAGCCCCCTCCAGAACCAGTGGAGAAAGGCATCCACTACCTCAGTCCTTGGCAGGATGAAGCACTCTGGGCACAAAGCCCCCTCCAGAACCAGTGGAGAATGACATCCACTACCTCTGTCCTTGGCAGGATGAAGCACTCTGGGCACCAGGCCCCCTCCAGAACCAGTGGAGACTGTTATCCACTTGAGAGACTGTGGCATTGCACTCCCCAGGATAAAGCAGTGGGCAAACCACCCACTGGAGAGACTTGCAAGACTGTGGCTTTGCACTCCCCAGGATGAAGCAGTGGGCAACCCACCCACTGGAGAGACTTGAGAGACTGTGTCTTTGCACTCCCCAGGATAAAGCAGTGGGCAAACCACCCACTGGAGAGACTTGAGAGACTTTGGCTTTGCACTCTCCAGGATGAAGCATTGGGCAAACCACCCACTGGAGAGACTTGAGAGACTGTGGCTTTGCACTCCCCAGGATGCTATAGGAGACAATAGGCCTGGGGCAACACAAACCATATACTACAAAAGTGGAATGCGAATCACGAAAAGTCCCCGGGCCTAGTGTAGTGTGTAGAGGGTTGCTGGGAGTGTAAGAAAAAATTAAGGGTGTCCAAGACACCCCACCCCAAGACCCTGAAAAGTAGGAGTAAAGTTACCTTACTACCCCTGAAAGACAGTAAAGTCGAGATAGGGGATTCTGCAAAGACAACAACTGACTGCACAGCACTGAAGACGGATTCCTGGACCTGAAGACCTGCAAAGGAAGGGGACCAAGTTCAAAAGTCACGCAAGTGTCCAGGGGGGCAGCAGCCCAATAAACCCCTGAAGAAGGTGCAAAAGGGCTGCCTCTGGGTAGAAGAAGCCGAAGATTCTGCAACAACAGAAGGGGCCAGGAACTTCTCCTTTGGTCAGAAGATGTCCCACAGCATGCTGGAGGATGCAGAGGTTTTTACAAGCAGAAAGACCGCAAGCAAGCCTTGCTAGCTGCAAGAGCCGCAGTTGAGGATTTTGAGTGCTGCCTGGGCCCAGGAAGGACCAGGAGGTCGCCCCTTCGAGGAGGAGACAGAGGGGGCACTCAGCAAAACAGAGAGCCCACGCAGAAGCAGGCAGCACCCGCAGAAGCACCTGAACAGGCATTCAGAAGATCTGAGCATGGCAGTCGTCTCAGCACAACAAAAGAGGGTCCCACGAAGTCGGAGTCCAACTCAGCGAGTTGAGCAATGTGGGACGGAGTGCTGGGGACCTGGGCATTGCTGTGCATGAAGGAAGTCTTGCAAAAGTGCACAGAAGCCCTAGCAGCTGCAGTTCACGCAGTTCACAGGATTACTGTCTGGCGTGGGGAGGCAAGGACTTACCTCCACCAAATTTGAACATAAGGGCCACTGGACTGTCAGGGACATTTGGATCCAGCTCCTGTGTTCCAGGGGCCACGTTCATCATGATGAGAGGGGACCCAGAGGACCATTGATGCAGAAGTTTGGTGCCTGCGTTGGCAGGGGGAAGATTCCGTCGACCCACAGGAGATTTCTTCTTGGCTTCCAGTGCAGGGTGAAGGCAGACAACCCTCAGAGCATGCACCACCAGGAAACAGTCGAGAAAGCTGGCAGGATGAGGCGCTACAATGTTGCTGGTAGTCTTCTTGCTACTTTGTTGCGGTTTTGCAGGCGTCCTGGAGCAGTCAGCGGTCGATCCTTGGCAGAAGTTGAAGAGGGAACTGCAGAGGAACTTTGGTGGGCTCTTGCATTCGTTTTCTGACGAGAAACCCACAGGAGAGACCCTAAATAGCCCTCAGAGGAGGATTGGCTACAGAGAAAGGTAGGCACCTATCAGGAGGGGTCTCTGACGTCACCTGCTGGCACTGGCCACTCAGAGGTGTCTATTGTGCCCTCACACCTCTGCATCCAAGATGGCAGAGGTCTGGGACACACTGGAGGAGCTCTGGGCACCCCCCCTTGGGAGGTGCTGGTCAGGGGAGTGGTCACTCCCCTTTCCTTTATCCAGTTGCACGCCGGAGCAGGGCTGGGGGGATCCCTGAACCGGTGTAGACTGGCTTATGCAATGAGGGCACCATCTGTGCCCTTCAAAGCATTTCCAGAGGCCAGGAGAGGCTACTCCTCTCAGGCCCTTAACACCTATTTCCAAAGGGAGAGGGTGTAACACCCTCTCTCAGAGGAAATCCTTTATTCTGCCTTCCTGGGACTGGGCTGCCCAGGCCCCAAGGGGGCAGAAACCTGTCTGAGGGTTGACAGCAGTGGTAGCTGCAGAGAAAACCCCATAGAGTTAGTTTGGCAGTACCGGGGCTCTATGCTGGAGCCCCGGGGATGCATGGAATTGTCCCCCCAATACCAGAATGGTATTGGGGTGACAATTCCATGATCCTAGACATGTTACATGGCCATGTTCGGAGTTACCATGGTGACGCTACATATAGGTATTGACATATATGTAGTTCACGCGTGTAATGGTGTCCCCGCACTCACAAAGTCCGGGGAATTTGCCCTGAACAATGTGGGGGCACCTTGGCTAGTGCCAGGGTGCCCTCACACTAAGTAACTTTGCACCTAACCTTCACTAAGTGAGAGTTGGACATATAGGTGACTTATAAGTTACTTAAGTGCAGTGTAAAATGGCTGTGAAATAACGTGGACGTTATTTCAGTCAGGCTGCCGTAGCAGTCCTGTGTAAGAATTGTCTGAGCTCCCTAAGGGTGGCAAAAGAAATGCTGTAGCCCATAGGGATCTCCTGGAACCCCAATACCCTGGGTACCTGGGTACCATATACTAGGGAATTATAAGGGTGTACCAGTGTGCCAATCAGAATTGGTAAAATTAGTCACTAGCCTGCAGTGACAATTTTAAAAGCAGAGAGAGCATAAACACTGAGGTTCTGGTTAGCAGAGCCTCAGTTATACAGTTAGGCACCACACAGGGAACACAAACATATGAGCACTGGGGTCCTGCTTAGCAGGACCCCAGTGACAGATATCAAACACACTGACAACATAGGGCTTCCACTATGAGCACTGGGCTCTGGCTAGCAGGATCCCAGTGAGACAGTAAAAACACCCTGACATATACTCACAAACAGGCCAAAAGTGGGGGTAACAAGGCTAGAAAGAGGCTACCTTCCTACACAACCCCCCTCCCCCAAACGAAGGACAATAAGGATAACCTTGGCCAGTTGAGTCTTTATTGTCTAAGTGGTGATAAGTGGAGAGTAGCTCTGTAATAGATTGGTTACTCCCTTTATCATCCACTATATGGTTTCTTCCCTGTGGGGCTGTGAACCACCCTGTTTGAAGTTTCTTAGCTAGCCAGCAATGTGAAGTTATATTCACAGAGTTCCTATTAGTATGTTTAAGTTTGGAGCAGTGGGAATTGTCCACTGGACCTATATCAAATGATAAGAATGCCAGACGGGGATGCTGTCTCAGTAAAGCCATAGCTGGGCAAACATTTTGTCCATATGGCTGTAAGAGAGAACAAGGTTGCTGTTTCTCTTGAGTTGGAGCAGGGCAGGGATGCTGTCCTATAAGCTCCACACTAGGGCAGAGCTGCTGTCCTAAGTGTTGTGAGGCAGTGCAGGGTTGCTACAGTAAAGGTTCCCTGGGAGGGTTGGAGGGATGCTCCATGTTAACTAAAATGGTGCAATTTTTCTCACCAATATTAGCTATCCACACAGAGAGGTACTTCTACCTCAGGGAGTACAGCTGTGTTAGCTGATGAATCCCTTGGTACAGGTGCACCCCAGGAGAGGTTTCTCCCACCACAGGAACAGTATCCTAAATGGCAGGGTGGTTAAGGGATACTTTGATGCCCTTTTCACCTGTTGTTGGAGAAGGACCCTGCGTTTTCAGGCCTTTTTCTCTCCTTTGCTTTTTCATTTCAGTTGAAATGAGAGGAAGCAATTCCTCAGGGATGTCCAGCATGGCTGCATGGGTATTAAACTCTACTTCAGCTCAACCTGAGGCCTCTAGGTTATTACCTAAGAGACAGTCTACAGGTAAGCTAGGTGATACAACCACCTGCTTAGGGCCAGTAATTCCACCCCAACTAAACTGAATTATAGCTAAGGCAAGGAACTTAGTGGAGTTATGGACATCAATAATCTTGTACTGTTGTCCAATGATGTGTTGTGCAAGAGACGCTAGGTTTTCAGTCACCAAAGCGATACTGGCACCTGTGTCCCTGTAGGCCTGAGCCTCAACATTATTTATTGTAACTGACTGCCTGTACTTATCCATTGTAAGGGGACAAGCAGCCAGTGTGGCAAGGCCAATGCCACCAGGTGTGACCGAAACTGTCTTGGGACTGACTACCCCGGTTTCTATGATGGACCCATAAGTGAACCCAACTACATCCTTATTTTGACTGTTGCCAGCAGTCCCACCACTATTACCCCTACTGCTAGGGGCACTAGAGTTTGATGTATTAGTGGTGGTAGGCTCAGGGGGTTTACCTGGGCAGGACTTATCCTCTGGCCTATGGCCTTTATTTTTACACGCATAGCACCAAGGCTTTTTAATGTGTGTGGGTTGTGAAGAAGAGGAAGAAGATGATTATCCCCACCCCCTGAAGAGTGTTTAGGATTTGAAGAAGGATCTTTAGTTTTACCTTTATCCCCATGCTCATCCTGAAATTTCTCACCATCTTTCTTCTTGCCGTCCTTGTCACCTCCTGTATGAACTTTTCTGTTCACTCTTGTTCTGACCCATTTGTCTGCCTTCTTTCCCAATTCTTGGGGAGAGGTCAGATCTGAGTCTACCAAGTACTGGTGCAACAAATCAGACACACAATTGTTTAGAATATGCTCTCTCAGGATTAGATTATACAGGCTTTCACAGTCAGTCACCTTACTGCCATGTAACCAACCCTCCAAGGCCTTCACTAAACAGTCTATAAAGTCTGTCCAGTCTTGAGAGGACTCCTTTCTGGTGTCTCTGAACTTAATCCTGTATTGTTCAGTGGTTAAGCCAAATCCATCCAAGAGTGCATCCTTCAAAACTTTGTAGTTATTAGCATCACTTTCTCTGACAGTAAGGAGCCTATCCCTACCCTTACCAGTGAAAGATAGCCACAAGATAGCAGCCCACTGCCTTTGAGGGACCAACTCTACCATACAGGCCCTCTCAAGTGCAGCAAACCACTTGTTTATGTCACCCCCTCCTTGTGAGGGGGGACTATCTTATGCAGGTTTCTGGAATCTTGCTCTCTGACAGGATTGCTATCAAAAACACTGCGACTGCCACCACGGGGAACTAACCCCAACCTCTGCCTTTCCACATCTAGAGATTCCCTGTCTAAGGCCTGCTGCTGCTGTTTAAGCTTCTGCTGGGCCTCTTCCAACCTCAGCTTTCTGGGTTTCCATTCCATTAAGTTATCCGCAGGGTGGGAGGCTTGGGAATTGTGAGACACAGAAGTTATGTGGGAATTGGCAGAGTTGGACTTGCCCCTAACTGACTGGACTCTAGTAACCTGGTCTTTAGGAGTGAAAGGTGCCCTACTAATGTGTGACCCCCTCCCACTACCAGTGTCACTGTTAGCTGACAGGTCCTTGGAAGAACCCTCCCCAGCATCCTCAGGGGACTCCTCTGAGTCTGGCTGGGTACCCCCCTCCTCTACCTCCTGATCCTGGGCTGTGCCAGACTGGTTCTGGTCACTTTCTAGGAGAAGGCTAAGGAGAAGATATTTTGTAGGATTCTTACCAATTGCTAAACCTCTTTCAATGCAGAGACACATCAAACTGTTAAAGTTTAGATTCCCATATGTTGCCTGGACAACTGTGGGAGTAAGCTCTACTGCAGACATAATAGAAAAGGTTTAGGACAGAGAGAGAAAAAAGTTTTTGGAACTTTAGAAAGAACAGAGAAAAACCTTTGAAAACTTTTGAAAAAACTTTTAAAAGTTTTCTGAAACTTTTCAGAAACTTTTTAGAAAGTTTTAGAGAAGGAAAGTTAAACTTTTTAGGTTACTGTGTATATTCTGAAGTATTTGGTATATGTTTTTCTTATGAAAAGCACCAATGACAAAGTGGTAAAGCAGTTACAAGTACTTATCCCACCGCTGCACCACCAATGTAGGAGGCTGGCCTGGCTTATAGTGGGTACCTAGTGGTACTTACACCTTGTGCCAGGTCCAGTTATCCCTTATTGGTAGATTAGAAGTGTTCTAGCAGCTTAGGCGGATAGAAGTAGCTATAGCAGAGCAGCTTAGGCTGAACTAGGAGACATGCAAAGCTCCTACTATACCACTTATATCATATAGCACTATATCATAAGAAACACAATACTCAGAGTTACTAAAAGTAAAGGTACTGTATTTTAGTGACAATATTCCAGAAGTATCACAGAGGATTTACTCCCTTAGGAGGTAAGTAATATACACAAAATATACACACAAACCAAAATCAGGTAAGTAAACAGTTAAAAAAGTAGTGCAAACACTGTAGAACACAATAGAATGCAATAGGAGACAATAGGCCTGGAGCAACACAAACCATATACTCCAAAAGTGGAATGCGAACCACGAATGGATCCCAGGCCTAGTGGAGTATGTAGAGGGTCACTGGGAGTGTAAGAAAACACTAAGGGTGTCCAAGATACCCACCCCAAGACCCTGAAAAGGAGGAGTAAAGTTACCCTACTACCCTAGAAAGACAGTAAAGTCGAGATAGGGGATTCTGCAAAGACAACAACTGACTGCAAAGCACTGAAGACAGATTCCTGGACCTGAGGACCTGCAAAGGAAGGGGGCAAAGTCCAAAAGTCATGCAAGTGTCCGGAGGGTACAGGAGCGCACTAAACCCCGGATGAAGGTACAAAAGGGCTGTCTCCGGGTGGAAGAAGCTGAAGATTTTGCAACAACAGAAGGTGCCAGGAACTTCTCCTTTGGTCAGAAGATGTCCCACGGCATGCTGGAGGACGCAGTGTTGTTTTCAAGCAGAAAGACCGCAAACAAGCCTTGCTAGCTGCAAGAGTTGCGGTTAAAGATTTTGGGTGCTGCCAGAGCCCAGGAAGGACCAGGCGGTCGCCCCTTGGAGGAGGAGACAGAAAGGGTGCTCAGCAATATAGAGAGCCTATGCAGAAGCAGGCAGCACCCGCAGAAGCACCTGAACAGGTGTTCAGAAAATCTGAGCATGGCGGTCGTCTCAGCACAACAAAAGGGGGTCCCACGAAGTCGGAGTCAAACTCAACGAGTTGGGCAATGCAGGATGGAGTGCTGGGGAACTGGGCTGTGCTGTGCATGAAGGAAGTCTTGCAAAAGTGCACAGAAGCCCTAGCAGCTGCAGTTCACGCAGTTCACTGGATTACTGTCTGGCGTGGGGAGGCAAGGACTTACCTCCACCAAATTTGGACAGAAGAGCAACTGGACTGTCGGGGACACTTGGATCCAGCTCCTGTGTTTCACGGACCACGCTCGTCAAGATGAGAGGGGACCCAGAGGACCGGTGATGCAGAAGTTTGGTTCATGCATTGGCAGGGGGTAGATTCCGTCGACCCATGGGAGATTTCTTCTTGGCTTCCAGTGCAGGGTGAAGGCAGACAGCCCTCAGAGCATGCACCACAAGGAAACAGTCGAGAAAGCCAGCAGGATGAGGTGCTACAATGTTGCTGGTAGTCTTCTTGCTACTTTGTTGCGGTTTTGCAGGCGTCCTGGAGCAGTCAGCGGTCGATCCTTGGCAGAAGTCAAAGAGGGAAGTGCATAGGAACTCTGGTGAGCTCTTGCATTCGTTATCTGATGAGAAACCCACAGGAGAGACCCTAAATAGCCCTCAGAGGAGGATTGGCTACAGAGTAAGGTAAGCACCTATCAGGAGGGGTCTCTGACGTCACCTGCTGGCACTGGCCACTCTGAGGTGTCCATTGTGCCCTCACACCTCTGCATCCAAGATGGCAGAGGTCTGGTACACACTGGAGGAGCTCTGGGCACCTCCCCTTGGGAGGTGCTGGTCAAGGGAGTGGTCACTCACCTTTCCTTTGTCCAGTTTTGCGCCAGAGCAGTGCTGGGGGGATCCCTGAACCGGTGTAGACTGGCTTATGCAAGGAGCGCACCATCTGTGCCCTTCAAAGCATTTCCAGAAGCCAGGAGAGGCTTCTCCTCTCAGGCCCTTAACACCTATTTCCAAAGGGAGAGGGTGTAACACCCTCTCTCAGAGGAAATCCTTTGTTCCGCTTTCCTGGGACTGGGCTTCCCAGGCCCCAGGGGTGCTGAAACCTGTCTGAGGTTTGGCAGCAGCAGTAGCTGCAGAGAAAACCCCAGAGAGTTAGTTTGGCAGTACCCAGGCTCAATGCTGGAGCCCTGAGGATGCATGGAATTGTCACCCCCCAATACCAGAATGGTATTGGGGTGACAATTCCATGATCCTAGACATGTTACATGGCCATGTTCGGAGTTACCATGGTGACGCTACATATAGGTATTGACCTATATGTAGTTCACGCGTGTAATGGTGTCCCCGCACTCACAAAGTCTGGGGAATTTGCCCTGAACAATGTGGGAGCACCTTGGCTAGTGCCAGGGTGCCCTCACACTAAGTAACTTTGCACCTAACCTTCACTAGGTGAGGGTTAGACATATAGGTGACTTATAAGTTACTTGAGTGCAGTGTAAAATGGCTGTGAAATAACGTGGACATTATTTCACTCAGGGTGCAGTGGCAGTCCTGTGTAATAATTGTCTGAGCTCCCTAAGGGTGGCAAAAGAAATGCTGCAGCCCATAGGGATCTCCTGGAACCCCAATACCCTGGGTACCTAGATACCATATACTAGGGAATTATAAGGGTGTTCCAGTGTGCCAATCAGAATTGGTAAAATTAGTCACTAGCCAGCAGTGACAATTTTAAAAGCAGAGAGAGCATAAACACTGAGGTTCTGGTTAGCAGAGCCTCAGTGATACAGTTAGGCACCACACAGGGAACACATATAGGCCACAAACTTATGAGCATTGGAGTCCTGGCTAGCAGGATCCCAGTGACACATATCAAACACACTGACAACATAGGGCTTCCACTATGAGCACTGGGGCCCTAGCTAGCAGGATCCCAGTGAGACAGTAAAAACACCCTGACATATACTCAAAAATAGGCCAAAAGTGAGGGTAACAAGGCTAGAAAGAGGCTACCTTCCTACATAGACTCAGTGCATTTAAGAATGCTTGAAGTGGAAAACCAAGTAGTATCCTTAAAGGGATTTAAGGCACTGCTTTAAGACACAGATGGAAGCATGCCTATGAGACATGGAAACATGACAGGAAGTAGTCCTCATGAAAGCAGTAGGCCGAAAGAAAAGGCTAAAGGATGATAGTGGTCTGGAAGAAGCGGAAGAGGGTTCTGGCCTACCAGCATTTGAAATGGGCATCTTCTTGTCACTTTGTGGTGGTGGCTGGCTGGAGTTAAAGATGGGTGTGGGAAATTGGGTTGTTGGTTGAAGCAAGAATCCCTGCCAGGGTCAAACAGCAAAGTCACTAAATTATCTGTGCTTAACACTCTGTTAGATTGGCACAAAGTAGTCAGGCTTAACTTTGACACCAAAATGACAAAAATACAAATAGGTGAGTTGGTGTTATGCATTTTTATTGTTTAAGGTACAAACTAGAGCCTAAAAGATCAGTGCATAAATCACAGACATCAAGCTGCGAGAGACAAGGTAAAAACTGAAAAATATGGTGGACCGCAATGGAGGGCAAGTCAGATATAAAGGGGCATAGTTATACTTTTTGATGCAAAACTGCACTAACACAGTTTTGCATCAAAAACTTTAGCACCAGCTTGCACCATTCCTGAGCACCAGCCAGGTGCCATATTTATGGAATGGCACAAGCCGGTGCAAAGGGTGGGCTATTGTAAAAGAAAACAAGCATTTACAATGCAATGGGCCTCGCATTTGCTCGAGTTGGAGCTGTTAGCGTTTTAAACTCTTAACCGGACTTTTCTTTCCACATAAACTTAAAAATGAAAAGATAAACAGTTTCACATAAGCAAGCTGATGGCCTCAAAGCAAACACACAAAAGGAAACAGAAGTTAGCTTGCAGTGAAACGTATCAGCAAAAGTGCAAATATCCATGTTAGCAGTAAAAGAGCAATTATCCATGTAACCGGCAAAAGTGCAGTTCTCTATATAACAGGATCAATGTCATGCAAAGCGCGTGACTACTGCCCAGCGAGATTGCGCTGCCTATGAAATAAAGTGAAAAGGTAGTCCAGAAACCATACGGAAATATGGAGCCTCGTATGTTTTCAGTAGTTGGCTGGTGCGCTTGAGGAAGGCTAAACACCGGAAAAGGCATGACGTATGCATGCCTTTCACTAATCAAATCAGGTGAATTTTAAAAGGCAAGCCCACAAACCAACCAAAGTGATGGGTGTGGTTACAAGCCCATAGAGAGATAACAACAGGTGAAGAGCGCTTTGCTCGCTCGACCCTAATGACGTTAGCCGGGTGGGGGTGGCTGTATGGGAGAAGGGGGTTTTGCACCCAAAAATTACATTAGGCTGGTTAGAGGCAAAAAAAATGCCTCTATCCAGCTTAGCATCATTTTCTGAAGCAAAACCATCTATACCATATGACTCCTGTCTTAGAAAAGACAGGAATCATGCTCACCACACCAGTGGCCAGCACAGGGGACCAGTGTCCCCTGGGCATGGCCATTGCACCCTGTGCCATGCCTGGGGGCCCCAAGTTGGGCCCCTGATGGCACTTTAATGAGAAAAAAAAATACCTACCTCTACTTACCCTACTTACCTGGGATGCGGTCCCCATCCTCCAGTGTTCCTGAGGCTTGAGGAGGGCACCTGTGGACCCATTCCATGGTGTTTAACCAATTGTCAAAGGTCCCCTAACGCCTTGTCTGACCCAGGCGTTAAATATTGGTGCAAAGCAAGCTTTGAACCATTATTTAGCCCCTCTTCCCACTCGTGCGTAATTTAAGCACAGGGGATACATATGGGGCTTTGGAGTTACCACCATTTTTTAGATGGGGACTCCTACCTTGCATCTCATCGACGCAAGGTAGGTTCACGCATCTAAAAAATGGTGCAAACTCAAATATTTTGATGTTAGACGTGTCTAACATCAAAATATAAATATGGAGTTAGATTTGTGCTGAATTTGCGTTAAAAAAATGACGCAAATTCGGCACAAATAGAGCATAAATATGCCCCAAAGAGTGCAATGGTCTCAGTCAGCGCATACCTTCAGACTTTAAGCACATTTAAAAAAAATGTTCTGAGAAGGTAAAGTTCAGCTGTTCAATGCTGCAGGCAATATCTGAGGAGGGAGTGTCATTGTCGGGGAGCTGTTAAACAATGTCATGATGAAGATTTCCTCATTCAGACCTAGGGGCATATTTATACTCTGTTTGCGCCGTATTTGCGTCGTTTTTTTTTACGCAAATCCGACGCAAAACTAACTCCATATTTATACTTTGGCGTTAGACCCATCTAGCGCCAAAGATTTTGGAGTTTGCGTCATTTTTTTGCGTGGACACCTTCCTTGCGTTAATGATATGCAAGGTAGGCGTTCCCGTCTAAAAAATGACTCTGAGGCATGTGCGCCGTATTTATACTCCCGGGCAAAAATGACGCCCGGGAGTGGGCGGGTCAAAAAAAATGACGTCCAGCCGCTTTAGCGTCATTTTTTAGCACCTGGTCAGGGCAGGCGTTAAGGGACCTGTGGGCTCGGAAGGAGCCCAGAGGTGCCCTCCCATGCCTCCAGGGACACCCCCTGCCACCCTTGCCCACCCCAGGAGGATGCCCAAGGATGGAGGGACCCATCCCAGGGAACTTAAGGTAAGTTCAGGTAAGTATTTTTTTTTTTTTTTTTTGTGACATAGGGGGGCCTGATTTGTGCCCCCCTACATGCCACTATGCCCAATGACCATGCCCAGGGGACAGAAGTCCCCTGGGCATGGCCATTGGGCAAGGGGGCATGACTCCTGTATTTGCTAAGACAGGAGTCATGTCAATGGAGGGTGGGAGTCAAAAAAAATTCCGCTAATCGGGTTGAGGCAGATTTTTTGCCTCAAACCGACTTGCCCCATTTTTTAACGCCCAAGCTCCATTTTCCCCTATGCCGGCGCTGCCTGGTGTGGGTCATTTTTTTTGACGCACACCAGTCAGCTCCTCCGGCTAACGTCATTCCATAAATAAGGCGCCCGCATGGCGCTTTGGAATGGCGTTAGCCGGCGTTAAATTTTTGGACGCACAACTGCGTTGGCGCAGTTGTGCGCCAAACAGTATAAATACGGCCCTTAGTTATTCAAAGTCGTAAATCTCCAGTGGGACAAGGCTGGAGCCTGTAGCTAAAGAGATTTCTATAGGGCTGGATACCCCTTTGGTGAAGTAGCACTGAACAGGAATCCAACAGTAGAACAGGGCTTAAACAGCAGGGCAGGCCTCTGGGGTTCAAGCCAAGATTCAGGCAGCAAGGCAGTCTTTCCACATGCAGCAAAGCAGTCCTCTGAAGTACACAGCAGGCCACAGCAGCAGGCAGTCCTCCAAGAGTCCTTCAGGAGATGCAGAAAGTGAACTGAAGAGTGGGTCTGGAGGTCCTGTTTTTATACTAGGCGCTGTCTTTGAAGTAGGAGAAGTTTCTAGAGAATGCCCTTTGGTTTGCTTACCATTCCCTGTGTCCCCTGTCATGGCTACAAGCTGGCTGCATGAGCAATGAAGGGGTGACAAGTCCTCTTTAGGCAGAGCACAGCCTATTCAGTTGCACAGCTATACCATCCCTATCGTGCCAGTTGATGGCCCATCCAGGCACACCTAATCCCACTATTGTGTGGCTATCTGGGAGGAAAAAACAAAATCCAACTGCCAACTACACACAGTCATATGACCCAGGAACAGGCTGTAGGCACCAAATAGGGCAGGAAAATGCAAACATGTTAAAAGTGGCATTTTCAATATGTTAACTTAAAATAACAACTTTATCATTAAAGAGGATTTTTGGTTACATTTTCTCAGACACCACAGAAGACGTGTTTATCTGTTTCCATTTGAATGTTGTTTAAATGTATTAAAAGCAGCCCTATTTTATCCTATGGGATAGATAGGCCTCACAGTAGGGGAAAATGAATTAGATGTTTTTCACAACCAGGACATGTAAAACTTAAAAGTACATGACCAACATTTTAGTTACAATGCACCATACCCTATGGGCACTCTAGGGCCTACCTTAGGGGTGACTTCTATGAACTAAAAGAGGAGCTTAAGGCCTGCCAGAGGTGCTATATTGCCAAGCTTATTTGGCAGTTTAAAAGTGCATGGGTGTTGCACTGGCATGTCTGGGACATTTTATAAGGGGCTACTTCAGTGGGTGGTACAATAGGTGCTACAGGTCCACTAGTAGCATTTCATTTACTGGCCCTCAGCATATGGTATACTACTTTACTAGGGACTTACATGTAAATTAAATAAATATGTAAATTAGGTTTAAGCCAATTTTACCATGTTTTAGGGAGTGAGCAGAAGCACTTAAGTACACTTTAGCAGTGGTAAAGTAACCAGAGCTCTAAAGCCAACAACAACAAATTCAGCGACATAAATGGGCGAAGGCAAAATGTTTGAGGGGAAAAATGCTGTAAGACTGACCAATCTTAAAATGGGCAAGCCAGATACATTATGGGAAGAGCTGAGCTAGTTCTAAGCCAGGAATCGGATGTCTGGCTTGGCTCTAAGATACAAAGAATGAACTGAGCCTGCAAAAAAATATATGGTTAATCATGAAAAAATGATAAAATCACATATTTGAAACAAGTTGTTCAAAATATACAGCTATGCTAAGAATCCTTAAAATTAAAAAATAAATGTAAGAAAATGTGTAATCTGAGACTTTCAAACCCCCACACAATACTAAAAAACTACAATTCCCAGAATATAAAATGGAGTTTGTTAAAAGCCAGGACCAGATGACGATCTCAGAGGTGACATGGGTTCACTTGCTTGCTGTGACTCATTAATCAATAGTCTGCTTTTCATGCTTGTCGATTACCTTTTAAACAGGGCGAAATTCACTGCGTTCCTGGCTTCAGATAGATCCTCTCCTATTGAGCACAGTAAATATAAGGTTAGTAGTTTATAGGTCATTCAACCACCTCCTGTATCTATCTCATAATTTGCTAGCCATAGCAATGATAAAAGTGCCGGAGGAAACTAGCTTGGTAGTCCTACCTTCACTCTTACTTCACCAAAGCCTTTGTATAAAAGTGCTCCAGGTGTTGCACTGAGTCCAGCAGACAGTAATACCCTACCAATATTCAGGTATCATTAGGTACATTTGTGAATTACTCAGGTACAACTGCTGGGCTGGATGACAATATTATTGTTTTCTCTTGATGGCAAGTTTGAATATTTTAAGAAAACTAACACAACACCAGACCTGCCACCACTTTCACACAATTATATCTCCCTTCCTGCAGTCACACGACCCTTATTACGGTCTACATGATGAGGAACCGATATCATGCAATAGCAGGGAAGGCGAGCTGGAAACCTCTGCATTTAGAAGGTTTCCAGCTCATCTTTGGAGACTCAAAACAGTCAATATCCATTAAGGGTGTGTGTGAAAACCCCTTAGGGACATAGGCGGTAGTCACTTCAAAAGACAGTGGATGCCGGAGTAGGGAGTACAAGTGCCTCTCAGGCATGGTCGGATTGGTAAAGCGGGTAATCCAGCACTGGCTGATGGGCCAGTACCTAAAGGTGACCTGTGGGCAGGTTTTTTAGGGCTCTGTCAACCAGCCCATGGCATGCACTTTCCCTCATTCTTCCCCTGCCAGGTCATTGCCCTGAGGCTATGATAGGTAGAGGAGGCGTTGAGTCTGAGATACAGCCTCAATGGGGGCCAGGTGCTGCTCTGGCACTTGGGCCATTTTCACCTCTGCCTCCATCCCCCAAGGCCAGCCCTGCCCAGAAGCATTGTCTTTGTTCCCCTACCCCATTCTCCAATGGGCCATTACATTCAGGGCATGGTGGGCGAGGAGGGTCAGAGCATGCAGGACCTCGTAGGGTGGGATGAGGACGTTGTGTCAGAGCCGCCGACTTTCAAATTGAGAACTATGTTGGTTGAGTCCCAGCACCAGCTCAACATCCTGTGATTCTGCGCAAATCACTCTAAGCTTAAAATGAAATACAAATATTTTGATGTTATAGAAGATCGTGTTAAAGTGCAGCCTTTATTATTATGGAACAGAATTTGGGGAAATCTGGAAGCACATCTTGGTAGAACCAATATAATGGATTGTGTGAATTTGAATAAGCACTTCCCCTGGCTAAGCTATATTAAAACGAGCTTTGAAAAGCTCAGTACTCCTGCTTTTTTTATAACCCAGATAGTTTAGCTTTTATCTCTTCCAGGCAAATCAAAGATTCTTTTAAACAGTACAAACCGAAGGGTGCAGCTTCAGTCTAGAGGTGGTGGGATAGTGAGCATGCCCTATGAGCTATCTGCACATCCGGCACTTTACTTACAGATTTTGGTTAACAAGAGATGCTTTTTTGCTGACAAGGTTCCACCTTAAAACAATTCATTTTTTGGTGGCTTTTCCCAAAAAGGTACTTGGTTTCCATCTGTTCTCCCATGCCATTGAGAAATACTGACAGAACTGAGCACCTTGCACTTTTTACTATTTTGCACATTTTATACTGGCCAAAGAAGACAGTTTTTGTGCCCAGTATTACGAGCATTAGGAATAAAGGGCCAGATGTATCATGAAGGCCTTTTGCGATTCGGAAATAGCGATTTTTAAGAAATCGCTATTTCCGACTCGCAAAATGCCAAGTATCACATTTGCGAATCGGTAATAGCGATTTCTTAAAAATCGCAAATGCTATTACCGAATCGCAAACTGCAATACTGGCCCCATTCGCAGCTATGGGCCTGTTGGCCCATATCTGCGAATTTTTTGCATTTCCAAAATTGCGATTTCTTAACCAGAAATCTCAATTTTGGAAATGCAAAACCCCAGGGTGCTGGGGGCCTAAGGCCCCATCTGCTGCACCCCCAAATTATTTTTTGGGACATGTAAGGTGCACACATGCCAAATGGGCATGTGTGCTTTACAAGTACATTTTAAAAATGCATTTAAAATGCATTTTTAAATTTTTCACATGATTACCACCAGGTTCAACCTGGTGGTAAATAGCGATTCCTAAATGCCCAAATCGTATTTAGGAATGGCTTCATACATGTGCTAAGAAATCCTTATTTGCGATTTCTTATTTAGAGAGTCGCAATTTGCGACTCTCTAAACAGGGTCGCAATTGTAAGGAATCGCTATTTTAGCGATTCCTTAAAATTGCGTTCAGAATGTCTTTCATACATTCTGAACTGGCTTTTTGCATTTGCAAATGGGCATTCGCACCATTTGCGAATGCAAAAAACCTTGATACATCTGGCCCACAATTACATACAGTTGCTTTTGCTTATTTGCACCAGTAGGGTCATAAATTCTGTTTTAAATGTTAACATAAGTGCCCTGAAGATACACTCTAATTACTGAGGTTTATGTTGTTTCTTCTTTATCTTTTTAGTGTTCTTTTTATCATGAATGATATTGTATTTGTTTGTATTTATGTGACTTTTATGGCTCAAACAAGCCAAATAAAGTATTTTGATGTTGATGAATTTGATGTTGTGTAATGTATTGTATTGTATTGCATTGGCTTATTTATAAAGCGCATTCTGGCAAGATGCATCGAAGCACTAATCTGAACGAGAACACAGGTAAAAAAACAAAGGCTACCGACCGAGAGGACCTATTGTGAGAAGAGCCAAGTTTTCAGGCTTTTCCTAAAGGTGGAGTGAGTAGCTGTTTGTCGAAGCGCAAAAGGCAAGGAGTTCCAAAGCCTTTCAGCTTCCACTGTAAAAGTGCGGTCTCCCCACCTAGCCTTATTGCAACGAGGAACCACAATCATATATTTGGAAGAAGATCTCAAGTTTCTAGTCGGTTGATAATATTGCAAAGTAGACTTCAAATAATCACAGCCCTCCGACTATAAGGCTCTCTGAGTCAAGCAGAGAGTTTTAAAAATAATTCTCTTATTAACAGGTAACCAATGGAGAGATTTCAAACTGCTACTAGCCGATGCAGACTGGGGAAGATTCAGAATAAGGCGCGCTGCCATATTCTGGATGGACTGGAGTTTATCAAGAGAAGTTTTATTAACATTTAACAAAAGGGCATTACAATAGTCCAGTCTTGAGGTGACTAGCGCCAGCACAACCGGCAACCTTAAGTCTTCCTCAAGAAGATGCAGAATTTTCCTAAGAGTTTTCAAGATCCAGAAACAGACTTTAACCGTATGATTGATCTGTAACTTGAAGGAAAGGGAAGTATCAAATATAATACCCAGATTTTTTGTAGAAGGACTATGAAGTGGGCAGCCCCCACACGCCGTGGCCCACCAGCTGTTATTCCAAGGAATGTTATTATGGCCAAAACACATAATCACAGTCTTATCCGCGTTAAGTTTCAGCCAATTTCTGGCCATCCAATTATTAATTGCTGTCATGCAGAGTTGAAATTTCTCCTTTGAATCCTCCCAGTTGTTGGAGACAGGAACAATCACCTGTATGTCATCTGCATAAGAAACAATCTGGAAGCCAAAGGACCGTACCAGGCTCGCCAGAGGCGCCATGTATAAATTGAAAAGAGTAGGACTGAGAGATTACCCCTGTGGCACTCCCCACAGGAGTTGAAAGGGAGAGTAATGTAACTAATGTAACTAATCAATCGCTCCAGTGCCCTTGGGGCTGCATTAATTCCATATCAAACTACACAAAAAAACTGCTAATTGACCCTGTTTTATGATTCTGTAGAGGCTGGAGCAAGATAACTAAAGAGGGCTCTTTATATAAAAATATCCTTATTTATTTATAACATGGATTCTATGCCTTTGTTTAGTTCAAATATTAGTTACGAAGGAGCTTCAGAACACATTTTTAAGTGCTTCTGTTTTATGTCTACTGTTTAAAGTACACAGTGATCAGAGGAAAAAAATCCGGCTTTGGGTGCTTTTCTTTGTTTTCCTACCATGTCGCCATGTGCCAGCTCGAGACTCATCAGGTGCAGCGGTTCTTCTGCCTGGTTTTTCACCTCTTCCACCTGGCCAAAATACAGTGCTTCTAGCTTACGCCAATGTTACTTGCTCCATGAGCTTAATTATGCTTATTTTTAAAAACATGTCTCTAAAAATGAGTCCAATGAAACCCAGCAAATAGTGCTTAATGAAAGGATGCAGTCCAGGAATGTGGGCCACTTCATTTGGCACTGCGTGGGCCTAATTAAGATCCCAATCCAACCCTGCTCTCAGGAATTGAGCCTTGCCCTGGCCATGGCCCTCCTCCTCCTCAAAAGGTGACTTTTTAGGTTGTGCAGTAGCGTTTGACTTGTTGTATACTTTTAAGTATACTTATACTGTGTGTTCAAGTGATTTAATTTGTTGGTTCCAGTGTCCTTTAAAAAGCTTTGCTTGCTAGTGGTCAGTTCTGTCTCTTTGTCCTGCCTTTTTCTCTTTGGGAGCAGCACAAAGTACTGTAGAATTACACTATGTCCTGTTTATCTCTTCTGTAAAGGACTTTTTTTTTAGCATTTGCCTGTTTGTCTCACACTGTGGGTGTGTGTTCAGTACCTCCTACCCACCAGCTCCCTCTGTAAACAGAAACCAACCGCAGAGGGGGGCTTTTCCAGGGCCAGCTCGCCCTCACTCTCTTTCTCTTGTTATTTTCAGTCTGTGTAGCAAGAAAAGTCCAGACAGTAATTTACACCTCTAAGAGCTCTAACTCGAGCAAACACGAGACCATTGCATTCCAAATGCTTGTTTTTCATTTCTTTCTGGTGTCAGAATGTGGATGCTTCAAGCTGAGCTGCTAGATGTTTATTGCACCATTCATCCCTCCCACCTCTTCCTCCCAAGCCAGAAAAGACAAACTGTTGTGGTCTGATTGGAGCCGCTCTCTTGTTTGAAACATTACTGAACTGGAATCACAAACATAGAAGAGGAACAGTGCAGATTGCGGTCTCTCCCCAAATGGTAGTGTAAACCTGCAGGCTAATTCCGTGGCCATCTTAAATGTGCCATAATTTGATATTCCAAAGTGGGGCGGTACAAATTTGGTAACACGAGTATGAGTGTAATAACACACCAAAGAATACCCACAGATAGAAAAAGATTGATTCTGAAATATCCCTTTAAATAACATCTGCAACATTTATTATATTTCAGGAGTATTTCAAAATTGCTTGTCTCTGGCAAAAAAAATTCTATTTCTGATGCCGCATGATGCCAATGCATGAATGCCGTAGTTTTTGGTACGGTTTCATAAGACTCTCCTGATAATTTATCCATGGCCTCGTCCTCTGTGGACTCCCAACCTCTGGCCTGCGACTGGAGGTGGTGTGCATGTCTAACCTCGCTGCCTTAGAGAGTGCTTCTGCGGCAGCGTTTCCTTCTTTTTGTTTCTGACCATGTGTTGCAGGCAGATGTGAGGCAGTGCGTGGACTTGAAAAGTATTAAACCCTGGTGGCTATGGCAGAACCTGGGTGGAGACAATTTTAACATTATCATGGCACTTAGTGGTGCTGTAACCAGGTGAATTAATACAGCCAGGGTCACCACTTCAGAACGTTGACAATTAATTATCAATGGGCTTTAATTCAGTGCTATCTTTTGAAGTATGCAAAGGGTGACATCCTGCTGCTAAATCGATATTTAAGGTTGCACTAGTGTCATCACTGCAACATGGGATCTTCTGGCCACAACATTTACCGGAATGTGTTTATCTGGGATTTCAGGGGTTGAACTCTCCCTGCAGCTGTCCAAATACACGCGCCTTCTCTAGATTGTCTATGGTTTAATGTTTTATAACAGATGAGGAGGCCCAACGCTGCCCCCCCAAAACCCTGGCTGTGAGAGTAGGCGGAGGCCATCAGTGCCGCTTGCACACAACCTTCCACTTTCAGTCTCTGATTGCAGTGCTCAAGCCAGTGGGGAAGAGCCTAGTTCACACCCGAGCACTCCCTTCCCTTCCCTTCTTCTGACGGTGTGCCCCCACCACCCCATTTTCCATGGACCATAGCCCTTTCCTTTCTGACTGCTGAACCGGCGCCTCCACTGTGTGCTTTCTGTTTGTGTCTCAATTCGGACCCCTGTGCCCATCCGGACGGGACATACCCCATCCCGGATTCCTTTCAGGGTAGGGTCTGAGGGCTGTGGAGGGGTCCCTGAGGAAGAAGCCGGCATCTTGGATCTCTGTAGTGTGCAGTCAGTGTGTCCTGAAAGCAGTAAGTCAGTGGCTGACATGGCCTCAGCACACTGACCTGGCACACGGGTACCTCTAGGCACTACAAGCATGCACATTTTCAGTTCTTTATGTAGTGTCTTTCTAACAAGATCCACTTTTTACGGAGAAGGGAGTTTGGGTGCTGGAGTAGATTGTACTCTGCCGAGAATCACACAGTGTATCAATCTAGGGAAACCGGATTTAGAACTCAGGTCTCCCAGGTCCACAGTCATTACAGCGCATGCACTGTACCTAAAAAGGTTGACACATATACCGTGTGTGTTTCCTAACCTTGTTTGCAGGGTTGTGCACAGTTTGTGTCGATCTTTGTCTTGTGATGCAAGATAGCTTGTCACATTTTCAAGCTTCGAAAAATGCCCCTCCAAACTCACCGTAGAAGGCAGCTCAGTGGATTGGTGCACCTATATGAAGTGTGTTCTCTTCCACCTTATGACTTCTATAATGCGAATTATTTTCTGCCTCTTTATCTGTCTTTGCCTCCGTCTCTACATATCTGTCACTTTCTGACTCTATCTGCTCCCCACTCTTCCTCCCCACCTCTCTATCCCTTATTTTTCTACCACCATACATTTCCCTTCCCCTTGAGCTCTCCTTCCAGCTGATGTCCCTCCGTCGTCCCCGCCTCGCTCCTTCTTCTCATCTGTGTCCCTTTTCTATCCCTCCAACACCTCACGCTACACTCCTACCCCGTCTCATACCCATTTTCCCTCACCACCCCTTGTTTCTTGTGCAGATGTAACCCCCTCACAATCCTTCTTCGTAGTTTTCTCCTTCTTCTTCCTTTCATTTCCTTTCTCCCATCCTTTCTGCCATTTATTTTCATGTACGGCCACAGCGGTGCTCTTGTTAGCTGACCAGAATTACATTACAGTGACAAACTATTTTCACAGTGTACGTGGGCTGCCATATTTATGTGACTAGAATACATTTTTTTCAATGTCAACATTAACAGGCGCACAACTGTTTTGCTGATATTACACAAAAAATCACATTCTTCTGCTGACGTGTTACTCATGCAGTGACCCATCGAAAGCCCAACTTCACAGCTCAGTCATCACCATTTAAATGATGTATGCAATTTTTTCCTGTCTTTTCGATAACACTTTAATAGCACAAAGCAGCAGGCATTTACATCTGTTTTATGCTGTGCTGTAAATATTTACAAACACCTTGATGGGAAAGGTGGAATTGGAATAACTATTTATGGATCTGCAGACAGCTATGTTTATGTTTATCATTTCTTCAAAGCAGTATCTTGCCTTTACTAACCTTCCTGTTAAAAAAACACCCTCGTTTTATTATATCATTTGGTTCTATTTTACACGTGACTTATTAGTTTGCAAACCTGTACAGGAATAATGCCTTTTTTACCAGTGTTAACTCCTCCTTTAATATGTTTGTGAGAATGTATCATAATATATTAAAATTTGAAAGGACAAGTCCATCCTGAGGGCTTTGGTCATCAGTTACTTCATTTAAGGGCGCATATTCTTTGTAACAAAAACATATGAGCATTAAATGGTTTCTAGGTTGTTTTAAATGTTGCTTATGATCTAGAAACTTAGCTCATATTAAGGAATGTATACTACTGTAATCACTTACTCCCTTGTTGTGAAATTTTAGTTAGCTGTGCAATCACATTTGTCACATTACACAATATAGTTAAGAGGGCGGTTTACAGAAGAAATCGTTCCACATTGAACTGCATTTTATTCGACCATTGGTCGTGGGAAAGGCAATCCAAGGCATGGTAGTTTAGGCTGGAGTAGCATTGTATGCTCCTCCCATGGTGCTGCAACAGAATTATCGGACCTAGACACATTGGGCTTATGGCCCCTGGCAGTCTTTCCATTCCTCAGTCCATTAAATTCCAAAACACATAGTTATACTCCATAAAATAAATGCAAATTTGCAACATGGCACATAATTCCACACCTTATATATTGCTCCACACCATACCACATAATACCACTCCAAACCATCCCACATAATTTTACACAACACCACACAATTTAATGCCACACAGTTCTGCACCACACAACATAATTACACTCCACATAATACCACTCAGTGCTACATAATTTCATTCCACATACTTACACTTTTAACAACACAACATAAAAACACCCCACATAAATGCATTCTGTGCCACATACCAGCAATGTACATAAATGCACTACACCCCATAGCACATAATTCCAATAAGCATAATTACATTCAACGCTATACAGTTCCACAACACACAATTTAACTCCACACATTTCTAAAACACACCACATAATTCCACAACAAACTACAAATTTCAACTACACAACACAATTCCACAACAAACCACATACCTCCAATACACACCACAAAGTTCAACATCATGCCACAAAATCTAACAGCACACCACACAATTCACCTCAACAACATTCCACTCCACAACACCATTCCACATAATTAAGTCCATAACACAAAATCTCACGCTACATAATTCCACAATTGTTAATACCATTTAAATATTACCCACATAATTCCACAGCACTTCATGCCACATTGTTCTACTACACGACTCCACACCACACGCATCCTGTGTGGTATCTGTGGTGTGTGAGGGAAGCTTGCACTGCTGCTGCCTTTGCTGTATCTCTTCTGTGTGTGAGAGAAGCTTGCATTGCCACTGTGCTGTATCTGGTGTGTGTGAGGTAAGCTTGCACTGCTGCTGCCTGTGCTATATCTGCTGTGTGTGAAGGAAGCTTGCATTGCTGCCTGTGTGGTATCTGATGTGTGTGAAGGAAGCGTACATTTTACCTTGGTTGTGGGGGAGAATGCACCGCTGCCTGTGCTGTATCTGCTGTGTATGAGGGAAGCTTGCACTACTGCCTGTGCCGCATCTGTTGCCTGAGGGAAGCTTACATTTTACATTCTCTGTGAGGAAGAATTGACTGCTGCCTGTGCTGTATCTGATGTGTGTGTGTGAGGAAAGCCTGCAAAGCTGCTGCCTGGACTGTATCTGCTGTGTGTGAGGGAAGCGTGTATGGTGCATTCTCTGTGAGGGAAGCTTGCATTGTACTTTCTGTGTGAGAGAAGCTTGCATTGTACCTTCTCTGTGAGGAAAGCTTGCATTGTACAATCTTTGTGAGGGAAGCTTGTTTATTGAGCATTGGGTTGCTTTTGAAAAGTTCGAATAAACAGTTTTCCAACTTTCCACACATTTGATACTATTCCTAGATGTAGAAATTACCTACTTTTAGACTTTTTGATGCAGAAGCTCCCTCTTTATGCATCTATGCCCTGCGCTCCCCTTCATCCTCTCTCTCACACACTCTTCATTTACCACCTCATGCACAAACTACCTATATCTCTCTATCTTCCTTTGTATATACTCTGTGCAGCTCTCACCCCTATCTAGTCATCATTCCACTACACAATTCCACTAAACATCACACAATTCCACCCCACACAATTCCACAACTAACATTTCCAAATTAACTCACAGAATTCCACTCCACACCACATATATCCACTACATTCCAAACCAAAGACATTGGCCCTCATTCCAACCCTGGCGGTTGGTGTTAAAGCGGCAGTAATACCGCCAACAGGCCGGTGGTAAAAAAAATGGGATCACGACCACAGCGGAAACTGCCAACATAGACAGCCACTTTAACACTCCGACCAGCATGGCGGTAGCAGCAAACACCGCGGCGGTAACCGCCAACAGACAGGCGGAAGACAATGTACCGCCCACCCTATCACAACCCGCCAATCCGCCAGCTTTTCCGGGGCGGTACCAACGCCATCAAAAGCTCGGCAGAAACAGGACTTGGAAGGGAAACCACTCACCTCTCGACAAGCAACGAAGAACCAGGACGCCATGGAGCCCGAGCTGCAGGTGTTCCCCATGCTGGTGTATCTTCTCGTACATTACGGATATCAAAGGTGAGTACTGCACATAGCACACAGGGGAGGGGGGAGGAAAAAGAGAGTGACACACACCCAAACGCAACACACAACACCCCCACCCACAACACCATACACATAAAAACATGCAGCAACATTACATTTACCCACCGTATCCCCCTGGAAGAACGCAAGGACAAAAGGAATAGAGTGCAAATAGTGATATTTTGAAATATGCAGATATAGCTAACGATTAGAAAAACAGTATATACAAATATTTACAATATGTAGGCCGTACACTGTCCTTTGCAAATGTCCATGGCCCACTGGGCCAAAAAATCATGGGCGAAGCCCGCACTTGACTCCTGCCTCAAAACGGAGAGAACACTGCAGGGGCATCAGGTCGAAAACACACAGGCACCTCATGGGGAAGGGGAGGGAAGGGCACCTCAGCCGGAAGATGGACCTACGCCACTGCTCATGGAGAGGGCAACATGCCCACAGCGATGTCCTGGGGAGTGCAAAGCCACAGTCTCTCAAGTGGGTGGTTTGCCCACTGCTTGGTCCTGAGGAGTGCAAAGCCACAGTCTCTCAAGTGAGTGGGTTGCCCACTGCTGGGTCCTGGGGAGTACAAAGCCACAGTCTCTCAAGTGGATGGTTTGCCCACTGCTTGGTCTTGGGGAGTGCAAAGCCACAGTCTCTCAAGTGGGTGGGTTGCCCACTGCTTGGTCCTGGGGAGTGCAAAGCCACAGTCTCTCAAGTGGGTGGGTTGCCCACTGCTTGGTCCCAGGGAGTGCAAAGCCACAGTCTCTCAAGTGGGTGGTTTGCCCACTGCTTGGTCCTGGGGAGTGCAAAGCCACAGTCTCTCAAGTGGGCGGGTTGCCCACTGCTTGGTCATGAGGAGTGCAAAGCCACAGTTTCTCAAGTGGATGGTTTGCCCACTGCTTGGTCCTGGGGAGTGCAAAGCCACAGTCTATGAAGTGGGTGGTTTGCCCACTCCTTGGTCCTGGGGAGTGCAAAATCACAGTCTCTCAAGTCTCTCAAGTGTGTGGGTTGCCCACTGCTGGGTCCCTGAGAGTGCAAGGCCACAGTCTCTCTACTGGATGGCTTCTCCACTGGTTCCGGAGGGTGCCTTGTGCCCAGTCTGCTTCCTCCTGCCAAGGATAGTGATAGTGGATGCATTCCTCCACTGGTTCTGGAGGAGGCCTTGTGCCCAGTCTGCTTCATCCTGACAAGGATAGTGATAGTGGATGCATTTCTCCACTGGTTCTGGAGGGGGCATTGTGCCCAGTCTGCTTCATCCTGCCAAGGATAGTGTTAGTGGATGCATTTCTCCACTAGTTCTGGAGGGGGCCTTGTGCCCAGTCTGCTTAATCCTGCCAAGGATTGGATGAGTGGATGCATTTCTCCACTGGTTCTGGAGGGGACACTGTGCCCAGTGATGCTGCACTTGGGGTGTGGCAGTACACATTCCCTCACCTGGGTGTCTGAGACACGAGATTTGGAGGGAACAGGTAGCATGATACTCCATGAAGGCAGGGCCAGACTCCATCCTGCGGTGACTAAGGCTGCAAACTGATGGTAGTGCTGGTGCTACTGGGGGTGCTTTAAGTGGTGGTGGGAGGGTCCAGGCCATCTCCTGCAGCCCCAGACGGCTGCCCACTGGGGATGCTGCTGCTGACAGTTGTAGTGGCACCGGCTGGGCATGTGGCAGTGCTGATGGCGGTGCAGGTGGCAGTGCTTGCGGTGGTGTCTGTGGCAGGGATGCTGCCGGTGCTGCCCGTGGTGCAGGTGCTGGTAGTGGTGAAGGGAGACACCAGGCAGTCTCCTGCAGCCTCAGATGGCTGCCTACTGGGGATGATGCTGCTGACAGTTGTTGTGGCAGCGGCTGCGCAGGTGGCGGTGCAGGGAGTGGTGCAGGTGGCGGGGCAGATAGCTGTGCAGGTGCCGGTGCCTGCAGCGGTGCTTTCCGTGGTACAGGTTGCGGTGCTGTTGGTACTGATGGTGGGCAGCAGTCCCTCACCTGGAGCCTCCGAGGTCTGAAGTGCCTTGCCTTGGGTTTTCTTCACCTTCCCCACCTTGGCAGATGCTGCTGGGACCTTGGCACTGGCAGCTTGAGTTTTGGAGGAGGCCTTGCTGGGTCAGTCGTGCTTCTTGGCCGTGCTGCATGTTGGCCCCTTCTTCACCCTGGCAGGTGGGGGAATGGGTTGGTCCTTTGCAGAGGTCGGCGGCACACTGGCTGCCCTGACGG